>NC_141537.1:110314141-110914141 GCF_021556685.1 Rattus norvegicus | reverse complement strand
ACCATTCCCTGCTTTGGAGTTCTGGACTGCATAAGAATAGAAAAAGATAGCTAAGTACTAAACATGCATGCATTGTTCTCTACTCTTGACTGTGCATGTGATTTGGCTAACTGTTCCAAAACCCTACCTTGACTTCCTCACAGTGATTTACCCTACGCTGGAATTGTGAGGTTAAAACAATGCCAGCAAAAGATAAACTCAAAATTTTTCTCCCCAAGTTGTTGTTAGTGCATTTAGTCACACCAACAGAAATGAAACTAGAACACCCAACCCCACCCTGCTTAGGTTCAACAATGTGCTATAGCCAACAAGATGGACAAGATCTCTCAGGCAAAACTTTGTCTTCAAAGTCTCGCTTTCCTTTCAGATACAGTAAGAACATGAGGGCAAATTTCTTCCAATGGCTGCTTTGAATTGTCAATAACTCAGGCTTTATCGGCACATTGCATCTGTTTCTGGGAGAAATTTTTCATGTAAGAATTAAATTAAAAGAAGAAAGCTCAAAGCTTTGGAGGATCTCCCCTGGCAAATGTTTTAAATCTGACTGGCCTATCACGGGACCTCAGTGAATGTTCCCTGGCCAGTAGTGGAAGACCGTCCCTTTAGATAGGAGTCCACTAGCATATGAATCACAGCCTTGCTATTTCAAAATAATGCTAGTTAAATCTTATCAGCAAGCAGTATGTTGGTGTATAATTACTTATCATTACTGTGATACATCATTTGAAAAAGTATTTCCCAACTGCTCCTCTTTCCTTTATGAATGTATTATTCATATCTACATAAATAACTGCTCGCTGAATTCATTTTAAAGAAATCCATTGACTCTAGTAAATTATTAGACACATGTAACTGTCACTCAGGCAATAATCTGGAAATGCCCTGCTAAGGATTTCTGGAAACTCAGTCCGTGGATGAAAGATGAACAAAACACCATCCCATCTGCTACCAAACTGATGGCATCAAATGATTTAGGATTTAATTACAGAACTGACTACATTTTCAAGATGTGATTTCCAAAGGCCAAATATTTTTATTTCAATCCCTGTTTGTGTGTTTTATCCAAGGGACATCAGTAGTATTTGTAAATCTCAGGCCTAGAATCTGATAGCTTTGGGCCATACAGGCTCCATATGTTAGGAGTCAGGCTGAGGAAAAAGGCAGAAAAGGGAAATTACAATGCTTGCCGTCTTCTCCCCTTTCTGTACTCTCTCTCTTCAACTTCATCTTGCTAGCTGTAAACATCTCCATGTCTGTTCATATACAAATAGAGATTTCAAGATAGTGGTATTGAATCTCATATTAGTACTAATTGTTTCGAGTACACAATATTGAACCATGCTTATACTAAATAGTTATCCAAATTATCTGGTTCTTAAGTTTAACTTGATAGTTTGAATTTGTGTTTATTAAGTACACTGAGGAAAGCTACAGGACAACTTTGTGCTAAGCCATTTGTTTGAAAGGTAGAGTCAGGGCTGTTGAGCTGGCTCAGCAGATAAATTAGCATGCCACCAAGGGTAACACAGAAGTTTGATCCCTAAGGTTCACATATAGAAGCAGAGCACCAGCTCTGGAGTTCTTCTTTGATGGCATCACATTAACCATGACACATACACCTACATATACTTACATAAAATAAGTACATGGAATAAAATTTAAATATAAATGGATAGTCTAATTAAGATGGTGACTTCTTTTTTTTAATTTATTTATAAATACACTGTAGCTGTCTTCAGACACACGAGAAGAGGGCATCAGATCTCATAACATATGGTTGCGAGCCACCATGTGGTTGCTGGAATTTGAACTCAGGACCACTTGAAGAGCAGTCAGTGCTCTTAACCTCTGAGCCACCTCTCCAGCCCAAGATAGTGACTTCTAAGAAACAAAAAGGAGGAGTTAATTTGGGGGAAGTTGGTAAGAGGAATATGGATGAATATAATCAACCTGTATTATATGAAATTCTCAAAGAATTATTGTCTTTTTTTTTAAGAAACAGAAGTCTAGGAGGGTAGAACCTCTTTATTGTACCTAAGTTTGCAATATGGTGTATTTGTGTGTATATGTCTCTGTATGCGTATTGTATGTAGGAGTGCCCATTCAAGCTAGAAGAGGGCGTTGTGTCCCCTGAATTGGAGTTCCAGGGCATTCTGAGCTTCTTGATGTGGGTTCTAGAATCTAAACTCAAGTCATCCTGAAAATTAGTAAGGACTTTAAACTGTTAAGATATCGCAGGTCATGGGTTTATCTTCATACTTCCTAAGAACCTCTCCCTATGACTTGCAGAGGTGTTGATTTGGTTGAACCCTCTCCCAAAGTAAAAGAAGCAAAATGTGCTGTTTCAATAGTAGGTCTTTTGTTAGTGATGCCCCAAGAGGAGGAAGTCATCAACCTGCTTATGGTCAGGATTGATAACAATGGTCAAGCCTGGTCATTACATGTTGTCAATGTAGGAGAAAAATGCATCCTTCATTTTAATCCTTTGCATGATTAAAGTCATTTAGATACCATTCAATTTAATTAAAAGCTTTTATGATTTAATTTTAGTGAGGGGAGAATGATCAGTCATTAAAATGGTGGCTGAGTGATATTTTTTATTATTACAGTAGATAATAGGAAAAGGCCTTTGAGATCAATCCTTTTTTAAAAAGTAATCATTAAAATGTGTTATCTATAATGAAAAAGGAGTTGTTGATATTGTTAATTAATAACTGGTGAATTAGAACAGAACCTGAACTTAGTTTTCTCAGTAACTCTGCAGAGAATTTGAGTCCATTATTCTGTTTATGAAGATTTAGGAGGGGAGTAAAGAAAGAGGAGTATAGGGGAGGAGAGATATGAAAGAGAAAATAAGAAGTGATAAGTAGAAGGTGGGAGGGAGAATGTAGGAAGTTCAGGGAAGTCAGGTACATAATGTCTAGGGCAGAGGGAATAAAAATACAGTTTGGTTCTCAAGTAAAACTAATCAGTTAAAGAAAAAATGCATGAATAACCATTATGGCCTTTCATAACAATCAACAAAGAGAATGAATTTATTTAAATTCATTTTCCTTTTATTTTTAAATTAATAATTGATAGTCTAAATTGGGTGCCATATGCTTCTCTGGTATAAATTTTATTTGACCTGTTTTTCATTTCTCATCAGCAATATTATTAGGATGTTAAATCCTAACTTGATAATAGATGAGAAAACTGTAGGCAATTCATGTTGAGAATTTTTTCTTTAAAAGGTAATAAAGAAGGAAGAAGAAGGAGAAAGGGAAGAAGAGACTGGGACAAAGAAAGAGAGGGGAGGCTATTCTCAGTGAATGTATTTTTCATACAACTTGTTGATTTTTCTATGATCCAGGGAAAAATAGTTTCAAGCCAACTGTACATTAGCGTGGCTGTTTATAAATCCTAACATACATTATTTCCCCTTCAATTGCAAGATTGAAGCCCTATTTTTATACTAATTTTAGAATAGACACAAGTTGAGACAAAAATTCTTTGTGAAGAATGCTGCAGGCTAGGCTGGTTACCTAATTGGGCCCAGTGAACACAAACTCTGTGCAAACCTGATACACCTGTTGAATCTCATAGTTGTTGATGAGATTACCATCTCACAGAGTCAACGTCTGACCTGCACACACATGTGCTCATGCACACACACACACATACACATCACACACAGTAACAATACTAATAAGTAAAATACATAGAATCGACAGAAGATCTCAATGTCATTCATACACATAACCCATTTATTAGCTCGATAATTCTTACATGACATTAAAATAAGGGGAAATGCTATTTTCATTTAAAAAAGACACAAACTCAACTACAAATAAGTTTCATCAAGAAGAAAGAGGAATGAGTTTCTTACAAGAAAAGGGAGGACAGGGGCTGGGGATTTAGCTCAGTGGTAGAGCGCTTACCTAGGAAGCGCAAGGCCCTGGGTTCGGTCCCCAGCTCCGAAAAAAAAAAAAAGAACCAAAAAAAAAAAAAAAAAAAAAAAAAAGAAAAGGGAGGACAATGAAAGGGGTGAGGAAAAATAACAGTAATTTCCAGGTATCTGGTGAGTTGCACAGTTAGTCGTGTGCATTGTTTAGAATGAAAGATTGGTGGCACAGCTCAGTTCATACATAAAAACAATTGATTGCTAGAAAGAATTATGAGAGGGTTGTTGGTAAACAGTAAGTCTTACTCAGGAAGTCCTCAGAGGAGGAACAGTCATAGCCTGGGGTTCTGTAAGCAGGTTTTTACAGAAGCTTTTAATGTCTGGAAGGCAGAGGTTGCAGTGGCACCTCTGACATAAACTATAGCCCAGCCTATCAAATCAGTCTCCAAAACACACAGATAAGTTTTGCTTTCTCTTCAGGAAACTAACGCTGTCTTAATTTTTATTTCCATAAAAACTGTGTGAAAATGTTGCCGTTATCACAATGACCTCAACTGAAACATTTGGTAGAACTTAACAACTCCAAGAACTCACTGAAAATTGAAATATTTACAACTTGATTTGAGGCAAGGAGTAGGGCTCAACAGGTAAGAGCACTGGCTCCTCTTCTAGAGGACACTCATTTAACGCTGAGCTCATAAACTGTAACTCACAAGAGCTCTGCAACCACAGTTCAAGGGAATCTAATGCCATCGTCTGAGTTCTACAGGCACCCAGGATACATGTGGTATCCAGACATCCAATCAGACTAAACAAGGAAACCCAGAATAAAAATATATAAATAAGTAAATTGATTCTATGCACATTATAGAAGTAGCACCTGTCATCGCAACACCTAGAAAGTTGAGTCAAGAAAATCCCAAGTTGAAGACTACCATGTACTGTATGATGAGACCTGCCTGAACACAGACACACACAGACACAGACACACACACACACACACACACACACACACACACACACACACACACCCTCAAAACAATTCAAATGAGTAAGATCAGAGGAAAGACCAGTACAGAATAGAAATGTGAAACTTTTTATAGGCTATTAATGAGATCTGGATATATCCATGACCCCGGGATGGTCCATCTAAAAGTCAGTTGACTAACTAGAAAGCTCTATAGGTACTTGGTATCCAGAGTTTGTACCAAAGTTTTCTCACATAAAAGTGATTAAATAGCTAGCCACACTGTTTAGTTCTGTCTCCATTCTTCTTCCCTAGTTCTAGGCTCCTGATCCTTTGATTGGTCTTTGTTTGCTTATTTGATTTGTGTGGTTTTGTTTGTTTGGTTTTTTTTTTTTTTAGTTAATTATAGTTTGTCTATATGATACTGGCTGTCTTGGAAGTCAATATATAGACCAGACTGGACTAAAACTCATCAAAATCCCTCTGCTGGGTTTAAGGGCATATTAACACCATGACTGTCAGACGATTGATCTTTCTAATGAATAGTCCCCATCCAGAATCTGGAGTCAACCGAGACTACGCTATCATCATATCAAAGGTAGAGAAATCTGGGAGACATCTGCACTGAGCAGCTGTAGAAGATCTCCTTGAGGGAATTAGCCTTGGTAGTCTTGGGCTTACATGGCCTAGGTGACCATAGGGAGACCTTTAGGTCAGCATTGCAATATTCCACAGCGGCCAAGTGTTATAGAGAGCAAGTGTGTAGGCTTGTGCTGAAAGCTGATTCTTCTGCTGCCCCCTTCGCTGACACACGCTGAGCACTATCTCCAGGGCACGTACCAGCCTGATGCACGGATTACCACTTGCTGCCCAGGCTCTGCTTTTCCCACTGCTGATAGACAAACCATTTTCACTTTTTCATCTGTTTAATGAGAGCATAACTTTTGATGTTTAAAGGTATCTTTCCAACTGTGGTATCATATACAGTTTTACAATGCTATTTCTTTTTTCTTTCCTTTTAAACTCACCTGCCTTTTCCTTTGGCACTTTGCTCCACGTTTCTTGCTTTGATGCCATCTGCCAATGGGGGTGGGGGGAATAGAATATTGATTGAACAGAAAAGTTACATGAATGAAGTTGATCTTTGCAAGCAAGGCCTTGTCATAATACTGAGATTTTTCCCTTACTGACTATGATAGAAGGATAAAAACTGGGGATCACAATCCAGATTCCCTCCCTGAGAGATTTACACAATGCAAATAGGAAACTGAAGGGAAGAGTGATAGCCCAATGAGTAAAGCCTGTTTCTTGGCCAGACTACCTGAATTTGATCCCCAGGACATACATGCTTGAAAAAGAATTAACTCCTGAAAGTTGTTCACTCACCACCACACTGGTAACACACACCCCTTTGTCTCTCTTCTGTCACTGTCTCTGTCTCTGTCTCTGTCTCTCTCTTTCTCTCTGACACACACACACACGCACACACACACACATGCACACACGTGACAGACAGAGGGAGGAAGTGAAGGAGGGAGAGACAGGGAGAGATTGTACTTAAAAACATTAAATTCAAAAATGAAACCTGGAGAATGCTCAGCCCTAAGTCCTACACTGAAGCTCTAGCTTCTCAAGTTTCTCGCTTGTACATATTGTCTAATGGTCTTTCTGGGGACTAGAGAGAGGGCTCCATGCACAAAGGTACTTGCTGCCAAGCCTACTTGAGTCCAATCCCCATATAGTAGAAGGGGAGCAGTAGTACCTCCCATAAAATGACCTCTGATGTCTATGCACATGCATTCCCAAATGTAAAAATCAACAAAGTTCTTAAATTTGGAGACGAGCATCCTTTGATACAGAATTCTGTACACCTTTGAGCCCTGTACTTCGAGTTTCTCAGCTGTTTTAATGTATGCACCAGTGTATGAGATTCAATGGCATATATGTCTATACAAGTCAAGGTGACTGACATTGCCTTTTCCCCACTTCACCCACTTGTTGATCTAATCCAATATAAATATATATGGTAGCTATATGTTCTTTATAATGATAGAGCACCAAACAATAACAAATGATTATGAGCAAGATCAGGCCAAATAGCAAACACTGATAAAATCCAGAAGTTTCTCATGACTCAAAAGTCTTTAGTTGTGGACTTGTCTTGGTGTTCTATTACTATGAAGAGATACCATGACTAAAACAACTCTTACAAAAGAAAGCATTTCATTGGAGCTTGCTTACAGCTTTAGAGCGTTAGTCCATTATCATGTTGGGAAGTGGGCATGGTACTGGAGTACTAACTGAGAACTTTACATCCTGATCCTCTTGTGGATCAAGTAGAACAGGACAATTGGCCTGGTGTGGGCTTTTAAATCTTCAAAGCCATCCACAGCAACACATCTCCTTCAAAAAAAAACCAAATATATTTTAACAAGAACACATCAAATACTTCCCAAACAGTTCATTAACTAGAAACTAAGCCTGCCAATATATGATCCTAGTGAGGGTGTGTTCATTCAAGCAACAACTTGTCTGGAAAGAGTCTCTTGTTGTAGCAGAGGATCTGGGTCCAATTCCCAACACCCTCTTTATGGCCCATAACCATCCCTAACTTCTAGGGGTTCGTTCTTCTAAATTCAAATGCACATGATACAATGATATACATACATACATTCAGGGAAGACACTGGTACACATAAATGTTAACAATTAAGACTTTGGCTGTGTTAAATATGTCATTGGGGTTAGGTACAAACATTTTGCTTCAAATTAAGGCACTTCTAACTGTTATCTTTTACTCTCTTGCCTGTCTACTTTCCTAGAGTGGTCAGTCAGTTACTGTAGATTCAAAAATCAACTTGAGCTCTAAAGTCACAGGTAATACAATTCAAACTCATGCACCTGCCCTTAGCTTGAAGGTGTCCACTTAGAGGATGCTTTCAGTCCAGGGCCACTTAGTCTGTCCATGGGGATTTCCAATCCTTGAACTTTATTGACCTGTTTCTCTCCTTCCTTACTTTTCACTTCCTGAAGCAGAGAATATATTTTGATTGGCAAATGGCTCTCCCCCATTTCTGAAAGGCATTGTATGAACATAGAGCTCTGCTTGTTTCCTTTGTTAAGCTGCTTTTATACCTTGAAATGTTTCTTTCTGTGATACTTAAGGGAACACCATTTCATACCACCTCCTCAGGAGAGGCATAAAAAACACTATTGGCTATTTGCTGAAATGCCACCTCTTGGCTCCATTGATCTGAAGGAATTTGGGATCCCCAAGGAGAACAAAGATTAATTATCCATTCAGACACATCCCTGCACACCTACTCCAGATCTGTGATTTTTAAGGCAGTGTGTATTGCCAAGTTCCAGGCCAGCCTTAGGAGCTTTTCATAAATTCATATAGTTTGAGTTATACAGATAATTCATATAATTCAAATGAGGTCATCCTCATATACAGAGCCAAGGGCCAACTTCTGAATGAGTAGTAATCAAACCTTTTAGACCTCCATATCAGTTTCTGAGGATCCAAAGAATGAGAATGCCTGCTCTAAAATATGTAAGCTGGGCCAATGAGGTAGTTCGGCAGGCAGAGGTATTTGCATGAAGACTTGATAACCTAAGTTCCTGGATCTCATAAGATGTCAAGAGAGAACCAATTCACTGGCAACATCCATGTAGGACCTAAGTGTGTGTGCACATGTGTGTGAGCACACACACACACACACACACACACACACACACACCAAAATAAGAAAATAAAAATGTACAACATATTGTCAAGAAGACAAAGCCTAAGAATAAGAGAGAACATGGGCTTTAATCACCAATAGATACTACTAAGTAGCTTATTTAATAAGTTCTTTTATAAGCCATATATATTGGTATGTTTGTGGATATAGAGAATCATAGAATAAACAATGAGATAGACTAGCCTTGTAATACCACCCAGAAAGTAAGCCCAGAGCCCAAGGAGATGACTCAGTGGGTAAAGTCTGCAGTGAAAGCATTATTCCTTGAGTTTGTCACCAGCACTCATGTAAAAGCTGAGAGTAGCAGCATGTAGCTGCAACTTCAACACTGGAAGAAGGAGTGAGACAGACAGCTCTAAGGTGGCTTGCTGGCTCTTAGCCTCAATCCACTGCAGGTAATAGTTTACCATGGACCAAGGTAAATATGTCATCCCTTTTAATAGTTTCTGTCAGGTGCCTCTTCACAGTAATAGATAGGGAAGTGACTAGCAGAGTGGGTGAGGGAAGTCCTATTTTGGTGGATTTGCTGCAGTGGGAAAAATATCAATGGTGACATGTGCATTTGTTGCGTCTGAGAGAAGCTGTGAACCGTATTCATGTGTCATGTCAAAAAAGGAGGGTGGATTTCTGGGTACTGCTTGTCGTGACCATAAAGTGAGATGAAGAACTCGAGGAAAACAGAAGGGAAAAATGTATTAGTCAGTTTTTTATTACTGCAATGAAATACCAGAGGCAGGTGTCTTTAGATATAGAGAAACTTATTGTTTATTTTCTCTAGTACAGTAAGAAACCTTTTTATGAGTGATGAGTGTAGACATCTAAATAGTCTGACTTAGGAGGGGGTGACATTACCTGTTTCCTGACAATAGCACAGGAGGAGCGTGAGTATGCCAATATGTATCTTTGTACTGTCAACATATAAATCTATTGGAATTCAAGTACAGGGCCTCCAACCTAATATCATAGGACATAGTTTAATTGCTTCCCAAAAGTCCTGGATAAACACAATTAGGTTAATTTTCCACCTTGTTTATATGATAAACATGAAGCTTTGGGAGTTAAGGCTGGAGAGATGGCTCAGCAGTTAGAGGTCCTCTTAGAAATAACTCATGTAGTTCCTAGAACCCAGATAAGGTGCCTCATAATGATATGCAATTCCAGCTCCAGGGGGTCCAATGGCCTCTTCTGTACTATAGAGACACCTGCATGGATGTGTGCACACGTGAATACACGTGCGCACGCGCACGTGCGCGCGCGCACACACACACACACACACACACACACACAGCTTTAAAAATTATCTGTAATTTTAAAAAGAAAATAACACAGTGGAGAAAATGTGCAATAGAGCCCTCATACTTTATACCTTGCTGATGAGAATATAAATTAGCTCAATGATTTGGAAAGTAGAATAACAATTTTTTAAAATGCCTAACATAAGAGTTGGAGAGATGGCTCAGTGGTTAAGAACACTGACTGCTCTTGCAGAGGTCCTGAGTTCAATTTCTAGCAACCACATGGTGGCTCACAACAATCGGTAGTGGGATTTGATGTCCTCTTCTGATGTATCTGAAGACAGCTACAGTGTACTCATATACATAACATAAATAATTACAAAAAATGGCTACCATAAAATTACCCTATACCCCAGCCCTTCTACTTCTAGATATAAAAATAAGAGAAATAATCTGAACATATGAAATGTATTCACAAACATCGAGAGCCCTGGTCATTATTCAGAAGAGCCAGTATCCATCAAAGATACGACTGAATAAGCAGTATGTTCATGGTACAATGTGCATGCTATGGTTCAAAGTCCATGCTACACTGTAGATAAACATGAAAACCTGCTAGGCAAAAGAAGTCAGATAAAAAGCTGCATATTGTGTGATTCCCCCTACATAAAATGTGTAGAAAGGGAAAATGAAGAAACTAGAAGATTATAAATTGCAGGGAATGAAAACCATACAAGTTGAGAGTGACTCTCTTTCCATTCTCATCCCTCTCAACCAAACAATGGTTTGGGTCATCACATACTGGCTCAGAACCGACTTACCTTCCACATGCCCATTCCCTGTGTCTTCACGATCTCCTAAAGTCAAAAAGATTTGATGTTGCAAGCTATGTTTGGGCACTAGATGATTTTTTTAATGGATACTTGAGATCAGCATCTTTAGGAGACCTCATATCTCATGGTGGGCCCTGTTTGCAACTTCAAAATTCCCTATGTTTCCACAACAGTCTCTTGATTTCAGAAGACCTTCTTCAAATCATTTGTTCTAGATGATGTAGCAACACCTTCCAGTAGTTCCTTCTTTCCATGTGGGATACCTCAGGGCTCCTGTTTTCATTCTGAGTTTGAATGCAGGGAGAGAGTATAGGAGTGATTAGTTGTTTTCTCTGTAGCAGCATGAGTTACAGATGTGGGATATATTAGAGAAAGGGAGCAAAATTAGCTTCGAGATTGTCCTGCTGATTAAGTATCTACTTATGAAAAATCAAGTCATCCCACACTGTTGTACACCTCGCTGGTATGCTTGGCTGGGGCTTCCCATTCTTTTGCCTGCCTTCACGTCATTGTACATTGTGAATTATTCTTTTGAGAAACATTCTATTTCCATTTTACATGTCACATCATACCTACCTCTGGACATCTTGTTTCTCAATCCTCTTCAACTTCCCATCCATTTCATGAGCTAAGAAAAATCCTCTGTCTTTACTGTCTTTAGAATAACTACGTATATAGAATAGTGCCTGGGAGAGATAACGAATTCTTCTCCACCTTGGGTTTCCATTGCATGTATGAACCTTATACTGTCCTATTGTTCTCTAAGCCTTTGAAAGCAAGGCCACTCTTTCTCTATTTGTAGCACCTATGGCACCTAGAGACTAACTGAACTGAATTGATAAAGTTGATTTGTCCATTGACCATGAGTATATAATGTGACATAAAATATATCAACATGAAGGGCTAGAAAGGTGTCTAAGCAGTTCAAAGGACTGGCTGCTCTTATTTGCTACTGTTAACTCAGGGTCTTCCAGAGGACCCTCATTTGATCACCAACATCCACATGGAGGCTCACAGCCATCTGTAACTCCAGGCACTAAGTATCCAATACCTTCTTCTGGCCTCTGTGGGTATAAAATATATGCATTGTATACAAACATATACACACAGGCAAGATACCAATATACGTATTTTAATTAAATATACAACACACACACACCCCCCACACACACACACAGGGTGAGGGTGGCTCAGTCAGGAAAGTGCTTGGCAGAGAAGCATTTGTACATGAGTTTGATCTTCCTGAGCTGCAAGCATGATGTTACATTTCTGAAATCCCAGAACTGGGGAAATAAAGACAGTAGGATCACAAGCGTTTTCTGGCCAGCCAGTCCATCTAAATCAGGTTGAGTAAAAGACTCTATCTCAAAACTAAGAGGAAAAATCAACAGAGGACGACAGCTGCTGAATCGTATTGACCTTTGATGTGTACATGCACACACACACACACACACACACACACACACACACACACGGACACATATACATGAACACATGCACACAGTATATGCGTTTATATTGTACATATATACTTATTCATAATACATGAGTGAAGTAATGGCATCGTGTACACAACATGGAAAGATGTCCTGGTGCACTCTAAATTAGTGGCTGCTAAGGGTTGTAACTGTTTTAACACTTTCTCCTGGTGAGAGACAGGACCACAGTAAACACGAGTCTTGGGAAAGCCATTAAAGGTAGTTTTAGAACTTCAGTAAACGTTGAGTCATCATGAAAATTTGAATGAATATAAAATAGAAGAGATTACATAAAAGGTGTGAACATGAGGAGAGTGGTAGAAATAACAGGCACTTGGTTGTTTAGAAATTCTTGAACTGACCCATAATAGGTTCATGGACTTTTAAACAACTTTAATCCAACATAATTATAAACAAAATATAAAATTCCATCTAGTAAGGTCCATACACTAAGTATCATTCTGTTATAAATAACATTGAAACAACATTTACTGTATATAATTAAAACAAGTTTGTGGTCAGTTAAGTTTGGTAACAGATATGAGGATGATGTCAAAAATTTTGGTGTGAATACTCATGATACTAATTAAATGCTAGTGTGTTGTTAGAATATGCAAAATGCAGTAATTTTAAGTCTACTTCCAAAACGGAAATAGTGAACCATTCTAAAGTAACAGATTTTGGAGTTGTTTGTTCTAATCCACACAACTTGTGTACAGATCTCTAGACATTTTGTGTTTCAAAGTCAAATAATCTTTGATTCCTTATGGCCCCGAAGGCAATGGTCATGCAAACATGACAAAGAAAGCACACAAATGCGTGTTTAACTTGCCCTACTTGAGAAGCATGAAAGAATCGGTATGAATCAGCTTAGAGTTCAGTGCACTGTAAAGCTACTCTATTTATCTAGTGACCACTGCATTTGAGGGCACAGATAAATGGGCCTAAGTAATTGTTTTCTTAGTTAAGCAGTTAATTACCATCTCAGGGTCCAATTCAGAACTGGAAGCATCTTCTCTCTGTAGTCCCTGTTTATGTTTTAAGAGGAAAAAATATCACAACCTGGTTTTCTCCCTTTGTTGAGTGTCCCATAGAAGGAACATTTTCCCAAAGGTGGGAGAAACAACAGCAATACACCCTTCCTCATCACGGGATTGAAAGCTCATAGTGACCATGGCAAGTCTATGTCTGTTCTTAGAAAGCTGCTTCGGGACATCACATTGATCACAGTAACCAGTTTTCTGACAAATCACTGCTTAAAAGGGGGCAAAATAGTAGGGGGCAAAAAAATGATCCCTTGGCATTTTATCTCATTTTTATTAACATTCTTTAATATTTATCACAGTTGTGTTTTATGAGGCAAGCTGTTAGTGGAAGCACTGAAGTACAGAGAAGATACCAGAATTTCTCTGGGGATAGTACCTTTAGTCTCATTTTACAAACAGAAACTGGTGATAACAGATGTGCTTCCAAGATCTGGCAGTCGATAAAACATTAAGGTAAAAACCAAAATCTTCAAAGCCCCATCGAACATATACTAAGATAGCACGGCTCTGGTCTGGCCCAGATTCCTCAGGCTGTTTGCAGAACTTGCTGTTATACAGTCTGCACAGACGGTGGAGTGCTTGGACAAGGAAGGGAGGGGAGGAAGTTTGGCAGGGCACCAGCTTGGAGAACGATTCATTTCTTTCTTTCTTTTTCTTTTCTTTTCTTCTTCTTTTTCTTCTTTCTTTTTCTTCTTTTATTCTCTTCGAAGAGCTTATTTGAGTACAAAATCAAAACAAAAGCACATCTTTCCATTCCCCTTATCTCTTTTTATTGCAGTTCTTGTGGGTTAGCAGTTCTGCAGAAACATGTGGGCAGCTCGCTGTGCTATGTGTGGCTGGCTTTTGCTGGAGATCAGAACTGCTTGGCTGTGCAGTCCAGAAATACAGTCACACAGCCTGGCAGATACAATACCACAGTAATTGTCAAGACTTGAAGCAAACACATGCACTTTTGATGGTAAAACATGATAACCATTGAGCCAAATGAAATTTCTGCTCCCACCTTCCTCCAGAAGTCTTTAAGCTCACAGGAGATGAAACAGGTATATGCTGCTCGAGGAGAGGTGTGCAGAGGATGGGTGGATATGGAATCTGTTGACAGAACTGAGGAGAACCATTGTATTAGATAATAATAATAATAATAATAATAATAATAATAATAATAATGCATGTACTGTAGTTTAGGCAAGAGTATCTGCTATAATAGGTCCTTATGTGAGGTCTGTGCTAGTTTCTTCCTAAGTATTATACTTGACTCTACTGGCAGGGTTCTCTCTCCATCCATTTTTCGCTACTCTATGTAACTCCTTCCTATTCTGCTTTTCACTCTTTCTTGCGGTGATCTAGTGCTCTCTATAACTCTTAAAGTCTCTTCTCAGTTTCCACATCAGGACACCAACTGCCTCTTGTTCCAATTGCACTTACCCTCCTTCAATTTTTATATACATGGCATGCAGTTACATTGTCAAAGGGACACAGGGAAGATTCGTGTTGATGGAACATTTGTTGCAGGTCAGCCTTTTAACAGAGTCAGTGCCTATAATATCTGATAATTATCTTAAAATCCTGAAGCAATGGCTGGGTGGTGGTGGTAGTGAACATCTTTAATCCTAGCACTGGGTAGGGAAAAGTAGGTGGATTTCTGAGTTTGAGGCTGGCCTGGTCTGTACAGACTCAGTTCCAGAACAGCCAGAAAAACACAGAGAAACTCTGTCCCCTGTCAAAAAGAAAACACTATAGCAAGCCACTTGGGTGAAACTCAGTAGATTGGGTGATCTGAGCCTTCTCCTTTCTGTCCAGTGGCCTCCCTCGTGTCCTCACACTCAGCACCTTAAGGCAGAGAACTGGCTAACAGAAGGAATGTATGGCATGCCTGTGGCCCTCCAAAGTCACATGGGTAGATGGAACCATAGCATGCCTGTCAGTACTACCCTAAGGCTTCACACTACCTTGGAACATTGTATTGAGTCCTTTAACTTTCTAAGGTCCTTTCATCAACATTATCTCTCTGGACTGTAACCACATTATTGTGAAACAAATGGAAAAGGCCTTATTTTCTGGATTTCAAGAACAAGAAGATTGAGAGTCCAGAAACCAGTGAGCCAATAAATCAAGGCGGGACTCAAGGTATCTTTTAATTGCATATTCAACATCGTTTTTACTTCATATTAAGGCTCCAAACAGAAAACCGTGGGCTGTGTTGAGTTCAGGAGAGCCTGATAAGACCATGTGTCCTAGTGGATATAGTAACTGTCCATGTAATTTCTAAATTTCACTTTTTGTCATACATACAAACACATGGACCCCTTTGTTCTTCCCCAACCTTAGTTGGTGACCTACCAGGATGCTTATCCTTTTTGTTGTAATCTCTTCATCATATCAATCCCTGGAGGCAGTGTTCTCAGTGTGCTCAGACTTTCCCCAACTCATTACCACCATCTCCCACTGAGAAAGACTCTTGACATGTTCCATCAGTTCCCTGTTGCTCTGAAATTTTAATATCGGATATATATATATGTATATATAATATCTGTTATGTGCTATATGCATGTCTCTATTTTATATATAAAATTAAGGAAGATTTTTGTGAACCCACTTTAAAAAATAACTGCAGTGTTTTCTCCCTCAATGCAATATTTTACCAGTTGGTAAAGCAGAGTGGGGTTCATAACTGTGAACTGATTTAAGAGGTAGAAAAGGAAGAAAAGATGAGAGACTGGTGATGGAAAGAAGCAGGAGGGAAGGAGGGACAAAGGCAGAAGACAAGCGACAATAACAATGAAAGTCAACAAAGACGAAAAAATCACTGAAAGTCAAAGCTGTCTTCAATTCCCAAATGGCGGGAGTCTTCTCTGATAATATAGATTTTTCTGTGTTGCTAATATTAATGTGTATGCCTGCAGTAGAAAGATTCTCTTAGTGTTCTCTTTCCTCTGAACAAGTCACAATATTAAGCATGCCTTGAGACAGCTTCAGCCTTCGTCGTGTTGATGGAACATGGAATGTTTCTTCTAGCCAAACAAATTTTTCTCTGTGAGAGGTCCTAGATCTCTCAGGGTACTGAGAGACCTTTGATTCTCTGATGTATTCACTTCGTTGTCAACCAGCCCTGGCATAGGAGAATGGGTTGGAAACTGCTCTTTCTTCCCTTCTGCTTTCACACTCTACACTTGACTACTAAATCAGAGAGCTAGAAAAAAGCCCGAATTCACCACCAACACAGAAAGGATGTCACAAGGAGAGGCCATCTAGTCCAAGGTCTAGCAAAGAATTGGTAAAGCTATTCAGAGAGCCTCCCTTGTGATACTCAACCTCCTTCTCAGAAGAAAGGCTTCTTCTCAAGTGCTCTCTCCGCCCTTTGTTCCAATTGCTTGTTACAATCAAATTGGGACTGCTCGTACATAAAGAGAAAGCTTAAATATATGATCTCTGTCTAAAGATGGGTTTTCTACTCTGTGTCCTGGGGGCTGGTATAACTCAGTATCATCATTATTAAGTTGGATGGTGACCTCAAGTTATTGACCAGCTGTCCCCTTTGGAAACTGGCAGTGGATAACAGGCAAGTCAGAGTGGAGATAAATTTGGTTTTCTCACTGAAAACCTTTATAAACAGTGCTTCTGGGAGCAGCCACTAGGCTTCCATTCATGTAAATGTGGGAAGAATGGTGTTAAACCCATATGTGTGTGCATAACCGCATGCAATCCTGTGAATGCTACTGACATGTTCTGTCGTGCACTATACCTGACTATGCCTGTCTGTCCTGCACTGTGCCTGTCTATGCCTGTCCATCCTGCCTGAGCACAGCAGTAAAGGCAAGACAATTCTGAGGCATTGGACATGAGTGAGTCAATTGTTCCTTTCTGCCCTGGGTCTTGAACTTATGTCCTAAGGCTTGGAAGCAGGTTCCTTTACCCACTCGCCAATCTCTACCAGCCTTCTCCCAATTTTTAGGCTGAGTGTGTAGAAAAGTACTCTGAACAAAAATAGATCCAGATTGATGGCAAAACTTAGATGAGAAAATATGCAGGACTGAACAGTTTGCCTATCAACCACTAACATGTACAAGTACAGGTACATGTATATGTATATGAAATGTATCATCCCAAGGGAGATCTTTTATAAACAAATCAGGAAAATATGGAGGCATCTTTAGCTCACTTTCATAGTAAGTCTGGCAGGGCTATGCTTCCAGGTTCCTGTGGTTTGGTGCCTCACCTTCACAGGTGCAATCATGTCCATGGTTTTTCCCCTCCAACGAATATGTGCTTAATTTCTGGGAAAGAATCTACTGCTACCTGATTGGAAGAGCAACAGAACTAGAAGGGGTAAAGTCTGAGTGGTGTATCAGCATTCCAGCTTTAATGCCACACATCCCATCATCCCCTGTTTGATATTTGGTCTTTTTGTATATTTATGATTTTTGAAAGAGAATAAGAGGGGGAGGGGAATCAATATGAGACACTCAGGTAAAAATGACCTGAGCAGTGCGCAAAGAAGAGTGAATTCCAAGAACGAACCATTTTTGTTAGAGTAAACAAACAAACAAACAAACAAAGCAAAGCAAAAGTGTCGGTTACTGGAAATAGAGATTTCCCTGAAAATGCCATCATGCTAGAACAGAGACACAAAATACAGCCCACGTGGTTCTGCAGCTGAGGGACAAATGACAGGAACGCCTGGGCCAGCTGAAGACAGATTGTGGTATTGTTCCATTAATTGTGTGTAGCTTGGCTTTTCTAGACCTTACTGTGACAGACTAATCCAGGTTCCAAATGCTGCTGAGCCTTCTCCCTTTTGTTTGAGGCCACCCACAGTATTTCTGAGCTAGAAATCCTGCCACACAGAGTTTTATATGTAGAATTTTTAATTGAAGATAGACATACTGATGGGAAATCTTTAAAAAAATAAATGGTTTGCAAAGATGGTGCTGGCTTAAGAAGGAAAAAAACTTATCTTCATCTGAGCTTTGATTTAAGCTCTTAAACAGTTGCTGGAGCTGATTGCCTGGGTAAGCATTTACCTGGGTTGGTAAATGAATTGATCAAGGTCTAGTCACCTGGCCAAATATATGCCACCCTGCCTATTTGGCTGCATGGGTTTTGAATATGAGACTAACTTCTCTAAGTTACCCCTGTCGTTCTTCATCCCCCTGCCAAGATTCTTATTCAAGCTGCCAGAGTCTCTAAGTAGAATTATCATCCCACATCAATCAAAATCTTATTAGGATTTCGCCTTCACATTCTTGGAAGAGCCAATAGCAAAGCTGTTGGTGGCTGTGGGTTGGCTACAAAGGGATATTTTGGTGTTATGGGGTGTTAGGAAAGTGCTGACATCTCTTTGGGTGGTTTTCTTAGCAAGCCAGAGGCATGAGTGGCAAAGGACAAAGCAAGTCAGCCTCAGGGAAGATGTAGCATACACAAGAAGGCAGAGATGATGCCAGAGTCTAGCTGGAGAAGAAAAGCAGACATTAAGGAGGGATACAGTGTATCTCCTAGGACTCCCAGAAGAGGCAAGGATGTGGGTATCTTGCCTCATTGTGGCATAATCAGTCTGAGAGAGAAAAGGAATTTGCAAAAGGTAAGGATACCCCACTGAGAAGAAGAAGTGCTTGGTTCAGGGTCTGACTTTATCAGTGGCCTAGGGGCAGCTGTATGATGCCTTCAGATATGAGGCTTCATGTCCTCAAAACAGAGTAAGTCTATGCCTGCCTTGTAAAACTATTAAAAGAACTTGAGAGAACGAAAATCAATAAAGGAATAATCATGAGCAATGTTTGATAGATTAACAAGGATTCAAAAATGAGTTCTAAGCACACCTATACTTATGAATTCCCCCGTGCTGCCAGGTGAAGCCAATGGGGGTAGGTGGTCAGCAACAAAGCCCCTATTAACCAGGACCCTACCCGGACCAACGATTGGCTCATCATATCTTCTGCAAAAGATGTTGTCCAAGGTATATACCTTTCATATTGGTGAACGAACAGGATATTATCATAAGATCTTCTAAGTCAGTGATTCTTAACCTGGACTGACCTGTACAATCAGTCCTCTGGGAATATTTCTGAAGCCTCCCTGTCCCTCAGATCTGTGAAGTAAGAGTACTTTAGGGTGAGACCAAGTCATCTATATTCATCGAAGGTAGCCAGTGATCCCAAACACACAGGCTGAGAAGCACCACCCTTTCTGAAAGAAAATGGCTTCCCAGCATCCCATTGAGAGGAAGCAAAAAAGCCAAGTAGGTAGGTCAGAAGAAATACAACGAAATGGGATTCAGGAGTCAGTCTAGCTTAATTGTCAGTGATGATGTCTTTAAAACCTTCTCTTCTTTCCATTCCTTTTAACTCTCTATCTCCCCTGTCTTGTCTTTCTGTATGTCTCTCCTCTTCTCCTTCTGCTCCATCCCCTCCATTATTACTTTAATAGAAGGCTATGCTCGTCACTGATATTGAATTATTTTAGAAATCCTGAATAAATGTTTTCATTCTTCTCATCCTAGTAGTATTCCTTAGCTTTCTGTTGTTTTAATTGTGTATATGTCTCAGTCCTGCCTCTCAGGACTCAACACAGTTGATTGGGTGTCCTCTCCAGACTTAGTCTTTCTGCATATTTTATAAATATATATTCATACATACCACTCACACCTGAACTTTTTCGTCTTTCTTTCCCCCGAATTTCCATCTACCTCTCTGAAGCCTGTATCTCTCTCAGTGAGCTGCTCATCTCTCCTTTCTCGTTGATATGCAGGCAGGCCTGATGAATCAGAATATCTGGGGAACAGGAATGCAGGGAGGTTTTAATTTTCTGGTTAAATGGCACTAACTTGAAAACTACTTTTGTTTCATGTTTTATTGATGGGAGAAATGGTGAAATCGAAGTACAGAATGGAATGTGTCCTCAGGGAATACAAGATAAATCCTTCTAAAATACAGAGTGAGTGAGACCCACTGAGGTATGCTGAGCCAAAATCTTCTCTAGAAAATGAGGAATAATGGCTCCATGTTTTAAGACCTCAACTCCTGACTTCTAGATTCTGTTTTTTTTTTTGTGGGGGGGGGTGGTTGTTTGTTCTTCCAGTTTGACCTGTCCTGCAAATGTGTTCTGGTTAGCCTGCACCAGTCTGACCTAAGTATTTGCTTTTAATTGAATACTCTGGTTCCCTCACAATACAATCCCCATGAATGTGTCAACCTTATGCCTGTCTCCCTAACCCCAAATACATTTGTGAGCAATGTCTACTGTTCTAGACAGCCTATTTCTAAATTCTGAGATAATACCTTTCACTCATATGCCTATCCCACTCACCTGAATAAACACATTGTGGTTTTTTTTTTCTTAATTGATGTTCATGCTTACCTCAAAGACTTTGTAGCCTTGGGAGGGGTTGGAGAAAGTAGAGACAAGGTGACTGGATGTGTCAGACCCCAGGACCAGACTGGAAGGAATATCAAACTTTCTTGGTTTCCTTTGTATTAATCAAGTCTGTCACCATTAACTGGATTTCCCCCACCCCATGTTTCCTAAATGAGGTCTTGCTAAAGGAAAAAGTGGGTCAGTTGAGGGTTCTGACTAGTTTTGTCTTAGTTAATTTAAGGTTTGCCATATGTTCTTTGGGAAGGATGTGCTAACTACATGTCTTTTGCTGATTAACAAACAACCTGAGGGTTTTTAATTTAGACTTGCAACTCCCTGGTTAAAAAAGACAGAGAGAAAGGAATCTTAAAGGGGAATCAATGCAAATGAAATAAAAGCTTCGAAAGACCAGTCTGAGCAAACAACTTTTGGACAGTCCAAGCCCCAGCATTCCTTCCTACCTTGGATCCAAGTGTTTCCCTTCCAGCATTCTTGATATTTGTGATCAAATAGGTTTTTCTTATTAAAAATACCTTACTCATTGTAAGATGTTTAGCTGTGTCTGTGCTCTTTATCCTGCAGAAGTCGGTAGCACACCAGCCAAGTATGGCATTAAATCTATATAGAGACATTACTAAGTAAATTCCACTGTGTGTGTGTGTGTGTGTGTGTGTGTGTGTGTGTGTGAGAGAGAGAGAGAGAGAGAGAGAGAGAGAGAGAGAGAGAGAGAGAGAGAGTCACATGCAAAATTATCTTTGCTTGAGAACTGATAGCTAGCACAGACACATAGTCATGGGATCACGGAGTAAGAAATATGAGGGCATCCCTAGCAATAACTGATGGAGGCCTAGGTTCTCTCTTCTTTACGTTCTGCCTTCTGGTAAGAGACTGGCCTGGGCAATTGTTGTTCTTTGGACATCATCTGAATATCTCTTCTGGTGACAGGGTTTCACAGGACTCACCTACTGATGGATAGACATAAAAGGTCATAGCCAAAGTTTCTGTATTTGATCACCCAACCCGTGACATTCAATAAGAATGTCCTTAGCGTTCAACCAGGATATATTGGAAAATAGACTTTCTATACAGGCTGGCTGTTTGGTGGGTATAAGAGTAGAGAAAACAACTGTGCAAGGAAAAATAATTGTGTACTTTTAAAAGCCAGCTGAGTGGACACCAGCACTCCTCAGTATCTCGGACCCTTTGTACCTTATACAAGAGCCTTAATCTCTGTAAGCCTTAGGGTCCTCTTGAACAGATATGGTTGCCTGCACATTGCATATTAAGAGCCTGGAAAAGGAAGGTATCCATGCCAAGAAAACACTCAGCAAATCTTTTTCTTTTCATCACTTTTGCATCTCTGTTTTAATCATAAAGGGTTTATCTGCCAGGACCTTCACACACACACACACACACACACACACACAAATACCTAAGGTAATTAGCAATTGTGTCCATCGAGTAGCTGGCTATGATTCCCAGTCAGAAGTTAGAGTTTTATCTACTGAATTTCACAGAAAGAAAAATACAGGCAGAAGCATTTAAAATAATTGAAAAGTAAGTATATTCCTTGATCCTGAAATGAGAGATACTTTCCAAAGAAAGAAATGCCATTTCTAGCTCTAACCACTAGGCAGCAGGAGTGTACTCTGTGTGGCATGAGGAGCCCCAAGGCTCTTCAGGCTGCAAAGTCTCAGCCAGCTCAGGTACAGTATTTGAAACCACATCAAATATATCGGTCCTTTGTACTTTGCTTATGGCTTATTTTATCACAGTTTCCCCCCCAAATAACAACCTGATCATAGAATAAAGACAGTAATTAGTGGCATGTGGGGATTGTGCAATATTGTCCTGTGTGTATGTATATGTATGTAGGTTTATGTTGTCATGAATAAATCACTATATACGTACTTGTGTGCTTCTATAAAGAAATATATACATACATATAGATAGGTATTTGTGTGTATCTCTCAATATTTTTAATATTGGGTGTAGAATGTGTTTAATAGTCATATTCTAGCTAAGTTCATAGAGTTTGACAATCCATTAATAGCCAGCTCAACTAAATTAAGATAAGCACCAATCCAATATGTTCTTGTCTTCACTACAAAACAGCACCCTGATACTCATTCTCCAAAACATATACAAAATACTCTTGTCCTGCCATCATTTTCTCAAAGAGGAAACATCTGATGAGTTTCATTTTACCAGAGTCTATGATCCAGGGGTGCCCAGTGTCAGTTGGCCATGCCAGAGAGAATGGCATCAAACTTGCTGACAAGTTGATTAATTCCAATCAGAAACACAGGTGGCCCCAAAGCCCGCCAATGATCTGTGTGCAGTTGCTTGGGAGACTAGGAAGGAATAACAAGTGGTGTTTGCCCCTCTAATTACTTGCACATCCTCATAAATGTGTGGCTGCTGCTAAACCACACCAAATGTCTGCCTCTCTGAGAGCAGAGAACAAAAGTAAAATGCTCTTATGCACTGTGAAACCTGGGAGCATACTTTAAGCATGCCTGTTTGTTCAACGTTTTATGTGAATCCTGTTTTCCATGAGATAGAAACTTTACAGTGTAAGGGATATGCGAGCATGTGGTCCCACTAGCAGACTGAAGTATAAGAGTCAGCAGCCACCAGTCCTCTGTGTATAGGTTTAAGATGAAGTTTCCCTGAACCCACTTTTCTGGCACAACCTCAAGATCCACTGGAGCTACGACCAGGATGAGAAAGCACCATTTGTCATTGGAAAACAGTTTTTCCTGTATAAATATGTTTTTAAAAAATCTCAATACCATTGCTGAACCATAATCAGTACTCGGAATGTACTGAAAGGCAGGGTTAATCCATCATAATGCCCATGATGTCGCCTTGAACTCTTTAGAGAGAGTACAAGATGAAATTAGCATCCTCTGTTGGAAGAACAAATAGGGAGAGAGGGGAAAAAAAGTACTACACCTTTAAAAATTAAATTCTTTTTTAAATGAGTAGCAGATTGCTTAGAGGGGTCACAGCAAGATTCCTGAAGCTTGGAGATTAATTAATTTGAAGAATACGATTGCAAGTATCATAAAACCTTAGTTAAAACTACTGTTCTCCCTTATATTTTGCTTCTCTCTCCCTTTGCCCTTCTTCAAAGCCAGAAGTATCCATGTGAGTGAGATTCCTGTGTGTGTATGTGTGTGTGTGTGTGTGTGTGTGTGTGTGTGTGTGTGTGTGGAATACACTTGCTTGCCTATGAATACAAACAGTAGTACCGAGCTGGTCACACATTATTTGTTCTGAAAATTACTAATATCTGATTTCTCTTTTGGAAGATTTTTCATTTGATTTACAAGGTCTTAAAATATAATAAATACATGATATTCTCTTGTGGGAATAGTAGAACAGCATAGAGCAAAACATGGTTAGTCCATCTTTCAAAAGGAATTGGAGGATATTTTAGGATGCAGCTAAACTATAGATTTCAATATAAATATTTGGGGAACAGAGGGACACTGTGGTTGTAATGTCTGCCCCAAAGACTTGCTTCTTGAAGAAAAATTCATATAAGCACACCAGCACTATCATGCACTAAGATAAACAGCATGTGGCACTAAATTCCTGTGGTCTTCCTGTGAAGAGATGAAGTTAACAGGAACCCTACTTCGGTGACCACAATGCTGTAATTTTTTGAAAATAGAAGGAAGGAAGGAAGGAAGGAAGGAAGGAAGGAAGGAAGGGAAAGGACAATAAGGAAAGAAAGAAAACTAAAATAAACGCCATGCTTCTGCCAGAGGAAGTGCTCTTTGCAAGGTTCAATTGCCAGTATCAGGGATATCAGGCACAACCCTAATCCTACCCTCTCGATGTTAATCTGTTTACAAAGGCAATTCAGCACCATCATGCTTAAATTAAACCCCAAATCCCATCCATAAAGTTATCAAACAAAACACCTTTCTTCTACAATATTCACAATCCTAACAAGTGTTAAGAACATACTATGTACCATAAAATTCTGTTATTATGAAAGCAAACCGAGGTGAAGTTTTTTGGTCAGGTGAGAGTTGGTGTGTGTGTGTGTGTGTGTGTGTGTGTGTGTGTGTAAAGCTATTCCCTAAAGTTTAGATGTTAAACATTTTTGCAAAATGTTTCTTTTTCAAGAGCCTTCTGTAAGCCATACTTTTAGATATATTGGTTTCTTCAGTAGTAAAAGACGAATCTATCATCAATCCTTAACTTAAGTAAACCTTCTGCTAATATAACTGTGCACTAGAAAAAGTGGGGTTTTCTCTTTAGGTTAGTAATTAGGTGCGTTTGCATTTTAAGGGATGGGACTGTGTATTTAATACTTCCCCCAAATCTTGATTACTGCTATGTGTACTTATCTCTTGAAAAGAAGTCAAGGGATTTTAAAAAGAAAAAGAACAATGTAGTGCTTTAGTATCAGTTAGTAATAGTACTGTGGGGTCCAGTTTGTCATCTGCTGTCCATGATAGTGTGTTTCAATCATACATCTGATTACATTGTTGGGTGGTTAAATAAAAAAAAAATCATCAATCCACTCCTCCCCTCTTTGCCCTTCTCAGAACCCACCCAATGGCCTCTATTCCCACCTCCTCACTCTTTAGTTCAATAAAAAGAATACAAGGTCAATGAAGGAGCCCCGAAAGTGTTTAAGGGGCTGGGAAAGGGCTATGAATCATCAAAACATTAAATAAAAATAATAATAAAGGTGTAAAAATAGGAAAAGCACACATCACAAAGAAGGGCCATCTGAGAGCAGGCAGCATTCCTGTTCTGGGTTAACAATTTTTCCCAGATTTGTATTATGCAAACACATGGATAAAGAGGGATGTCTCCCACCTCACCCAAGTCAGGACTGGAATTTTCTCACCACAAGTCACTGCCTAAGAGGGATTCCTGAGTCAGGGTTTCCTCTCTCCTAACAGTAACTCCTAAGCTGAGGCTTCCTGTAGCTTTAGCTCCAGGAGCCTGTCTCAGTATGGAACATTGAGATATTCTCTCTCTCTCTCTCTCTCTCTCTCTCTCTCTCTCTCTCTCTCCCTCTCCCTCTCTCCCTCTCTCCCTCTCTCCCTCTCTCCCTCTCTCCCTCCTCTCTCCCTCTCTCCCTCTCTCCCTCCCTCCCTCCCTCCCTCCCTCCCTCTCTCCCTCTCTCTCCCCTCTCTCTCCCTCTCTCTCCCTCTCTCCCTCTCTCCCTCTCTCTCCCTCTCTCTCCCTCTCTCTCTCTCTCTCTCCCTCTCTCTCCCTCTCTCTCCCTCTCTCTCTCTCTCTCTCTCTCTCTCTCTCTCTCTCTCTCTCTCTCTCTCTCCTAAACATGGGTAGGGACGCTAAAGGGCACAGATCTCTACTAATTCAGGTGAGTAAAGAACAAGGAAGAATTAAGACCAAGTATCAAGTGGAATTTGATAGGGAAATCTTGAGCTGATTTGAAAGAAGGAAAGCCCTTTCAAACTGTCAAGCGTTGCCTTTAAAAAGCCATTTGCAGTGATCCTACCAAGATCTCTGATCTCTGCGGTAAGTCCAAGAATTGATGCCCAGTCTTCCCTCAGTTTAAAGTAGAGCTGTCTTAGTCCACTCCTCAGACTATACTGTAAAGGGTCTTAATGACTTTTTGAACCTTACTCATGAAGATACAATTACATTGATAAGCTTTCTTCATTTGTCCCTCTCATCATTTCAAATAGAACCTGACAATTTTGCTCCATAATTTCTGAGGTTTTTTTTTCCCCCACCTGCCACCACCCATCTTTCCAGCTCCCACCTACAGTCCAAAGAAACGTCAACCCTGCTTCTACAGTAAGACAGGTAGCAAGCAGTTCAGTTAGGTTCCACCAGTCTGTAGAAACTGTAAATGCTATTTTATTTTAAACGTTTTAGTTTACAAAAAAAAATCAATGATTGGTACCTTTTTTAACACTCTCAGATTCCTGAATATGGACATATCTTCAAAGGGAGGAAGAAGTTCTCATATGAAATTTAAGACAGACTGTCCTGAAGATTATGGGGTGGGGTTTTTTGTTGTGTTTTATTTCGGGATTTTGTTTGTTTGTTTGTTTTTAAGACACATAAAGCTAAAATGTCAAGTCTCTGGGAGAGATCCCCTTACAGTTTCAGTCAACAAATCAGAGCGCAGAGGAAACCAGTCCTGGTGCCCGCTGGCCCGCCTGGCTGCCCAGGCGTATTTGGTAGTGCATGGGTAGGGAGCCTCTTGGACAATCACACCTCACATTCCCTCGCAGGCTGCTGGTGACAGGTACACGAGCCGTACTCGTTGATGATAACCAGGGCCCCCTCGATGTGGTTGGGTTTGTAATCAACATAATATTCCTGGGCAGACATAGCAGCCATCTGATGCATGGTCTGTTTCTGCTTCTGCTTCCTGCGCTGCGTGACAAAGCACTGTCTGAGCTGCCTGAGGCTGGCTGGGAAACACTTCCAGGATACATAAAGTACGAGGACCACGATGAGGAAGGAGAAGATGAGGGCCATCGTGCCCGTGACCACCTTGTGGATTTGCACTGCGTTCTCTGCGTGCTCACCGCCGGGGATAGCCACGGTGATGGGTTCAAGCGTGCTATCGTGCAGCCCCTCCCCACCGTCCACCAGAGTCGTGGCTGAGCTCTCAGGGGGCGCTAGGTCACTGCGGTTAGTGACGGCCGCCGACAGGAGGTGGCCGCTGGTGGGCTCGGCCCCATCCTCACACAAGTGGAAAGCATAAACTGCATCCAAGACGTCCTCGCCCTGTGCGTACTCCGGGCTGGCGCACTGCAAGTTAGCATCGTAACGTCCCTGGAAGTTGCTGAGCCAGGAAGCCAGGGCACACACGTTGCGCCCGCAGTCCCACAGGTTCCCGGCTAGAGTGATGCTCGTAAGGGACTTCCAGGAGTTGAGGATACGGGGCTCAATGTAGGTGAGGCGGTTGGAGTCCAGCTGTAGGGACTGCAGGTACGGCACGGTCTCGAACACATGGGGCTCCATGTATTCGATCTCGTTCCCAGACAAGTCCATTTTCTCCAAATTCCAAACCCAGTCAAGAGAGCTGACCACAATGGCAACCTTATTCCGCCTCAGGCAGAGCGAGTTCAGGGAGATGAGGCGCGGGAAATGGGCGAAGTTCACCTTGATCAAGTCGTTATGCTCCAGGTGTAGCTCTGTGAGCTTGAACAAGCCGGCGAAAGAGTTGCGCGCCAGACTCTTGAGCTGATTGTATCCAATGTCGAGAAACTTGAGGCTGCGGCAGTCCTGAAAGATGCGCACCGGCACGAATTGAATGGCATTGGCCCGCATGTGCAGGGTGGTGAGCTTCCGCAGCCCGTGGAAGAGATCCGGAGCTAGCGCCTGCAGCTTGTTGTAGGACAGGTCCACGCTGCGCAGGTTGGGCATGGGCCGAAAGGTGGTGTTGGCCAGTTCGGTGATCTGGTTGGAACTCAGTGTGAGTTCCTTAACTCGGCGCAGTTTCTGAAAGGCGTCCCCCTGCACCGAGCAGATGTGATTGTGATCCAAATACAGCCACGTGAGCTGCATTAACCCTGTGAACTGGCCAGCGCGCAGCTCCGAGAGGCTGTTGTAGCGCAAAGACAAGCCCAGCAGGCCGGACAGGTTGTGGGGCGCCTCGGTCAGGTTGAGCGCCTCGCAGTACAGCAGCCGCCCCTCGCACCGACACTGCCCCGGGCATCCGCTGGGGGCGGCGGGCAGCATCTGAAAGCAGGCCCCCAGCAGACACAAGACCACCCCCGAGGGCCTCCTCAGCAGCCAGTGTAGACAGAGGCCGAGTAGCAGGAAATCCATTAGCGAGAATCTTTCCAGAGAGACTGGAGAATGTCCATTGGAAGCGCTGGGTCAGAAATCTATATCATATTTTATTCCGAGGGAGAGGAGAGGGAGGGGGAGGGGGAAGAAAGGGACAAAAAAATCAAATCAATATAGAAAAATGTAGAAGGAACCCACCTCCCTAGAGCCACACGTTCACCTCTAAGCATGCAGAAAGCCGGGCGGCATACAAAGTTCACAGCCTCGGAAAGATCAAAGCCGGGGTAATGCAGTCCATGTTAGATGCGGCAGCAAAGGAAGGAAAATTTTTTTTCTTCTGGAAAGAATTTAATTAAAAAAGTGTCTTACCCACCCTTTTCCAGCGAGTGACAACCTCCATTCAGCTGCTCCCTTTGTGTGTAGGCTAATTATATGCAGGGCGAGAGAAGACCCCTCTGTGTTTCCCGAGGCAGCCCTGCTCCGCGGCCCGAGGATCTGGCAGACGCACAATGTCTCACTTTGCTGCTGCGCTCCGGGGCTGCAGGGGCGGTCGGCGAGGCGAGGAGGCGACTTCTAGGACCCGCAAGTTTCCCAACTACGTGCCGGGAGCCCGGGCTTCTCGCCTTCCTGCCTCGGTCCCCCCTTTTTTTTTCCTCTGCAGTTGAGACTGTGACGTGGTTGGGGGGTTGAGGGAAAAAATCAACTCCAAACTCGGGGCTCGAGACTCCCCAGGATTTGACAGTCTGGAGAATGTCATCGGCAATGACCACCGCGAATCGCAGCCACCTTGGAGTCCCAGTTGGAAAACGCCTGCCATTCGTGTCCCGGGCAGCTGCGGAAACCTGGCCGGCTCATGCTTTGCTTTGCGGAGCGCAGAGCAGCGCCCGGCTCCTTCCCTCCTCTGAGGAGTGTGTGCGAGCCTGCACCGGCACCGACTGCTCACTGAGTGTCGTAAGCTGCTCGCGATTGTGCGTCTTCTCCGAGCACCTCCAACACCGGCAGATTGAAAAGGGGTGGGCAGAAAACCAACATTTTTTTTAACCAAGCCGCTAAAGTAATATATGTTCTTTGATGAAATGAAAAACACTCTCAGCTCTTTTTTTTTTTGTATATATTTGCGGGTGGGAAAAAAAGGAAGAGGGGGTGGGGTAAGAAACATCATCAATGACAAGATATATCTAAATGAGGGAGCAACATATTCGCCCCCCCCCCTGCACCACCAACCTTTCCTTGGGAATATATCCCCCTCTGTTAAACTGCCTACGTGTAACAGATACGTAGGACTCTGTACAGCAATCAACATTTGTTTCTTTGCTTTCCAAAAGCAACTTGAGAGGAGACACAAGAAAGCAGGGATTTGGGGGTTGCTTCTGTCAGTCTCAGTCTCCTCTCCTCTCCTCTCCTCTCCTCTCCTCTCCTCTCCTCTCCTCTCCTCTCCTCTCTTCTCCTCTCTTCTCTCCTCTCATTTGCTAGCATTAACACTAACTACCCTTCTACAGGGAGCTGGCCATTTTCAGGGTTTGCTGAGAGAATGCTTTAAAAGCCCACTGTGTAGGAAAAGCCATCTGAGTCCTGATGGTGTGAGAGGGTTGCAGTATGGCAAATTCAGTCTGTGTACACAGAGACTGCTGAAGAGCCTACTGGGGCTCACCTAGTGTACACCCTTTCCATGGAGCAAACCGCCTTCAAGGATAAAGATGCTGTTGTATGACAAGAGAGAGCCTAACATTGACATGTGCTGCTCATGGTAATTACATCTAAACCCTGGAGAATGTACTAGAAAACGTGTAGAGAAGTATTTTAAAGGAAAAGGAAGGCTTTTTCTCATCCACTCATCCTTAATTCAGTTTTGCTACTACAGAGAATAATGCTACTTTTCTTGTGAAAACCAGGGAAAGCCCCTGCTGGATTTTCTACTCTCAGTCCTTTATAGACAGTAGTCCATATAATGAATAAGTACCCCTCCAGTCACAACCATAACAGATCTACCCTATTGCCACAGAACTATTGGTCATCTATTTTTTAAAAATCAAAATCTTCAAAGATGGCTAAGTCAGCCAGTGTCAGGAGGAGTCATACATTGAAGTGGACTAGTGTCCTCATATTTGTATCATTTCTGCTTCTAATAAACTCCAAGTAAGTGGGTGCTATCTGTCACTACTATGTTGCTAGGAAGGATGGATGTAGCTGGACGATCTCACAGGTTGAGTTTATTGGTCAAGCCACTAGACTGGCCCTTAACAACGAAGTTGAAAAGACATATTGGTAGAATTAAGGTCACCAAAGAGAGGTGGCACTTTTCAGGAAAAGTCCTATGAATCATCCCATTCTGTATTCCTCTGAGCTCTGCCCTGGTCATTCATCTCCAAGATTCATCATTTAATTGAAAAGAACACAAATCTGAAATGTCCTAGACATCACATGCTGTCTTCGGAGCTACAGGAGACATGAGAAAATCAACCTTCTCCATTTTGCACATGACGAAACTGAGGCCAGAGACATCTGGGGATTACTCAAGGTCATACACCTTACGAACACAGATAGATCTTTGTTGTTCTGCCACAGAGCTGTGTTCTTTCTTTGCCAGTCTGGATGGTCAGCTCTCCTCACCCTCCCTCCAACCGAGCCCTGGACTGGGCACTTGGCACTACTGCGTTGCTGCAGAACACTTTAACAGACAGAGAAACAATTTCATCATCAAGTGGTTTTACCCCTTGCCAAAACAATTATTCCTGACAGCATGCCGACTGATTGAGCCATAAACTCTAAAGGGTTGGAGGAGCAAGGCTGGGCAGGCTTAGGCAGGGGTAAACAGTGGCCAGCCATTCAGCAAGTACTTTGAGCATAAGGCACCCAATACCCATGGCTGCTAGGAAGAAAATCCTTATAATGCATGCAGCTTGGCAGAAGGATGAGAGAGGCTGCCAAATGGGCAAGAAGAGGTCCTACTTTGGATGTCACTTGATTTGTAGAGCTGGTACAGAGAGGCAGAGAAGAGTTGAGTGTTGGCAAAAAAAGAAAGAGAATAAAATTAAACATACTGCATTTATATGTGAGTTTTCTTCTAAGTATGCCACTCAAAGTGTAGAAGAAGATCCTAGCTTGTAATTATGACCATGTATATTTTTATATATAAATATATATAATATATATTTCATGTTGTTATCCTGCAAATCATTTTGTCTGCATGGTATCTTTAAGCCCTTCTCACCTCTAATGTGGCAAGTTGCATCTTTTCTATCCTCTTAAATCCCTTGGCAGAGCTGTATACATTAACAGATTGAAATGAGCTTTATTGAAATTTAGCTATTCTAAGTCTTCTGAGTTGCAGAATTCCAATTTATTATGTATTTAAAGCATACCAGCACTGATTAAATCAATGCAAATTAGGTTAAATAAGAACAACATGAATCAAGTGTTTCAGCAAAGTTGAGTTGAGAAACGACAACTTTTGAGTCACCACGGCAAGTTGATATGGCTGTTTTTTCACAAATTTTCATTCCATGCTTCTAAGAGTCCAAGATATTGATATAAGGGAGGAATATACTTGCCTTCAGTTATTTTCTTGGTTTTTTTTCCTTTGCTCGTCTTGAGAGAAAGCTTCATTTATCAAGCAATACAGTGGCCACCATGTTCTTCATCAAGTTTTCTTCGGTGGTAAGCACAGATTTATCCTACCCATGTCTTCTTCATTGTCGGAAGAGCAGTGTTCTACATGTCTTGAGAAACCTACTAATATCATGTTTGTATAGGGTAGGAGATTGAGTCCATCTTATTGAGGTAATATGCAGTCAATTCTAGAAGCTGGATATTCATCAAGGGAACCACCAGAAAATAGCAAGCTAACATGAGGTTAGGAGTGGAGGCCTGTCCCCCTAGTCTGGTGTCAGAAAAGCTAAGTATTGAAAACACAATTTCAGCAAATCAGAAGGAATTCCAGGGTGTGCAGGTTACGATTCTGTTTGCCAAGCAAATCTGTAACTGAAGAGAGGTTGAAGGGAGGGAACCTCATATACTTAGAGAATCAAGAAGTATAATCTGTAGAGAAGGATGGGCTACTTGGCTATTCCTTCTCTCTTCGACCTTATAAAGTAAACTTTACCTAAAAAACAAACAAACAAACAAAAAATAACTCTCTCATGATTTCTTGGTACTCCATGTGATGTGGGATGGAGGAAGCCATTACTGCCACTCCACTCATTTCATCTAAACTGAAGGTCACCTCCAATTTGTCCATTTCGGCCTAAAGAATCTGTGAAGGCAGAGACAAAACTAGAGAGATTCTGAAATGGACTGTGGAGATGGGTAAAGTGCTTGGAGGCAAGCTTGAAGACCTGAATTCAGATCCCCAGTACCTATATAAGGGACAGATGTGGTCACCTGTACTATAATCCTATCACTGACAGTAGAAACACAAGGATCCAGAAGGCTTCCTGCAGTCTAGATTAAACAGTGAGGTTCAATGAGACATGCTGTTTTGAAGAATATGGAAGAGAACAGAAGTGATGGAAGATGATACCGCAATATCAACCCTTGATCTCTCCATATACCAATGCTGGTGAGCAACAGACACACACACACACACACACACACACACACACACACACACACACACACACACACATTTATGAAATTAACCCATGCTATAGATGTCTTTTCTTCAATAGTCTTTGTCAGTTTTTAAGGAAAAAAAACCTCAAGTAACGATTTTAATGTTCTGTCATTGCTGGTACCAGCCTGGACCTTGATCTTTATGCTGTTGTCTTTAATTTTCAGTAGCAGTGAACCATGGCTTTTCTTTAAAAGGAAACACTTAGAGAAACTGGGGGAGGATGGGAGTCACAGTTTCAAAAGAAGAGAATTAACCTCTTTGTTCCTCTGGGCACGCACCACACAGATGGCACTTTATGTGGAGTGCCACCACAGATGCCTGTGGAGCCCAGGGGTGAGGACCCTCAGACTTTGCTCAGGAGGTCTAGTTAGTAGAAACAAATAAGAAAGGGAAGGATCCCTTCTGATCAAGCTGCGTGTCCCTCCTGAAAAAAGGCAGCAGTGCAAATAGTAATAAAGAAGTCCCCCTTGTGCTCAATGAATGAAGGGAATAATAGTGGTAAACTAAGTAAATATGAGTGTCCTTTCCTTTTGAGCCTATTTATGGGTCCTTTCTATGATGACTTATGTACTTGGTCTTGACATGTTAGATGAACCTTTTATTTTATGCTTTGTCTGTCTAGGGGAGACGTCTATTCTAACCTTCAACATGAAGCTCAAATAGCTAGGATAACTGACCCCCATTCTACCCTATCCAATATGAAATGACCCATCACTCTATCTATTAATATGCTCTATTAATTGTTTACTTTTACTAATTTTTTAATCCTATTCATTCTATATGAGTGTGGCAACCATTTCTAATATGACGTTTCAGAACTGCAAGGATTGGTTAAACATCTTGAAATCAAGACTCAAAATCACTAAGTTAGGGTTTCTGTTGTTTGTTTTGTCATTAGGTTTTTGTATTTGTTTTTGTCTTTTGTTTTGTTTCTGTTTTTGTTTTTGTTTTTTTTTTTGATTTTTGAGAGAAGGTTTCCTCATGTTAAATTTGAACTTCTTCTGAAGCCCAGGATGATCTAAAACTTGTGACCTGTTTATACTTCCCTAGTGCTGGAATTTTAGGCATAAGCCTCCATGCCCGAATTATTTTTTCTTCTTAGTTTGACTCTGCATGTGCCATTCCCATTGTCTGTCAAATAGGTCAAGGCTGGCTACCTGAAAGGATACTTGGGAGAGTTTAGTTAGATCATGCATGCTAAAACTTTGTGACTCAATAAAATGAGCTGGACCAAGCAACCTCACAGCTTCTTAGAAATGCAGTCTTGAGACTTTCCTCAATCTTCGCACTTACCAATAAAACTTAGATAATTAAATAATTTCATTAAAAAAGAAGCAGGCCTGAGGATGTATCTCCATTTGTATTTTGCTTCCAGTGTGTGAATGTAGACCTGGCTTCTGTCCCACAAATCACATAAACTAGATGTGGTAGTACCAACCTGTAACTGTAAAGATGGAAAGATTGGGATTTCAAGGTCATCCTTGGCTATGTATCCAATTCAAGGCCACATGAGAGATGCAATACATCAAATTGTAATGGAGAGAGGAGGAAGAGGAGGAAGAGAAAGAAGAAAGGGAAGAGGAAGAGGTGAAGGAGTAAGAGAAGGAGAGGAAGGGGAGGAGGAATAATAAAACAAACAAAATTAAGACCAACAAAATGAAATTTTTGAGAAGCTTTATATGGGAGAACTGTCCAGTTCTAGGCAGAAATGGAATCCCAGGCCTCCTTAATTTGTAGCTGAAGAATGGATGGGACATAAATGTTAAGTTGTGATTCAACCTTGGTGATAGAGTTTAGTCAACAGGATAAACTGACTCAACTGCATTTTGTCTCTCTCACTGACTTTTAAGACCATGAAGTAGAGGGTCTATGTCTACTACAGGTTCCAGCAGAGAGAGGTCTTCCTAGTAAGGCTTGGTTCTATAATCAGTTTAGGAAAGACACTGAGCATTCCTAGGGCCTTTGGCTGGTCTTACCTTACCTTTACCATTCTTCTTTAAGCCATGATGATGTCCTGACATCTGACAAAAGACTTTGACTCTGTGGAGACTGTTCTAAGAGACAGCACTCTATCTTGTATCTTCGGCCCTCTAATCATGAAAGGAACAGGACAACGGGAATACATGAGGGGAAGATCGGCAAAGGAACTAAAGAGCCATCTTTCTAGAAAAGTTTATGACATTACTAATGTTTGCTAATGTTTGTCAGTTTCTTAGCACTATCCAAAGTTATTATGTCTCATGTATGTTTCTAATGGAGATGTTTATAGAAAAATAGAAAATTCAAACTAAAAGAAACATAATTAATAGTGACAATAAAAGCAATTAACATGAACAAGCCAGAAATGAACCATTGTGTTTGGAGGATGCATTGCCTTTGGATTTGTCCCCTCTTGTTCAGTGCTTAGGTCATTACTGTTTGTAAAGCCTCATGAAATATCTTGATAAATCTAATCATATGTATAGCTCTTGCACACCCTAGGAAATATGACTTCACACTTTTACTCTAGAAAGACAATTGATGTTCAAAGGATGAAGACCTTTGAAAACATTTTCACTGTATGCTTCAAATATATTTCTAGAAGGTTGTGTATGTTTCATCCCCACAGCTCTTTCTCTGCTTGTTGGGAAACCCCTGCACACTACACATGAAAACACACGATGGTCCCTTTTCCATGAAGCTGGGCAGGCAGTGACCAAACTCTCTCCATGTGTGTTCTTGACTGCAGGAAATCCATTCTGACACTGTTTTTCAATCAACCCAAGCAAAGGAAGTCTCACTGCAGAAAGAAAGTTGGATTTTCCATATGATTGTCCTGCCTCTTATAAACAAGGCAGCCAAGATATTTTTATAAACATGTCGTTGATGAACAACATATTAATCCAGTGATACTTAAAATATGCTAAGAGGGGACTGCCATGATACCTAAGCAGGTTCTCTCTCTTTCTCTCTCTCTCTCTCTCTCTCTCTCTCTCTCTCTCTCTCTCTCTCTCTCACACACACACACACACACACACACACACACACACACACACACACACATAACTAAATGTAAAACAAAATAAAACTTCCTCAGAGACAAACCTATTATTTTAAGACCCTCTACCTTCTACCTGAACACATAAAAGACAAGACATGAGGAACCCTACATACATGGCATATGGATTACCATGCAATATTGGTAATGTTCCTGAATCTTGCTTAAAGAAGTATATCATACTTACTGGTTCACAGCCACTCTGGTTGAGTTTATTAAGTGATTTGATTATTTATCTAATCAACATTCCAATGGACCCTGAAGTCAATATAGAAAACTAATCATACTACATTGAAAGATAGGAATAAATATTAACACAGGAAGGCCTAGCCTTTTCTTCAAGCTGGATTCACACTGTTTTATGTCCTCTGCATGGATTCCTTTCACATATCTACTTTGTATGGAATTCCCTGCCCCCATCCATTCCATGAGCCCTATGTGGAATTCCAGCACATTCAGATTAATTTATATCCTCCTTCAAATGACCCCAATTCTTAGGAATGACTTCTTAGTCTTCGACCAGGAATGCCTTTTAATTATTTATCACAATATTTTTGCTGCCATTATTTGTTTTTGTTAGTCTGTTTTAGGTTTAGGATCAGTTGAGAATATGCAGTAAGTGAAATTTGGCCCCTACTTTCAATGCTCCTTGAACCTGAAAGGGGCTGTCCAAACAAAACTGTGTGGTCTATATAATGAGAGGGGAATAAACTATGGCTGTACTTGGAGAAATCTAACTAGTTGAATGCGATCAGGTAGAGAAACTCAAGGGAAAAAAGAGGGTCCGAGAATATGGATAAAAAATGTGACTGGGTAAAACTTTGCTTGCTATGCCTTCCTAATATCCTGAGTCTGGATCACAAGAATTCATTTTAAAGTCAGTCATAGCATTAAAAGCATCTATAATCCCAGTGTGTCCCTACAGGGAGATGGGAGGCAGACACAAGAGAACTTTCAGAAGCTCATAGGCTAGTTAGCCTGGCATGCTCAGTCTCAGCTAAGACACCCTGTCACAGTCCAGGTGGAAAAAGAACATGGCCCAACACATGGAAATTGTCCTCCATCTATACAGAACCATTTGACATATGCGTACCTACACACACACACAGAAACAAACATAGCACACAGACACAGAGACACACAGACACAAAGACACACACACACACACACACACATACACACAGAGTGGGGGGTGCTCAGAGATACAGAGAGAAAGGGGGAAGGGATGCATTACCTGGGTTAGTCAGGAGACAAGATTAATTCCAGTTAGTAGAATAAGTAGAGAAAACTGTGGCCTCTGCTAGGATGCACTGAGTATGAGTCCTATAGACACAGAAGGCAAAGAGAGCAAGAAGCCGTAAGACTGGATTTAGAGCTTGGTTGAGCAGACTTTTAGTCTGACATTTGAGTTCTGAAATGTAAGTGCAAGAAATGTATTTCTGATGATGTTCATGAACATGAAGAACAAGAAAAGGCTACAGGAAGCCAGGAGGGCAGTTGGAGGCCACACTATCTGTTTCAATAAGGCAATACATTGGTCAGAATGAATTAACATTGAAGCAGGGCAGGGCAAATGCAATGATTGTTCTGCATTGGAGATGAGGGTTTTTCAAGTGGCATTTTCCCCATGAGAAGTAAGGTAAGATAATTTTAATAAACATGAGTATCTTGAAAAAAGGCAATGGAGGTATGATTGCTAAGAGTGAGCAGCTGAAGATCTGGATGTGTGTTATAAAGGGAGCTGCAGATGAGGGAGTCCCCGCAAAGTGCTTGTGGATTATATTGCTGAGGATATAAATAAATCTCCAGTGAGAAAGGTTAAATGAGACTGGTACCCATCAGAACTCACAGTTCAGTTAGTAGCATAGAGATGCACAGTGACCACAAAATAAAGCCTTCTCCCCTTTATCTGCTTCCATCGGTTGTTTTTTTAAAGTGGTTTTTTAGATTTATTTTTACTATTTTATGTTTGTGAATATTTTGCCTGTGTGTACATATTTGTATCACAATATGTGCCTGGTGCCCAAGGACGTAGTGAACCTCCATAGGGATGCTGGGAACTGAGTCCTGGTCCTTTGCAACAATAAGTGTTCATAACAACTAAATCAACTATCCAACCCAAGATGGTTTTTAAGATTTATTTTTACTTATGTGCATATGGATATATCAATATGAGTATGTGTCTATGCCATTTGTCATTGAGTTCCTTCCGAGGCCATAAAGGGACATGAGATCCCCTAGAGCTGAATTTACACATAGCTGTGAGTAACTTGATATTACTTGGAACCAAACCCAGGTCCTCTAGAAAACAAGCAATAACTACTTAACCACAGAGTCATCTCTCAAGCCCTGTTTCTCAAAAGTTATTCTTAAAACAAACTTTTCTTCTATTAAGCTAGGGTTTATTCAGTTTTCAGCATGAAACACAACCCCTGCCCCTAAAGTAGAGCCTTTCTTTAAATTGATAATTCTCAAACTTGAAGAAGAGGAGGAAGTGAAAGCTAAATGAGGGAGAGTTTAATTATTGTAAAACTGCTTATAGCAAGGGTCCTCTCACAAGTAAGCACAACTATTGAAATTTTATTAATATTATTTCATGGGGCAAAGTATGAAAGAAAAAATATACTTCAGCCTGATAGGTTTAGGAACAAATCCAGATGGTCAAGGGTCACCAGCCCTGTAAGAGATGTCTAATTGGATAAACCAGCACAAAGAAGCCTTGTAGCCACACTGTTGGCCAAGAAAGGAATCTGTTAGTGACAGAACGGTGCTGTGTGTATTCTTCCCCAAGAGTGTCACTGATGTGTCTTCCCTGCCTAAGATTGTCCCTTTATGGATAGACCTTATTCTACTTTCTCAAATATGAAACAAGGTAATGGTTAGACATGTCCTTCAAAAGAAAATGCTATATTTATCCTGTTGGCAAGAAGAATTTGAAACATCTATTGCTTACTGAAAAGAAATTTTGAGATTCCTCTTTCTATGAAGGAGAAACTGTCCTACTATTTAACAAGGTTGTCTACATCTTCAAGGTTGTAAAATAGGAGAAAAAGCAACTTAATTATGGCATTTAAAAAGGGATCAAATGCCATTATAATAATTACTTATATCAACTGCCATTATTTAAGAGTAAAACAGAAAATAGAGATTGAAGGCAAAAAGAAAATGGAATCATAAGCACAAGGATTTACTGATTCTTTAAACAACAAGAAACAAAAACATCCAAATGTGGGATCCTTAAAACAATAGTGATTATGTTTCACTCCAATCTCTGTGCACAGTTGAGGTTAGCTGGTTCAATGAGGTCAGCTCTGTTTACACAAGTGTTTGCCAGAGACAGGAAGATCCACGATGGTTTCACTCAGAGATGGTAGTTGGCATGTTATTAGCTGTGGCTACCTTTTTTGCCATAGCTGGGGTAACTGTTCTTTTCCACAGTGCCTCATTTTCCATCATGTGAGCTCAGGTACACTTCTCTGGGACTATAGGCTTCCAAGGACAGCAAGAGAGATCTCGTTACATTTATGCTCTTTTCCAGATGCAGCAGCAAGCAGATGTTGCTATCTCTTGACCAAAGCTAGTCATCTGATCAGCCTGACTCAAGGCATAGAGAAATAAGCTCCCTGTGTTGGTGGGACTTGGAGGATTTACAGTTGTTTCTGAAGTCTAAAAGCAACTGCACTTGTTTGATGTCACTTCCCTTGTAAATACTAAATGCCATCAGGTGACTTTTATTTCTTGTGTCTTGAACGGTATCATCTCTAGGCTCCAAGAACTAATATTGTCACCCATGAAGTATTTGAAATGCTGAGTCCTGGGCTCCATAAAAGACAGAGGGACCCAGGAAAATCTCAATTTTTACAAGATTCCCCAGGTAATCGGTAAACCTGCTAACATTTTAGAAACCCTGTTGCTTTTTTGCTATCCCTCATGATTTCCTTTCGTGCAGTTGCTATGCTGTCCTGGTGAGTGATAGATCTTTGATTTTTTTTAAAGGTGTCAAAACTGTTTCCTTCTGCACAATTGAAACAGAACAAACACAGGTTTAAACAGCGAAACAGGTTGCTTCACAGCATGACTAGCTGGGAAGAAAGGGGATAACATTTTTCTACAAACTTGTAGTTTGCCTATAAAAATAGAAATTTGAAATTAAAATGACAGAACATAAATATTTTTAAAAGTATATTGCATTGACTTGAAAACACCATGTAAATGTTAGAGCAATAATTTCACACAGTCAGATCAGGAAGGATATACTTGAAATGACCTCCTTTCTGTTCAGACTATTACTTAACAAAGCCTTGTTTTACTGACTGTTTAAAGACTGACGCTCTAATCTTTAAATGACAGTTTAAACATCTGTAGAACATGTGTATACCCCTGAGTAATCTTCTGGATTTTGTTCAAGTATTAGGACCAACAAAATTCTACAAGCATATTATAAGAAATACAAGTGTCCCATAACTTGGAGGAATTTCTTCATTTTACACATCAGAAGTAAGAAAGAGAAGTAGTAAGTTGTTGATTGGAAAAAAAAGTTCATTGGGACTGGAGAAATAGCTCAGCAGTTAAGACCACAGGTTCCTCCACCAATCCTGAGTTCAATTCCCAGCAGCCACATGGTGGCTCACAACCATCTGTAATGGGATCCGATGCCCTCTTTTGGTTTGTCTGAAGACAGCTACAGTGTGCTCATATTCATGAAATAAATACATAATTCTTTTGAAACAGTTCATTTCATTTGGCTTTGTACATGTAAGTTACATCTAAAATGTGTAGTTTTTCCCGTCAAAGTTTTGATTTTACTTAAGCGAAAAAAAAATTGAGTATAATATTCAAAGACACCCATCCTTTTGGTTTGTCCTTACTCTGAAGGTGAGGAGGAAAGGCAGAAGAAAGAGAGAGATCGAGTTTCTCTGTAAAGTAAATGTTGTCATTCTGAGTGAAATTTGCTTGAGATTTCCTTATCTTGAAACATGGCAGGTGTCTCTTGACTGAAGCTACTAGAGTTATTTTTCGTTTGGGCATGCTGTCCCAACTCACCAATCAAGCAGCCATCAAGATTAACAAATATCTATGGGGCACTTATTCTGTGCAGGTGCACAGGCATCAGCCATGGTGCTGATAAATACAAGAAAAGTTTAAAAAGAACAATGCTGAAGAGATAAATTAAGAGATGAGATTTGATTTTTGAAAAGTTATCTGGGGTCTTTGTTGTGGTTGAGTGCAATTGTCAATTTCACACTAACTAAAAACACCAGGAAAATAGCCTCAATGAAAGGTTGTTGTCTATGTTGGATTAGCCTATGGATATTTCTATGAGAATTGTCTTAAATAACTTAATTGAGGTGCAAAGAGCCCGTTCACCATTCCATAGGCAGAAGTACTTAAATGTATGGGTAGAAGTTGAGCTTAGCACCAGGAAGCAAGCCAGCACGCATACATTCATCTCTCTCTGCTCTTCGCTGTCTACATGACATAACTAGTTGTTTGAAGTTCCTGCCCCCATCTTCCCCAGTAATGATGAACTGTAACCTAATTTTTGTAACCTGAAATAAACCTCTTCCTCGCCTAAGTTGTTTGATGTCGGTATGCTTCATCACAGTCACAGAAATGAAACTAGGACAGTATCTCTGAGGTGTCACTTGAGTTTAAACATGAATGTTGAGTAATAGGCCATTATGGAAAGTCTCAAGATGTTAGAGATGCTGCATTAGGGAACAACATAGTCCACAAAGGCCCCAGCAGGCTATGTTCCAGTATTTGAAATGACAATAATGTTGATGTGAATAAGGTAGGAATTCTTTTCTGAGGAGCCCATATACTTTCTTTGTAAACCTTCACACATATGAGCAATTTTATCACCACCTTAGAAATATTTTATAGAGTCATCACTCTGTTTGAGGGAGTAAATCAGAGTACTTTTAATGACTTAATTCTGTTTATAGGCCAGAGAACCTACCATGTTCCTATTATAAGAATACCATGGCTCTGAACATTTAAGCCATTTTCCTTAGTTGTCATTGATGATATGGCATGATTTTTCCACAGTCCTTACATCCTTTACAAGGGAACTACAGTACCTGAAGAGCAACCATTCTTGGGGCTCGGCAAAAACCTCACTGACTCCTCTCCCAACTTCTATTCAGGGAGGTCTTCTGTTCTAGGGTCTTCATCCAGTATAGACCTAGCAAGCCAAGACAGGAGTAGTTTAGACTTACTTACAGATTTCTGCTCCTCTCAGCCAGGCCCTATGACCATACTTTGCTGTTTCTGTGGAAAGGGACAGGACAGAATAGAGCAACCACACATAATCAGAAACCTCAGTTTGAATGTGGGAGTCTGGATTGATTATCAAGTTCCTTAGACTTTCTCTGTACTTTGTAGTACAGTCTAAACATAAGCCCAGTGAGGGCATGGGGACAAGTGATGACTGTCTTCCTGGTTAAAATAACATGCAAATACATCATCATCTACATTCTTGTGGTCTTTGCTTCAATTGGCTTGTTTTCTCAACAGCCTCTAAGTAAATAATGCTTATTCTGATCTTCCAAAGATACTACATTGTCATGAAGACTCTGATTCCCATTAAACCTATGTCCTTCATCATGAGTGCCTGTCATGCTTATTGCAGAGCATTCACTCATCAAGCAAAAAACACCTATGCCTAGATGCACCTGCAATATTAGTTACTTTTCTTGTCCCTGTGACAAAAATGCCTGGTAAGAAGCAGTCAAGGAAGGGTTTGTTTTGGTTTACACTTTAAAAGAATACATTCTCTTAAAAGCATAGAATACATGGCTATAGGAACAGAAATTGGCTGGTTACATTGTGTTTATAGTTTGAAAGCAGAGAGCAAACAGGAAGTGGAACTATGCCATAAAAATTCAAGGATTCCTCTAGTGAGCCACTTTGTCCAGCAAAGCTCCACCTCTTAAAAGTTCCACAACCTTCTAAAATACAGCTACCAGCGAGGGACCAAATGTTCAAACACAAGAACTTAGCGGATTCATTTCACATTGCAATTATGGCATGTGTTGGGTCAACAACCACGTACTGGGTACTCGCCCTACAAGGTAAGTGCTAAAGGATATGGAATACTTGGAAGAGAACTTTCCCTCTGAAGCTTTGCCAATAATCACAATCCCGGAAGGCAGAACTAATCTCACATTCTGTTTGTTTATTATTTGTTCCAAATTAAGTAGTCCCTTAAATCTTCTCTTTAACTGTTCTCCAGATGTTTCCCTACCCCACCCACACCCTTCAAATTTTGTCACAAAATTTCTCAAGAGCACACTCACTCAAAATGTACTTTGGGTGTAGTGAACATAGAGTCTCGGTGCATATGAATAAGTTCTGACCTAACACCTTATTAGCAATTCCTTCCAGCATAAAACACAGAAGTTAGAAAAGATGCCTCATATCCCCTTCACCTCGGAGATTCATGAATTTGATAATTTATAGCTGGTGAATGAAGGGTATCCTCAGTGCACAAGTGTTAATGGCTTGTTTCAGTGGCATCTGTTTCAACTATTTAGATGGTGGCTATTTTCTGTGATATAACCCTGCAGCAGGCTTGAGGTTTTTGAAACCCAACTTTTAAACAATCTAAATCGACTTTTCACGTGAAGTCAGACATTCAGGCAAATCCTTGGCATACACAGGTATCCTGTGGAGTGGAGCAATGTTGACAATAGCCATATCAGCCTTCTATGTCTTGGAATGTTCTTCGTGAAGTTAGATGGGCAACATGAGCAAGTTCTGAATGCGTCTTTTGGGTTTTGGGTTATTTTGATTGAAAAATCATTTTAAAAATATTTATTTATTGTTCTTCAATTTGGGTTGGAGTGTGTGTCTGAATGTGAGCATGTGCTTATGAATGAAGTTTTCTGCAAAGACCAGAGGCGTGGGAATCCTGTGGAACTAGAGATACAGACAGTTGTGAGCCACTTGGCAAGGGTGCTAGGGGCCAAACTCAGGTCCACTAGAAGAGGCACGAGTACTCTTAAAATCTGGGCATCTCTCCTTCCTACTGACTGAACAATACTTAACAGAAGGTTAAAACAAAATAGGATGTTAGCGGTTCAATTCTACACCCAGAACTGCTGTCAGTGGGAAACTCATTTTTCCTTTATCGAGCTGCATATCACAAACAAAAGCCCCACCTGGCTTGAATTCCTTTGCAAGGGCAATTGTGTTCAGAGGGTCACTACCCCATGTAGATAAGCACTCCCTTTAGAAATAGAATACTGTTTATAAGAACTTATATCCATCCACCCTACTTAATTTCAATATAATTGGTATTCAAATAGTCTCTTACCCATTTGAACATTATTTGCTGGGAATCAACTACTTGTTTTCAATACAATTGTCTAACAAGGAGTGGTGAAAACAACCAGTTTTTGAAGTGCCATTGTTAATGTTGTTCTCACTGTTCCAAACAACTATGTAATAATTGGAAATTATGAGAGTGGCATGTTGCCAAACTGGCCACATAAGCAGGATTGCTTCTTACATAACATGGAGAGTACCACATCTCTCTTGTACCTGTGAACATTACAGTGGCCTCAGATTGTTACATGTATATGGCTCAGGATATTCTTGAGCCCATGCAGAGAGCAAAGTGATGTTTACTTTGATGGCTTTGCTCTTTCAAAAGCTAAAGTTCGTGAAGAAAGAAGAGCAATGCCATGTGACTTGGGTGATCTAGTTGGAGTGAGGTTTGTATCTGGGTCTCTAACTTCTTAACTCCACTTTTCACTTGGATTTCATGCTACCCAGCATAGAATCCTAGCTTCTGTAAGAACTCCTGATTCATAAAGGACAGTTGGTGGCATTTACCACCCACCTGACTAAGTGGCAAGAGGTTAAAATGGGGCATCTTCAAAAGCCAGTCAGAATCATTTGATGTTCATCGGAAGACATTAACAACTCTTGACTTGGGCCCTTTGACAAGTATGTCTTTTTCTGTGGCCTGCTGGTAGGAAATGAGGCATTGTTTTCCATACAACTATTTTGAGAACCGATAAAAGAGGAGTTGCATATTACAAAGTGATAATCAAAATGTCACAAAGAAAAAAACTTAATTTGATTGTGATATTTGTCAAATGCTTTAATGCTGGACATTATTTTTTTCCATTTCATATTTTTAAGCAATTCAGTGATTTATCTGTTAACCATCAGGACTAAGGGTTTTTGTTTTTTTATTATTATTATTCACCTATAAAGTGGGATCAGTATCCTTGCCTTGATTACCACTTTTAAGAAAATACAAATGAGATGAAGGAACTATACAGCTGATGTTACTACTGCATCTATAGCTGTGTGGTACCTCTGTTTTGTGGCCATTTCTGTAAAATTGCTCCTAAAATAATATAAATGTTCATAGGTCACCAAGCACTTCTTTCTTTGACCAAATAATGACACATTTTGTTTTTTTGGGTTTTTTTTTTTTTTTGAAAATAGACATGCAGATTGGAAGATAGCCTTGGGCCTCCTCGGCTTCTCAGCTTTTCCCAGGGAGCCCTTGAACTTCATTCTTAGACTAAACCATGGCAGTTCTTCTCTGGCACAGGAGAGGCAGCTGACTGCCTTGTGGACCAGTGGATCAAGTGAGTCCCATAAAAGACTGTGGCATGGGAAAGTAGGTCTCAGCTTGTTCCTTATTCAATATTACAATGTGTGTCGGTGAAAGACATTCATATCCTGCCAGTTATCAACAGAGGTGTTGAATGTTTTTAAGTAAATCACAGATCTAATGTCTTGTCCTAAATAGGGCCCTCCCTTCCGTTTTGTTTAGGCTTTGAGACAAGGCCTCACTTTGTAGCTTTGGCAGGACTGGGACTTTTGGTTAGACCAGGCTGGCCTTGAACTCATAGAGATTCATATGTCTCTGCCTCCTGAATGCAGGGATTAAAGCCAAAAACCACTGTGCCCAGCACTAGTTGTCTCTTTAAAAAAAATAAAAATAAAAATGAAAGAAACATTTTTAAATCTGGCATTATCTAATATTAGAGTATTAATGATAATTCTTTTAAATTGATATACTGATATACTGTTCATACTCAACTCTGTTCAATAACTCTGGACTTAAATCTCTTTGAATCTAAGTCTGACTGTGTCTCCCCCATTCATCTTACTAGAGAGATTTTTTTTCCCTATGAGGATTCCAGAGGCAAGAATATCCCTACAAACTCCTCTAATCAATTATCCCCACCAGAATGCACTCACTTACATGGTCTTATGTTTATAGAGGTTGCTTTTTTTTAATGAACTAGATGGCATAGGTACCTAATTGAAAGCATTGGTGAGGCATGTTATGTTCCCTGGCATGCCCACATAAACAAATGACTATTACTAACAATACAAACCAGGTGGTGATGGCACATGGCTTTAAATCTAGCACTCAGGAGGCAAAGGAAGACTGAGTCTAAGACCAGCCTGGTAAGTTCTAGGACAGCCAGGGCTACAGACACAAACCTTGTCTCACAAAAAAGGGAAGGAAAGGTGAAGGAAAGGAAGAATGAATGAGGAAAGGAAGGAAGGAAGGAAGGAAGGAAGGAAGGAAGGAAGGAAGGAAATAATAAAAGTTCGTAGCACATACCATATGATCATGTTCTTCTCAGTAACTAAGTAAAGTCCTCCTAAAAGAAGATAAAAAAGATTTGAATATTTAATGGGAAGAGTTTGGGAATTTCATAAGGAAAAGTCTTTAATATGGCTCTCCAGGCATGCCTGGTGGTCAGGAAGTCTGTGCTAAGTCTGAGAGATAGGAACAAATCTTTTCCCAAAGCAAAGCAAAGATGATGGGGAAATTGTATAAAACAAGAAATGGAAGCAGCTTGTACAAAGCATTGATGTGTCTTGGGCATGTTATTTCATTTTTAGTATTTAGTTGCATTATTTAATTATAAGTACAAGTGTGTGCATGCATGTGTGTGTGTGTGTGTGTGTGTGTGTGTGTGTGTGTGTGTGTTTGCATGTAGAAGTGTTGGATGCCCCTAAGGTTGAAGTTACAGGTACTGTACATCCCTGCTGTGGGTACTGGGAACCGAACTCAGTTCCTTTGCAAAAACAGTGTGTTCTCTTAACTGCTGAGACAGCTCTCCAGCCCCAAGTATTTGTTTTATAAGCAACATATTCTAGCAGATCCTGTGATGTACAGTGACATCTTACAATGCATGCAAATGAATTAGAGAACGGCGTGGCATCAGTCATTTTATAAGCATATGATGAACTTGTGTTTACCATCTATCAGAAAATTTTCTATTCTAAGCCAAGTTAATCATGGTTTTGCCACTGTATATATGCACGCACTCATAGACACAGATGAATGATAAAGTGTGGTTTCTTCTCTGGTGGGAAATACTAATGTAAGCTTAGTCTTTGCTGTGACTGTATTTAATCAATACCTTATTTCTCCTAACATGCTTTGCAAAGTTACCTCTGGCATGAGAGCTGATCTATATTCTAAGAAAAGCTACAGCATTTCTGAAGATGCTCTATATTTCATTTTACTTTTTAAAGTGTCTGGTCTTTAGAGAATAATGGCTATTCCCCTTTTCTAGAAAGCAACAGCACAAAGAAACACAATTTTAAGTGTGTGTGCGAGAGGCTGCATTGTTTCTCAGTTGGTAGAGTGCTTACTTAGGGTACAGAAGGGCCTGCATTTGTTCCCCAGCACTGTATAAGCCAAGTATAGTGGTATACCTCTGTAGTCTCAGAACGTTCAGGCTGGAGCTACTCTTTCAGAGGACTCTGGTTTGACACAGCACATACACAACTGTCTGTACTTCCTGGTCCAGGGCATCTGACCTGTTCTCTTCTGCCTACCTCAGCCATCATATATGTGGAGCACAAAGATACAGGTTGGCAAAATGCCCATATACATCAAATAATAACCTTTTTTTTTAAGTTAAAGGATACCCTTGCCTAGATAGGGAGCTTGAAATCAGCCTAAGTTGCAAAAGAACGTATCTCATAAAAGGAAGAACAGGAGAAATAAAGAGGTATGAATAACACTTAAGATGCTTTACATACATGTATGAAAATGTCATAATGAAATCTATTGTTGTGTATAAGTAGAATACACTCTTAAAAGGTTAAAAATGTGGATGCATTAAAAATGAAGCTAAGATTTTTATAGTATAAACTGAATTTCACAGAGCCTCTTAATTCTATTTTCTTTCTAGAGAACAAATTAATTACCATCTGATAAGCATGCATAATTCTCCTTTCCATTCTTTGCAAGGTTCTTACTAGTTGAGGCCAGTAAAGCACTCAGTGTAGGTCACTGTCAATAAACTGCCCAGTGATTAGACGATACAGTGGCATTCCTATGCATTCACTCTCTGAAGCCTTAGAACAGAGAGCCATGCATGGGTCTAAGAGTGGATTCCAGAATAAGAGTGGCATTGCATTTCTCTGAAACAGGAGGACCCGATTACCATCGTCATAGTAACACACAGTTCGAGCCCACATAGATGTACTCCACAGAAGCACTAATTCCCTGGCATGGACTACTGCACACCCCACGGTGGCTGACTGTCGCCCACAGGCTCCGGCAATTCCAGACCACGCACCACTGAGCCCACGTGGCAGCCTGGCCTGAGCTCAGAGAAGCAGCCCCAGCGGCTGCCCTGCCTGCCTGCCTGCCTGCCTGCCTGCCTGCCTGCCTGCCTGCGTTACCATGACAATCAGAAAGGAGATTTGTGGAGATGGGTGCCAGGGTTGCCTTGTCCATTTTCCAAAAAGCCTGCCACTTTTGCTAGTCTCAGGCATGTGAGAGGAAGTCTCCTGCCAACCAGGGGCCAAATTCCAAAAACAGTCTCAGCTAAGTTGCAGCACTCAAGAGAGTGGTCTGCGAATGCACAAGAGAGTGATCTGCAAAGGCACAAGAGAGTGGTCTGGCCAGCCTTATTCCTGGCCCTAGGCACCGGGAAAGCAGACTTTCCCCTTCCAATGTGTTCCTCCTATAGTCCTTTGCCTTTCCAAGTAGTTGTGAAGTGCTGGTAATTTGAGCACAGTAAATGGAGTATGTGGTGTTCTAGCAGAATTCTGATTCTTATTTCAAGATTTATTTTATTTTTAATTATGTGTGGAATTAACACATGTGGAATCTGATTTTTCAAGAGCCAAAATCACAAGCGATTGTGAGTGAATGTGAGTATTGTGACAAATCTTGTGTCCTCTACAAGAGCAATATGCAGGGTGGACCTCAAGGCAGGTATCAACCCCTGAGGAGGAGGACAGGGTGAGTCATTGCTGACAGACAATCACCTTTGTCTTTGTCCATAGTCACCTTTGTCTTTGTCCCTAAACTGCGGTTCAGATCTTCTCCGTTCAAAGCTCAACAGTTCCCTAATCTGACTGCACAAAACATCACTCTTAGAGAGCTTTAACACCATTATACTTCAACCTGCTTCTGGGCAGATCTGACAAACAGCCCGGAGTGCTCGACTGAACATAGACTATAGAGACACAGGAGTTACTGCAAGAATTAATAAATGTGTGGGTGTGGGTATGTGTGCATGTGTGCTCACACTATCTCAAACTCAACTCTTCACTTCTTTCCCTATACTTCCTGAGATACCCCCTTCTCCCTTTATTCTCTCACACTTCCAGATCTATTTTTCTCCACTCTTCTCTCCTTTCTGTCTCAGTGAATTTAAGTATTCAAGTAGCATCATGGAGATCAACAGGGTTGCACAGGTCCTTCCACCTGTCAGCTTCTTCTTGTCATACCTCAGAGAATTCCTAGACCACAGTGGGTCCTGTAGAAGAAGGAAGATGATCCCCAACTGACTACTAATTTCATAGACGCATGAATGTGAAATAAGCTCAGGGATGTGAACTAAGTCACATAACTCTTAGTGCACATGAGTGATGCTTCACTTTTAATGGTGTTTATCAACCTCCTTATTGTACCGTCTTCCCTTGACACTGTAGAGATAGATCAGCCTTAAGTCAGAAAGAAAGCATGGAAGCCGAGGGTGGCGGGAATTGTACCAATGGAAATAATTGCCAAATAATCTAGCTGAATTAATCTCCCCTTATCATTTGAACTGTTGTTTAGACAAAGATGGTCTTTGTAGCACAAACAGTGCAAACAGCACAGAGTCACCTGTCCCAGTTTCAACTAAAGCCAAGTGTTGTGTGCCTACAAAGAGTAGCAGAGCTTCTCTCTTTAGGTGGGTCACTGCTATGCTCTCAAGGGGTGTTCTCCTGCCAGTCTTCATGGGCAGCTTATGCAGGGGAGGCATTGTAACAGGTCACAGTGTCACAGCAGGATGTGAGCTTTCTGTAGCCTCCTCAGGAAATGCACGTCCTAGGCCTTTCCATGGATTTAAGGTCAAGGGCTAGCTAGGATCTTAAGAACTATGACTACCTGCTTTAGCCCTTACTTAACATATAAGCTAATGTAAAGATCAAAAGGTCGCATGCCCTATTCAGCCAGCCAAACAGCAGCTGTTTGTTAAAAACCTTTGGGTCATCTAGGAGTAGGGAAAAGTTAAAAGAAAAAGCAAACACGTTAACCTGTGGAAGTGAGAAGAATGATTTTCACGAACAGAAGACTGTTTTAGCAGAATGCTTGGAACTCTATCCTGTCTGAGCCTTTCTCAGGAATTTGCTCTCTCATTTGCCATTGTTAGCCCTCCTCTATGTTTTTATTACGGCATCCTTCCGTTAACCTACCCCTTTCAATACCAATCTATGTTATAATAGCCTTCCTTCGTTTTTGGGTAGCCGTCTATAGTGAGTAGTATTGGTTGCCAGCTTGACAGGACTTGACATCACCTAGGGGACAGATCTTTGGAAGTATCTGTTAGAGAGTTTCTAGATTGGGTTGACTGAGGTGGAAAGGCTCAGTTTAAATGTAAACAAAAGCTTTCCATGCCGGGGGCGGGGGAGGGGAGCTTGGACTAAACAAAAAATACAAAGCAAGCTGAACACTCTGGTTCATCTCTCTTTCCTTATTGTGGATACAATGTGACCAGTTGCCCCAAGTTCCAGCCTCTCCCCAGCAAAACGCACAGCCTTCTTTCTCTGTGTCAAAATAAACCCTTCCTTCCTTCTTGGGGTTGCTTTTGTCAGAGATTTACCCTGTCATGAGAAAAGTAACTACTACACTGTCTCCTTCATTCAGTTCAAGGTCAGAATCACTTGCTCTGAACTCTGGGTCCACAGAAGGTCTTAGGTTGTGATAATACTCAGGCTTTAATGGTCTGTCTTGGCACATGTTGCTACTGGCTATGGTTTTCCTGTGTATAGGTTTCTCTCTCCTCCAAACACAACTGAAACTTCAGAAGAACTCAGGTTTTAAGTGTTCCATTCTTCCTAGATAAAAGCAAGCACTGAAAAGATGTATTCCTTAACCCAGGAATGGTGGTCTGTAACTTTAATCTCAGCTTCAGCAGAGGTAGGTGCATCTCTAAATATGAGGCCAGCCTGGTCTATGTAGCAAGTTCCAGGACAGCCTGAGCTATGTTGTGAGACCCTGTCTCAAACAATAAAATATGTTCATTCTACATATTACCAAATGAATACATGAACAAATGGTTGTCTGACTTAGATGCTGTGAATATGCAAGATTTAGAACCTCAGAAAGACAGATGGGTTCATTTCAGTTAAAGCAGAATTTGCCAATTGAATTATCTCATGCATTTGGCCATATACCGGTTACTCCAGCATGGATGGAATCCTTAGCTTCCGTTTCTCCTTCTTATCTTAGAGGTCACTAGCATTTGGGGTGTGATTCTTAAATCCATTTCTTCTCTTTCCTGAGCAGGGGCTTAGGGTATGTCAGCAACTATGACAACCAACATCAGAGAAATAAGGCTTAAATAACTGGGATTTTCTCTACAACACGAAGAGGGGTAAAACTTTTCCCCCTTCCCTGGCAAGGAAGATGGTAGTGGCTGATTAATCAGGCCATTAGACACAGTTTTGCTGAATTCTGTGCAAGCAATGATGAGAATTTAGCTTGAATATTCATGTTCTAAGTGCTACATAAGTTGGAAATGCTTATAGATTCACAGAATTGGAGAGCTAAAAAGGACCTTCGAGATGATTTAGACTCTGCAGCCCATCCTCCGTAGCACATATAATTTTACAGCTTTAAAATATCAACACCCAGAGGGGTACAGCAATCGGCTTATGGTATCACTTAGAACTGGTGGGCAAATTGAGATTATCCATTGAGAATGCTTACTACTGTCAGCTCATTGCTCTTTCTATTGAGACTAATTGGACTTCCTGCATTTTTTTTTAAAAAAAAGATAGGTTGTTACGTAAGCAGAAAGAAAAATCTTCCCGCTCTGACTAGGCATACTTACAGAAGAAGCCCCATTTTCAAAAGCCTGATGGTGAAATCAAGAAATAGACACTGAAGACATGTGGGCATTCAAAGGGGCATAACAAAATAGTCGTCATCCCTCTAAAGTCTATAATGGCATCCAAACTAAGGCAGAGGTGGCACTCTTGCATGGCTTCCCCCATATACTGTCTACATATCCTCATACTCTCATCTGAAGTAACAGCACATCTCGATTGTTATCTCTTAATTCTAGCTTGGGGAAATTTATCACCTGGGCTAATGAGTTGCTTTTTCTCTTGAAAAGAGTGTCAAATGTCATTCTTACCGTCTTCCAGCAGATGGCAACTCTAGTCTTCTTGTCATTTTCTCTTTTCTACACTCTGAAGATTTCCTCCTCAGCCCCTCCCCCAATCCCACTTCTTCCGAAGTTCATCCATGTGTTACTGAGAATTGTGGAAACTCAAAACTCTTGTTCTTGGCTTAATCATCACCTTTAGCATATGACTTTCAAGCCCAATCTAAATAGGACCAAAAAAACCCAAAACACAAAAAAACCACAATTAGCTAACAGCTCTAATTTAAGGAATAGAGTTGAGGAAAACTTGACGATAAAGTTAGAGATTCTAAAATAAGATGAGCTGCAGAAACTTTCCATTTAAAGAAACACAAAATATCTTCTTCAAAAGGAAAAGGAAACCATTGATTGCTTCAGGAGGATTCAGGAGGATAGATTTGATTAGAGTCTCTTGGTTTATTGGTAGAAAGTGGCCTGTCTCCAAGAATAATAACAAAGAGTGAAGCATGGACTTTCCCATGATTCTGTTTTGGGTCTTACTGCAATTTCTTCTCTTTCACTTCTCCCTCCCATTCATACAGAATTTCAGACAGGAGAAAAAAAAATGGCTCCATATGACCCCTTTCTTCTCTTGCTTTGCTGAAGCTCCAGGTGTGTGGTTAAGGCCCTACGCCTACCACTGCTGTCCGGCTACTCTTACAAGAGTGGACAAGTTAAAACTAGTGCTGTCCCATGGTGCAAGCCTGAGGACAGCTGAAAGAAATCAACAGGGAAAACATGGTGCTCGTTTTTACCTAAGGATGCATGTGGCAGAAATAAACAGTCACAGAGAAGCAGCATTCTCAGCATGTACTTGTCCATAGATTTCCTCACCAAGTCACTGCCTGGATGTGCCTGATTGTATAAGGATGGTTTGAGAAAGGCAATAAGGACACAGGAGGAAAAGCAGTTGTAAAGTGGGTTCGATTACCTATGGATGCACAAGAAAGGAGTTTTTCCTAATGTAGTCTCTTCTGGCAAACCTAGATAAAGACATGCCAAAGGTTCAAACCTGAAGCAAGACAAAGGTAACAGTAGCACTTCCTTTTGTAAAGCAAAGGGACTGGTTGGCTTCAGGAAGTGTGTGGTCTTGATTATTGCCCTGTTCATAAGAAGGTGTGAGCTGTCCTTGGAAGCCACTAAACTACTTATGGAAATCCACATATGCTGCCATTCAGCGACAATCATTAATGATGACAAGGGATTTTATTTCAACCCAATAAATAATCGGCACTGACAATAGAATTCTAAACACAGCCATAATTAATTCACTAATTGTTCAGTCTCCGGGTATCATTTGCATGCCTATTTCGACTTTAGCTACAACATATGCCCAAGATTACTTACTTGTTCATCTTGGAGCTATCTCTTTTTCCATTTGCTCAGTGTGGGCAACCATCTGCCCCAGAAGCTCTTCCTCTCCTCTTGTTAGGTTTTCTATGTGAAATGTCCTCCACTGGATTGTGTATTTGAATGCTTCATCCCCCAGCTGGTGGTACTATTTTAGAAGGCTGTGACAATTTTAGGAGGAGCCTAGCTGGAGAAAATAAGTCACTGGGGACAAACCTTGAGGTAGACTGACCCACTTCCTGTCCTCACTTTGCTTCCTGATTGCCAATCCAATGTGATCAGCTGGAGAAGATTCCTGCTGCCACGCTGTCCCCACCATGTCAGACTGCGAGTGTGAGTGCTTCCTCAAATTCCGAGCCAAACTAAGTTCTCCCTTAAGATGCCTCATGACGGATATTTGATACTAGCTTCTGGATGACACCCTTTTTATATGGGTTAATAATGATTTACTCCCTCCTCACCACAGTCCTCATGTGTGCGCAGACTTCTTCACTGGAAATCTCAGAAGACAGTAGAAAAGTCATTCTACTGCCAGAGAGCATTAGGGGAAATATGGCCACAGGAAGACAGTTCAGATGCAGTGGGAAGTTAGGAGAAATGGTTCACTTGGCAGGTGATTTCCCTCCAAACAGCTAGCTAGTAAGTACATCCTCTAGAAACGTGCGTGGGCTTTGTATTTGACTCTAACAGCCCAAGTGCTCAATGGAAATCCAGAGGAAACTTCTAGTGTGCTTCTCAAGGCTGAGGACTGGGTAACACACAGTTGCTGCAATTGGTTTACAGTAATTCCTACAAACCAGCTTGCACAGTGAGTATGAGCAGTGTCCCTCCTGGCCATCCCCTTCTTGTAATCCTGCCCTTCATCTCCCTGGACAGATTCATCCTAGAGAACCACACATTCTGATCCTGTGGTGTAGCCTATCTCTTAGGGCAAATACCAGCAATTAATTTACTCCATATGTGTTATGGAACTATCTTATGCCAGAAACATGCTAAAGGTTTTACAAATATTATCTTTCTTTACATTCATAACAGACCAGAAGAGTAGATATTGATTGTATGTGTCTGTTGAGAATTAAAATATGACATGACATTAGAGGACATAACAGAAGGCAGTAACAACATTTGCTACCCCCATAAATCATTTACGTTTAGGTAAGACACATAGCCCTCAATAGGAGATAATAAAATTAATCTAAGATCTTACATTTGAATCTTATATTCTTACCTCAAAGTCATTAATACTTTAATTTTCCTAATGATACTCTTTATTTTATACCTTTAAAACCCAAAACAAATGTGTAGTAAAATGTTCTCTGAGGTTGGGTATTTAGCTCAGTGGTAGAGCTCTTGCCTAGCAAGTGCAAGGCCCTGGGTTCTGTCCCCAGCTCCGGAAAAATAAAAAGGTAAAAAAAATGTTCTCTGTAGTTCACTTACAGGCAATCTGACAATCCCTTTGGGCCAAGGGATGTCTATTTTTTTAACAAATATTGGATAAAATAGTGGGATCTTTCTCAGAAATTGTGTTCTGCTCTGGGTGGACTACTAAGCCTTCTAGAAGCTGCCTTCTTGAGACCCCATTGGTCCAAGGGTCCATTGTCACCAAGTGACTTGTTGCTCATGATTGCATCTAGTAATATAGCAACAGGCCCACCAGTGTCTTTATTAAAACTTGCTGTAGGCTAGCATTTTCCCCTGGGTCAGTAATGAGTTTAGAGGAATGGATGTGGAAATGAGATTTGTTCTCACCAGTGGAGTGAATTATGTCTTGTTGGGGCCCCCAGGCTAATATTTCAAATTTGCCACAAGGTACTTTATCAAAAATTCTATTTCAGTTCCAAAAGGACTGTGGATGCCTATTAGCAAATTCAGAGCATGCCTTTAAACTGTATATTCTTTCCCTTCCCCTGGCTCCGTCCACTGAAGGCTTTCAGAATTAGCAGTTTGTGAAAATGGTCCATTTCCACGGGCCAGTGAATGGCTCATCAAAGAAGGGAGGCCCTTTTATCTATCAAGCCTGAGTCTGCAACAACTGAGGTGAATTAAATGAAGAGAGCATCCATTCAAGGGGAGTATGTGGTGGGAGGTGGGCAGCACATTAAAAATTCGTTGTCCTGCCCGGCCACACAGGCTCCTGCAGCAGGATCTGTGTCTGCTGTCTTGTCTGTCTTCAAACATCCCTGTGCTTGTCAGACCTCCTTTGAATTCCCCTAAGGCTAATGGATTGGAGTATGCTTCAGTTGGCTCTGGAACTTGTGTGTTTAGGCATGAGGATGGGTGAGCATGCGTGCAGATATAGTACTCTATCATTTCCCACCCTATTCCTTGGGAAAGAGTTTCTCACAGAACCTAGAGTTTGCTGTCTTTGGCTAGGTTGATGACCAACAAGTCCTGGAGGTCCTCCTATCTCTTCCCATCCCCTTGCCTCCAGGTCTGAAGTTAGAGGCATGGACCTTGCCTCCAGGTCTGAAGTTAGAGGCATGGACAGCCACATTCAGATTTTTCTACTGATGCTAGAGATCTGAATTTAGATCCTCATGGCTGCACAGCAGCTACTCTTACCACTGAGCCATTTCCACAGCGTGTCTAGAATTTTGGGCATCTGTTTCACTTCCTGACAACATTCCAGAGAAACTGATTATAAAGCTGGGACAATTGGTAAATCAGGCTGGCAGTGAGAGGACTGATTATCAATAGCAGAAGTTCCAGCTCCTTGGTAAGACTTTGGCCTCGGGTTGTCTTTATGGGTGCTTTCTGTGGTTGAAAGGTGGAAGAAAACATCTGAGTGACCTCCACTGAGTCACTATGCCATCAACTTATCACCTGTGCTGCCATTCAGATATAAGATTATATTCCTCTTTAACTCTTTGCCATCTGAAATGGTAAATGTGGAGTCATCCTCATCCCATTTCACACTGACCTGGCTTGAGAATTGTGAAAGGATTTCCTTTTTAGCTCTCAGTCAACATTATATTTATAGCATTAAAAAGTGATCCTTTCCAAAATATTTCCTGTCACTGCTCAAGTTGTGCATCATCTAGATTTAAAATATAAATATATTAGTGGCTCCATGCACCTGACTTCAACCCCTCCACAAGTCACGTGAAAGCTTCTTTCATTTTTTTTCTTAGTTTAGGTATGTTTTGTGTGTGTGTGTGTGTGTGTGTGTGTGTGTGTGTTCATTTGTTCCTGTGTAAGTGCAAATGACAGAAAACACGGTCAGTGCAGGGCTTGCATTTGATTGTGAGCTTCCTGATATCACAGGGAATCACACTCCTGTCCTCCTCCAGAGTAGCAAGAACCCTTAAACTGCTGAGCCATCTCTTCAGCCACTCCTTCATTTTTTAATCTGTGCCTTTTGCCAGACACTATTCTTGATGTCAGGGCTATTCTCATGCAGGACTGAGCTCACATCCTCACTGCTGTCCTCACATCCTTTTGGAAAGAGCAGACGCATGAGTTGCAGTTTGGTGAGGTTTCTGTGTCCTTGCTGTGTTGTAATAGGAGAGGCAGCATTGACAGCCACTCTCCTCATTTACATGTCCGAGTTTGGTTTTGCAACCTGTCATGCACATAGACCCATGATATTTGTTTAAACCAACAATATTTGTGACTAGTGTGGAGTTTTGCGTGCCCGTGTATGGGAATCATTAGATTAATTACTCATGTGTACTTCCTTGGCACTGTGAACTGTCCCTTACCTCCCATGGAGCTGGCAGCCTTGGGAGCTTTGAGCTGTCTGTTTTTACTGGCTGTTAATTGTTAATAGATTTCCAGGTGTGGGTCATGCTGTGTTAGCATCAATCCTTCATTTACGAAGGTCTGAGGCTGTCCAGGATAGAGAAAAGGCAAGCGATAAACAAAAGCTGCAGAGCTCTCAGCGCCCTCACTAAAAATGTCAAGCCCTGTAATGCTTCTGGCAGTAAAAGCAAAATTTATTATCAAGCGAACAAACTTGCACACTGAGAAAGAAGAAAGGAGGGCGGAGGGAGGGAGAAAGGGAGGGACAGAGGGAGAGAGAGAGAGAGAGAGAGAGAGAGAGAGAGACAGAGAGAGAGAGAGGCCAAAAAAGGTGGAAGAAAGACAAACCATTTAAGAAATCAAAGTCATTTTAGCATAGGCTTTGGGGGGATTATGCTTTTCCTTTCTTGTTCTTGAGATAAGAATAAAGGAAAGGTGCTTAGTGTGAGCTTTTTAAAATATGTCTTCTTGAGAATATGTGTTCTAAGAAGCTTGGCTCTTTTCGTGTCTGGAATCTGTGTGTACTGGTGGAGTGTTCTGCAGACTACAACCTAAAACTAAATACAGTCACTGCCTGCACTCATAGGGGTTGTGAACTCATAACAGTTATCAGTATTCAGGTACTTGAAAACAGAAGTGCGAAAGAAGTATAAAACTTCGTGCCTTGTAAGAGCAGGAGGGAATTCTGCTTCAGCATGTGTGGACCAAGCTTCACAACCAGATAGCAGTACACATTTGTGGGTATATTGTCTATGGCTGCTTGCTTATTATAATGGCAGATTGAATTGCTTGTTATGGAACCTGAAACTTTCATTTCTGACAGGCTTTATAGAAAAAAGTGGTGAACCTTTATGTGGTTCTACTGAATTGACCCAGCCTGTAAGGAAAGGCTATATACCTTACCTTTACGTTAGTGGAGTTTTTGCTGGTCTGGTCTTATTTTTGCAGGGACTGATTTGCTTAGACATCTGCTCAGTCATTTCAGGATTTCCAAGGGTTTTCCCCTGACAGATATATGCCAGGCTCTTTAAATGATAGGAGAAGCCTCTTCACTCTAGTCTCTTCACTTGACTACCTTACCAAACTGTCTTACAAACTCCAGGACTGGCTGAATCTTTAATGAGAAAGTAAGCCTTGGCTGGGAAGATGGCTCAGTGGATAAAGTACCCAACTAGGAAAACCTCAGTTGAGCTACTCAGCATTCTTTTAAAAGCTAGGAATAGTGGTGCACCCACTGTTATGGGACCCCAGAACCGGAGGAAAATGTAGACTGAGGTGGAAATAATGGAATCCTGGTGGCTCACTGGCCACCAGTATAGCTTTGATGGCCATAAATTCTGTCTCAAAAATTAGAGGAAGAGAGATTGAAAAGGACAGCCTCTGGTCTCAATAGGTGCACTTATATGCACATATAAGCACACACACACACACACACACACACACACACACACACAGACACCTACATGAGGAAAGAAACTGAGGCCCATTCTCATGCTTAATTCACAATGGTGGCCTGGAAATTGGAGATATTTGGTGGTGAGAAAAGGAAATGATAAAAAAAAAAAAAAGAAAGGTCACCCTTCAAACTGACTCCAAACCTCCCTGCCTTGGTGTCTGACCATTTTTGCAGAATGTCATACAGGGCTGTACTAATCATACAATCATACAATCACATCAAAATAATACAATACTTTGGACAGCCATCTAATTTATCTCATAAATTATTCAGACCAATCTTTACAACCCAAGATTTTGAAAGGCAATTGCTGTCTGCTGTGTTTCTGGTTTTGTACTAAAATAGGAGACCATCAGAAAGACCCAATAAAAGTCCTGAGCTGGTAAAATGTTGGATAACAGTATTTTCAATACTTCCCTTGGACCCCAAAATCAGAACCAATTTTTTTCTGAGAATGCAAGGGTTCTGAACATTTGTTCCAAGTTTTTTATTAGAAATTATAGATTACGTACACAAAACAACACATACAAGATTCTCATTTATAACTTGAGAGATCCAGAAAGCATAGATTGTATTTTTAGATTTGCATGTCCATTCTGAGACCTGGCCTCAAACCTCTCTATTCCAGCTGTGGAGTTTCTTTTGTCCATGATGATAAAGCTTTTGTTTTTAACAATTTTTTAATATGCATACGTAAGGGTAGGGTGTGGGAATAGATGCACAATGTCCTAGGAAGCCAGAAGAGGGTGTCAGATTCTCTGTAGCTGGAGTAACTGGCAGCTGTGAGCAGGACATGGGTGTCAGAAACTGAACTCTGATCCTTTGGAAGAGCAGCAAGCACTTGTAACCACTGAGTGATTTCTCAAGCCACTGACAACTTTTGAGCATGTAGCAAAAGTTAGGAAATGATAAAAAAAAGATCTATATACTTCTATGTTAGTTCATTTAGGATGGTGTAACAAGATGAATTCCACTGGGTACTTGCAAGCAAATTTAATCCTTGTAATTCGGAAGGCTACTTAGTCCAAGATTAAGATACCAATCAATTCAATGTCCTCTGAGTTCCTTTTCATGTAGACATGGCACCTTGTCACCATGTTCTCCCACAGTAGAAGAGACAGAGAAGGTCTCTGTGGTCCCATTTCAAAGGATGTGAATTCCTCTCATCAGGACCCTGCTCTCATGACTCAGTGAGTCACTCATACTGGAATTTATAAAATATGTTTAAGCCATACAAAAGTTTAAGCAGACATGATCATTGCAACTGTAAAAACCAGCAATTAGATTTTATAATTATCATCTCCCTATATTTGCTTGATCAGATACCTATCCATCTACTTTTGAAGTCTTAAAAGCAAAAATTTATAGTTAACAATACACTTCCTCCCTCTGAATACTTTAATATAGATATTATTATTCAGAGTTTCATGTTTATTTATGTCTTTGTACGGGAAAAGTGTACGCACAGTAAAACAAGCATGAGCTTTGATAAATGCACGCCTCCGTGTCTCACAAACTCAGAGGACTTTGCTTTTTCCACTTCAAAGATTTCAAAACATGTTACAACTTACTTAAACAATCACCTTAAAATCATTTTCTGTAGATGATATATTTGTAGCTTCAGAAAACACTTCCTAGGCAAATCACCTGTGTAAGTACAAGCTTGACTTTCAAAAGCAGAGCTTATAAAGTGCTGTTCTCTGATAGTTAGAGGAAGTCACTCGAAGCAACTTTCAATTCAAGATAGAACAACATTCAGAATCATGGCAATACACTCATGTGTGTCAGGAATGTACATATTCAAGAAAATAAAAGGGTCACAGAACCTCAGAGGGGATTTAGCATTACCCAACCTGTATCTGCACAAGCTATGCTTGAGCACAGCTCCAACCCTATACTCTGTATCCCAGAACAAACACAAATAACTTGGGAAGTTCTGACTATGAGGAGTGTAGAGCTTCACAAATAAAAGCACAAGCCAGGGCTGCAAAGATAGCTTGGCGATTAAGAGCATTGACTTCTCTTCTAGCAGATCCAGATTTGATCCTCAGTACTTACAAGGCCTCTCAAACTACCTACCACTCTAGTTCTAAAGGTTGTAATGCTTTCTATTTTGGCCTCCTCAGACACGGGCCACACACATGGTACACAGACATACATTCTGACAAAACACATAATAGACACACACATAGAAATGCCCCCTCCCACCCACACACCATAAAATAAACTCTTTCCTAATTGACAAACGTTTTCCTCTCTTGTATAGGACTGCTCTATTTGACTGTATCAGCCTTGCCACTTTGCTTCTATGGAAACAAATCCAAAAAGCTAGAGCAGTTTTGAGAGACAGATGCTGACGAATGATATTCTACACTGCCTTCCCACACATCCTGCAGGGTTTATGAGCTTTCTCCCTCCTCTCTCTCTCTCTCTCTCTCTCTCTCTCTCTCTCTCTCTCTCTCTCTCTCACACACACACACACACACACACACACACACACACACACACACTCACCTCCATCCCCTTGACTGTCCCAAGAATGAACTGGGAAATGAGCAACTATCACATATTTGGTGCTTGAAACTGATTGCTGACTCTTCAGTTCAGACTCTGGGCGTGATGGGAAAATCTCTACCAAGTGGGAGCAACTTGAAGCCATTTAACAGTCAGGGCTTCATGTCAAAAGGTAGAGATAAGTTATAGCAGGACCTAGTGACACATCTTCCTATACTATAAGTGACCCCACAGCAGAAGGACTGTTGGTCAGCATCCTCACTCCTCTTGTAGTCAAAGGTCTCCTCCCTCGATTGCCTCCTGGTAGGATTTACCAGCAGCACAAGTTAGAAGAGTAGCGTTTTGTGCTGAAAGCAGAACAGGGAAGGTTGAAAGACTATGAAGAGGGAATATGCTGGAAGTACTTCTGTGGGAGCTCTAGAAAATCCTTTTAGAAGAAACAGAACATTTCAGAAATAGCTGGGCCTTCAGCCAAAGCAGATGGCCTAAAATGGGGAATGGGAGAGCTATGCAAATAAAATCAAGCTGCTGGCTGGCTGTGGGCACACCAGAGGAACACACTAGTTGTTGGGTTAGGTGGGTGTCTCAGTTTCTTACTGCCCTGATAAAATAGTTTGACTGAAGCAACTTAAGGGAGAATGGATGTATTCTGACTCAGTTGAAGGGTAAAGTCCCTTCCAGTAAAAAAAAAAATCAAAGTAGCAGGAACCTTAAGCCACTGCTCAGATTATACCCAAATGAAGCAGAGAATAGCTCAGAGAATAATGCAGAGTACTACTCAGGTCCCTTCTCTCATTATGTCCTAGCCAGGGAATGGTGCCACCAGCAGTGGGGCTGAGTGTCCCCCCTCAATCAATGGAATAGAGCTAATCTCCTGTAAGCTTGTGCAGAGGCCCAGGTGATGTCTAGACTCCGTGGAGTTGCCAACTGCTAATAAGCCAACATAGCGGAGGTGCTTAATATAGCGCTGACCCTGCGTTAAGAACACACGTGTGTATCTAGGTCTAGTGTAGTGCTTGTAACTTCAACATAGGGAAGTGGAGGGAGAACAATTATCAATGCTAGGCCAGGTTCTACTATAGAGTGAATTCAAGGCCAGAATGAACAACATGAAATCCTGCTTCAAAAAATGAGGAAGACAAGGAGAAAGAGACAGGAAGAAAGTAAAGAAATAAAGGCAGTATGGAGAAAATATTTGCTACACAAGAAAGTATAGATCCTCTGTGTGGGAGGAAGCGGATACTCAGGGCAAGCTGTCTAGCTAGACTAGCCCTGTTGGTGAACTCTGACCTCAAAGAAATAAAGATGAATTGAGGAAGACACCCGATGTTCACCTTTGGTCTCTGAATGTGAATGGTTCCATGAGGACCCATGTGTATGCATGCCCTCACATGTATATCTGCACACATTTGAAAATGCGCACACACACACTATACACATATGCACACACATAAAAGGAAAACAAGTTTTTGAAAGACAAAGAAAGAAGAACATACGTGTAGGCTTTTGCCCTTGGTAGCTCTGACTTGCAGACTCTAGAGAATTCCATACAGACCGGTATAGATTATGACCTGTCTAATAAAGCCCTCCAAGACCCTCCGAGAGATGAACATGTAGAAAAAAGTGAGTGCATCCTACAGGCCTCGTGGTTTGCCTAGCATTTTGAAAGAACTGAGCGGATAGTCAGAAACCAGAGCAGCAGCAGCAGCACAAGGGGATTCAGCAGTCTTTGGATAAGGCAGAATCTAAAGGCACAAGATCCACAAATAAAAAAAAAGTGAAAATGAGATAGAACATTAAGATAAACAGAAATGCACATTCTCTCTGATTACAATCAGAGCTGACTATTTTTAGTGAGTATCTGATGAGCCGACTTCATTGTACTTCAGAACAGAATGCCATAATGACTGGCGTTTTTCTCTCTATTGGCCAGTAGCTGAACATATGGATCTCCACAGACTTGTACACACGTAATATGGAGGCCGACACAGTGCATCTTTTCACATTCACAAAAGGCAAACCATTGCCACTAATCATAGAATATATGTGTGCAGCAGATTGTGTGCAGCATATCTACCGAACGAGATTCAATAATCCATCTTCTTTCCAAAGGATAAACTATTTTCAGCCACAAACTCTGAGTTAGCCGAGATCAGATACATTCAGGATACTACGGCTGTGGACTAATCTATAATTTAGAAAATTTGAGGAACAACTGGGTAGGCGGCAGCCCTGAACTTGGATGAAGATTAATGAGACCTCTGACAAAGTTTTCAATAGATGGGATTCTTAATTTTCTTTTGAAGATGAGCCTCGACAAGGGCAAAGAGTCTCTTCATAGTCATAGTCACAGAAGAAGAAAAAAGAATATTGTGATACAGCTTTGCAAATATGTTCCACAAAATGTTCTGCAAATGCTGTGGGGGATCCTACCCCATTCTACAGTGAGAGCAACATACAGATGCCTCTCCCAACATAGATTTAGGTGGTCCAGTCTCCAGCTTGTGAGATGGCTCAGGTTAAGGTACCTGCTTCCAAACTTGACAGGCAGACTTTGATCCCTGGAACCCAAGTCATTAAAAAGAGAGACCTTACTTCTACAAGTCCTTTAGACTGCCACATACAAACTTTGGAAACCAGGTTATTATAATTTCTCTAGACTTCAGACAATTGCTGTCATGTGTATGCGCATGCACCCTCACTAAATAAATGTAAAAGGAAAAGTTTCAGTTTTCTTCAAAAATGATTTGTGTGTTTTCCTTTGACCCACATATAATGTTGCATAATTATATTTTACTGGCTTTTCAAAATTATGCGTTTGCTACTGATAAATTTCTCCCACTGACAAGATGCTTCTAGTGATAGAAAAGATGTGTAAGATAAACCCACACTTGTAGGAGGTCCCCGTGTTATTAAAGACAGGGAAATAAAGGAAAAGAGCAAACCTTTCATCGACAATAAAGCCTATCTCTACTTCTGGGGATCGGATGAGGTAGGAATTGCAATATGGTCTCGGGTGGAGACGTTCAGGTCAAAGCAGCTCAAAATCATTCAGTCTTGATATTTCCTTTAAGCATAATATTCAGGGGCTCCTTTGTGATTGTGTGGAGCTGATTTCTAAGACATCACAAATTAGGAATGATACGAGTACACTGGAATATCACCACTTTTTAAATAGAGCTTTTCGACAGGGGTAGCTTACCTGCTATCAAGAGTTTCGCATCAGGCATATCAATAACTGAAGGAAAAACGATTAAGAGTTTTTCTCTTTCCTCTGATGCACAAGGTTTAACCTGTTCCATACAATGATCAGTTACAGGCTTCTCCTGTTGATCCATGCCGGAGTCTTTATGGACACATAAAATTACTATAATCTGCAAAGCTGCCCTGTGGTTAGGGCACTCCAGCCTGTGACCACAGAGTTCCTTTCTCCAGCAATTCCTCTTAAAGAGGTTGGATTTGCCCTCTCTCTGTGCTGTGCTTAGGACTATCCACTAATCTGTAACTTTCTGTCTTGTTCCTTGTGGCTGCATGCCTTGTGGTGCAATTATATGGGTTGAAGAAACAAAATCTTGATTGTTATAAATATAATCTGTTAATGGTTCTGGTTTTGAAAGGTTATCATGGTTTTGTCTTTCTCTGTGTTCATGATTCCTCACTGGATCATGAGAAATGGGGATCTCTTGCCAGTTTTACTTGATAAAATGGAACACAGAGCTGGTTAAATGTGCCCTGATAGCACACAGTCCGTAACATGTCACAATTATGTCAAAAAGCTCTATCTGACCTCAGATTTGCAGTTTAGCGTGTACACTGTTCAGGAAATAGAACTAGCTTTCATGGTAGATTCTTCCAACTACCAGATATAAAATTTGGGCACCAGGTTATTATAATAATAATACATTTTTGATTTTGCAGTAATATAAAAGCCTAATGGAATGTTTTTAATTGAGCAGCGTAGTTCTACCTCAAACCAGGCACAAAATTAACGCAAAGACTACTCATTCAGTTGATAAAAGTCTCTGCTACCACACCTCATGATCTGAGTTTGACTCCCCCAATCCTTATAGTGGAAGAAGAGAACAGACTCCCACAAGCTGTCCTCTGACCTCCATTTGCAGGCAGAAGCATTCAGTTACCTTGAAACACACTCATGCACACATAAACAAAATGCATGTATTTTTTAAAGTGTATAGGCTACACTGTAGTCCTGAAGTAAAGCAAAAGCTGCAGAGGGGGTTGGGAGATAGCTCAGGGGTAATTGTACTGGTCACAAATCCTGTCAACCTGAATTCAATCCCTGGGGGAAAATGATTCCTAAAAGTTATCTTTTGACTGCCAAATACCTGTCATGCATGCATACATGCACATAACACAAGTATAATACAATCACACATGTACTTGACAGAAGAAAAACTAGATAAGTCAGGCTTTCCAGAAGAAATAATCCCAAGGAGAAAATAAAGAGATAGCCTATATCATGAGGAAAAGTATTTGCATGTGGCATGTCTAATAACAATATTATATGAAGAAAATATACTTTAAATTTTTTCAGTAATAAAAAGACAAAAGCATATAAAACATTTTCCCCTACATTGGCCATCATTCTCCTCTTCTCTCATAATAAGTAGACACCAATTCTGTGTTTGAAGCTAGCATCAGACCCACAACTGGACTGTAGTGGTCTAGAAGCCTGTCCCTGCTTTAATCGCTAATCACATCCTTCTAACCAAATGTTTGTAAATTGGGGCTTCCCACAGCCACCCTTCAGAGTCTATAATTTGATAGAACAGCTCCCAGGACTACAGAAGGCACTTTGTTTATGTTTCATTAGTCACTGAGAAAAATATATAAATAGGCAGATGGAGAATTCATACAGCCAGGTCTGAAAGGACTCTGAATGCAAGACCTTCTGTTCATACATGTCCATATATTCTATGTTCCCAAAGCACAAATGCACTTGGAACAACTTAAAAACCCTCTGTATAGATTCATTGATGTGGGCTTTTGTGGTTGTTTGTTTTATACTGGTGGTTTTATACATAGATGAGATTGATCAAATCTTTGAGAACTTAACCTGCAACCAGTTACACAAGTACTCTTCCCAGAGGTCTGCAGTGCAGTTGAAGCTTCCACTTTTTAAATGAGCATTGGCCTGTTTAGTGAGCAAGCCCCATCTAAAAGCTGACAGTGAGTCACTAACTTCCCTAGCCAGCAGTCATCTTTTTTTTTTCGGAGCTGGGGACCGAACCCAGGGCCTTGCGCTTGCTAGACAGGCGCTCTGCCACTGAGCTAAGTCCCCAACCCCAAAATACTACTTCTTTTTTTCTTTTTCTTTTTCTTTTTTTTTTTTTCCGGAGCTGGGGACCGAACCCAGGGCCTTGCGTTTGCTAGGCAAGTGCTCTACCACTGAGGTAAATCCCCAACCCCCAAATACTACTTCTTAACTACTACAATGGTTGCAATTGAGAAAGAGAGAGAGAGAGAGAGAGGGAGAGAGAGAGAGAGAGAGAGAGAGAGAGAGAGAGAGAGAGAACAGATGATAACAAGTGTTGGCAAGGAGAGAGAGGAAGTGAAGCTCTTGTTCATTGCTGATGGATATATACCACAGACAGCAACTTTGAACACTAACAATAGCTCCAAAAATTGTGAAAAAGTTACCATATGTGCCAGAAATTCCCTGGTTGAATATGATGTAAGAGAAATAAAAACATTCACAGAAAAGTATGTTTATGAACATATGATTTCCAATATCCAAATGTCATACAGAGCAGGATGCCTATTCATTGATTAACATAAACCAGATAAACATATAAATGTTAAAGCATATTACTAATCATTTTTTTATAAAAACAAAGAATTAAGTATCAATTCTGTCTACCAAGTAGATTGACTTTTTGAAAATTTCTGTCAAGTAGCAGACACTCATCACCAGAGACTGCACAAGGTGTGATTCCAGAAAAAGGACAATTGTAAATGTCTGGAAGAGGCAAAGCTAGAGACAGAAATTAGGTTAGTAATTTCCTGTGGCTGGGGTAGGGAGGACGTGGGAAGTGATTGCTAATGAGTAAAAGATTGCTTCTTGGAGTCCTGACTGTTCTAAACTTAGATTGTGCTGATGGTGAGACAAACTCTGAATTCACTGAATTGTACACTTGGAGGGAGTTTTGCATCCTGTGAATTACATCTCAATGAAAGTGATAAAGGAAAAATAAAAAGCAATCAGCCAACAAAGGTGGGCCATCCAGACCATGGCTAGTTCTAAAATGAGCCGTGTGAGCTCTTTGGCATGCCTCTGCACTAAGGGAGCCTGAGTCTGAAGTTGAACTCCCTGTGTAAACCAGTAAGGCACTCCTGGATGAGTTCATGTTCATAAATTTCTTTGTCAAGGAATAAGTGAGCTTAAGCATCCTTAAACCAACAGAAAAGAAACAAGGATGAATCTCTCTGAAGAAGGTGATTCCCCCTAACTATATAAATAAAATACTATATAGTAAGGCAGGTAAAATGATTAATGCATCTGGAATATTCACTTCCTGTGTAACAGCCCCTTGTTTTTATCTTTCATATAGAATTAAGAAAATAAATTGTCGTGTTGTGTGGTTTTTAGTTTACTTATTTAATGTCTTTAGAAACGTATACAATAAAGTTGACTTACTAAATTTTCAGATTGTATTACTTCTGTAGGCTTGTCATAACAGAGTACCATAAGTTACATGATTTTGAAAATGTGATTTAATTCACTGTAGTCCTGGAGGTATTGCACTGCCCATCACTCTATCAGCAAGGTTGATTTATTCTCCCAGGTTGACAGAGACTCTGTACCATCATTTTCTCCTACCTCTGGTATCCTCAATTATTCCTCATTTTTGAGAGGAAGTCCTTCTCTCTTTACACCTCTGCCTCCACGTGTCTGTCTTTATTGATACACTATTCCTTTTTATAAAATAGATGTATTACCATAGATAGCCCTTACTACTGAGTTCCTTGGTTGCCTATAAGGACTAGATTTCCAAGTAAATTCAACATTCACAGACACAAAGAGTGAAGACTACACCATCTGGGAGGACACAGATTGAGCCATAAGAGTGTTACCTGTCCCAGGATTCTATAATGCTTGATTCAATAATTCTTTTGACTTGACTAAATTTAAAACTTCCCTTCTACTATTCTTGGGGATGTAGTTCAGATGGTAGGGTGCTTAATTAATATGCATATGCCCTGGGTTTGACCTCTAGTTCTTTATAAATGGCATGGTAGTGCATATCTGCAATTCCAGCATAGGAAGTATATAGAGGCAGGAAGATTAGAAATTCAAAGTCATATTTGACAATTTAGAGAGATTAAGGCCAGCTCGAACTACATGATACCCATGTAGGAGGAAAAAGGAAGAGGAGAGGAGGGGAAGGAAGGAGGAGGGAGAGAAAGAAGAAGATGTGGAGGAGGAGGAAGGGAAAGAAACAGGGAGGAAGGGTAGGATGTAGCAAATAAGATAAAAATGATTTTATTACATCATTAGCCCCTAGCTTTGTGTTGAATGCTTCCAAAATGTTCTTTGTAAGGATCATAAGGGTACTGAATGTGAGCCACCAATTTCTACATATGCTTGACTTGCAGAGTGAGCTCAAAGAACACACGATCAAACAAATTTACTGCAATCACAAAATTATATGTAGAAAAGTGACTAGAATTTAGTGCTGATCATGATTTTTCAAAAGCAGGGAAAAAAGATCTAGTCACTTTGTATTAGAGGGGACTTGAGTGCAGAATTTCAGTTGATGCTCATTCAAAATGGCATTCTCAGCCATCTTACTGGTAAGACCTACTACAGTGTTCATAGCTAATTGTTTTATTTAGTCAGGGAAGATTTCTACTTCATGCAGATATTTTAAAATCTGATACAATTATCTGTCTATTCTATCTGTCTGTCTGTCCGTCCGTCCGTCCGTCCATCCATCCATCTATCTATCTATCTATCTATCTATCTATCTATCTATCTATCTATCTATCTATCTATCTATCTATCTACCTATCTATCTATGTATGTGTGCATACCCTTGCCTGTGTGCCCTAACATGCATGTAAAGGTCAGAGGAGAACTTGAAGAAATCCTCCTTCGATCATGAACAACCCAGAGAATGAATTCAGGTCATCAGGTTTCCTGGGTGGTGGTTTTTTCCACTGAACTATCACAGAAGCCCAGTATAGATTCCCCCCACTCTGAGCTTGTTTGAAGGCACAGATGTTGAACCTGTGGGTAAGGAGGACACTTGTACTAAAAATGAAAAGTGTGATTTTTTTTATCAACTGTTAATTTGGCACATCCACAAAAATGAATACATCATTAAAAAAACAGAAATTAAAGAAAATAGGTTAGGCCTGTTAAGAAATTTAAACAGTATTCTATGCAGGTAGTCATAGCAGCACACATGTTCTAAATTCATATATGCATATTTACATACAGGTGTGGCTATAAAACCTGACTAGTGTCCCTCTGGCCATCCCATGTTTCCATCTCTTCCATAGCAAAACTCTTTAAAACAGGAATGTTTCCAGCTTTGTGTGTTTCCTCCTCTGTTGCCTCTCCAAAGCTCATGGATCAGGCCTCAAGGCTGTGCTCTGTGCTCCTGTCCTCTCTGCATTCATGTGAGTCCTGTGTATTGGTGGAAATTCTCTCCAGGACAATTTCTTCACTGGGCTTCCAGAGCCGTACCGACTCAAGGCATTCTTCTTTGGACCCATAATCTGTCTAGTTTGGGTCCTATGGGTCTTGCTGCTTTCAGAATGGGGGACCTCCTTAGCCCAATCTGGGAACCTTCTCTTAGATCCATTCTTACCCCCATGAGATAGTAAACAGCATTTTTTCTTTTTGTTGCTCACTTTCAAATTCCAGTAGGTTGTTCAGACTTCTCTGCTGTTATATCTAACTATGTTTGGAATTTTAATACCTAGGATAGTCTATCAATATCTCAAAGCTTGAATCCCTAACACCTGATCTTGGACAGTCACCTCAGTCTCTCCACTTGCCTACCAGACTATCAAAATTGGTTTTAGAAGAACTAGAACCTCCACAGGAATAGCAATAAAGACCTGCCCTCTCCTCCCTCTCTCTTTTTCACTTTCTCTCATTCTCCTCCTCCACTTCCTCCTCCTCCTCCTCTTTCTCCTCCTCCTCCTTTCCTTTCTCCTCCTTTGCCTTCTCTTCTTCCTCCTTTTCCTCCCTCTTGCCAGAGTGTCCTGTATTTCAAGCTGGCCTCAAACTCTCTATGTTGAATCTATATAGGAATCCCAGGATACAAGTTCAGATAATTTTCCAGACCACTTTGCAGAAGGACTGGAGCTGAAAGAATGAAGGGCAGGAACACACCTCGACTAGGAACTGCTTGGTTGTGACTACCTTCTTTGCCTTCCATTTAAACCAAACTTCAGTTCAGAATCCCACACACATGCACTTGGGTGTTGGATCCCTGGACCTCTTCATTTGGTCCTCTCCTGAATGTGGCCACATCAAATACACCTCCTTTCTCTGCTTTCACTATTACTTCAGTCCTTACTGCCCCATTGAAGGCAGGTGGCCAAGCCTGGCTTGTTAGGTCTGTCGCGTCAGGTGTATTAGGTTTGTGTCAAGATTCCAGGAGTGCCTGCTGAGGTGTCCAGTATCTTGTATTCTACCAGGGGGGAAAATAGGTCAGGGGCACGTGGTTAGAAATAGAATAGAGTTTATTAACAACGAGTAAGTACTCCTCAGGACGGGAGTAGGCTTCTGAGCTGAGGAAAGAGCTCCAAACATGTTGAACAAAACAGCCTCATACCATTGGTATCACCTTTCCCATATGTATAAACAAGGTTTTCTTGTACAAAACCCATTTGCTATATGAAAGTCAAGTGGTATTAGTATAGCAATAAAGGCTTATTAAAATACTCTTTCAGGTCAAGAGAATAGAATCTTTGACTGGGGGTTGGGAGAGTGTGGCTGACATTTCAGTCGGGTCCAGTCAATCGCCTGGCTTAGAAACCACACCCAGGAAAGTGAGCACCACTTGAGCCATGCTAACAATGAGTGGGAATTGTTAGCCCTTTAAGGAGAGCCTACACTTTTTCTGCTTAATTTCCAAGCCCCTTTTGGAGTCTTTTATAGAGGTACCATACTGGTTCCTAAGTCAGTCTGCTTTCTGGAATTACTCAAAATAGTGTGACTTTGCCTTTCCTTAGTATTTCTTTTCTAAGCATGATTTCCCCAACACTGTGAGATTCCTCAATCGTTCTATAAAGCGGTGGTCCTCAACCTTCCTATTGCTGTGACCCTTTATTATAGTTCCCCGTGTTAGGGTGACCCTCAGCCATACAATTATGTTCATTGCTACTTCATATCTGTAATTTTGCTACTGTAATGATTCATAATATCTGATATGCAGGATATCTGATATGTGACCCCTGTGAAAGAGTCCTCCAACAGCCCCCCCAAAGGGATCCTGACTTGAAGGTTGAGAGCTGCATCTCTATAGCTTTCCTCCCCACCATGTGGCTCCATGTCCACCGCAGCAGTATCTGACGTCCATGACAATGTAAATGCCATAGCCTTTCGATCTTCTCTGTTCTTCTTTTGCAAGTAGCTACTAAAATTTGCAGCTTGCCCACCCTGGTGTTTGTCTTTTAAATGCTAACCAAAATTATTCTTGAGTTTCTACCAGAGTGCACTTTTAAATTCTTTTATTAATTGGACTTAAAACTCCAACAGGGGACCCTAATTTCCGCTATCATATCATCTGCTGATCAGGAAAGGAAACCTGACAATTCTGGTGACAATAGGATAGGGCTTCCATCCTTTCTCTGTCAGCTGCTTCTTTCATATGGTAATCCCTTGCTGCTGTCTCCAGGTCTTACTTCTCTGCTACACAGATCCTGACCCTAATGCCCAGAACAAGACCAGTCTTCTGTGTAGTGTATGCTCAGTGACCCTTTGGAAACAATAATGCTCTGTTTTAAGGCAGTTCTCGGTATCCAGGGAGCTCTTGGCTGGTGCATGCCAGTGTTGTGTTTTCCCTACTCCTGGATTTTTGTTTAAATGGCATCTATGCATTAACCCTGCAGTGCCTTCGCTTTGCATGCTATGATTAATCATTTCTCCTAATCTTTGGCTTTCACCTTTTTCTTCACTGCTTTTGTTCATCACTGCCCGGCAACGTGTTGTATTTTCTTATTAGTTGTTTTCAAGTCCAGAAGGGATATGTGAAGATCTTCCTTATTACTCTATACCTGGGTGTCCAGAGTAGTGACTGACATTTACTGTGAGCCAATTAAAACAAACAAATGAACGAACAAACAAACAAAACCAACTTTTAAGTGCTGAATAAATTCTTAACTTTTTCTAATTTATAGAAAGATTGATGAGGTGTTTAAAAATGTGATGAAACTTACAGAAAATGTCTTGTGGGGAAAGTTTATATGGCACTCTTGCCTTCTCCTCTTTGGCTAGACTGGTGTTGCAAGACACTATTCCCCAAGCCAAACTGCAGCCATCTTCAGATTAGGCAGAGTCTACCACAGACTGGATGGCCTGTGACCTGTAAACAATGCCTAAGTAAAGGAATTGTGTGGGAAGGGTCTTTTGTTCCTCATCTGATTTCCTAGCCCCTCCTACCAGCCATTTGTATGTAACACTGCCCTAATGGCAGCTGCCTTTTGTGCTGGGAAGACTAAGGGCAGGATGGTTGGCTCTGCAGTTATTGGGGAAACTGTCATTCAGATTGGTTGAAGGCTGTCCAAGACCTATAATTTTGGGGTCGCTCAGCTGCAGATTCCTTAGCTTGTTATTGGGACCTTAGAAAGAGGGGCAGTTGGGATTTACACTTTCCTCCTGAGGAAAAAAAATAACAACTGGCAAAAAGAAAATGCAGTAATCAGTGTCTTTCTTGTCTACACCTTACCACAGGAATTAAAATCTGTTTATTCGTTTTGCTTTGGGAGCATTCATTTTGCTAGAAGAGTTTTAGAAAGCTGAACATTAGTTTTTCTCGGCCCTTTATCTCTTTCTACCCATATCCCTCAAGTTCGATCTGTTTTCCTTATCTCCTTCCCCCTCCCCAAGGTGTTTCTCAGCATTTCACAAAGCTTGAAGAGGGAATAACTTCAAAATCCGCCTTGGCAGAAAGCGAAGGAGAAGAGGCAAGGGGGAAGTCATTTGGATCCTTGCCTTTCCCTGTTGGAGTTCTGTATTCAGCCCCTAAGGATGTGTCTTGGGGAGTCCAGCAGAGGCGTGCATGTGTTTCTGGGTAGTTCTGAGATAGCAGAATTTCTGCCCTCAGCACTTCCTCAGGAAAATGGGCTCTGTGAATTAAGGATTTATAGGTGACTGTGTTTCCGCCAGCCAGCGTTTAAAGATCTGAACTTCCGTGCTGGGATCCTGGCTTGATTAAAAGCTACAGAGATGCTGATAGAGTAAATAGTCTTTGCTATCAGTGGACTCGTATTTCCTGAGAGAGATAAACCAAGCTTTGTGCTATGAAGCAGTCTGCGCCCACACTGCCTGATTCAGCATTCATTCCTCTCTCGTGCTGGCACCTTCTATTTGAAATAGTATCTAACTAGAAAAGGCCATTCGGAAGGATCGAGCGCTGGAGGAGTTGAAGGTAAGTGGGGATTACTTTCTTCATGGAAACACTTTATCATTTACTTCACAAGGCTTTATAAATACAAACTTCCTGTGCCTCTACTGAGTCCTCTCTGGTGCCATTGACCTGAAAAGTCGGAAAGGCCCAAAGAGAAGCATGCTTATTTCTCAGCATTTCTCTGAGTTGCTCTAGCAGAGGGAAGTTTGAGTCCCATATATGTTCCTGAAAATGTCAACACCAAACTCAATCCATCAATATCTTGCCATGTGCAGTGTAGTTTCACTATTTTGTCACAGTGAGAAGGATAATAATAATTAAAACAATGAAAGAAGGAGAGGGGGAGAGAGAGAGAGAGAGAGGGAGAGAGAGAGAAGAAGAAGGAGGAGGAGGAGGAGGAGGAGGGGGAGGGGGAGAGGGAGAGGGAAGGAGGGGGAGAGGGAGAAAGAGAAGAAGAAGGAGGAGAGGGAGAGGGAGAGGGAGAGGGAGAGGGAGAGGGAGAGGGAGAGGCAGAGGGAGAGGGAGAGGCAGAGGGAGAGGGAGAGGCAGAGGGAGAGGGAGAGGGAGAGGGAGAGGGAGAGGGAGAGGGAGAGGGAGAGGGAGAGGGAGAGGGAGAGGGAGAGTATGTGTGTGTGTGTTTCTTGTTTGTTCTCCTCCTATAGTCCAGGTTGACCTGGAACTTGATATATAGACAAGTATGACCCTCAACTTCTTCAGCCTCTACCACCCAAGTGCTGGGATTATAAGCATACCCTGCAGGTTTTATTTGGTGCTAGGGGTTGAACCAAAAACATTGTGCATGTTACACAAGCGTCCTAGCAACTGAGCCAGAGACAATGCCCTTAATGATATATTATTTGTGCTTGTCTTCAATTCTGAATATAAACCTAAATATAATCTGGGTCTGACAATCTAGATGGACAGTAAGCTGCTGTACTCAATTCAGAGCTTGATTCTAGAAGTATTGTCGAAGTGCTCTATGGAAGGTAGAGCTGTAGTTCTGGCCCACACAACTATTGAACGGCAATCTATATTTTGATAGGTTGGATCTGCATGTTACCTTTCTTTTCAGAGAAATTGGTTAGCAGGCCTAGACCTCAAACAGCTGTGGCCTTTGGAGTTACATAGGGAGTCGGTGGAACACTTCTTGGCCTGGATTGTCCTGCTGTATGGTTCAGCTTGGGTGTGTTCACAATGGGCCCATGGCTTCTAGTCAGATGGGATCCAGGACACATATCATGCACTCACACTGGATAATTCACGAGTGATTTTTTTTTAAAACAGACGTTAGTTGGTTATCTGGCTTTCTGCCAGCCACAGATTGGCATTTGTGGTTTATCTATTTTTACATTAGCTGTTTTCTGAATCCCCAACGGAATGGAAGTTATGATCTATTTAGTTTACTGCTTTTTCTATTGGATTTGCTTATTTGAAAATGGATAGGTTAGCTTGGGTTTTATGGTTGTTTCAGAAGAGACACAAGCTTTGCTTAGTTAATTCTCACTTTCTCATAAGCTTTGAGTATGTGCATGCATGAACATGTGTGTGGGTATGTAAAGACCACACATCAATTAGGTGCACTCAGTATTCCCTAGTACTGTCTGCCTTGTGTTTTCTTGTGCTTTGTTTGTGCTGTGTTATATTTTGAGGTTAGATCTCTCATTGACCTGGAAATTGAAGATGAGGCTAGGCTGGCTGGCCAAGAATCCCTTCTCTGCCTCCTGTGTGCTGTAATCAAAAGATGACAAGCTCCTAAACACCACACCTGAATTTGGCTTTTAAAAAAAGCGTTTTGGAGAGATATTTGAAAAGCCAGTCATTCTCTGAGCAACCTCCCCTTTCCTTCTACAGTGTATTTAAAGGGAAAGAGTTGAATTAAATATTTTCATTTAAGGCTGTCATCTACACTTTATAGATGTTGTTACTATCTCTGAAAGAAGCAAAAGCTGAGATTTCAAAGGTTAACTATAGGAAAGGGCACAGTTCAACTCTGTGGCTTGGATGGGCTTTATTGAATTCCTAAAGCCCACAATTTTCCATTCCACAGTTAATAACACCATGTGTCAGGGCTGGAGCGATGGCTCAGTGGTTAACAGCACTGACTGCTCTTCCAAAGGTCCTGAGTTCAAATCCCAGCAACCACATGGTGGCTCACAATCATCTGTAATGAAATCTGATGCCCTCTTCTGGTGTGTCTGAAGATAGCTCCAGTGTACTTATAATAAACAAGTAAATAAATAAATTAAAAAAACAACACCGTGCGTGATTAACACAACTTTGAAATAAGCATAGTAGGCCAAATGTAGTTGCACATGCCCTTAAACCCTACATTTGGGAGTCAGAACCAAACCATCTCTGTGAGTCTGAGGCTAGCCTGGTCTATATAGTGAGTTCTAGTATGCCCAGAACAACATAGCAAGACCCTGTTCCAAAAAAAATAAATCAAAGGTAAATAAGATAAAAATAAAATGTAAGCAATTGTGAGTTATGTCGATTTTGTTGAGCCTTCTTCATTGGATGCAAAGAAATGTGTAGCTGCTCCAACTTCCACGAAAGCCATTCCAATAACCGTCATGATGTAATGACAATGACAATGACAAGCAAAGAAGTTAGATGGATTGACAAGCCTGAGATGTTTGTGGGATACCCTGAATAGAATCTCTTAGGCTTGCAAGAAGGTAGCAATTTATGAAAAGCTGCAGCCCTGGTCAGAGGGAGGCAAGGAGCAGGAGAAAGATGAGCTTAGAGGGAAGAAAGAGAAGTGCCGGTATCAGAAATACTCAAAGGTTCTTTCAGGCTTCACACAGCCACAAATGGTGTCATGTAAAGGATAAATGCATTGCCTGGCTGCAGTGTTTGGTGTCCACTTCATAGTCAAACACAGAAGGCACTTGAACTGATGGGGAAACAGAGACTTTGTTAAAGTCTGATGGGCAGAACACGCCATCTGTGGTTCCTGCCTGGCCTCTCTGCCTAATAAAGACTTGGACTGCTCTCTTCTGTTTTGTTTTGTTTTGTTTTTTTCAAAATAATAATCTTTTATCTGGTTGTGTTCTCATGCTGTTGAATTCCTGGTTAATAAATAAGATTTGTGTGTGTCTGAGAGACACCTCGTCTTGAAACTTCTTTTTTCCTTTGCTGGTTTCTTGTATCTCCACACTCTGTGTTGTCACTGAGACAGCAATGAGGCAGCTGTGTGTTGGGCTTAGCTGTCTTCAATCATCTTTTAGGAGTCTGTCTATACTTTATGCTGAACACATAAGTACGGAAAATAGGACATTAAGTAGATGAGTTCTTGTCTATGTTTTTCTGACATTTTATGGTTGTTGTTTGTTTTTGTTTTTTTCTCTTCACAACCACCATGGTTATGACAAACCTATAGAAACACAGATCTTCCAACTTCCTGGTTTCTCCTCCTCCCATCTTCCTTTCTTGGCTTTCATTGCCCCAGCCTCTCCATTCCCACCTCCATGATTTTCAATAGTTTGTTTATTCTAGACCTGGTCAACTGTTACCCAGTCTGCTGTTGAACTAACTTTGTAGTCAAGGATCACCTTTGAAGCTATGATTCTCCTGCCCCACATCACAAGTGATGGGGGTTATAAATGACACAAGTGATGGGGATTGTCATGCCCAGTGTATGTGGTGCTAGGGTGCCAACACTGGTGTTCTAGGCTACCACTCTGCCAAAGAAACCACACTCCAAACTCCTTCTGGTTTGAGTGACTTGGTCCTGTTCTATTCTTCTCTATTTTTCCCCTTGTAAATCTCACTCTCTTAAGCTTTCTTTTTATTATATTTGTTAAGAATTATGATGACTAGTCCAGATGATAATTTAGATGTATTTTTATATTTGTACACCCTATACTTTTGAAAGATACTTTTAAAATACTTAACAACTACAACAGCACAACAATGAATTCTAGGATATTTAAAGTACAAAAGAATATGAATGAATCTGTAATTCTAGGCAAGCATTATTCAGCTATAAATACCATAGCCGAGTAAGAGGGTTGTGCTCGCAGTGTCAATGCTTTGGGAGTGGGGGCTATGATTTAGCATTTTCCATATGAAAGATTACTTGGAATTTGCAGAAACTCTGGAATCCTGGGCCCTTCCCACTAAATACCACTATTGCCAACTTAGTCATTGGCAACCAAGGGCACACACATAAAATTTTCCAATGAAATGCTAAGGCTTATTATGTCGGAGCACTTATTCATTATACTAAAACTGAAATGGTTTCTAAAAAAGGATACCATCGTTTAGACAGTTGTTCCCTTACAATTCACTCGGGTTTCTTATGGTTATGGAGGTGCACAAACATGGTGTTGAAGACTCAGTGCCAGATAGTTGCTACAAGAATTGACACATGAAGGGGTTGGGGATTTAGCTCAGTGGTAGAGCACTTGCCTAGCAAGCGCAAGGCCCTGGGTTCGGTCCCCAGCTCCGAAAAAAAAAAAAAAGAAAAGAAAAGAAAAAGAATTGACACATGAAGCTTGATGTGGTGGCACAGGCCTTTAATCCTAACAATCAGAAGACAGAGGCCGGAGGATCTGAGTTTGAGGCCAGCCCGGTCTATATAGGAATTCCAGGCCATCCAAGGCTATATAATGTGACTCTGTGTCAGAAGGGAAAAGGGGATGGGTGTGGGAGGAAGAATTTGCATATAATAGGATGCCAATAGACTGTGGATATAGCTCAGTGGTGTGTACAATGTCCTGGGTTCAATCCTAGGACCATCAAAAATGAGTAACTAAAAAGCAAAAACAAGAGCCAACCCTAGGTGACATGAAAGGACTGGAGATGGGGCTCATCAATTAAAAGCATCTATTCTTCCAGAGTACTGGAATTCAGACTCTTGCACCCATGCCTCTCACTCTGTATCCTAGGGACCTGATGCCCTCTTCCTACCTCCCTGGATTCTTGCACACACATTCACATGCAGACGTATAAATAACAGAAATCGTTTCATTTTGTCAAGCAAAATATTCTCCTGTTTAAAGGCATAAAAAATGGTTATCTTTGCCTTTTTCTTCTAAATCCCTCCACATAACACTAAGTCATTTAAATCTTTTTCTACCATAAGGTTTAAGTGGAAATTTCTACGCAAATTATGAAAGTGCTTCCGGTCCTGCATGAACACTGGTTTTCACCACTAGATGGTAACTATCCTATGTCCAGTGTCCCGAGCAATCACAGTTCAAAGGCAATGACTAGTTTAAGTCTTCTGATGTATTTTGCATTGGCCCCAAGCATGGCAAAGGCTTTCAGGTGTTGGTATGACACTTTACAAAGCAAGAGCTATAAGTTAGTCAATACTCTTGGCAAACATTGCAAACAGCTCTCTCTAACAAGCCAAAATGAGGGATGTGAGGATTCACTTGAAGAGGTGAATTGTATCTGTGTGTGTGTGAGCGCACACGCACGTGTATGATCCACTCCAGCAGTTACTTTTATATATAAAAGTCTCATGGCATATGAGACTCAGCCTAAAAATGAACCATAACTCTGACTAAAATCTGGCTCCTTCTTTCCCATGGAGGTAACATTTGCTGTTTGAACCAGAAAGCACTCATTTGTCAGACCAACAAAATCTAGCCAGGGGAAGGGTTTCATGAGGTGGTCAGTTTATTATCTCATGCGGTGCTTAGGCTAAGCCCCTCACTCTATGAGATGAGTCAAGGAGATGAGTCAAACTACATCTCTGCAGTGGTCACATTCCTGGGAAAATAACTTACTTGTCAGAAGAAAATGATTAAACAGGAATAGGTTTGACTTCAATGCTGCCCGGCTGGTGAATTATATTTTTAGAACAATCAGTTTAAATCCTACAGATTGAAATTGTGCTGCTCGCTAACTGCCTGGGTGATTTGGCATGAAATCTAATTTGCTTTAACACGCATGGGGGGCAAGCAGAGGGGTGTTCCTTCACATTTAAGGGTTGCCATGTTACTTAGAAAAGCAAAACTAAAGTTCTTCCTTTTCCAACTTCAAAACAGGTGGCCTGCGCTGACCCAAGTGTGGTCCTGGAATCTACCTGTCTCAGCTTATTTTCTATTGTCTCGGAGTCTTTCTTCTCACTTTAGATGAGCATTTATTTAGCATGTACAGAGCACGTTCTTAAGTGGTGGCTTAACAGAACTTAACAGAAGAGTTATCTTCACAGTTTAATGAATGAAGAAACCTGACAACTCCTGAGTTCTACTGTATTTGTAGTGTTATCTGTGGACTGGGCATTTCTGGGGACTTTTAAGGATTTTGTGTTCCAGTAGGAGTTGAATAAAGACCGATAGATATTAATAGCAAAGAACTCATTTAAAAGAGGGCAGCTGTGGATGAAGCAAAGAGTACCTCAAACAGCTGCTCTTTTGAGTTCCAGTTCTTTGAGTCATTTACATAACATGGTCTTTCTTGTGCATGCTCTGTTGTATGTGGTGCTCCATACTATTTCATGTACAATGTCTCATTTGTAGATTCAATCTCCAGCCAGTCACATGCATTCAATTTAACCACAAATTATCTGCATACACTCTGGAGTCCTTCTGCACAACCAGTGGGATTAAGTTGGCCTGGGATTCAGGAAGGCCTGGTGTGTAGTGCTTCTCCTAGTGTCTTGGTCCTTTTATATGCTAATTTACATCATTTGCATAAGGCTGCCAGGGGGCCTCAGTCATCACCCCACTCCCCTGCCTCTCCTGAATGGGGGAGAAACGAGAAAGGCTGCTGTCGGGCTGTTTATTTTTTTTTTCCTTTTTTTTTTTTTATTAACTTGAGTATTTCTTATATACATTTCGAGTGTTATTCCCTTTCCCAGTATCCGGGCAAACATCCCCCTCCCCCCTCCCCTTCCTTATGGGTGTTCCCCTCCCAACCCTCCCCCCATTGCCGCCCTCCCCCCAACAGTCTAGTTCACTGGGGGTTCAGTCTTAGCAGGACCCAGGGCTTCTCCTTCCACTGGTGCTCTTACTAGGATATTCATTGCTACCTATGAGGTCAGAGTCCAGGGTCAGTCCATGTATAGTCTTTAGGTAGTGGCTTAGTCCCTGGAAGCTCTGGTTGCTTAGCATTGTTGTACATATGGGGTCTCGAGCCCCTTCAAGCTCTTCCAGTTCTTTCTCTGATTCCTTCAACGGGGGACCTATTCTCAGTTCAGTGGTTTGCTGCTGGCATTCGCCTCTGTATTTGCGTATTTGGTATTCTTGTTCCCCTTTTAAAGAAGGAGTGAAGCATTCACATTTTGATCATCCGTCTTGAGTTTCATTTGTTCTAGGTATCTAGGGTAATTCAAGCATTTGGGCTAATAGCCACTTATCAATGAGTGCATACCATGTATGTCTTTCTGTGATTGGGTTAGCTCACTCAGGATGATATTTTCCAGTTCCAACCATTTGCCTACGAATTTCATAAAGTCGTTGTTTTTGATAGCTGAGTAATATTCCATTGTGTAGATGTACCACATTTTCTGTATCCATTCCTCTGTTGAAGGGCATCTGGGTTCTTTCCAGCTTCTGGCTATTATAAATAAGGCTGCAATGGTAAAGCCCAACATAAGGAGGCAAGCTATACCCTAGAAGAAGCAAGAAACTAATCGTCTTGGCAACAAAACAAAGAGAATGAAAGCACACAAACATAACCTCACATCCAAATATGAATATAACGGGAAGCAATAATCACTATTCCTTAATATCTCTCAACATCAATGGCCTTAACTCCCCAATAAAAAGACATAGATTAACAAACTGGATACGCAACGAGGACCCTGCATTCTGCTGCCTACAGGAAACACACCTCAGAGACAAAGTCAGACATTACCTCAGAGTGAAAGGCTGGAAAACAATTTTCCAAGCAAATGGTCAGAAGAAGCAAGCTGGAGTAGCCATTCTAATATCAAATAAAATCAATTTTCAACTAAAAGTCATCCAAAAAGATAAGGAAGGACACTTCATATTCATCAAAGGAAAAATCCACCAAGATGAACTCTCAATCCTAAATATCTATGCCCCAAATACAAGGGCACCTACATATGTAAAAGAAACCTTACTAAAGCTCAAAAAACACATTGCACCTCACACAATAATAGTGGGAGATTTCAACACCCCACTCTCATCAATGGACAGATCATGGAAACAGAAATTAAACAGAGATGTAGACAAAGAGAAGTCATGTGCCAAATGGACTTAACGGATATCTATAGAACATTCTATCCTAAAGCAAAAGGATATACCTTCTTCTCAGCCCCTCATGGTACTTTCTCCAAAATTGACCATATAATTGGTCAAAAAACGGGCCTCAACAGGTACAGAAAGATAGAAATAATCCCATGCGTGCTATCGGACCACCACGGCCTAAAACTGGTCTTCAATAACAATCAAGGAAGAATGCCCACATATACTTGGAAATTGAACAATGCTCTACTCAATGATAACCTGGTCAAGGAAGAAATAAAGAAAGAAATTAAAAACTTTTTTGAATTTAATGAAAATGAAGGTACAACATACCCAAACTTATGGGACACAATGAAAGCTGTGCTAAGAGGAAAACTCATAGCGCTGAGTGCCTGCAGAAAGAAACAGGAAAGAGCATATGTCAGCAGCTTGACAGCACACCTAAAAGCTCTAGAACAAAAAGAAGCAAATACACCCAGGAGGAGTAGAAGGCAGGAAATAATCAAACTCAGAGCTGAAATCAACCAAGTAGAAACAAAAAGGACCATAGAAAGAATCAACAGAACCAAAAGTTGGTTCTTTGAGAAAATCAACAAGATAGATAAACCCTTAGCCAGACTAACGAGAGGACACAGAGAGTGTGTCCAAATTAACAAAATCAGAAATGAAAAGGGAGACATAACAACAGATTCAGAGGAAATTCAAAAAATCATCAGATCTTACTATAAAAACCTATATTCAACAAAACTTGAAAATCTTAGGAAATGGACAATTTCCTAGACAGATACCAGGTACCGAAGATAAATCAGGAACAGATAAACCAGTTAAACAACCCCATAACTCCTAAGGAAATAGAAGCAGTCATTAAAGGTCTCCCAACCAAAAAGAGCCCAGGTCCAGACGGGTTTAGTGCAGAATTCTATCAAACCTTCATAGAAGACCTCATACCAATATTATCCAAACTATTCCACAAAATTGAAACAGATGGATCACTACCGAATACCTTCTATGAAGCCACAATTACTCTTATACCTAAACCACACAAAGACACAACAAAGAAAGAGAACTTCAGACCAATTTCCCTTATGAATATCGACGCAAAAATACTCAACAAAATTCTGGCAAACCGAATCCAAGAGCACATCAAAACAATCATCCACCATGACCAAGTAGGCTTCATCCCAGGCATGCAGGGATGGTTTAATATACGGAAAACCATCAACGTGATCCATTATATAAACAAACTGAAAGAACAAAACCACATGATCATTTCATTAGACGCTGAGAAAGCATTTGACAAAATTCAACACCCCTTCATGATAAAAGTCCTGGAAAGAATAGGAATTCAAGGCCCATACCTGAACATAGTAAAAGCCATATACAGCAAACCAGTTGCTAACATTAAACTAAATGCAGAGAAACTTGAAGCAATCCCACTAAAATCAGGGACTAGACAAGGCTGCCCACTCTCTCCCTACTTATTCAATATAGTTCTTGAAGTTCTAGCCAGAGCAATCAGACAACAAAAGGAGGTCAAGGGGATACAGATCAGAAAAGAAGAAGTCGGGCTGTTTATTTTTATTCTTTCATCTTTGCCTTCCTAGACCAGAAACCCTGATCCATATTGAATGCCTCCAGTTGCCAAAGAAACTTTTGGAAGCAAAGGTTCCTAATGTTTGGTCATTTCTCTGATATAAGCTAACTAAAAATAGACACATCATAGAAATCAATGCCAATATCAACGGTAATCAGACACTAGTAGTATGTTTATGCTCTTGAGTGCCCTGTACCTACCTAAAGAGCTGAGGTCTTTGAGACATTTTCTATGTTCAAATGTACGGAATGTTTAAAATGAATCAGCCAGGACTAGGTCATTGGTTTAGTTCTTTCTGATCTTCCTTTCCCAGCATCCATATCAGGTGAATTACAAGCACCTTGCAAAGAACCTGATTTGGTATCCATGTGTGGTTCCCAGTACCCATGCTGGGTAGCTCACAACCTCCTGTCATTCTACTTCCAGGGATCCAGTGCCTTCTCCTGGCATCTGTGGGCACCCGCTCTCTTGTGGCATTCATTCACACAAACACATATATACATACATATAAATAAAAATGCAGTAGCCAGAGAGCTGCTGTGTCATGGACTCTGTGGACCCAGCAGATTTCTCACTCTCCAAGATTCACATCCAGAAGTGAGCTAGAATGCTGGCTAAAAAGCCCTTATTCATACTGAGGGGGATATTTGATATTCCTAAGCATTGAGCACTGGAAATTTCTTTAAGGCCACTCCTAGAGCCCTAACTATTCCCTCACTGCAGTCTTGACATATTCTTTTATTATACCTATTGATCCTCCCACAATTGAAAAGAAATAGCTGTTGGTCCTCAAAAGATCCCTTCCTACTTTATCATTTGACTACATAATGGATCCAGGCAGGATTCATTATTTGACACATTATGGCACTATGCCATTTTTTCTTTAAAACAAATTCATATTCTATATTTGTGTGTATGCATGCATGTGTACGTGTTGTGGTTCACATATAGAAGTCAGAGGGTAACTTCTGGGAGTTGGTTCTTTCCATCCAACATGTAGGTTCTTTGAGATCAAACTTAGGTCAACAGGCTTTGGAGCAAGTGCCTTGACCCCAGGAGCCATCCATTTCCTGGCCTTATAACTACGCTATTGATCAAGATAATAGTCAATGATTCCGATAATAGATTTCAGAGGAATTCTGTGCTTCATCTAACTACTTGGACATATGAGTTTACTATCAAACATACCTATCTGTAAGGCAGGTTACTGCAATCAACCAGTGGGAGACATTTTAACTCCCTCCTCATTGTGTAGGGTCCTTCATTTCAATTTCCCACACTGACATATCATATTTAGAGGTGACGTTTTTCCTTGTTTGAGGCTGGGTCTCGCTGTGTAGTAATCTGAAGCTCACAGAGCTATGTAAGACCAAGATTGCCTCAAACTTAGAGCTCTCTCTGTTTCTGCCACAATCCTTCCTTCCTTTATCCTTCCTTCCTTGGTTTGCATTCATTTCCTTCCCCCATTGCCTTCCCTTCTGCCCATTTGCCTTTCTAGGTGCTTATCTTTCCTCCCCATCCTGCTTCTTTCCTGTATATATTCCCTTTACCTCAGTATTTTCCACCTTCTTTAAGATCTTCCACTCCTTTCTAATTTCTTGCCCAACACATATAAAAGCACAAACACACACATACATGTACACTTATATTTTATGCAAATATGTAGATAAATTTTAAATCTAGCATCTATGTGTGAGTGAAAACACACAATATTTGTTTTTTCTGAATCAGGCTTATTTCACTTGACATAATGATTTCCAGTTGTGTCCATTTTTCTGAAAGTGTCTTGACTTAGTTTTTCTATTTTTCTTTCAAATTTATGAACTGTATTATTAAAAAAACTTGAAAATAAATAAAAGCATCCTATACCAAAATTAACCAGACCAAAATCTATATAATCCAATGAAATTCTATCCAATTAGAATAGGCCTTTGGAATGCAAACTGTGGGGTATCACATTAAATTTTACACTTTCAATATCAAATATATTCTACATACTTATTAACTGCCAAGTATTAAAAAATTGCATTTGTTTGTATACTTTATACAATTAGCTTTATAATTTCTTTCACAATATGTATTAGCTTTTTCTTTCCTCATTCTTTCATAATTAGCCTTTGTTGTTCTCGTGCCTTCATGTTATACTGTATATGAATTTGTTTGCATACATGCATACACATACACACATATGTAATTGACTAGATTCCAAATATTAGGAAGAACAATTTTTTTCTTTCTGAGATTGGAACATGGAAGGACTTAATACATATAGTATAAGTGAGGTATGCAATCTCAGAAAGAAAAGTAACACCTTTTTATGGCTGCATGAAATTTGATCATGTGTACAGGACACACTATCTTTATTCATTCATCAGTTAGTAGACAGTTAGGCAGCTCTATATCTGGACCAATGTGAACTGTGCAGGAGTAAACAACTTTTAACGTGCAAGTGTCTCTGTTGGGTGCTGATATCCATTCCTTTATACAGTACTGGTATAAAACTTTCAGGTTTCCGAGGAACCTCTGTGCTGATTTCCAATGTGGCTTTACCAGTTTTCATTCCCATTAGCACTAAATGGAGGTTCATCTTTCTCATGTCCCGACCAGTGCTCATTGTCTCCCAAGAACATTCAACTGCCATTTGTTCTCTTGATAATAGGCATTCTGAGTGGGGAGAGATGGAGTTCTGAAGAAGCTTCAATTTGCATTTCCCATTTCAAACAACCATGATTTGCTTCTCTTAATGGACTTATGTGGCCCTTTGACATATGAAAGTTCAATTGGCCTGCTTTGTCAAGTGTTGATCCTGCAGACTACTCAGGTCAGAGTCTTTCCAGCATAACCGATAACATAATGGGCTATTGTAGGACTGGGTGCATACAATACACTTAATTTTTAAAAGACCACCCAACCAAAGAACTCATGCTCCTTAATTGAATTTTTTTGTCATGCCTCAGTAGATAGAATTTTAAATGAGTAGAAGACACATCGTCCCAAACAACCTCTCTACAAAATGTGCCACATAAGCTTATCTCAGAGGCCTCCTTATCATTAGAAAGCAGTAACTGCTCCACCCAGTTATTTCTGAGCTGCTTCCAAGGGGAAGAGCTAACTTTGGCAAGGGTGCTTTGTAAACCTAATGGCATCATGCTTTGAGAATGACATTATTTAGTGCCCTGGAGAAACAGGATGTTAATAATTTCCCAGTGGCATAAATTAATACAGTTACCAAAAGAGGCTAATTGAGGAGATTGCTTAATGGTAATAAAGGCTCAATTTAAAGTGTAGTCTCTCTGTATGCTAGTTCTCAAAAGTTGGTTTAATACCAAGAAAGGAGAGTGGTGCATGCTGGGTAAATAGGAGTCATATCGAGAACCTGAGTATCTGCTGTGAAGATCTGTCCTCTAAATTTGGGTAGAATATACAGGCACTCACGCTTGAGTCTCGTTTTTGTTTTTTGTCGTCCATTACACAGCCTTGCTGTGGTAGCTCTACTCCAGGGGTATTTATACCCAAAAATCTCACACTGAAAGAAACAAGCATAGAAATAAAGAAATATTCTGAGTGAAGAGTGAGCATGGATGCAATTCTAGATGGTGATATGTGAGTAGGAGAGAGGAGGGCAATGGTAGATGTACTTTATGGGAGTGAATGGGAGATGCTTGCTCTACTTGCTTGAACATAGATTTTGTTCAAAGTCATCATGACAAAATGATTCACTAGGGTCATAATTAGAAGAAAATAAACAAAACAAAACACATGAATCTGTGGGCTGAGGAGTTAGCTTTGCAGTTCTGAGCAGTAGCTGCTGTTTCAGAGGATCTGGGCACAGTTACCAGTACCACATGGTGGCTCATGACTATAGCTTCAGTTCTGGGGGATTCTGTGTCCTTTTCTCTCTTCTACAGGCTCCAGTCATATATATATATATATATATATATATATATATATATATATATATATATATGTATATATATGTGTGTGTGTGTACACATACAAATATGAAGCCAAAATACTCATAAACAAATACTTATTCAATTTTGTTTTGTTTATGTTTATTTGTTTGTTTGAGACAGGGTCTTTGAATGCTACATTGGCTGTTCTGGATCTGTATGTAGACAAGGCTGGCAAGAACACCAAGAAATTCAATTCCCTTTGTTTCCAGAGCACTGGCATTAAAGACCTGTGCCACTACAACTGACTACATACATTAAATCTTAAAAAATAAAACAAAAAAACTTCAAAATTTAATGATGGTAGAGAACTGGTTGTTGAAGAATCAATTCAAAGTCAAATGTTCTTGGGTTGTGTCTAAGTTCTAAAGAGCCATTTATTGCCCATCTCTGTTTTGAACTAACATCCTTCTGACTCTCAAGCAAAGCCTGAATTCAGAAGGCTAATCCTTCACCAAACCCAAATATTACTCATGTCCTCAGAAAGCTTTGGAGGCCTGTAATAGAGGTTTTTTGTTTTTGTTTTTTTTTTTTTTCATTTTGCTGTACCGGATACACCATCTAGTGTGTTCAAAGGGTAGTTTGATTTATTATTTTCATTGTTCTATTTCTATAAGAAAATATAAAAACCTATGTCATACAGATGTTACTACAGTGAAACATAGTATTTGGAAAACCTGAGTCTATGATCTTACTCCATTGTCACTTGTATTTGGTTCTAGAGTAAACTGCCTCTTTTTTCCTTACAAGAGACATCTTTGTCCTTTTACGTGGCATTCTGCAGCATCCTTATTTGCTGTTGCAAATGACTGAGTCCATAGAGTTGTGTTGTTCTTCTTAGTGCAGAACTTTAAAGTTTATTTTATGTGTATTATGCCTTCATGTGTGTCTTTTCAACATGTGTGTCTGATATCTCTAAAGGTCACAAGAGAGAATGCGATTTCTTAGAACTGGAGTTATAGAGAATTGTGAGATGCACGTGTGTGTGTGTGTGTGTGTGTGTGTGTGTGTGTGTGTGTGTGTGTGCGCACGCACGCTCGCGCGCTGTGAACCTAACCCTGGTCTTCTGTAAGAGAAGCCAGTATTCTTAACAACTAAAGTGAGTGCCCTTGGGCAGAATTCCAAGAGTGAAGAGAGATGAAGTTACGCACAACTACCAGCATTGTCAGAACTTTGAAAGCAAGTGGGCAAATGAATACTTGGAGAGTTTTAGCAAAGAAATCTTAGGGAGGATGGCATTTATTTCATTCAAATATTTGGACACTACAGTTACAACTATAGTGAAATATATCCCCAACGGAGAGTGTTGAAGCTCTTTTCTAGGAAGGAATACTATTTTCAGAAGTGACAAATTCAAGATCTGGTTTGTGGGAACTGGGTTCTGTTTCTGCTCTTGATGGTTTCTGAGCTCTAGATCGCCTTATGCCTGAGAGGAGGATCTCAGCTTCATGGGATACAGGTAGCTGCAATGCTTCTGAGTCAAAGATTACTACCTGGACTGAAAGGTAGGCAGAGAATGTCAGGTTTCTTTTAATTTAGAAATAACTCTGCTACACACTTTGCCACATTTCCTCTGCATTGCCTATACAGTTTTCTGGTCTAGCCTATCATTTTGTGTTTTGTGGTTTTTTTGTGTAGTATTCAGTGAGAGCATCTAGTCATAGAGATGACATTTGTCTCCTCCTAATCTTTATCGAGAGACCTCATTTAACATGTGAGGATGTCCATGTGTCATTTTGGAAATGGGGGACATTCTAGATTCTATACTAGTTGGAGAATGTCTGAATGATCCTCCTTAACTTTGGTAGACACTGCTGATCCAAATTCCATTCTCTTATCTTTACTAATAACACTGCACAGATTAAACATATGCTACAGTAATATACCCCAGAAGGTGTCTTTCCAAGAACCCTTCATGGTACTACATGACTTAGTTCTGGTCAATACAATGTATGCAGAAGGTTTCTGGATGAGAGGCTTTCTTTCTGATTTAATGACAGTGTCAGTATGCCCCTTTATACTCTCCTTTTTTTGCATGTTGTCTAGCTGTGGGCATAATGTCTGGAGGTTCAAACCTTCTCCTGTGATAAGAACCAGAGTTATACTCCGAAGAGGATAGATACTGATTTCTCTGAGGTGCTGTATTCATTCTCATCTGTATTCTGAAAAAACAAAAACACACACACACACAAAAAAACCAAACCAAACAAAACAAAAAAAAACCCTTGTGATGTGAGACAACTAAGCTAGTTTTGCTGAATCTAAGTTACACACTGCCACATTCTAGTGGTCACCACACCAGAGGCAAAGAACTTGGCGTCATTTGGGTTTGAGCAACTCAGTGTCCTATGTTATCAGAAAAGGTGCTTCTCCATCCATGGCTGGTTAATTCTTCTGAATTGGATAGATTTTACTTCCTTTCCTGAACTCTTCTGTGATTAAAACACTCCTTTGGTCCATGAACATTAAACTGGCATTTCTAATTAGGTAGAATAATTTTCACTGTCTAGAGGTTAAAATAAATGACACCCAAGAAAAATGAGTATTTGTCTTGCACAGTCTATAATGCTGAGTAAATAGTCACATTGTTCACCTTTTTGTTCCCTAAAGATTCCATTTCTTGGCCTGTCCATTTCACTCTCAAAATGTTCACTGTCCCCTACTGGAGCCCTCTTTATCCTCACTAACTCTGTTATGTCAATTATGTAATAGGTTGGTTCTTTTTTGGCTTTTGTTTCATTTTGACTCTTTTATTTCTCTGCAAAGCAGCCCGCAGAGCAATGAGGTAGGGAACATGCCTGCTGGACCTGATTTTCTTCTCTAAAATAGCTTTGGCTACCAGTTAGTGATAAAAACGACTTGGCTCACTGTAGAAGCCAAAAGCCAGAGAAGTGAATTTAGTCTCATGATGGTACAAAGATGACTCCTGGACAGAAAATGGGACCTGTGTTTGGTTTGAGCCTAAATGGAGAGCAGCAAAATGCAGTGGAAATATCCCTACAGCAGAATCAGGTCACCAGAGATTTTGGTCTGCTGTATCCAACTTGTCATCCTGAAGCTGCTGTGTTCCTGGGCAAGTCCCTTAGGCCTGCAGGACCTCAGTCATAAAATGAGTTGTCTCCAAGATCTCCTCACCTCAAATACCACAAACTATAAAGATTTATTCCCAACTCGTGGTTGGTTGGGTACTCTTTCAGGAAAAGAGATACAGGGGTATGAAATGAGAATAAGGAACATGCCTAGGCTTGAGAATGCATAGAATGGGAAAGAGCAGAAGGCAGGTTGTCCTGAAGGAAATGATGAGGACAGAGAATTAGGAGTGGTAATTGAACTGCCTCCCTGGTCTCCACAGCTCATCCATACGGAAACCCGTTTAGTTCATTGCATCTGTTGTTGGTCTCACCGTACAGACACACTTACGGCATTCCTGTTGGTGCCGATGAAAACTCAACACTTACCTTTTATCTGTACTTCCAAGTCCCCTTCTGGGTGTTTTCTCTACCCTCCTCAAATAGATGAAGAACACTCTATCTCCAGAGGTTGGAGGCTTCTGTCTGTGCTAAGAAAGTTGGGGGCACTGAGGATTAATTAAGTCTCCAAAGATACTTTATGCCAACTGAGTGGGCCTGAGGCCGCTGGGAGAGAGAAGTGTTACTAGCAGGCAGGATAATTGCTCACAACCCAGTGCAGACCAGAAGTTACATGCTTTCCTTGGCAGGTGCTCAAATCAGGGTAAATCAAAAAGCCAGTTCGTGGGCGTGCGTGAGCATTGTGGTTCCTAATTACTTTTTCTGTGTTATGAGTTCTGCACTATGGATCACTGTAATTCCTTTCTGATTCTCTGACAAAATATCATGAGCAAAAGGAACAGGACACACAGCACTTTATATTTCCACAGACACACAGTCCTACATGGCAGCACAGACAAGAAACAGGCAGGGAAGAGGTGGGAACAAGCAAGCCTCTGGCTGATCGGATTTCACCTACACACAGGAAACAGAAAAAGAGAACAAGAAATGGGGTCAGGATATTAGCTTTCAAAGTCCACCCCACTGATGTTCTTCCTCGACCAAGTGTCCACATATGAAAGGTTCTGTAAACTCCCCAAATAGCATTACCCACTGGGGAGTCGAGTGTTCAAACACATGAGCCTACGGAGGACATTACCCATCATACCAGCACAGTCACCAAGACTCATCTTTAAAGTGCCTTTTGGAGACATTTAGAATTGCTCACTTTTGGCAAGAGAGGAAGGAAAATAGGAGAGAAAAGGACAGGGTGGAGGAACTGAGCATGATGTTCTGTAGACATATTTCTGTGCTCTCACAGTCAATTTGTATTTGGCAATATGAACATATTGCCCACTCTGTATCCTGAGGGAAGGAGGTATTGGATACCTTCTGTTTCAGTGTCTGCCTTAGAGCTCAGCACAGCACAGATCCCTCTACTGAGAACTGACTGACTCCAAGGGGACATGAGATATGGTAGCAGAATATGGAAGCAAAAGATTGACCCCGAGTATCTTTTTCCTTATTCTATATTAGGGAGAGGGAGGAGGCAGGGCCTATGCAGCCCAGTCTGGCCTCAATCTCACTCACTATGGAGCCAAGGATGACCTTGAACATTTGATCCTTCTGCGTTGATCTTTGCAGTGCTAGCGTTAGAGGTGTGTAGCAAAATACTCAGAACTTACTGGGTCATAGGCAAACTCTACCCAAGAGCTAAAACCTTAGCCCCAGGTAGGATGGTTTCCTCAGTCAAATTGGCCCATTGAGTTCAAGCACTGAAATTGAAGGACACGGCTAATGAATGGAAAGACTAGCTAGATGAAGTGGACAAACTCACAGGCTATTTGATTCATGTAAGTATTGCTATCAAATGTTCCCTTTCACAGATTGTCAGTGGTCACTTCAGGACCCTGGGCCAGAAGCTTTGTCTTACTGACTCAGGGTCCTGAAGGGTTTCTTATATTAGGTTACTGCTCTTAGAATGTTATGGGAGCAAAAGTGAGACTTATCTTTGTCGCACACAAAAATAAAAGATAAATGGATCTGCCTAAATTCTAGTTGTCTTTGGATTACTATGGCTATAATGAAACACTGTGACCAAAAGCAACTCGGCGAGAAAAAGGTTTTTTCCAACTTTCACTTCCACTTTTGCTTCCATATCACTTACTATTCATCATCAAAGGAACTCAGGACAGGAACTCAAATGGGGCAGCAACCTGGAACCAGGAGCTCTTGCATTGGCAGTTGGCAAGTGCTGCTTATCACCCCTCATGGCTTGCTACAGCAGTTTTTGTTGTTGTTGTTGTTTGTTTGTTTGTTTTTGTTTTTGTTTTATTAATCGAATCCAGAACCACCAGCCTAGAGATGGTATACCCCATAATGGGCTGGCACTACTCCAGCAATCACTAATTAAGAAAATGCACTACAGGCTTGACTACAGCCCTCACTCACAGAAGCATTTTCTCAACTGAGGTGCCCTCTTCTGATGAATCTAGCTTGAGTCAAATTGGCATTAAACTAGCCATTACACCAGGATTCATGAACATAGCTTATGAGAAGGGAGAATCCATATCTTTCTTCATTTCTTAGCTTTCGGGATTGAATCAGCGTGCTTCAATCAATCATTCGTTAGAGTCATGGTCCAGAAGGTCTCATGTCTGTTTCATTGCCCTGATACAGGAAGGAGTTCAGCACTTGCTTGGCAAGAAAACAACAGTTCCTGGATAGTCATGATGTCTTGCTTGGGAACTGTCTGACATGCAATCGATGATGAAGATATTCATTTGCAATACATAGTTTTGTTATGTAATTTTTTAATTTTTAAATTAAAAAATTTAAATAATTTTAAATTAATTAAATTAATTTTTTGTTTCTTCATCTCTTTTTAAAAATGTTATCTTCGTTCCCAGTTTCCCCTCCACATTATATAACACAAGCTAGCTTGGAACCCATATAGTCTAAGCTGAACTAGAATTCATATCTTCCTTCCTCAGCTTCACAACTCCTAGCATTTATAAGCATGGTCCAATGTATGCAGTTCTTAAAATATTTCTGTAACCTGCCTGTATTCATGAGGATTGCCTTATTATTCCTGTATTTTTTGCTGTTTATCCTGTGCATCCTTTAAAGATTTTTTTAAAGAAAAATTACATGTTCCGTTGAGCAACTTAAAAATGTAAAATAATTCATCCTAAGTCTAATCAGTTAAGAAAAAGAAACATTTACTGGTATATTGTATATTCTGTGTTCTTGTTTCGTAAAGTAAAATTTTTATATTACTGTTTTCAGAACTGTTAGTCCACTGAAAACCTTGAGTCTTGGACATCGTCAGTCATTGCTTCATTCTTTTCTTTGGACTTCTATTCAATTCCTCTGGGTGTGTAAGCAGTATGCTTTCAAGATCAATCATTTTTATTTATGTTTTCTAATCAATTAATATTGGATCACTAATTAGAAAAAACTTTCTGCATTGAATTGCATCGATGTCATTGTTAAAAATATAGTGTTTGTGTGTGTGTGTGTGTGTGTGTGTGTGTGTGTGTGTGTGTGTGAATTTAGCTTGGTTTTATTGACCTTTTTGGCTTTAGAGGCATCAATAATGCAGCTGATTAGTTACTTGTTGATAGGGTAACTCTTACAGCTTTATTATTCTTTAACAAAACCTTGGTTTTTCTATTTCCTTAGATTGCCATAAAAAATTAAAATGAAATCATCAATTTCTGTCTTCCCAAAACTTCAACTCTATGCCACTGTGATTTTGGTGGAGATTGTGTACAGCCTGTAGATCAATTTGAAAAGATCTGCCACTATGATGAAACTGAGTCAATGTATCGATGTCCATTATAGACCTCTCTCTCTTTATTTACATCTCTAATTTATCCTACCAAAGGTTTTTACATAGTGGTCTTAAACATCCTTTGTAAAATTCACTCCTAGTTAATTGATGTTTGGGGAATTGTTGGAGAAAATAATGAATAAAATATTTTAATTAATAATTTTTGATGGACTATAAAGTTACACACATTATATATAAGCTCATATGGAGTTGAGCTTCCCTGGTCATTGAAACAGTACAACAAATGACCCATCTTATGATGAATAATGATCAAACAAGTATGTTTCGTGTGTGTGTGTGTGTGTGTGTGTGTGTGTGTGTGTGTGTGTGTGAGAGAGAGAGAGAGAGAGAGAGAGAGAGAGAGAGAGAGAGAGAGAGACTGAGAATTTGAGACAGGATCATACTATGTGCTTAGGCTGGCCTGCATGTTGATATGTAGCTCAAACTGGTCTCCAAATTGCAATCATCCAATTTCAGCCTTCCAAATGGAGGGATTTCAGATAAATGTGTATTTTTTAATAATATTTTTATAGATAGGTGAATAGGGCAATGACAAAATGACTAACACTAGTATTAACTTGTTTGCTTTTGAAAATTTGATACTGTGTGCATATTTTCTGTTTGTTGTACTGTGTGTGTATGTTGTTCTTCTGTGTGAGCTTGTGCATATCGATCATGGAACATTTGAAGGTCAGAAGACAACTTTTGGGAGTTGGTTCTCTCCTCAGAATGTACAAGGAATTGAACTCAGGTCCTCAGGCTTGAGAAGCCAGCACTTCAACTGAGAAACCATCTCACTGCCTCTCCCCAACTGCTTCTTTCAATAGTGTGACCTTTCAGAGGCCACTCCCTTAGTCAGGCTATCAGTCTCACTTATATCCAGGACCTTCCCGAGGCTTCTAAACTCTCTGCGTGTAGCAGCCCTAAAGGAGGGTAAGTCAATAGGATTAGATTCCTATCTTATTCTATTGTATCCCATCCTATCCTATCCAGTCACTAGTCTGCTCAATTCAAGAGGAATTTTATTTGTTCTTCCAGTATGGAGTTGATGTTAGGTAGTTATCTTAGATTCCCCTCCTGGGAAGTAACTGGATGAAATATTTTCTCAGGGCATCTCTCTGTCTAACCTGGAATTTTAGTTACTTAAAACAGACAGAGGTGCAGAGAGATAGATCCACAGGAAGAGCACTTGCAATTCTCCCTACTCCTCTAGAAGACCCAAGTTTGAGTCTCAGCATTCCTATTGGGAAGTAACACTCTCTTTTGGGCTCTGTGGGGATCCACAGACATGTGGCATGCACTTACACAGACATAAACATACATGTAAATAAAAACAAATCATAACAGAACCTGGTGTTTTTGTCCCTCGAAACAACAAACTTTAATAAGACAAGGTAGAGGAGAAATGTGTCTCTGTGGTAAAACAGGAGTGAAAAAAATGGGAACGTAAACAACAAGAGCTCCTTAAACTGATGTCCGTGGGGCAGGAGGATTAGGAGTTCAAAGTCATCCTGAGCTGCAGAGTAAGTTGAAGTCCTCCTAGGTTACATGAGATGAACCCCAACCCTGATCCCCAACAAAAATGAGCACATTTCCAGAGAAATTGTTTGAGTCAGAGTGGGCAGGTTTTGGTCCCTATTAGTACATCCTCACTTACTTGTTTTTATCTACTGTTGGCTTATATTTTTTAGATTTCAGAGACAAGATTTCTCTGTGTACCTCCCACTATCTGCTATCCTGGAACTCAGTCTATAGACCAGGCTGGCCTTGAAGGCAGAAATCTTCCTGTCTCTGCTTCCCAAGTGCTAGGATGATGCACTGCCACACTTTGAATTTTTTTCTTTTAGATTTATTTATTTTACAGCACATCTATTGTTGTTTTGTCTGCTGTGGTATGTGCTTTTTGTGTTGATCGAGTTAGGAGAAAGCTTTAGTTCCTGGGATCTGAACTTGTATCCTCTAGAAGCTCAGCCAGTGTTCTAAATGGATGAATGCTCTCCGTAGCCAGTTTATTTTCTGATGTGATTTCTTAATGTCACCAGGATCTGTACATAACACAGAGTCTTGGGCATTATGAATCAAAATGTGATCCAAATTCTTATAAGTATCTTAAGAGTTGCTGTTAATTACTTTAAATCAACTATTTGAGCAATTTGCAGTTACACTTTATATCTAGCTAGCTAACTAGCTATCTAACGCCAATTGTGTGTGTGTGTGTGTGTGTGTGTGTGTGTGTGTGTGTTGTATATGGTCATACATATGCCATGGCATGTGTATGGAGGTCAGAGTTGGTTCTCTTCCTCCAACATTTGATAGGTATTAAACTGAGGTGGGCAGGTTTGGCGATGAGTACTTTTACTGGTTGGTCCATCTCACTAGTCATAATTGCACTTACATTTGATTTATCAAAAGCTTATTATGCTCTTATCATGCATAGGGCATTTAGCTCTCTGGTGAACAAGGTTTCTTCTTTGCTTCTACTGGTCATTCTTGATTACGTCAAGACCTACTGTGTTGTCATATGTAAGGATTGCCAAGTACAGCTTGGCTGGGGCAGGCTCCAGAGAGATCTTCTAGCAGATAGAACATCCACTTGAAGAGGTAATGAGTCTTAACTACACAAAATGGGACAAATATCTAGGCCTTTTCAGTAAAAGTTGACAACTATTGAAGAATACCTATGAAGAAATATAAATGCATTTCTTGACAGTAATGTGTGGTTAAAATACAGTAGCAGCCACCACAGCTATACTCTTGCTCAGATTTTAATAAATATAGGTTCTTACAAAGGGGATTGACAGTTCATTAATGGTGACTCTAAGGAAGATTTTTAAAGCCAATGGTCAAATAAAGAGGTATTCTATGGGATAGCTTACTTTCACTTTTAGATTTTATATCAATAATTTTACTTCCTCTTGGGGGGCCTGTAGTGCCAGTTTCCAATAGTAATGACTAGTTCTAAATGGCTACTTGCTCTCTTAGAGTGACCCCTGAAGACAGCTTCAAATAAGAACGTTGGCCTGTGGGGATGTCTGTGGGGTTTGTTAACTGAAGTTGGAAGACCCTATGAGAATGTTAATGTTATCATTTCCTGAACAGTGCAAGAGTAGAGAAAGGGGGATGAGTATAATAACCTAGCAAGTTGGCCACAAGGGTCATTCATTTCTCTGCTCTTGACTGTGCATGCCAAGAGAGAACTATCGGATTGAGTGTCTTAGCTTTACCTCTAAGGATGAACTGGAACCTAGAAGTGTAAACTGAAAGAACTCTTTCCTGTGGTAACTTGCTTTTGGTCAGGATTTTTTTTTATCACTGCAACAAAAATGAAACTAGGACATCAGGGAAAAACCTTTTAAAGGAACGACACAACCAGGGTGTGAGTGGGAGAGTACATCACGATTTAGTTTCACCATTCAAGGAGGTACAACACACAGGCAGCAGAGGACCACCCCAAGGTCAGCCCTTGTTTTTGTTACATGTATTACCTATTAAGAAAGTGCCTTTTCCTGCACTCCCATGTATCCAATTACCCTCCACAGAAGGAAAAATAGTTTCATTAAATAAGCACAATCTATGTACCATAGATTGTAAAGACAAAGAAAAAAAATCAAATCTCGCTTTGAGAGGCAGTGTGTGTGTGTGTGTGTGTGTGTGTGTGTGTGTGTGTGTGTGTGTGTTGAGGGAGGGGAGAGTACAAGACTTGAATCTAGAGCCACTTGTAGGTTGGGCTTACTAAGATATAAAGGACATTCTATCCATTGTTTCAAGAAAGTTTTGTCTTGAGGGAGAAAGAAGACTGCATTCCTTGTTACCCATATTTCTTTTAACATTCACTTGATAATTGGAGTGACCAATTGTAACAGCTAATTGACTTCCCCCAAAGGACATATTAAACTTTAAACAAAAGAGATAGTTTCCCAACGAGGAGAGAGATATTTCCTGAGGCGAGGCTGTTTCCACCTGCAGAACTGGGAGATAAGGACAGTGTCCTCCTAGGTGATCACAGTTCAAAGCCATGCTGATGCTTCCCAGACAACTAGAGCAATCAGCTGCTGGGGTGCAAAACTGCCAAGAGGTTTATTTAGTTCTTAAAAGCATACGTATTTCAGAAACAGTAATAATTCACAGTGTACATTTCCAAAGTAAATATTGTAAGGAAAAAAAAAAGGGAGAACCTGTCTCTCTTCTTCCTAAATGAGATTATTTAGTTTGTCCTTTGTAAGATTTGTGTTTATCCTCAGACTTTAAGAAGTCAGTCAGCCTGCTGGAACCATTGTCCTCCTCTGTAAAATGGGAGCAGTATAATCGATTGTAGTAGCTTAACTGTGCACAGATGTAGAAAAGGAACAAACAGTACAGACTGGTCACTGAGGTGCTGAAATGACTTGAGCTGTCTTGTCTTGATTGGGAGCAGAATGCATACCAGCAGGTAGTCTAATTCCGATATGGAAATTTGCTTCTAAGAGCATCCTTTTGCAATGTACGTCGGTTCAGCATTTATTTATTGGAATTAGGCATTTGTTCTCTGTCAACATGTCTTACCCAGAAACAGCAGTTTTTAGAACTTTCCTCTGATAGTTCTTTGTTACCAGTGAATACTAATTCCATTTTATTGTTTTTGTTTATAAAGCCATAATAAACCTAAACCTTGCTTAACAGTCCTCATTTGAATTACCAAGGTACACACAGTTTTTGATCTAAAGACAGATCCAAAATGATGGTTTTGGTTAAAGTCCTGCAGGATTCCTTTCAGTACTAAAAGTTAATTTAAGTACAAAACATAGTATATATTGAACAGCAAGCAAATTAATTGATTCATTGGTAAATACTTAAAAAAAAACCACAATGCTTTCTTGAATCCATACTGTCCTCAGTTTGACCTATCTGCCACGTCAGGGGATAAAATACAAACAAAGGAGGAACAGTTCCACCAAAGGGCTAAGAATAAGAATTATGTTTGGGTACTGGAGAGATGGTTCAGCAGTTGAGATTGCTTGATTATTCTCATGGACCCCTAGTAGAGATCCCAACAAAAATATCACATAATTTACAACCATTTCATGACCACATATAATTTCCCATTCAGGGGATCCAAAACCCTCTTCTGGTTCCCTGTACACCTGCACACATGTGGCGCGCGCGGACACACACACACACACACACACACACACACACACACATATGTGTGTGTACATGTATATGTATATTAATGTATTAAACATATATTAACATATACTAAAATTAATTAAAAAAGAAAAAGAATTAAATTGGTCAGTTAAAGATCTCAAAAATCTTGTAAGAACTTTAAAATAGGACCAGGCTAGGCCTATTGCTTCAGAATGGCAGTGACACTCACTCCTTCAGACATCACATTAACTACTGTGCTGTCAATTAGTGCGGTCCTAGTTTAATTTTTCAATTAAAAGTCACAGGAGGGGTTTGGTTGAGTTCAGGAATGTTCTTATAAGGGGGTGTTCATACACAGGGTAAATGGTGTAACTAGTTTGAGAATAGAAATTACAACGCAGGCCAGAAATATTTGGAATGGAATAAAATATTTAAAAACACTGTTATAAATCCTAACCGGGAGATAAATTTTTATGAGACCAGTGATTAACCCAATAGCAAAATGGAATTTATACCAACCATTCATTAATCCCCTTTCCTTTCTCTCAACACCATTAATTAAGTGTCTACTCAGTTCCCGTTCCCGAGGTACACTTATGTCTTGTACCCAATTAGGGCTAATTTTTTGCATGCTACGGGAGTGGTAACAGCCTCTAACAGTTGTTGAAATGTGGATCCTAGCATTTACCACAGTGTGTCATCCTTAAATATCCTGTAGTGCATTTTCTAGTTCTGTTTCTAAAATCGAGTTTGTGTGGGGAGATTTGAGTTGAACACACTAAGTGGGTGGTTTCCTTCCTTTTAGGTCCACAGAGACCCTTATCTGATTTAAGTGTTGCCTCAGGAGAAAGCTGTACCGTATTGACGTTGCCAAAAATAACTTCTCCTGCCTTGTGGTTTTACCTATGACTCTCTGGGTAGAGAAAAGGCTTTGGAAAATAAACTTTGGATGGCATGGGGCAGAAACTCTGTCACTTCTTCAGAGTTCTGGAGAAAACGTCAATGTTTAAATTAATGCTTCTGTGATAATGATTCTCTCTTTGATTCCTTTTTGTGGGGGAGGGGGGAAGAAGAGAGGTAGCATGACCTAATAAGTAAAAATGTAGTTTTCTACACAGAGAATATATTCTCCATGGTTTTTGGTGTTACAACTCTAGAGAGAAAAGAAACCAACATCCTCCCTGGTCCTGTCTGTCAGTGCTTCCCGATGGGTGATTGACATGCTGGCTGGGAAAAATAAGTAAAATGCCTCCTACATAGAGAGGAGGGCCAGATCGTGTATCCCCAGTGTATTACACCCCCGCTTCTCCTCCTTCACCCCCCAACCCATAAGAAAAACAAAAGAAGAAAAACACAGGTGGCGTGATGTGTACCTGTAACCTCATCCCTGAGTGACAAGAGATATGGAATCTTGGAACTCAAGAATAAGTCTAGCTGAGCCAGTGCCCTCAGGTTCTAGTGAGAGATCCTGTCTCCAAAAGGAGGTAGAGTGCCTACTTTTCCAAAGGACTTGAGTTCAGTTTCCAGCACCCACATCAGCTCATTCTGCTGTCATTCTAGTTCCAAGTGTGGTCGCCTCTGGCCTCTGTAGAAACCTGAACTTCATATTCATATCCACATGAAGGCACACATACCTAAAATTAACAAAATTAAACCTTAAAAAGTAAGGTGGAGAATGGTGAAGAAAGAAATGAGATAGCTATCTTTGGCCTACATGCACACATGCGCACCTGTACATAGTCCCCAAACAAAATAATTGACTTGGTAATTCCTGAGCCATTCTCCATAGTGCTGTCCACCCACCCCAGAATTGATGATCTGTAAATAACCACTGGGAGCATTATAGGAACTCTAGACTTAAAGGAGTCCCTGGAAATCCTTTTGTTAAGCAAATAAGCGTTTCCTAATCACCTTTGCATCGGCTGCAGAGATTTTCCTTCATCCGTCTTTTCTTAGAGCGGAAAGAGTTCCATGTTTCCCAAAGAAGTGATGGTTGTTCTGATGTGCCTGACTAGGCCGTGGATGGGATTGAGGAGAAGACGTCAGGTGCTAACTCCAGTGCAAAGTCCTTTATGAGTTTTCTACCTTGATAACAGTATCGCTAATTCCCTTTTATTTGCATACATGGCCATTGCCATCTTCTCACTTGTAATTTGAAATCATATTCATACTAGCTTGTCATCCAAGTCCTGTTGTAGTTAGAAGCATGAGGTTATTTCACAGAAATCTGTCCAAAGGTTGGGGGTGCAACATGCTCCCTGCAAAAACCTGAAGACTTGCGTTTGGATCTCCATCACCGATGTGTGAAAACACCTGAGCGTTGCAACACACATGTGTAATCCCTGAGTTGGGGGAAGCAGAGACAGGAGTATCCTGGAGCTTGCTTGCCAGAACGTTCCACCGAATAACTGAGAGGACCAGCTAGATAGGCCCTTAATCCTTGCTGCACTCAGGCAGAGACAGAGACAGAGGCAGAGAGGCAGAGGGGCAGAGAGGCAGAGGGGCAGAGGGGCAGAGGGGCAGAGGGGCAGAGGGGCAGAGGGGCAGAGGGGCAGAGGGGCAGAGGGGCAGAGGGGCAGAGGGGCAGAGGGGCAGAGGGGCAGAGGGGCAGAGGGGCAGAGGGGCAGAGGGGCAGAGGGGCAGAGAGGCAGAGGCAGGTGATCTCAGTGAGTTTGAGGCCAAGATGAATTACCTAAAGAGTACCAGGACATGGAGGGCTACACAGAGAAACCCTATTTCAATAAATAATCAAAAAGGGATGGAAAATGGAGGAGTGAAAAGAATACTGACCCTCTGCTCTGACCATCATGTATGCATGCACACACATTCATGCACACGCACACACACACACACACACACACACACACACACACACACACACAGTCCAATTGTTTTCAAAGGTGAAATTTAACTACATCCACCTTAAAGTCACTTTGGGGATTTCTACGCACCAACCTCCAGGATATGCCTGCTCACTACTCATAACACCCACAGTCCTGAGCATAGGAAGCACAGCAAAGCTTTTGTCCTCTGGTACTGTACAGACTTACTTTTGCAAACATTCTTAAAATAAGTTTTCCCATAATCAAAAAATGTACTATTCAAAATGATAAAGACTACACACATGAGATTATTATAGTTCCACATTAAAAAAAAAACTTTGAATGTATCATTCATTTGCATCTTGATAGTGATTCTTTTTAAATCTTTTTTTCATGGTGTTTTTTTAATTTCCAAAATCACTTAGGCCTATAGATACTTTTTAAAAAGGTGCTGTCTAAATATAAGGAAGGATTGTATTACCGTTTTCATAAGTGAAAAGCTTGCATTTACCATGGTAATCAGAAAGGAAATAATGGCTTAATTAGTTTTTTAGATGAATAGATTTCTGCAATCAGCCTGTGTTTGTAATAGCATTTTAAAACAGTTTCCATCCACAGAAGCATTGTAATTAAGATTTTTCAATGAAACTGTCAGAGGGAGTCGGCTCCCATCCTAGCCTGGCTCTTCTTCCTGCTCCATGGAGGCCCACTACTTTTCTGACTTGCCATGGCCTTTCCACCCCTAAATGTTTCCCAGCCTCTCCTTAAGCTGTCACGCACCCACAGATACAATGGTGATTGGATTCCACTGTATCATTTCTTAAACAAAGTACTTACCATCCCAGGCTAATACCTGACCACCAAGAAGATCTTGGTCACATCAGGGATGGCCCAACGGCTCCTGGGACTTTCATGGCTAAATGTGTACTTGGAAAGGCTTTGGAGAGACACCTCTTGGTTGATATCACCCACTGTATATTTTGTACATTTAGTACAAAAGAGATTTAAATGAACAAATTGGAAAGAACAGTTAGATAACCCCCATTTGTGTATGTGTGTGTATGTGTGTGTGTGTGGTATGCATGTGTATTAGCATGTTTTTGCACATATATTGGTGTACATTGTGTGGGTGTGCATGTGTGTGGGTGTGCATTTGTTTGGGTGTGCACTTGTATGGGTGTGCTTTGTGTGTGTGCATGTGAGTAGGTGTCATTGTGTGGGTGTGCACGTATATGGGTGTGCATTGTGTGTACATTGTATGCGCATGTGTGTGCTCCTTTCTGTGTGTGTACATTGTGTGAGTATGAATGTGTGTGTGCACTGTGTATGTGAATGTTTGTGCATTGTGTGAGTGTGCATGTATGTAGGCTACATACTTGTGTGTGTCAACGCACATGTAGAGGACCAAGGTTGATGCTGGGAATCATCTTCTGTCACTCTTCTAGTTTCCTCAGTGACGTACGGTTTCCAGTCAAACTCAGCTGGTTTTTCTTGTCAGCTTGCTCTTCGAGTCCCCTGTCTGAATTCCATCTCTAGGATTCTAGGTGTCTACCTGGCATGTATTTGGTTTTCTGGGGAATCTTAACGCCAGCACTCCTCATACTTGCCTGGAAATCACCTTAACCACTGAGGAACTTTCTTTGAGCATCATTCTGTATTTTCCCTCTTGAAACACTTTCTTACATTCCATGCTGGCTTCGAGCTCACTAGGGAGCCACGGGTGATCTTCTCAACTTCCTCTTCTACTGGGTTGTGGCCCCATGCCCCATTTTTATGGTGCCAGGGTGTGAAGCAAAGCCTTTGTGCATATTAGGCATACCCCTGTCAACCAAACTACTCCACACAAACTCCTCATATATTTCTTTTTTCTTTTTCTTTCTTTTCTTTTCTTTTTTCTTTTTCTTTTTTTCTTTTTTTTTTTTTTTTTTTGGAACTGAGGACCGAACCCAGGACCTTGCGCTTGCTAGGCAAACGCTCTACCACTGAGCTAAATCCCCAACCCCTCATATATTTCTTTTATCTGGAATTGCCACTGTATTCATCCATGATTTACAATTTTTTATGAGAGAGAGAGAGAGAGAGAGAGACAGAGAGAGAGAGACGAAGAGAGAGAGAGAGAGAGAGAGAGAGAGAGAGAGAGAGAGAGAGAGAAGCGGTAGTTGTGCTAGTGTGAAGGTGGGCTGAGGGACTTTACACCTACATTTGAGAACTATTTTTTAGAACTTTTTGAAATTTATTTTTTGAGACAAGGGCACACTATGTTTATCTCTGGCTGGCCTGTAACACCATTCAAAGACCAGGCTTATACTATGACCAATATCAATAGGTGAACCAGAAAGACACTTGTACATTCATCTATACACAATGGTTTTGTACTTGGTAGCAATCAGCCTATAATTAAATAGACTTTTAAAGACATAAGCATATCCTACTTAGATACGGTGTAAAAAAAAAGTTTTAGGAGATTGGAATGGCAGAATATTTGTAAGAGGACAAAACTACACTTTCAATCAGCTCTCTCAACTAATAGGAATTGTATTCTTTTTGGAGGTTGCTTCCATAAGCCCCATCAATCAATGAAGTAGGATATCAGAAATAGCATCTGTTTGCTTTAACTTCTTAATACCTTATTGGGCTAAAAAGCATGTATCAGTCTCTGGGATCTAACCATATACCACAAACAAACAAAACAAACATACAAACAAACAAACACACAAACAAACAAAAAACCCAAAACCAGAAAATATGGCTACAGGGCTACAGTATTCACTCCTTTGATCTTAGCTCACAGAAGGCTGAAAACAGTGGGTCTCTGTGAGTTCAAGACCAGCCTTGTTCTACTGCAAGAACCTGTCTCCAAAGTAAATACACACACACACACACACACACACACACACACACACACACACACACACCCTACAATAAAAACAAAATGAAATAAAACCCCCAAAGCACTTTCTAAGCTTTTAAATTGATTGGAGATGGGCTGTGCTTAAATGTAACCTCATGCACTTGGAACTCAGCAAGTTCCATATGCACAGTCACTATTCTGATTAAAAAACCCATGATTCGGGGTTGGGGATTTAGCTCAGTGGTAGAGCGCTTACCTAGGAAGCGCAAGGCCCTGGGTTCGGTCCCCAGCTCCGAAAAAAAAAAAACAAAAAAACAAAAAAAAAAAAACCCATGATTCCAAATACATGTATGCAAAAGTGACATTTGAAGACTCAGAACATTCATAGAACATTACATTCCTGAGTCAGCTATCATACAGTACCAACTTAAGTCCAGTTGAACCTCAGAGGCCTTCCCAGGGACATAGATGCTTTCCTTCCCTCATGTTTACGTGAAGTGCTCCAATTCCGTCTATGAGATACTTACCCATTTTGTGACTTTAGCATCTAAAATGAGAGATCATAAAATCCCACCCAACACACAGGGGTTCTGACGGTTAAAACAATAAGAAGTAAGTGATTCCACAGAGTGTGAAATCCTGCATACATTTTAGTATATTGGATTTTGAATTATTTTTAGTAATAAGGCCCACAAAGAGAACAGGAATACCTCATAAGGAAAACCATCCCCCTTTCTAGAAACATTTATATGCATATGCTAATTTATGACATTATACGTAGATCCTCTTTTCCTTGGAATAATTTTTTATGTTTTGATTTGGAAAGGAGACTGATGTAGGCACTGAAAACAGATTTAAACAAGATCCCTATGAATAGTACACTGTTGGCCTGATTGATCTATAATTGTGTGCACAGATTTTTTTAAGACTCTTGTGTAATACCGATATGTATAGATGAAATTTTTCCTTTTATGATACCAAAGTCCAAATTTAGTCAATATTTTAATATATCTAACTAGTTTTAGGAGCAAGTTTCAAATTGGTAACTTGTTCCTAGGTAAAAAGAAAAAAGTGTACGTATGTCAACTCTATATTTGTAGAATGAGGAATTATGGAAAGAAGATGGCAAAAGTTTGAGGGTGTCAGGTGAGCTGGTGACTATATTTGTGGGGCTTGGAATACACTCACCTGAAGCTTGAACTTAGGTCTACAGTTTGACTTTTGTTCAGCTCATGGCAAAACTTTGAAGAAGTTCAGACCATTTATTTCTACTGTGTACACTGTTTTATTTTCTCTACAATGTCCTTTATCAAGCTTCCAAAGAGGGAAGAAAGGGACTTTGGGACAAAACCTTTATTTCTTTTTTAAATACTTTTTTAATTTTAAAAACTATAGTTGAAAAAATTTAAACCATGGAAGATTGATTTTCCACAAATCATCTATTTATTTTCTGAACTTGTGAGGTTGAAGCAGGAGAATTAAGAATTTGAGTCCAGGGCTAGAGACTCCATATGTACAACACCATTTCATAAAACCGAACAACCAATTGATTAGGTTTAAACACACATTCAATACATTTTAAAAAGAGAAACAAGAACTTTTTTGACTATTTTATTAATTAACATTTCAAATGTTGTCCCTCTTCCTGGTCTCCCCTCTGCAAACCCTCATTTGCATTCCCCCTCCTCTTTGCCTATAAAAGGGTGCTCCCCACCTGCCCACAGAATCCTGCCTGACCCTGTAGCATCACCCTTCTCTGGGCAACAAGCCTCCAGAGGACCAAAAGCCTCCCCTCCCTTAGATGTTAGATAAGGCATTCCTCTGCTACATATGTAGTGGGAGCCATGGACCTACCCATGTATAGTCTTTGGTTGGTGGTTTAGTCCCTGGGAGCTCTGAGGGGTCGGGTTAGTTGATATTGCTCTTCCTATGGGGTTGCAATCTCCTTCAGTAACTTCAGTCCTTCCTTATCTCTTCCATGGGTATCTCTGGGCTCAGTCTAATGATTGGCTCTAAGTGTCTGCATCTGTCTTAGTCAGGTGCTGGCAAAGCCTCTCTGAGGATAGCCCTACTGGGCTCCTGTCTGCAAGCACTTCTTGGCTTCATCAATACTGTTAGGGGTTCCTATCTACACATGGATCCCAAGGTGGAGTGGTCTCTGGATTGACTTTACTTCAGTCTCTTCTCCACTTTTTTGTCCCTGTGTTTCCTTTAGACAGAAACAATTCTGGTTTAAAAATTTTGAGATGGGTGAGTGGCCCCTTCTCTCAACAAGGGGTGATGCCTATCCACTGGGGTGGTCTCTTCAGGTTCTATCTCCCCTCTGTTGGATATTTCAGCTAGTATCACTGTCACTGTGTCCTGGGAGGCTTTTGCATCCCTGTTGTCTGGAACTTTCTAGTGGTTCCTCCCATTCCCCACCCCTGACTGTTTCATATTTCTATTCATTTTCCTTGTCCTCTGGACTTCTCTCCTGTCTCTTCCCATACTTGAACCCTGCTCCCCATTTTCCCTCCCCCTCCTCTCTTCCACACAGGACCCTTCCTCCCCCTGCCTTAAGTGATAATTTTGTTCCCCCTTCTAAGTGGGATTGAACATCCAGACTTTGGCTTCCTTCTAAACAACTTCCTCTGGAGGCTTGTTGCCCAGTGAAGGGTGATGCTACAGGGTCAGGCAGGATTCTGTGGGTAGGTGGGTAGGTGCTGGATATAAAATTAACTTAAACAAATCAGGAGCCATTCTTTATATAAGTGGTAAACAGGCTGAGAAAGAAATTGAGGAATCAACACCCTTCACAATAGCCACATATACTATAAAATACCTTGTAACTCTTACCAAGCAAGTGAGAGATCTATATGACTTTAAATCCATGAAAAAAGAAATCATACAAGACCTCAGAAGACGGAAAGATCTCCCATGCTCATGTATTGGTAGGATTAATATAGTAAAATTAGCCATTCTACCAGAAGCAGTATACAGGTTCAGCACAGTTCCTATCAAGATTCCAACACAGTTCTTCACTGACATGGAATGAGCAATTCTGAATTTCATATGGAAAAACAAAGCACTCAGGATCTAGAAAACCATCCTTAAATATAAAAGAACTTTTAGGGGAATCCCCATCCCTGACCTCAAACTGTACTACAGAGCAATAGTTATTTTAAAAAAAGCATGGAACTGATACAGAGACAGACAAGTCAATCAATAGAATAGAATAGAAGACCCAGAAATAAGCCCACACAACTATTTGATGTTAAAATTGGGAAGTGTGACTATTTTTTGACCCAGTAATGTACCTCTAGGTGTCTACTCTTTTAGCCATAGTCACTAAAATATGAGGATATACATCCAAGGATACTCGCTCTCTCAATTGTAAAAGAAACACACTAGAACATTTTATGTGTATGAGAGTTTGCCTTAATATATGTTTGTATACCATGGGATGCATGTCCTGTAGAAGCTTGAGAAGATGTTACATCCCTTGAACTAAAGTTACAGTTATGAGCCATCATATGATTGCTGGGAATTGAACATTGGTTTCTCTGCACAAGGAACAATATTTTAGAACATGAAATACTGAAGTCATAGTAGGTAGTCCTGGCCTCCAAAAATGTCCATGTTCTAATCTCTGTAACTTATGACTGTGTTATCTTACTCAGCAAAAGGAACTTTAGAAATATGATTAAGGTTAGAGACCTTGAGATAGAAAAACCATTTGGATTATACCAGTAAATCCTAGATAACCACACAGGTTCTTAGCAGTGGAGCGGCTTTACAGACTATGGTGACAGTGTCAGAACCACAGATCAGGGTCAGAGAGGCTACATTGCTGGTTTTGAATGTGGGGAAGATGAGTTTGAGCCAAAAAACGAGCCACCTTCTAGAAAAAGGAAACCCATTGGATAGGATTTGCCTCAGAACTCTTAGAAAGATGTGCCTCATTTTCAATTGTTCGATTTGGGCTGGTAGCACCATGTGTAGCTTCTTAAATAAACTAAGAACTGAAGGCTGTCTTAATCCATTCAGTCTACAGCAATTAGGATTAGGAATTAGCTCATTGGAAGGCGCAGATGGCAGAATAAAGGAACCATTATGCCTTCGTCAGTTCACTGAAAGTGGGGATTATGATGAGGTCATGGAAAAGGCTACTTAGGTGATTCTGTTGCATGGCCATGATCCAGCAACAAATACTGATGGGCTTGTACTGAAGGGCAAAGCACATGTGACCAAGATGCTGACGTTTTATACCATTTCACTGAAAAAGATGTATTAATGTGTATGAGCCTTGTATTGCTTTACCAATTGCTATGGCAAAATCCCTCAGAAAAAAACAACATAAAAAAACAAACATTAATTTTTCACTCAGTTTGACCATGCAATTACTCCAGGAAGACATGGTGGCAGGAGAGTGAGGTGACTGGTTTTAGGAGAAAAAGAGAGATGATTGTTCCCATCTCCCTCTTTCTTCTTTACTTTTTGTCCAGTTCAGGAACCCAGGATATGGAATGGTGCTGCCTACATTTGGGGTGACTCTTCCTACCTCTACTACACTTTTGTGAGAAGTTCCTTAAAGACATACCTGGAAATTTGCCTCATGTTGACAGTCAAAATTAGCTGTCAAAAATGCATGTTTTGAAATTCTATTGTTATTGAGCAAAAACCATTTACCTGCCACATAATAAGTACCCTGTAAAATAGCACTGACTGTTTAAAATGTGGCCAATTTTCATTTTAATAGGGTAACTGATCAACAGAACTCTATCAAATGACAATCAAGTGTCAGGTCATAAGGTTGCTAATGGTACAAAGATAACAGTGAATGTAGAACAAACAACAAATACGAGTCTGCATTTGTAGGATGGGAAGAAACATCACAGGAGACAGATGGAGTACAGTGTGCACAGATTGTGACATGTATTGACTGGCAGGGATGCTTGACATAGAAGATCAGATGCAAAGACAAATGACAAGGAGGGCATCATAGGTTCTGATGCAATGGTCAGTGTTACTGGCAGACAAGTTGGAGAGAACACAGCAGTGAAATGGTCCTGGACTGGGAAACCTGGCAAAGGGCAGAGGGAGAAAAGACACTGAAGGTAAACTGAGCTCACGTTAGTTATAGCCGTTCTGGACATTATTTTGTCATGGGAGGGATTTTAGGCAGTAAGTGAAGGAACATACATGCACACATTAGTGGTAATAGTTAAATAATGGGTTGAATTTTCATGACATGAATCAGAAGACATAAAATAGCTGGTCTAATAAGTTTTCAGTCTAAGGCTTAATTGAACTAATGGAAAGATGATTGTAAAACTTGTCATCCAATTTGGAGCACTTTTGTCAGTGAAAGGAAGCATTACTAATTAAGTGAGACAATGAAAACAGATGGGCAGGCCTCATCCTACCTATGAAACAAACTCCTATAACTGGGAAGTGACTGGATCTGTGGAGAGGTGTTATTGGGCAGATAGATATGTGCATCCTGAATGTCGCATGCATCCATAGAATGTTAGTCAGGGTTCTTGAGAGAGACATGACCAGTAAGCTACATAGTCATTCTGCTTAATTTCTTTCTTTCTATGCTGTGTACACTATCATATAGAGAAGTGGAGTAAGGAGATAGTAGGGTCAATTTGTTTAAATGAGTTGACTCCTAACAGTACAGGCTGAGAAATCCATCCAGTAGCAAGCCCTCTACAGATTGAAAACTCAGTCCATATCCAAAGGCTTCATGTCCAGGAAAGCTAATGGAGAGCACCCTAAGTCTCAATATATAGTTGAAGACCTGAGAATGCTGGAGCTTCTCATTGAGGACTGTGATCCAGAGGTTAGGTTCTTTAGTTTTGATGTCCTTCCTATCTATCTCTCTGTCTGTCTATCTATCTATCTATCTATCTATCTATCTATCTATCTATCTATCTATCTATCTATCATCTGTCTTTTACAACATGTATTTTACCGGTTGGCTAACCGCCCCCCCACCTCCAGCCTTTAAGCACTGTATTACAGAAGGTATATTTAAAAGCTATAAGTTTTTCTTCTACCACTCTTGAAGAACTCACTGACCTTAGAGCTCAGGTTATAACCTGGATTCATCATTCTTTTTACCTTAAAAAAAAGAGAACTATTTTGTTCTTCTTCTACCTCAAGCACAGCACCTATCATACATATGCAAATTACGTTTAAGTGATCTGTCCCATTTCTAAGAACTGGGTTATCCCCGGGGGAAGTTTAAAGTTTTTTGTTTTTCTATATGTGTAGATATGTATATCTGTGTTGGTATATGCACACAACAGTGCAGGTCAGCAGGGAAGCCAGAGAATGGCATTGGCTTGCCTGGATCTGGAGATGCTGATGGTTGTGAGCGATGCAGTTATGTGTGCTGGAAACCAAGTGTGGGTCCTAGGCAAAAGTACTATGTGCTTTTAACTGCTAGGCTTTTTTGGGGACAATATTCCTCTCTTCGTTTTATAAGACACACTAAGCAAAGTCTGAAGATTTTTTTTTTGTTATAACCAGGGGAAAGATGTCAGTGTTTTCTCATGGCTTTGAAAAAACCCTAAGTAAAGTAACTTATAAAAGAAAAGATTTGACTTGGTTCATGGTTTCTGAGGTCTTAGTGCACGGTCAGACAGCTTCATTGCTTTGCTTCTACTGCAGGGTGTGGGTATCATGGGAAGGACATGCCTGGTGGAGGATGTTTCCTATCTAGGTCAAAATAGGAAGCTACTTGTAACTGGGTAGTAAAGTCAGGGAATGCTGCTATAATCTTATAGTATGAGCAGTGACCATAACAAGAACTAACTGCTCCAAATGATGTTGAGACTTGGAAACTTTGACCACACATTTCTTTCTGTGTCCCCAACTTCTAGCATTCTGATTTCTTTTATATGAATCTCAATGCTATGTATTGACATGAGTACTTCAGGACCTGTTTAGCATTTCTTCAGCTTTGGATGGCTTTCTTCAATCCTAGAGTCAGTGCGTATGCTATTTTCAATTAGTTCACAACACTTGCCTACTGCTTGTCTCCTTGATCTTCCAGATGTGAGTTTCAGAACTCTGAAAAGGACAGAAAGTTACCAATAATAGGATAGGTGTTATATAGCTACCTAAAATACTGTGGTAAGGTTTCTTTGTCAGAAACACCTGTGGGCTTTTGCATTGTGTACAGTCAGTTTTTTTTAATTACTTGAGTTAAATTGTGAGAGAACATGAAGTTAAATTTGTCTTCAACAGTGCTGTGAAATGAGAGATGTGTGAAAGGCCAATTAAGATGTCTTTAAATTGGATTTTATTTTCATCCAATAGCTGCCAGAGACTTTGTTTGCTTGCTTGCTTATTTTTGTCTTGTTGATGTTTTGAGAATGGGATTTTACTAGATAACCTAGGCTGGCCTTGAACTCATCATCCTCTTTCCGTTATCTGTGATTATTACATAAACTATGATCTCTGGCTGCTGCCATTCTTTAGAAAGGAATGTGGTTCTATACGGAACTTGAGAATAACGAAAGAAGCCAGCATGGCATTCAGAACCCAGGACCTGCTCTGAAGACCTAGAAAATCTATTTTCCAATTGTTGGAGAAGATGAGGCTCCTTACTTAATAAGAAAGAGTGATTGATAGAGGCTTTGTGCTGTGAAATTCTGAAGAGCTTTGTGAGAAATCAATTAGGATGTCTGGAGGCAGTCACACCTTTCTTCCTGATTCTACATCTGCTCGCTTGGATGCCTTGTTAGCTTGAGTTAGTGATATATTTATAATAGAAAGTCAGACCGGAGCAGATCTTTACTATGGTGTCATGCTGCATCTTGCTTGTAGAAACTGTCTTTCTGAAGAATCCCAGATTGGGAGACTTCAACATTAGAAATGTTGCCTGTCACTGTTGAAGAGGTATCTGAGATCAAAGTCCTAGCAGGATTAGCTTCAGGTGAGAGTGCTATGACTTATACCAGCCATCAGAATTCCCTGTCTTCACAATGTCTTGTCTCTGTGTTCAGGACTGTGTTTTATCTCCACCTTAAGTACATTAGTTGTACTGGGCCAGTGTTCACACTCCAGGCATAGCTCGTTGGATCTTTTTAGGGTCGTTCTGAAATTTTATCGGTATTTTAGTAAGGAACTTCTAGAGCTGTAAGGAAACTGATGGCTCTCCAAGCATCACATGACATAAAATCACACTTAGAGGGAGGTTTCCATGCAGCTCTTCTTGTCTGTCTTCTGAGGCTTCTCAACTGAGCATGAGCAACTGCCCTTTTTTTGAAGCTTTCGGTGTATGAGGCAACTGAGGAAGGTCTGCTGTTTCCAGCTTTCTCATTTCAGCAAATCCATCCCTAGAGATGTCACATGAGGTGACTGAAATACAATCTCCTGAAGCAGCATGTGGGTTTCCTCCTTTTTCACATCTTGCAAGGACCCAGTTTGATTAAAAGCATCAATAAAATGTCCATGGTTCATTTTAATACCCATGCATGGGTCTTGGAACAAAAGATGGCTCTCAATCCCAGCAAATTAATCCTTCATTTTCCCTTCATTGTTGAAGTTTAAATTCTTTACCACTTTATCAGTGTGATACCAGATATCGGGTCTGATATTCTCTTTCTCTCTCTGTGTGTGTGTCTCTCTCTCTCTCTGTGTCTCTTGTCTCTCTCTCTTCCTCTTGGTCACCTTCTCTTTCTCTATTTCCCTCCTGTTTGAATTATATTCATGGATGGATTTTTAGCTTGGTGAAAATTTTATGAGTGTTAAATATCAAAGATTTCTAAATGGCAAGTCTGGTAAATTCTCATCCAGTCTATGAAATAATATATTCTGCCTAGACATCTCCATCTATCTTCCACCTATCCGTGGTTCAGATGCCGGACACTGTCTCCCCTTAATTAGCTTATTGTCTAGATAGAGGAAAGATCAGGGTAGGGAATTTGTTTATTGGGCGCCATGGTCCTGCCAGACCGGGATGTTTTGAATACATTCATCTCTCTTAATTCTTACCACACTCTTAGGTTCAGTGTCCTTTCCACACTTAGATTTAATGAGTATATCAAACTTGCAGTGTCACACATGGAGGCGGTAAGACACAATTTCAGTCTTACTGAAAATTTCTTTGAGTGGGGTGATTACTGCTCAGTAGTATCATCATAGCAGTGCCGAGAATATTGAGGCTTTCAGTTCAATCCTCAGAGCCTTCGTGAAACATTTTTAAGGAAGAAAAGAAGTGAGGCAGGGCAAGGCATCTACAATGGGAATTTCTGCTCTGTTGCTCCCTTATTTTTTCCATTTTTATCATACTTTTAGAAATTTAAGTGTGTGTGTGTGTGTGTGTGTGTGTGTGTGTGTGTGTTTACCATGCCATGCTACACATGTGGAGGATAGAGGGCAACCTGAAGGAGTCAATTCTTTCCTTTCACCATGTGCATCCTGGGAATTGGAATCATATTCCATTACTTATTATTTATTTTTTGTTTTCTTTCACCTTCCTTCTTTCCTCCTTTCTTCTTCCTTCCTTCCTTTCTTTTTTCCTCCTCCTCCTCTTCCTCTTCCTCTTCCTCCTCCTCCTCCTCCTCCTTTCTTTCTTTTGAGACAGGGTCTGTCTATGTAGCTCTGGCTATCTTGTAGATCACTCTGTAGAGCAGGCTAGCCTCAAATTCACAGAGATCCTTTTTCCTCTGTGTCCTGAGTACTGAATTATGGTATTGTCTTAATTAGAGCTTTTATTGTTTCAACAAAATGGCGTGACCAAAAAGCAAGTTGAGATGGAAAGAGTTTGTTTGGCTTACACTTACAGATCATAGTCCATCATTGGAGAAAGTCAGGACAGGAACTCAAGCAGGACTGGAATCTGGAGACAGGGGTTGATGCAGAGGCCATGAAGGAGGGCTGCTACTTACATGCTTTCTTCACATGGCTTGCTCAGCATGCTTCCTGATAGAACTCAGAACTGTCAGTCCAGGGATGGCACCACCCACTGTGGGCTGGGCCCTTTCAGCATTGATCACTAATTTAGAAAATACCTTAGAGCTGTACCTCATGGAAACATTTTCTCAACTGAGTCATCTTGGTTGACTCTAACTTGTGTCAAGTTGACACAAGAAACCAACCAGTACATGTATGCACCGCCACGCCTGGCTTCTTACATTTCAATTACACTTATTTATTTATTTATTTATTTATTTATTTATTTATTTATTTATTTATTTGCTGTGTGTATGTGTATTGGGTGCTCATGCCAAGGCATGCCATGAAGGCCTGAAGATAGCTGATAAGATTCAGTTCTTTCCTTTTGCCTTGTGGGTTCCAGGGATGGCCCAGGTTGTCAGGCTTGTCAGCAAATGCCTTTATTGAATGAAAATTCTCACTGTCTCTATTTAACTTCAGTGCATTGTTGGGGTTCAAATCCAGGGTTTTAGTCAAGGACTCTGAAAATTGAGTTCTAGTCCCAGGTCACATGTAAGAATACATGAGCACGTGAATTCACTTGTATCATGAGTGAATAAAGCACTTATTTCTTTATCAAAGCATTTGATACACCCGCCCACCCTCACCCCCACCCCCATAGTGGTCTTACCACCATCAGCCATTTGACAAGCTAAGATGACTCCTGGATTTTACATGATGGCTTTCCATGTCTGTACATGGACAGATGTGTAGCTGTGGATCCAGAAAAGCAGGAGTATTTATTTGAAAACGCTCTTCTTCAGCAGATTCAGCCATCTTACTATGTAGAAGACGATTTTGTTCTATTAAATGAAGATTGTTTGTGGCCACTGGTTGGATTAAGTTCTTAAATAGACTCTCAGCTGACCATGCTCAGCATCAAATGAAATTACACCTGCTAAGGTCGCCGAGCTCCAAGATGGAAGGCACTTCTGAGCTGCTGGCTGTTCAGACCTAACAGTCACATTGCGCCAAACAAGCGGTCTTCAAGTTCTTTGCTGGGAAGTGACACCATGACCATGGCAGCTCTTATAAAAGAAAACACTAAATTGGATTCAGAGGTTTATTCCACTATCATCGTAGCAGGAAGCATGGTCACATACAAGCAGACATGATGCTGGAGAAGGAACCTAAGGGTTCTACAATTGGATCTAAAGGACATAGGAAGAGAGACAATGGGCCTGATTTGTGCTTCTGAAATTTCAGTCTATTCCCAGGGACACACTTCCTACAGCAAAGCCACACCTAATCCAACAAGGACACTTCTCCTAATACTGCCATTCCCTTTGAATTTATGTTTTCATTTTAATATGAAAACATGTATGGGATATGGAGCTGCTTCAGATTGTCCACAGCAGCTGACTATGATTTGCTTTGTGCTCTAGCAGAGGCATGGCTTTGTCAGGTGTGGGCAGTTTCTGCAACTGTGCGATATTTGGAATCTCAGCACTCTCCAGACAGCTTTATGGAAAGAATATATATCCTGACAGGCAAGATCAAACTTGAACCAAGGAATGTGCCAGCTTTGAGCAGCAGGAAGTAGTTTAACAATAATCTCTTCCCTTTCCCCCTATATCATTTTTTTCTCTTATCTAGTGTTAGGGGTTTGAAAGGGTGGAAAAGGGGGTAGAGAACTGTGGAAGAAAGAACCCACAAAGTAGCCAAAGTCCAGGTATACAAACCACGGCACAGGCAAATTTCAGTTAGCATGCTAATGAAGCTCCCTGTGCACAGTCCTTACATACAGGAAGGGTAACCTAAAGTAATTTCTCTCTAACTTGTCAGTGACTTGCTTATTCTACTGCCCTGTTTTTGCCTGGCAGTACAAGTAACACCAACATAATGACCTCCAGTTTTTGCTGCTCATGTCTGCTTTTTTTTTTTTTTGACTATTTCTTCTTTTATTGGATTTTTTAATTTACATTTCAAATATTATCCCCTTTCCTGGTTTCCCATCCAGAAACCTGCTATCTTCCCCTGCTTCTAGGAGAGTGCTCCCCCACTCACTGACCCACTCCCTCCCTACTCTCTGCCCTGACATTCCCCTACATTGGGGCATCTAGCCTTGACAGGATCAAGGGCCTCTCCTCTCATTGATGCCCAACAAGGTCAGCCTTTGCTACATATGTGGATGGAGCCATTGGTCCATCCCTGTGTCCTCTTGGAATGGTGGTTTAGTGCCTGGAAGCTCTGGGGTTTCTGGTTGATTGCAAACCCCTTCAGCTCCTTCAGTCCTTCCTCTAACTCCTCCATTGGGGAGCCCATTCTCAGTTCAATGGTTGACTGTGAGCATCCTTGTCTGTATTTGTCAGCTCTGTCAGAGCTTCTCAAGAGACAGCTATATCAGGTTTCTGTCAGCATGTACTTCTTGGCATCTGCAGTCTTGTCTGGGTTTGGTGTCTGTATATGGGATTGATCCCCAGGTGGGGCAGTCTCTGGGATGGCCTTTCCTTCAGTCTCTGCTTTCTTTAAGCCCTTTTCTATACACAGAAGCATTTTGTGCTCATCTGACTAGACCTTTCATTCTTTTTTGTGGAATAAAGCACTATGGATTCTAGAAAATGCAAAAATAAAGGCCATTATGATCTTTAAACTTACTTCTCATATCCTTTGAGAGGATGCATTTTGCATAGAGATTAGTGTGAGCTTTCTCAGTTTCCACTCCACTGGAGTAGTAACTACTTAGAGTGGTAGACAAAATTTTTGTTTTCTTCATCCTCATATTCTACTATGAAGCAGCCACCATTTTCCTTTTATGTGTCTGTGTTCAGTATACAGCTGAGAAATTCTTGAGCAAACAAAGGTGTACAGCTAACTTCTCTTGACTCCTCTCTCTCTCTCTCTCTCTCTCTCTCTCTCTCTCTCTCTCTCTTCTCTCTCTTTTTTGAAGACAGTCTCACTTTGTGATCCAGGCTGATCTAGAACATTCTATTAATCTCTATTAGCTTCCTGAGTGTTAAGTATATTTGCTTTTGTCACTGTTTGAATATGCATGGCAAAGGGAGTGGCTTTGTTGGATTAGGTGTGGTCTTGTTGGAGGAAGTATGTCACTGTGGGGTAGGCTTGGAGACTCTTCTTCTAGCTGCTTGAAAGACAATCTTCTGACTGCCATTGGAACCAGGGGTAGAACTCTCAACTCCTCCAGTGCCATGCCTACTTGGAGGCTACCATGCTTCCTGCCTTGATAATAATAGACTGAACCTCTGAACCTTGTAAGGCTGCCCCAATTAAATGTTGTCCTTGGTCAGAGTGTGTTGTTGTCACAGCAATGGAAACCCTAAGACAGTAACCATACCTAGCTCTTTTTTTGTCTTACTAGATTTCTACTGTGCTGATGTTCTTGTTGGAATAGCAGTAGTTGGTTGAGCTCAGCATATTCCAGTACCAGAGAAACTATGGAGAGTGTCCTATAGCCCGTTTCTTGCTGTGTTTTGCAGGAACTTGGAAAACATGGAGAAGCTGACTCTGAGGGATGTGGGTGAGCGTGTCCTGCTAGTTTTTGCAAAGAGCTTCTTCCTAGTTGGGTCTGCAGGAATCCCATCTCCTGACATCAGAAAGGGGCAACTCTATTATGTCTGGGAGAAGAAAGTGTGCAAATCTGGGCATAGTAACTGATATGTATAATCTAAGCATTGGTCAGGCTGAGATAGGAAGATTCCTATGACTTTCTGTCCAGGAGACCTAGCTGGAATCCTACTTTAGGTTCAATGAGAGACAGATCTCAAAACCCATCATGCAGAGTGATTGAGGAGGGTACCTAATATTAGCCTCCAGCTTTCATATATAAACAGGCACACATATTATGCTCCCCCAACTCACACATTGGGGAGGGGAAGGGAGGTAATAATTATGTACATCCTATGGCATCAGAAGAAACAGGAGTCATTGCCTCTACCGACTGCTTCAGACTAAGAAGTGGGAGTAGCATCAATGGGGTCATTGGGCTTTTAGGGAAACACTTTTTTTTAATAGAAAGATGTTATTACAATAGAACAAAGAGTTTGCAACTGGGAGAAAAGAGAGGAAATTTTCATATCATTCTGAGAAATCAGTAGAAATTACACATTTGTTTAACCAACAAAGGCTCTGAAATATTGCCTAGATTGAAGAATATTTTGCTAAAAAACTTTTAAAAGAGAATATTTTTTCTTTTAAAAAGTGTGTGTGTGTGTGTGTGTGTGTGTGTGTGTGTGTAGATGTCAGAGATAACAGCCCATGGGAATGGGTTCTATCCTTCCACTGAGGGGTCCTGGTGATGAACTCTTGTGGTGAGATCAGTAATCCCTTTGATGTGATTGATCATTCTGTCTAAGCACCTTTATTTGATGCCACCTTGCAAAAACAGCAGCCAAGAAATATGGAGAAGCAATTTACAAATGTCTTTGTGTAGGGATTTTGAAGTGGTATAGAGGGGTGTATTTACTTGGTATTGTTAAATTGCTCAGGCAGTATGGCTCTCTTGTTTAATTAAGTGGTTTGGTTTACACTCTCATGTATTTGGGATAGCGACTAATTCATCAGGAATTAAGCAGAATTGTCATAATTGTGAATCCTTGATCCTATTTCAGGCTCACACTAGCAAATGATTGCAAATTTATAATTAGGTTGATCAAGATTTTTTAATGGGACTCTGAACTGCACATTCCACAGCATTAGTTAAAGACAGTCTGATGACTGTAAAGACTAGTCAGGTTGGCACTCAGTGACTATCTCCTATTTCCAAACTTGTCTGGAATTCAGTTTTAATAATCTTTTATTTATTCATTTCAACATATATATGTATATATGTGTGTGTGTGTTCATATATGCGCATACTATAGCATACATAAGGAGGTCAGAGGAGAACCTATGGTTGTTCGTTTTTCTCTGCTACATGGTTCTTTGAGAGGAAATTCAGGTTGGAGACCTGGCAGTAGACCCCTTTACTTGCAGAGCCATTTCTCTGGTTTCTTATCTATAATTTTAAATATACCTATTAAAAAATAAAAACATAACTCTAGAGGGATGGCTCAGCAGTTAAGAGTTCTTCTTGTTCTTACCAAGGACTCAAGTTTGGTTCATGGTATACACATGGTGGCTCACAATAAATTGTAACTTCAGTTTCATGGGATCTGACTGCCTGGTGCTCCTGCATGGACATTGTGCACATGCATGTACTTAGGCACATACATAACATAAAATTAAAAATTAGAAAAAACTTTAGAGCAGCATAGTTTAGTGGCAGAAGTCTTACCTAGCATGCACAAGGCTCAAAGTGTCCTGTCAAGTCTGGTAAAAACAAACTGAAGTGTTTAAATTAAAAAATGAGAAATAATATTCTTACTCAAGGGATACTGAAACTGGATTTCTTGGGAATAGGACTAGACATCTGTATTCGCAACAATGGTATTATGCTGCATGTGGTAGATGTATGACAACTGCACAGAGTTTGTTTTCTTTTTCTCCCTGTATGTGAGTCCTGGGAATTGAACTCAGGGTGTCAGGGTTACTCAGAAAGTACTTCTGTTCACTGAGTCATCTACTGTTTTATTTTATCCTCTGACCTCTACTCACATTGACCTCTACTCTACACACACACACACACACACACACACACACACACACACACACACACACACACAGTATTTCTATATCATTCAGGCACAGATAAGATAAATGTTTTCAGTAAATAAAAACACAAATAAAATTCTTACTTTCAGGAATCCTTTGGCTACCATCATAAGATACTTTATACACCATTTATCCAGCAACAAAGCCCTAGCTAGTATCTTAGTACACCTGGAATTTATATTGCCAGGCAGTCAATGAGCTCTGCTTTTATCACACAATGTATTGGGCAGTGAGATTCTGTTTGTTTGGTTTAGGGATGACACAAGGTTTAGAGCACTGAGATACATTATCAGGTCCCTGTCAGGCTCACAGAAAAGCTCAGGAGCCACTGAGAAGTAAACCACACCCAAGAATTTCTTGTAGTTCTGTTCCCCTTTTGATTTGTAGCAGATTATATTGCCATAAAAACCTGAAAAGTGCCAGATATGCACACATTTCTGAATATAATCTAGGCACAGGTTTTTCAATGTACGGTTTGTGTTGTTATTTGATTTTTTTCCACTATAGCAAAATTAGACAGAGTACTGTAAAATGATAAATATCTGTTTTTTTTAAGATTTACTGTATTTTTAATTGTATGTTTATGTGTTTGTAGGAAACACACACACACACACACACACACACACACACACACACGCAGTATCTGAAGAGTTAAGAGTGTTGGACCCTCTTCAGGCTGGAGTTAATAGATAGTTGTCAGCTGCCTGACTTTTTAAGTGCTATAAAACAAAATGAAACCTTCTGTAAAGTCAGTATGTACTCTTAGTCACTGGACCATCACTCTGTCCCCTATACATACATTTCTTGAAATTCCATGTAGACCTAGAAACTTTTAGTAAGATTTCAGCATAGGAAGGAAAAGACCTCAGTGTCTGCCTAGATGCTATGTGCGTTCTCACATCTCCCCCTTAATAGACACAGTATACGCTACAGAGAGCAAAGTGTAATTTTAAGAACCTTGTAATTCTTTACAAATTAACATAGCAGATGGTGTTTATGGGAGCCACATAGTGAGAAATATTTGGGACGATGTGAGACATGTGTTCCAGGGTGCTTAGTTTAGTTTTGAACCGTGATGCTGAAAAAATGCATTTTGCCTCATAAAGTTTTCATTGGTTCCAAGGGGGAGGAAATGGCCCAAGAGATGGTTTTATCACAGTTCCAGACTCTAAATATTTTCATTGAGACCTGGACTCACTGGTATACTCACAGAGCTCTGTGATGAGTCCCTGTAAAAGTCGGCTATGATAGTGCTGGAGTGAGGGAGCAGCCAGGACTACATGCCTGACTTTTGGATGGCCTTAAGACATAGAGGAAGAGTTTGGACTTCTAGTCAATCAATGACTGTGTACAGCAGCTCGATATGGAGGCTTGCAGGTTGGCAAATAGTTCACACGTTGTTTAGGTTTTCCATGTAACTGAATTGAAAGCATTCATTGCTTTGTTCTTTCCTAGTGATCATGTGACTCATAATTTGGACTTGTACAGTCCTTATTCAAGTAGCAATGGATGTTTGGAGGGAAATGAGGAAGGGAAGAAGTCTTTGAAAAAAGTAAAGACAGGGCTAGAAATTACAAAAGGAGATGAGACTAACAAAGTTTTGGTAAAGGAGAGACAATTTAAATGGGACCACACTCATTGGTCAGGCAGAGTGGATTCTGTTCTGGCATTTACATGAAGGTATGACTGGGATCCCAGGACATTCAGAAAATACCTGTCACTCCTATACTTTTTATATAATCTACTCTTCAAGTAACACTTACTTTGCTTTATTGGTGGCTGTGGGTATTCTTTAGTGAGTCTTAAATTCTCATCTCCTTCAAGGCTCTTAAAAGCACTATTGCATCAAATCAATTTCATTTGGTACTCAATATCTTCATGCTTACTTGCTTCCACTCCTGACCATTGTGGTGAATGTCATTTACTTGTATTTGTCCCTCCAATGGTATGTACATTTCAATGCATGCACACAACACCTTTTTTAAAAGAATTTCCATCTTTATTTGGGGAATAGGTTTTGAGAAGGGAAGAAAGAGAATGCAGACAAAGAGTGGGAGGTGGAAACAGTATTATACTGATATTGGAGGAAACACAGATTAGTCCTTAATAGACTTCTGCATGAGAGTAGCCAATGCCTACAATAACAAGTATGTATCCTGTAATCATGTCTAAAGTTGAGAATATTGATTAAATTGCTTATGTCTATTATATACTCAGGCACACATATCTATAACTCTTCCTAATTTTCTTAGAATATTCTTTGATTAAGGTATAGTGTCAAAAGCTTTAAAGTTCAAGCAAATATAGCTAGTGAATAATTTCCTGTCATTGGCCTCTTTTTGGAAAAGGGGTATTTTCATAATACAGTATCTTTTTAATTTTATTACTTTTCTTTTACAATTTCATAACACATTCACACATATGTCTATGCATATATGTATACACATGTACATGTAATATGTTTATATTTATTGAATGTGGAAAATTTCAAGCCCCATTATCCTCTTTTATCTACCCCCTTTTCAACTGAAACCCTTCTTTACAACTCTTCTACTTTCTCCTCCTCCTCCTCCACTTTCTCCTCCTCCTCCTCCTCATCTGCCTCTACCTCTTTTTCTCCTCCTTCCTCTTGACCTTGGCCTTCTCCTCCCCTCCTCTTCTCCTTCTCTTCTTCCTTTTCTTATTCTTCTCCTTGGCCTTCTCCTCTTCCTTCTCTGACTCATAGACACTCAGGGAGGGGTGGCACCTCTCCAATGCATGACGAAAGGGCCATGGGTCTCATGCTGCTCCTGTGCAGGTAACCACAGTTTCAGTGAGTTGTGCCATACTGTTATGTAGCAAGCATCTCCATCCCTCTAGCTCTTATATTCTCCCCAACCACTCTTCTGCCATGTTTACAGAGTCTTCACAGAAGGTGAAATAGACATCCTAATTAAGGTGAAGCACGCCACACTCATATATTCTCCACATGTATACCAGTTGTGAGTCTCTGTACTAATCACTGCCCATTGCTAAAAGAAGCTTCTCTGATAAAGGCTGAGAACAGCACTAATCTTTGGGTGTAAAACCTAGTATTTAGAAGATAGCTTGACACCATATTTATCCAGCAAACTAAGCTTAGCAGGTTTTGTTCTAAAGCCTGTGAACACCAAGATTTGGGTTCTTCATGAGGTTTATAGTTCTAAGCATAGGTTCCCTTTAGAAAGAGTTTCTAATTAGATAGAGACAACACAGGATCTTCATGATATAGTTTACATGTTTTGCATATCATGAAAGCTGAATTTTAATGAACAATGCAGGGGGTTTGCCACACTGTATAATGATGGCTTAAATGGCAGATTTTTGTAACCACAAACTAAATAGCAGCAGTAGCTGCAGGTCTGCAGCAGAGGCTGATAGTGTGTGAACTGAGAGGACAGGATAGAGTGATGAAGTAGGTGTGATGGGAACTGGCTCCTGATTTGTCTATAAACGTGGTTCAGGAAAGCCATGGCTGATGTCTCTGGACAAGTCTATCATCCAGAAATTAAGCCTGATTATTCCTAACTTTCCTGTCAACTCTCCCCAGTATGGATCCAGCTATTGGATTGTGTGTGTGTGTGTGTGTGTGTGTATGTGTGTGTATGTGTTTGTGTGTGTGCATGCATGGATATATATTTTTTTGAGGTGGTAGAAAATTCCAAACTCCAGGGATCTTTTAGGTGTTGAAAGCTTTAACTATAGCTCAGTGGCTTAGGGAAATTCACTTAAAAATGAAATGAAATTTTAAATTTCATTGAACTGTTAATCATTTAGTGTGTGTGTGTGTGTGTGTGTGTGTGTGTGTGTGTGCATGAATCAATGGGAATCTGTATTTGCCCTTGACGGCTTTCATTTCAGCTGTGAAGATAAAATGGCATCTTTTAGCAGTTTGCTTCGTTCACACTCTCTTACAGGCTTAGAAGGAATATATAGTTAATTAACTCAGGCTTTTAGCAATCACCGAAGTTTTAGGGAGGGTGACCCAGTGAAAAATATCTTTTATGGAGAGTTGCCTGGCAATTTATCAGTGATGATGACACCTGTGTTGATAAAATAAATCAAGGAGTATAAATTGAAACACTGCACAGGTGCGAATCATATACTTCCTATGGCTTTGAGCAATAACTTGTGAAGTAGTGAAATTTATTTTTAGGATTCCATATTTTTCAAAACACCTATTAATGCTTTTCCTACCTATTTCCTATACCCAGGTGCCTGTTGGAGCCATCCATCTTTCTATCGACACGAAAGTATTTCCGAAGTACTTCTTATGAGTTTCTTGTTGACTCCTTGGGGAGAATCCCAGGTCTTCTTGACCTACAAAAAGCTTGGCTTTTCTTCTGCAGTCACATAGAAAAACTGTAAAATAGTACAGTCTAAAATATTAATTTTTTTCTTTATTTGATGCAATACTTAATTGAAGAGTGCACTCAGTGGAGACACCAACCTTAGTGTGCTGGTTGGATATAGGAAGACTCTTGAAAACAGGGGCTGTTGAGTTTTTCTCAGCTTTCCTCCCAGCCACTCATCTCTTTCTGTGGTGCCTGTCTCTGATACTGCACAGCCAGTTAGAGGTTATCTCTTTCCAGTTTCTAAATCTTAGAATACAATCCCCATCTTCCTATTGGTTCTGCCTCCAGTGCCCAAAACTGCGGTTCATTTTCACAGGTTTGAATATTACAACTTCATCTGTTAGTCAAGGATCCTTGGTTGTTACTGAGAAAGAAAAAAAATGGAGTCCTATTAGTGAAAGATCAGATATAGTATGATGGGACGATGAGAACCACGGCAATCCATCTCCTGTGCACATTACTTGATTTGTGTATGGAATGACATTGTAATACAGAAGTCCTGAACTTTATACGGCTGAATTAGTGATGTTTAAACTTTATCATGGTGTGAAAGTGATATATATTCAGTAGAAATTGTACTTTAAAGCTTTGAATTGGTTCCCCTAGGGGCTATCTAAATTGGTTTGACATTCTTCAACATGCTGGGCAATGGTGACAAGCCACAGTTCTCTGTCATGTGATCATGACATCGGTCCTTAGTGCACATAAGTCAAAGCTAAAACCATCAGTGTATCAAATGTATTGTTTCCTTGCAATGCCTTCAAGTTACAGTGAATTTGTCAGTACTATTTATCAGCTTCCTCATAAGTTGAGGGTTATCTGTACTAATGAGGGGCTTACCCACAAGTTTCTTTGATAACCATACATTATGTGTTTATAAATCTTTGAACATTGACAAGGTCTAGCAGAGAAGGTTAGAAGATACAACACCGTTTCTCTTTGCAAGTTCATGTCGTACTCCCCCACCAACTAGCACTCCAGGATCTAGGAAAGCTGAGAAGCGTGTGCTGTGGTCAGATGATGGATTTTCTTTGCTGTCTCTTCTGAACTTACATCCATTCCTACAAGATACTGCATCTTTCTTTTCAAGACAAATGTTCTTAGCCAGTGAAAAGGAAATATTTAGAAAGGTCCACATGTTCAGACAATGATTTATACACAGCATAAAAGGTATTACGAAACGCTCAAGGTTCTATAAATAATGGTGCTATTTGTAATAACGATATGATTTCTATATGCGGGGTTTGAGGGTAGGCGGGCAACCTTCCAAATATGATAGGGTGACTGCTGGATCAATAGATAATTTTTTCCTCCTCCCTCCTGTTGTCTAAATCATAGGTTTAAATGACAGCAAAATGTGTTCCAGGTAGAATGCAGGCCACATTATTGCTTTCTGCATTCCAATGATTTGGACTTTTATTTCTTTCAAATGACAATGATTTGAAGGCTGGGCATTTGATTTACCCCTAATACATCCACTCTATAAGAAACACAGCTACATAGTATTTTGAATATTCCTTATATATTCAGTTCAGTTTTCAGGTCCATTTGAGGGAAAGGAAGAATGTTATAGATATCTATATTCCTACAGCCATGCTTGGCATATTTATATTGTGCCTTCCACACATGGCTGCTGTGAGTCTGTGTCTCTGATGGGCATTGTCCATGGTAGATCTGTGTTCAGGAGATTTGTATGTGTTAACCTCCTCCTTTCATTTTATTACCTTTACATCCATTTCCTTTCCATTGGTTACTATCTGTATTTAATGAGCCATGTTATATAAGAAGAGGGACTGGAATGAGAATGCCTACTAATTTTTAGAGATTTGAAAGTTATTTCTTAGCAGTGTGCTATATAGATCATGAAGTTAGTATCAGTTATGTGTCATTTAAAATCCCATTGCCCATATATTACGTACAACTTTAGGATTTTCAGGAATATGTATGTGTCATCCATCTAATCTACTCGGAGAATTTTAATAATAATAACAATTGTTATTTTGTGAACAGGGGCTCATCAGCTCAGGCTGGTCTGTATGAACTTCTAGTCCTCTTGTCCTCCACTCCTGGTTGGTAGGATGAACAGTGTATACCATGGAATGTGGCTCATGCAGTGCTGGAGTGTGGCTCCAACACAGGGAGTTGACAAGGTAGACAAATACTCTAACCAAGTGCACTACAGTGTCAACCTGAGAGAAGATCTTTGTCCAGAGTCAAGGGACCTTTAGTTTGTATAGAGGCAAAAAGTAGTATAATAAAAAAAAATCACTGAAATAAAGCATTACACTTTACCTGAAGACTAACTGTAAAGTCCCCAGACTCCAGTGAGTGGCACAATAATTGTACTTAGAATGAAGCTGGAATTCTGAAGTTCTCCTGAACATCTCTTATTTTGGCAAACTAGACTGGAGCTGGCAGCCAAAGTCTAATGGAATAAAGACGTCCTCTGAAAACCCAAATGAGGAAATGTATTCTCTTTGCTGTTGTCAATTCAAGCCATGGATCCACTCTGGACATGTTTGTGAAATAACATTCTAAGTCTGAAACAAATAGAGTTCTAGAAACAAGCTCTGCCCCAGCACAACAGATGGGCAGTAGGATAGGTGCCCACAGCAGTGGGGGAGGGGAGTACTTGGAGTATTGTCTTCTTTTGACAATGACACTTACTAAAGGACACCACTACTGCCAGGAAATATAAAGGAGATGAACGAGTGAGTTGGTTCCATGGGTAAAGCACTTACCATGCAAGCATTAGGACCACAATTCAAATCCTCAACACCCATGTGAATATTAGATAAACATAACAGTTCAACTTGTCACTGCAACACTCAGGAGGCAGAAGGCAGATCCCTAGGACAAGCTTGATTAGCCAAACTAGCCATTTTGGCAAGGTCTGTTTTCAGTGAAATGAGATACCTCATGACAGCCTCTGGCCTCCACACACATGTACACATATACATGTGCATATATATGCACCCCTACATATATATGCAAACCCACAAACACACAGACTACAACAGGCTACATTCCCATAACAAGATGACGAAGACACGTGGGAATAGGTCCAAGGATACAGGGCAGGCAATTAAAGGGAATAATACCCCAAATTTATGATTTATTATTAGCCATTGAAGAATAACACATGAAACTTTACAATCATAGATTATGATTTATTTTAAAACAGGATATCATGTAATTTAAGCGGTTGGGAAGCTCAGTATGTTGAAGATTTTGATCGTCTCATTGCTCCACCTCCTGAGTGATGGTATTATATCCGTACATAACACTATGTCTGGCCACTAGTTTCTAAATCAACTTAACTTGTTTATTTTATTCCCAATATACTCACCTAACCACTTCAAATACTGCTAAAACTTTTTCTTGTTTCAAGTACATTGACATCATGATTGATTATCCAGCTAATCTATTAAGAAGACAGGGCATACATTATACTATATATTGTACTTAAAACAGACATAAAAACTAAGGCATATCAATAATTTAAGATCGCAGACTAGTACCGGTTGGTTGGTGTGATCTTGTCATAGTAGTCTGTCCATCTGTTTGATGGGAGCATGACACAGTACTTTCATACAGACTCCTCCCCAAGCATTTGAAATCATAGCATATAGCTCCAGGCCTAGTTGGAAAGCATTGCCAGACAATGTCTTATTCCTACACACAAACTCAAATCTAAGCTTACAGCAAGCCAGTTAGTTCACTAGACTGGCCACCGGCTCAGATTTCCTAAACTCTAGCACTTGCTTTAAAAATCCATCGATTTGGAATCCGAGGAGGTTTGTCAGAAGGCAAGAGTATCAACAATGTCTCCAGAGAACTGGATTTGGTTTTCAACTGTTTTGGTTGGGTGGCTCACAAACACCTACTTCTGTTCCATAGAATCCGACGCTCTCTGCTGACCTCTACAGGCACCTGTACTCACAGGCAAACTTCCCCACTCCCCACCTTTCATACATACATAACCAAAAGGAAGTTAGTGATTTTCTTTCAAAATTGTATTTTATGCATTCCATGCCGCCTCCATTTCTGGATTGCCTTCAGCCAAGAACTTGAAAGTTAAAGAGATCCAGAATTGAAAATATTACATGAACAGAATCTTGACAAGAGTGGCATGGAATACTAATTTCACGAGGCTTCTCTGGGTTTGCTGGTTAAAATATAGTCAGCAGTATTCACATGGGAAGTAAGATCTCTTGAAAACAAGTCCTGTCCACTGGTCAGAGTGATCCTCTCTTTTCAGGCAGAAAAGGTTGACTCGTTCTATTCATTGCCGTCTCAGAGTCCTTTGTCTCTTGTTGCCACTCAAAATGCTACCCCTCTTCCTATTCTCATCTAACCCAGAGCTAACATCTAGCTAATGCCCTCTAACCCCATCCTACGTGTGGGGACTTCACTTTGCATCTATTTGCTGTCTCAAGAATCTCACCCTTCAGAATGTTGCCCACATCATTAGGCCTCATGTTCTAGTCTAATCATTTGTAATCATTGAAACACTTTCTGAGAAAAGAAAACCTTAGCTTTTCCTATTTATGTGGCTCCTTTACAAACATGTGACATGTGACATTCATGTTATTGATACCACATGAGAAACACATGTTGCCTTTGCTTGTAGAAAGGATAACATACAGGATGAGAATAAGAGGTACTGCATGCAACATAGAAAATCATAGAACATCAAGCTGAACCAGTATTTTACATAATGATTTATCTTTATTTTTAATTTTTAATTATGAAAACATACTTTAATTTTTCTTGAGAGAGTATCTTTCCCTGGATAGCCTTGAAATGGTCATGCTCTGGAAAATAATCTTAAATCCCTGCTGTTCCTACTCTACATCCTAAGAATAGAATTACATATCAGTGTGTTGCACTTGATTTCTGCAGGGTTTCAAATGGATCTTGGAACATCATGCCTTCTAGGCAAGCACTCTACCCACTGAGTAATATTCCCAATATTTCCACATAATTTATTTTCTCCACAAGAAGTCATTTTATTGCTATATTCACTTAGCAGAACAATATTAGTAGCTTTCCTAGAGGAAATATGGCTTACATAGTGTCAGGCTCCTGGCCTCATTGAGAGTGTCAGGTATGGATTCCATGCCATGGAATAGGTTTTGAATCCCAAGGAAAGTGGTTGGTTACTCCTCTAACATTTCTGCCACTGTTTCCCTAGTGTAACATCTTGCAGGCAGGTTGCCATCTCCCTCAGATTTTAAAGTAGGAAATATCCAATGCTGGGCTTGCTTCAGTGTCCCTATCCTAAATCATGCTTTGTCAAATTTAATACCTGATGCAGGGCATGCTTTAATGGTCCTGTCCTAATCCATGCCTTGGCAGATTTGTCTTAATTTAAATTTTATATCAATTTTGTTCTACATGGATTACTTTTGCTTTCATTTTGCTGTTTTAAAGAGCACAATAAACTATTTATTTTGATTAGTGAGTTTTTTGATATTTCTTTAGTCTTAGAACCATAGCCCAGTGCTTCAGTTTCTGGCCCTAGTCTCATGACATTCTCCATTGTCATTTTTCTCATTAGTGGAAAAAAGGTGACGATGTATTATTAGCAGAATAAGTGGAGCCCAGTGTCTGGAGCCCAGTATTCTTTTTCATTAATTATTTCCTGGAGCTAAACTACCTTACTTCATTTTATTTTTAAAAGTTATTACTTTTAGATGATTTTGGGGATATGGTTATATTAGTGGTGGTAGACATGATGGTGATGTGTGTGTGTGTGTGTGTGTGTGTGTTTGTGTTCATGAATGTGAACATGGCCATAGTGTACCGCAGTAAGTGTGTGGAAGCCAAAGGAAAATCTAAGGTTTTGGTTCAGTGTCATTCTTTATCCCCCATTGCATATGTCAGATTAGCTGGCCTATTACCTTCCAGAGATTCTCCCATCTCTGCCTCATGTGTCCTTGTAGGGGTTCTGGAATTATCAATGTTTGTACTGTGACATCCAGCTTTACTTCAGTTCTAGGAATTTTAACTCAGTTTCTCACACTTGTCAGGCAAGTATTCTACTCATGGAACCATCTCTGGACACCCCTGCCCCGGGTCTTTTAACTGGCAACTATTCTCTCCCTTGTCTTTTCTACAACTTAAGCCTAGCTCATACCATGTAACATGTATGTATGTATGTATGTATGTATGTATGTATGTATGTATTTGATTGTTTATTTTTGTGACCTGGTTCCACTCTGTAGAACAGGCAGTCCTGGAATTCATAGAAATCTGTCTGACTCTGTCTCCCAAGGGCTAGTGTTAATGATGTGCACAACTGTACACAACAATTTTTACTTTTTTCCATATGTTTTTACCATTCTAATTGATGGAGAGGAAATGGGAAGTCTGTGGCTCTTGTCAGTGGTGCAGACCTCCCCAAAAGGACCCTGTAGTTTGATGACAAACATCCTCGTTGCAAAATAATCAGAGGAAGAGTTGCCACCATGTATTAAACTAGTGTCTACATGAATATTGGAAGGCTGGATGCTAGGAGAACTCTTCCTTAATACAACCATGTTTCTCTGTTCTTCAGGAAGATCAAACTACCCCATTCTTCTTCATATACTTTTGTTTTCTTGGAGCTATTTGGAGGCTGATATTTAAAAGTTGTAAAATGTTAGTCTATTTTAAGCTCTTCCTACTAACGACCTCAATGTGTACATCTGAACGAGTCAGCTTGTGAGTTTAGACAGTGGAGAAGAAAGGATTTATAGAATTTTAGACAACTAAAAATATACACACATATGCCCCAAGTTTTGACGTTTTAGTAAAAACCCTATAAGGCTATGCATCACATATTTGTTTAGAAAAACTGGCTTAATTAAGCATGTTACACAGAAAAGCGACTGCTTTCAGCAAAGCTTGCAATTCTGAAGCCTATGTATCTGGATAGACTCCATGCGTCTAGGGGTTTTCATGAAAAGAGACCCTTATGTGCCCAACAAATGGTCGTAACTTTCCTCCAAACAAATTATCTGGCAGAACATGTCATCCACAATCTTATTCATTCAATGCTTAACTACAGACCTTTGTGTGATTCTGTACAGATGGGATACGCAACAAGGGATGGCTCACCCCAGCAAGGCAAATAAATAAATTTATAGGGTGTTAGATTGAAGTTTTTTGATGTAATAATTTTCAGACTTTTTCTTTAAAATGATTGTCTCTTGTGTAGAAGATGATGCATCTGCAGTGTTCACAGAACTTGGAATCCATGGGAATCTTTTTAGTGTAAAAACAGAACAGAAGAGTAGCGGATGGGCCAGATGGCTCAGCAGGTAGAGGAACCTTTTCTCAAGCATCATTACCAGAGTTTGATTCCCTAAATCCACATAGTAGAAGAATACATCTGACTTCTTCATGTTGTCTACTGAACTCTACATGACAGCCATGAAGAATGAAACCATATCCATCCCCAACTCCACACACTAGTAAAAATTCCAAGCTTTTAAACATAGAACTATTGCAGATTCTCTTTGTTGTGTTTTCTTGTCTTTCTGTAGCCATCAGGGAAATGGAAAGTAAACACAAAACTAGAGAAATTTTTAAGTGAATCATTCATTGAGATGTTGTTTATTCTCTGTTCTTTTGCTTCTACAACTATTTGTTAGAAAGTTTTGTTCCTGATTACAAACTGTGAGTTGCTCATGCCCATGTTTGGCACTCCTGCTTTGCATGACAGACATTAAAAGTTCTTGGTTTCCTAGAACATTTCTCCTAGTATCAGCACTAAACCTGTAATATGGTCTCTGAAATGTTAGCATAAAATTTTTAATTTTGACAGTGGAGAATTTGTTTTTAAACTTTTCTTTTATATGCGTGTGTGGTGTTCATGCATATATGCATATTTTTGTATGTTCATACATACATGTGCACAGGTATGATTACACATGTGTATTAGGAGTTTTTCTGTATTGCTCCCCATTTAATCATTGAGGTAGGATCTCTCACTTGAACCCAGAGCTGATACACTTGTCTTCCTAGCCATCTTGTTCCAGGGAATCCTGTTTCAGCATTCAGAGTGCTGGAATTATAGTTGAGTTGCTGTACAAATCTGCATTTATGCAGGCTCTCAAGAGACAAACTCTGGTCCTTAGGTTGTTCCGTGTCAAGTGCTTAATCCACTGAGTCATCTCCTCAAGCCCTGTGAATTCTTCTTTGGAAACATTCTATTTGTCTTTTATACCATAAGCATGCTTATATAATTGAGAATCCCATTATATTTATCTTTGAAATCAAAAGCAAGACATCTATCGTGTTATGTATTTTCTTCATAAATTGCAGGAAAGGAAGAAAATGGATTTACAGGGAGTTGAACATGGATAAAACTCTCCTGAGAACCTACTGACTATTTCAATGTTAATTTATACTTCAGAGAAAAATGACCTTAGTGACCCAGCTATGTTTATAGAATACTTGAACAAATATTTTGTTTCATTTTTAATTGGTTGGATTTTGTAACTTAAGTATTTTCCTGAATTATCTTAAACTTTTAATGTTCCTTGATACTGAATTTTATAAACCGGAAATGATTTTTCTTTTCTTAATAGACTGGAAGGAAAGAGAAAGGAGACCCTCTCAACATTGCGATTGACAAAATGACCAAGAAAACCAGAGATCTGAGGAGACAGGTATGGGTTTCTTGCAATTTTCACCACAAAGTATTTTGTTATGGTTCTTCAGAATGCTCCCTTCCAGACTAGCCTTATAGAATGCAGTAATTCAAGCAACTATTTATCATCGCATCTACATACATATAGAAAGCAATCTATTGGAAATTAGAAAACTTCTAAGCCAAGGGATGAGATGTCTGCAGAACTCATGATATTAATAACACATAAGGTAGCCACTCCCTTGACAGACATAACCCTCTCAGATATGAACTTCAATTTTCCACTATGGACATTTGGTTTTTAGTTTCCGAATACAGAGAGGTCTTGAACCTGTCACTGATTTATGAGAGTTCTTACTTACTAAACTTCCAAGGTGTTGAATGATATACTAGATTGCTAATTTTTAATGAGAACTAAAACCCTTAATATGACAGGTTCATTAAGATCTGAGGCCCACTATATTCTCCTGGAAATATAGTTAGTATGTTTATTGGGTTTTTGAAGGGAAGCCCAGAATGAAAATGAGATTTTGCGGCATGAATTAAATGGCTATTGCTATCATTAGTCTGATGGTTTCATTTTATTTTCTGGTTTTCCTGTTTTCTTTCTTCCTTCCCTCCTTCTTTCCTTTCCTTTCCTTCTCCTTCTCCTTCTCCTTCTCCTCCTTCTCCTCCTCCTCCTCCTCCTCTTCCTTTTCCCTCCTCCTCCTCCTCCTCTTCCTTTTCCCTCCTCCTCCTCTTCCTTTTCCCTCCTCCTCTTCCTCCTCCTCCTCCTCCTCCTCCTCTTCCTCCTCCTCCTCCTCCTCCTCCTCCTCCTCTTCCTTTTCCTCCTCCTCTTCCTCCTCCTCCTTTTAGGGGAAATCTTATCTGGGGAAGGAAAGTAGTTTTCTTTTTATATGGCAAATGTTTTATGATCATTGACCAATATTGACTTGGAAGTTTTTGTTGTTTGTTTTTAATCAAGAAAATGATTTCTCCTGATTATCTAGTACATTTCACATAAAATTATTATAACTAGGTGTTTCCTAAGGTTTTGTTTTGTTTTTTAATGAAATAATACATTTAAATCAGTGGTTCTAAACCTTCCTAATGCTGAGACCCTTTAATACAGTTCTTCATGTTGTAGCAACTGCCCACCATAAAACTATTTTTATTGCTACTCCATAACTGTAATTTTGCTATTGCTATAAATTATGATATAAATATCTATCAGATTTATGAACCCAAGGATATGTCAACCCAGGTTGAGAACCACTCATTGAAAGAGACTCAGCTGACTCTTGAGATGCTTTGAGAAAACAGAAGCTCAGGTTCTGATGTGCTATAAACCTCTTGTATTCCTGATTTCCTGATATTTACTGGGAACAAGGGACCACACAGATCATCCCAGAACACAGGGTGCACACAGGGTGCACATATATGGTTCAAAATTGGCTTTTCCTAAAAATCTGGGTTCAGATCTTAAGTGATATGTTTAATATTTGATTTCAAAATATGGGTTTTCTTTTTTTGAGTTAGAGAGTTGGATCAGTGGTTAGAGTATCTGCTGCTCTTGGATTGTACTCAGGATTGGTTCCCAGCACCCAGATGGCAGTTCACAACCATCTATAACTCTGATTCTAGGGGATCCAATAATTTCCTCTTTTGGTCACCACAGGTACCAGGTACACATGTGATTCACAGACATACACACAGGCCAAATACCCATACACATAAAATATAATAAAGTTTTTTAAAGATTATTTTAAACTTACATGGATGTAGATTGCTTTGTTTTATTTTGCTTTGTTTGTAATTTTGAGATAAGTTCTCACTATGTGGTTCTGCCTGACTTGGAACTCACTATATAAAACAGGCTGGCCTTGAATTTAGAGTTCAGTTTCCTCTGTGTCCCTAGTGCTGGGATTAAAGGTGTGCTCCACCATGCCCAGCCTACTGTGTAAGTATTGTATGCTATACATAATCGATGCCATACCTCTTGTTTGTCTCTACCTCTCACTAATTCTAGTACTTCCCTTTACCCTCCCAGAGAGTTTTATATCTACTCACCCTTTGTATCTATTTACCCCCTCTCCCACACATATGATTTTTATACACACACACACACACACACACACACACACACACACACACACACACACATATATATATATATATATATATAATCACAGAACCAATAAGGAGAAAGAAAAAGATACTTTCCTTTGTGCACAGACTCAATTCCCATAAGACAATTGTCACTTTTTTCATACAATACTAGAGCAGTTCTTATATTTTTCATGATGAATCCTTCTTTTGTTATTTAGGTAGTGTGTGTTGTATCTAGAAAAGATTGTATCCCATATCTATATCTCAATAGCAAATACACTTTGAGTCCTGCCTAGCAACCACCCTATCTCTACCTGGGAGGCTTTTCATATGCCCATGTTCATCACTAAGTTGATTGTCTCAGTCATCTAGAACAAACTACTACTGAAGGCAACACCTACTGTGCCTTCTGCAACTGTGGAAAGATCAGATTGGTGCAGATCCATGTACCATTCATTTCCCTAGTGTAGCAAGCAGAGATAGAACTACCAAGGAGCCCGGACAGGAATGCTGTAGTCCTAGATGTGTTTGAAACCAGGAGAGCACAGTTGTGGGTTTTTGTTTGTTTTGTTTTACTTTTCTCATTCCTGGAATTGAGTACTTTACAAGAAATAATTTTAAAAAGGAGAGATTCCTTTTGGCTTTGGACTGGAAGGTACATAGTGCATCATGTTAAGTAGGTTGCAGGTGAAAATCTTGTTGGGAGGCAGGACAGAGGGTGAAGCTCTTTGATCATTTCTCCATGGATCAGGAAGCAAAGATCAGGTAGAAACCGTAGTGGGTTGTGAACCTTAAACTGCACCCCTCCCTACAGAGACCCATTTCCTCAACTGAGGGGCTACCTCCTGATGCTTTACATGTAACCCACCAGAACAGCAGCAGTGACAGGGGCCAAGCATGGAAGCACTTGAGCTTGCGAGAGACATTTTTTCTTCCCATTTTAAAAATAGATCCCCCCTCACATAATGTATCCCTATTACTATTTTCCCTCTCTTTACTCATCCCAGATCTTTCCCACCTCCCTTCTGATCTGAATCTGCCCTCATTCTCTTCCTCCTTAGAAAACAGACAGGTTTTTAAGAGATTAAAAATAAAACAAAAATGATAAAATAAAATATGAGATAACACAGAAACTAACTTGTCAGAAATGGACAACATAAACAAACAAGGAAAAGAGCCTAAGAGAAGGCATAAAAATCAGAGATCCCTGGTTTGCACACTTAGAAATCCCATAAAACCACTGGAATCTATAATACAAATGCAGTGGTCCTGGTATAAACATCTGCAGGCCTTGTGCTTGGTGCCTCAGGTTTTGTGAGCTGGTATGAGTTTGACCATGTTGATTTAGAAGGTCCTGTTCTCCTGGTGTCTCCCATCATCTGGATCTTACATTACAGTCTTTCTGCCTGCTCTTTCAAGGATTCCCTGAGTCCTGAAGAGAGGGAGTAAATGGAGCCATTCCCTTTAGGGCTGAGTGTCCAAGGTGTGTGATAGACATTTCTAGATGGGAACCATAGCACCATAGTTCTGCTTGGGAACCTCTGGCTGTCTGCAGGATATTCCCAGAAGGAAAGCATGCTTCATGCAACACCCTCCACAAGACAGAAGCTTTCCTTCTGGGATCTAACAATGTTCATTTGTCAGTTAAAAAAAGAACAATTCCTTTTTTCTTCTTGTTTTTTTCTCTTCTAGTTTGTTTGTTTGTTTGTTTGTTTGTTTGTTTGTTTGGTGGTTCAGTATGTGTGAGCCCACATGGACCCCAGTTAGTTGACTCTGTAGGTCTTCTTATGGTGTCTTCCACAAGACTTCCCAAGCACCAACTGATATTTAGTTGTATGTCTCAGAATCTGTTTTCATGCACTGCTGGATGAAGCCTCTCAGGAGATAGTTATGCTAGGCTGTTGTCTGCAAGCACAGATTAGCAGGTATCATTAATATTGTCAGGGATTTGCTATCTTCAAGTTGGTCCAGTCCTTGGTGGCCATTTCCTCAATTTCTGCTCCATCTTTATCCCTGAACATCTTATAGGCTAGAGAAATTTTGGGTTGAAGGTTTTGTTGGCTGGTTTTGTTGTCCCCCTCCTTCCACTAGGAGTCCTGCTTGGCTGTAGGAGGAGGCCATTTCGGTCTCATTTTAAGAGGAGAGGCTGCCTCTAACTCTGTGGCCTGCCTTTGGATCCCTTTCACTTAACTGGACACTGTTGTCTAGCTTTAGTAGATGTCTTCAGTTATACTACAACCTGATATACCAAGGCAGGTTGATATCCATGGGAAGTCTCCCTTTCTCTGAGAAGAAAGGGAAGGGGTATGGGGGAGAGGAGGTGAGCAAGAATGACTAGGAGGAGGAGAGGGAGGGGAAGGTCTGAGGAGGATGCAAAGTAATAAAATAAATTAATGTACAAAGAAGAAATATGGCATAATGAATGATTGTGTGTGTTAGTATACCAACAGAGAGATGGGCAGCTCTGCCTATCATGCCTCCTTAAATCAACTTTTCATTTCCTGTCTGTCTGGTATGAAATGACATAGCTAATAAAAATTAGATAGTTGATGAAAAACCATTGACTTGTAATACATATCATTTCTCTGACTTCAAGGCTGTAGCATTACCTAGATATCCTGTTTGGTGCCCCCACCGTCTCTCTTCCTTCGAGACAGTCTCACTCATAGCCCAAACTAGCTTTGGCATCACAGCAGTTCTCCTCAGCTCCTGAGTGTTAGGATTATGGGTGTCAGCCATCATTCCTGGTTCTGGAGTCTTCATCTTTGATCGCCTCTTCTTATGAAGTGAGGATCCAAACTCAATCTGTAGAATTTCTTTGAGCTACAAAAAAAATTGTGTGACTCCAAGAAAGGTATTCACTCACTTTCTGTACCAAAGGTCCTAAGGGGTGATAATCAGACTTTAGAAGCATGAAGATCTCCAGGGGTTGCCTCTGCTTAGACTATTCAACAGATTATGAACATACACTCCTACCTTCCTGATGTACTGGTTCTAATAGGGATTTGGATTTTACATATAGGAGCCAGCATCTTTAGCTCTGTCCACTTAGGCCTCGTACATGCCTCCACTCTCCCTCCTTTGCATTTTATTAAGGAATGATGAGGGAATTCAAAGAATTGTCTTTCAGCTGAAATGAGTGGTAGAATTTGAATGATGCTGAGCTAAGCCTCCTGGAGCGATGCATTCAGAGTGGTAGGCAAAGAAGCATCCTTGCCCTGCCTGGTGCCTGTCAGTGGTTTTCTTCTCTCAACTTTTGCAGGAATGAAGATTACAGGAAGATTGTTTCATGGTATTAACACGCAGCCGTAAGAGCATAATATCTCACCACATCTGTGGATTTGGTTCAAACACCTTTCTCTTTCTTAATCTGCCTTTCTTGGACTAAAATGGTCCCCATCTGTCAGTTCTGTGGCTACCCATATGTTGGAATATTTTTATCTTTCTTCCCATCCTTTCTCTATCTCTACGTTTACCTGTATGATACACATACAAAAATCCACTGATCTAAATTGAAGCTCAAGTTGGATGGAATATGTAGTGACTGATTTGCCTGGCTCAGCTGAGCTCCCCGCCCCTTAGATTTGGGCAGTTAGGAGCTAGAGTTATGGTTCAGCAGTGAAGAACAATTGCAGCAGTTCTCAGCATTTATGTCCTGCCAGTCACACCCTCCTCAAACTCCAGTTTCAGGAGATCTGACACCCTTTTCTGGTCCTCAGGAGCGTGTGTGTGCGTGCGTGCGTGTGTGTGTGTGTGTGTGTGTGTGTGTGTGTGTGTGTGTGTCTGTGTGTGTCTGTGTGTGTGTGTGTGTCTGTGTGTGTCTGTGTGTGTGTGTCATACAATCACACAGACACACATAAACACAACAAAAATGACATAAATCTTAAAATAAAAAAAAAGAGATTCTGGTAGTTGTAGAACTAAAGAAGTTTTCCTCTAGAGAGCAAATGCAATGATATCTTTTCACCATTTATATGCTTTGCAGAACAACCTGCCTGATAACAGATTCTAAAGGAGAGCACTCAGTGGGTGACCCAGGACAATATTCATAGACACATGTATTCTGCATTTCTTTTTTACAAAAGAGATGACCATCCAGACACAATTTATAACTAATTCAAAAACTTTATTCCAGCCAGTTGGGGCAACACTCAGGTATTCAGGACCCAAATGTATACTGAAAGATTTAAACTGTGGAACTTTTAAATGTAAAAGTCCCATCCTCATGATCTTGTTCTGGAAATGTAAGGGGAGGTTCTAAACAAACAAGTAGTTCAACAGAAGCTAAGATAAGTTAGCTGGGTATCTTGGCATAGGCTTCTAGAGGAGAGATGGGTAATTTATCAAGGTATTCTCCATAAAGGAAATTCAATTCTAGTTAAATTTGAAATGCCCTCAACAAGAATACAAGATGGAGGAACCTCTATGCGATCTTGCCTTATCACACCTTAGTATGGTATTTAGAGAAATCAAACCTGATTGAGATAAAAAGAGGCAATCAAAGATCGTTGTTAAGAATGAGAATTTCACCAACTTATGTGACTTCCTATTCTTTCAGTCTGCCCTATTTCCTTCTAGCTCTTAGGAAGAGTTCCTTAGAAGAGTGATGCTGGTTTTAAAGTTCTACTTCCTAAATTAAAATAAATAAGGTCAATCACAATCCTTATTTTAGATGTTTCTAATTAAGGATATGGAGCTAGATTTGTAGTTCATTAAAAAAAAACAACCCAAAAGTTTTTAATAAAATAGATCTTTGTTGAAGTAGAATTCTCAAGCAAGTAGAAACCCTCTTGAGGCAACATTTCCCAAGAAAGTCAACTCCCACATTGTGGGAAAAATCATAGGACACAAGGGTGTCACTTTAAACCGATTGACGAAGATTGATGTTGTAATTTAAAACCCATGGCAGTTGGCAGTAATAGATGACAATTAACTTAGGAGTATTTTGTATGCGATCAAAAAAAATGGATTTTTGGGACTATAGCTTTTATATCTGAGCAGTATGTTTTAATTTTAGAGCTGTCGGCACAGTGGCCCCCATATCTATGTTATTCCTGTTGTGATTTTGGAACCAGTCTAGAAGCAAAGCTTTTGGCTTACTCCACATCTGGTCAAAGAGATGCCTCCAACTCCATTTTTCAGTCACAGAGGTCCTAGCCAGTGACTTCATGCTGCACTTCTTTGTTTTCTCCTAATACATAACGTATGAACTATTATAAGCATATCTTTCAATCTGTCCTGTAGTTGGTCTTTGCTACTTTGCGGTTTTTTCTTTCTTCCACCCTTCTCCACTATTTTCTTCCACCTTTTCAACTCCCTAAAACTAGATAAGAGAGAAAAAAGAGAGAGAAAAAAGATATCTCCAAATAAAGTCAGAGGTTGGAAAAAGGGCTACATTATCATTAGATTACTTCCTCCCGATTATAAATGTCAAGTTCCTTAGGGAAAATTGGATCTTCACTGTCAAGACATATTATTTCTTCTTCTTCCTTTTTCTCTTTTGCACACAACTAATTAACAATGACCAATGGCAACCCACTTACCAAAAACTAACAACCTATATCTACCCAACCTCTTGGGACCCTAGCATTTATATAACTTCTGAATAGTTCCCGGGATTTCAAATATCACACAACCACACAAACCATATGTAGCTGGTAAAAAATCACACCCCTACTAAAGGCATGAGACAAATCATAGTTAGCTGCTGTGGTCAGTCTGAAGGAGTGCCAAAACAAACAAAGACACGTTCCCAAAATATGTCATTCCACTCTCCTATATATACCAGAACAGTAGTTTATTCTGATTATGGTGATAACTTTGATTCTTTTATTCGTCTTTATTTTCAAGTTGATAAACGAACTAGCACCCAAGCTTTTCCTAATAAACAGTAACTATCATATTGATGTCTAATTTAGTCACTTTTATTCTTCAAACCAAAAAGGGGTTTAATTTTGACAATTAGGTAATTAATTAGTTTAGAGAAGAGCTTTCAAGATTCAGTTCTTTACTTTCCCTGTCTGCATCTCAGGGATTAACCTCCGATTGTGGTGCTTGGCAGAAAGTACCTTTAACCACTGAGCATTCTCAAGGGTGGATTTAAGAGCTGAATTCTAAGGCTTTCACCTTTATTATCTGTGCCAGTAACGTCCACTGCACTGAAGATCAACTTTGCTGTTACAACAAAAAAACCAATTTTCAGCAACACAGATTCATAAATAGTACTTTTATATTGAGCTAATTGCTGAGCAGGATGGCACTATAACAAAGAATTAAGATCTCAAAACACATCACATATTTCTGAAAGTCCATTTGTCTCTGAATATCCAACAATTATAATAGAATTTTCTAGGTGCCTCTGTTAGCACCCTTCCGAATAGAAGACCTCAGAACAACAGCAGACTATCATCAGTGAGTTTACAAAGTAACTGTCCATAAAATGTAGACTGACTTAGCTGACCCATGTACAGGCCTTAACAATGTGCTGGTTTGCTCCATTGATTGAACACAAGTAGACTTTACACTAGATTAATGAGGTTTAAAGATGGCCACTGTGTGTGTCCAATTTAAAGATGAGGACACAGAGCTGACTAGCATAGCCATTGTGATGTGGTGTGTGTGTGTGTGTGTGTGTGTGTGTGTGTGTGTGTGTGTGTGTGTGTGTGTCTTATTTTCATTTGAAGCAGTCTGGCTGTTATCTTGCTTATAACATTTTTCTCATGCTACACCTCTATAGGAATAGCACATGTAAATGGGCTACCCATATTCTGTTCTACTCTGAGGGGTACATGGGAGATAGAAAGAGGGAGGGAAAAGGGAGGCAGGGAGGGAGGAGGGAGAGAAATGCTTTATAAGTTTCTTTATTTTTCATTTCTTTGTTTTTCTTTTCTTCTTCCTTCCCTGCCCCCCCTTCTCTCTCTCTCTCTTTCTCTCCCTCCATGTGTCGCTGTCTCTTTCTCTCCCACCCACCCCCAATCTGAGAGATTGAATTCAGGGCCCCCAGTCCTACTACTATTATTATTACTATTACTGTTAATTACTATTATAGTTTTTTATTTACAGACAAGGTCTTAGGCACTTACCCAGACTGGCTGTGAACTTACTGTGTAAGGCTGGCCTTGAACTTGTGATCATTCTGCTTTTCTTGCCAAGCAGCTCAGGTTCAAGACCTATGCTAGTAGGCCCAGTTATCCTGTGGTTTTCAGCAGCATCTCCACTACAGGAGGATTTGTGATGACATTTAGTCACTGTAGACAGGCCCAAGGAAATCTATGTGGATGTCAAAAGCTGGTTGCTGTCTACTCACACCCCTGGGTTTTAACGCTATGGTTCACTGCAGCTTGTTGAAAAGGTGCTGTTCTGTTTCGTTCTCTAGCTTCTTGATGCATGAATTACAGACATTCCAAAGCATTTACAGTAAACAGGAATGCTAAGGCATTCTGTTCTGTTTCTCATATCTCCCTTGGTGGGGCCAATTATTTTTAGATTCATTGTCAGGAAACATTTGAAACTTATTTCTGGATCTGAGTGTGTTTTTCTTCCTAAGGAGATGAGGTTATGTCTAAGGCAACAGCAACAAAATACATTGGCTCCATGATTTCTTCTAAATGCAAAGGCTTGTGATTTTCACTGAGATACTGACACAGCCCAGAATCCCCAGAGATTTGCTCCTTAGGTCAGATCCTTACTTTACTGTGGAAGCAGAGAGATCAGAAATAATTGTGCCATAAGAGAGATATGAAATATAAAAATAAGAAACACAGACATAGCTAAGCAGTAGAAATGAGAATTTAACAACCCAGGAACAAAGCAGGATAAATACAAGGTTTTATTTATACACAGGCGGGCTTCTTGGCAAGGTTTCATTAAGAGTTAGATATTCTGGCCACTCTTTCACTAGGAAAATTATTATAAAACATTCTTTAATATTGGTACAGCCAATACTTTCCTTTTTCTTTGTTGTTTTTGAGACAAGGACTTACTATATAGCACAGACCAGTCTTGAACTGGAAATCCTCCTGCTTCAGGGTGAGGAGTGCTAGATTGTAGATGTGCACTACCACCATAGTAAGCTACTACACATATATCAACCTCAAGTGTATGGTATGTGATTGAATCAATAAGAAATGTTATTTTAGGTATTTTATTGGTACATCCTTGGCAAGTGTTGTCTACATCATGAGATAGTTTAGTATATTTCTGTGACTCTATAGAAGATAAATGTCTCAGATCTACAGGGGACACCTGCTTGGCTCCTCTCACCCTAGCAAGTCTTGATCTAAGGAAAAGCCCTGCAGCATCTTGACCCATGGCCATTACTCTAATAGCATGCTTTGTTGAGAGGAGACTGGGTTGCATATACTTTAATAGGAAAACTTTATTAAGTGGGAGTTTCAACTTCTGAGCTGTCCTGTTAATCCTTGTAGTTGAGCTGAAATGGGAAAGGGAAGAAATCAGAGCAGCGTTTGAATGTAGAAGATGTCTACATTTCACCCAGCCTCCATAATTTGCTCTTGTTTTAGGTGAGAATGCTGCTGTAATCGCTGAGTTGTCCTCTTATTCTACTATAAGTACCTTAAGCAGAAGTTATCTGCTCCTCAGCTCACTTTACAAATTCACCTAAAGTGCAAATAGTGCACTCCATTGTGGGGGATTTTAATTTCATCAGAGCTGTGCTGATGCTGGACAAACCTGTAATCCTAGTATCAAGAAAACTGAATGAGGAGGGGATTGTTGAATTTGAGGACAGTTTAGACTATGTAGTGAGACAAGGACTAAAACAACTAAACAGAAAAGGAAAAGCTGTGTTTCACCAAGCATTCTAACTTCACCTTTTCTTGGTTATTAAAAAAACTAATTTATTTATGTATTCATTTATTTATTCAGTGTGTGTGTATGTGTGTGTGTGTGGGGAGGGAGGGAGGGAGGGAGGGAGAGAGAGAGAGAGAGAGAGAGAGAGAGAGAGAGAGAGAGAGAGAGAGAGAACAGGCATGCATATGTTACAGGGTTGTGGAGGCCAGAAGACAGCTGATAGCTTTCAGGAGTTGGTTCTCTCCTTCTAACATGTGCATCTTGGTGACTGAACTTTGGTAGTCAGGCTTGGCAGCCTGTGGTTTTACTTGCAGAGTTGTCTCATCGGCCTATGTTACTCTCAGGCTTGACTTTATCATAGCTTCTTGGGTGACATAGCTGAGGATATGTTAGGACTTTGGAAATTTATCACACCTACTGTCTTCTACTGGATGTTGCCATTCACAGAGGCAATATCTGCTTTTAGGAAAAAGAACACTTGTGTGAGGAATAAAAGAGACAGAAAAAAATCTGTCTCTGTCTATCTCTCTGTCTCTCCACCTCCTTTCCTCTCTCTCCCTCTCCCTCTCCCTCTCCCTCCCTCCTTCCCTCACTCCCTCGCTCCCCCACCCAATCTCTCTCTCTCTCTCTCTCTCTCTCTCTCTCTCTCTCTCTCACACACACACACACACACACACACACACACACAGACAAAATAGAATATTTACCTTCAGTCACTGATGTAGGATTTTTTTTCTATACAACTGACAAGTTTACTAAGATTAGCTTGAATACTTCAATTCAATTCTGAAATTATTTACCCAATGAGAACTTCAGTCCCACAAGACCACATCACAGCTGACTTTGCATGCCACTTGTAAATAATAGGTGGCCACCAATGGCTCTGCCTCTCCAACCATCCAAATGAGTTCTGATTAATTTGATTAATTTGATTAATTTGACTCATGGGGCTCATGGACACTCTTACCTTGCATTAAGGAGTTTATTATAAAGAACCTTACAGGAATACAGATGAAAAGCTACATAGGCAGATATTTCTTGGGAAGTCAACAATGAGACTATGTTATCTCCTGCTGTACCTTAACCCACATGATGAGAAACTGGAAACATTCTGACTGCCAGTTTTAATGCTATCCTTTCGAGTTCTTGGGGGTAGCTTTGTTACAAAGGCACAATTGATTAGATCAGTAGCCATGGGTAATTAATTCATCCTTCGGCCTTTTTCATTTCCACAGTGTTTGGAAGGCAGAGAACAACTACAGCTTCTAACCCTGTAGTCACCTGGCTGTTTTCCTCAGCAACCACTTTCTTACTGAGGTCATCTCAGCGCCTGCCCAACCAATGACTTCTCATTAGAATGAAGGATGTGCCTCTCTCCCAGGAAATCCCAAGGGGCTTAAGAATTGTTTGTTAGATGTCACCAAGCAGGAAATTACAAAGGTGTTAGGGTTTCTGTCTCAGGAAAAGAGGTCAGAGATGAAATATCAAAACAAATATCCAGCTAGTGCTTTCATCTGCAGGGATTATCTGTGTGATTAAAACTACAGGTAGATATATAGACTTCTTTCCGTTTTATAAGGCCCCTACCCCATTGCCTAGATTAGAAACAAACAGTCTGACTGTTCCTAGCACCTCCTGTTGGAGAAAGTGCCTCCCCACAGTCTCAGTGTCAGATGGTTTTACTCTCTCACTTCAGTGGCAAAAGGGCTGGCCTTTAAATTTTATGGGATGACATCTTGGAGTCCAGACTCAAAGATCTATTTGAATTGTGGCGTTATTTTAGGTTGTCTTGCTGCAAATGCACCTCTTCTCTGTGTTTATCATGGTGACATGGGCATTTATGGCACTCTGAAGTGCTTCAGAGAAAATGGAGAGTTCTAATACTGCTGATTTACTCTTCGAGGTCTACAGTAATTTCCTCACTGCCTGATTATAAGGCTTGGTTTAATTTACTCTACACATAATGTTTACTGATGCACATATGGTACCCCATTTCAGGAAACTATACCCAGAACAGGCATTTTGTTGTGCTAGAGCATGGAAAATTTCCTTCATGGACAGAGAAATAAAAACACCAAGAAATTAAATCAACTTGACAAGAAATGCCCCTCAATAAGTGGGAGAAAGTTCATATTTGCAGCTTGTCGAGAGAGCCCATATCTCTTTTCCTTGTTAATTTTATCCGTTTCCTATTTTAAAAAATGAGGCAAGCTCTCACTCTGTAGGCCAGGCTCGGGTTGAATTTGCTATATAGCCAAAGGTCACAGCAGTCCTTCTGCTTCAGCCTCCCCATGCCAGGATCACTTAGTAATTTACTTTGAAAAAAATTGAGACAATATTCCATGTAGCCTTCACAAGGATGGTCTTGAATATCTGCTGACCATGTAGTCTCTTCTCAAGCACTAGGATCACAAACATGCTGTACCAAGCTGGCTCTGACTCACCCTACTTTAGAAGCCACATGTTAATCATGTGTTTATATGCTACTAAAGGATTTGGGTGGTTTTCCCCAACCAAACGCAGAGTGGGAATTGAGAAACGAGGAGGAATGACAACAGATACACAGTTATCTAACTTGGGCTTACTCCTTGACTGTCTTTGAAAGAAAAGTACCAATTGATAAACCAGGGACTCTTGAAGAAGGGACCTTGAAGTCTTCCCAAGGCTACTAATAAATGCCTTATAAGCAGTCTACTTCCTCTCTAACATCTTCATTTCCTCTTCCAAGAGGAGTTCTCTTCTCTCTCAGCTGCTGGTACTATTATCTGATAACTTTAGTTAATTTTTTAAAAAAGAATAAAAATCAATGATATTATACATACTAAAAATTGGAATTGAGTTCGTGCTACAAGCTGAGTGCCCTTCCAAAGTTAAAGATCCAAGGACAGCTTCATTCATCTTAGTAGGAGGGCTACTTGCCTTTAGTGTCAGCATTAGGAGTAAAAGCAGAGGAACTGAGAGTTTGAAGTTAGCCTGGGCTAGACAGAAAGAGTCTAATTCTGATTAGAAAAAATTCAAGCTAAATCACTATATTTAGAGTTGTACACACACACACACACACACACACACACACACACACACACACACACACACCCAAAAGCCCAAACCCAAACCCAAACCAAAAAAAAACCCCCAATTTAAACCCAAACCCAAAACAAAACAAAAATAAATAAACAGAAAAAAAAACAAAAATACAAAATACCAAAACCAAATCTAAAACCAAAACCAAACCGAACTAAAACAAAAAAACCCTCTGGTCAAAGCAAATTTACTTAGGGGTACAGTGAGTTGACCAAACTGTGCCATGAATTTCGAATTAGAAGCAGCTTTCAGTGATTTCTTTTGATTTTCAGATTCCTGTGTGTTAAGAAAGTTTATACTTAGAACCTGAAAAGTCACTGAGACAGCCAACCTAACCAGTTCTTGTCATTTGCTAGTCTATGATGCCCAGTTGTGGTGGTGATGTGTGGGGGACAGAGACACCCAACTGTCCATTGATACCTTAAAACATTTCTTTATTCTTTTCTTTCTCTTTATTGCCTGTTGACTATCTTGATAATTCTCCAGAGACTGATTCCTCTCAAAAAGTTTATTTTCATTTTTTTCGTTTTGTTTTTTAAAACAGAGCAAAGTGTTTAATTTCCAACAGTAAATTTAAAGTTTGTGCCAAGATGAGGCTTAGAAGTTAGAGTACCCAAGTGGACTAACTGTGAAACTTGTCCTTTTTAATAACTGTAGCCTTTAAAATTAGTATACTTTCATCTTAATCTATGGCTTTTATTAAAACTTCCTTAATGGGAATAACATAAGGTAAATATCAATTATTAATGAATCCTGACTTTCTACAATAATCATTATAATAAGCTTCCTGGTTAATATAATCACTGTTTTTCTCTTCCTGAAGTCCTGCATATGTGTGTCCATTTCCAGTCTCAGCCAGGAAGCTGAACTATATATGTGATTTTGATGCTTTTTTTTTTTTTGGTTAATCCTGGCGGCGGGGCAGAATGTGAATCATTTTCACTTGAGCTGGGGGATAGCTGATTAAATAAAAGAGATGAGCTGACTTGCCTGGAGGATTTGGTAAGAATTAGTTGACCAGGTTGTGCCAAGTATTCCAGAATCAGAGGAGAACTATTTGTTTTGAACAATTTGGAGATAAGGGAAGGTTCTTTTATAAGATCTGACCAGAAGTGCTTGTCAGAAGTTTGAATCAGTAACCAGTCACAGCACCATCTTCTTTTCTTCCTTCTCCCATAGTTTCTGGGTTTTACATGAGCACGTTAATCCCATTTAACTGCTGGGAGCAGAACTTTCCATACATTTGATTCCTTCAATTTCAAAGAGGATCAGGCTGCCTTAAATAGCTGTAGTTTAAACTCTAGCTCTGCAAAGGACTAAAGGGCAAAGCAAGGTAGGAGCTGTGGGAGACCAGAACTTGGAAGGGAGAGCACAGAGCTCCATGAGCTGGGGAAATCAAAACTAATGAAGCATCCCTGACTCTAAGCCATTCCTTTGGACCCTCCCTTGAAATCTTCAGGCTTAGATAAGTGTGTCCTTAAGCTGTATGTGTGAATGTCCAAATGACAAGATTAAAGGGAATAGATCAGTTGTGATTTACTAACTTGGGGTAAACATGGTTTGCGTTAGAACTTGGTTATTGCTGCTCCTTGGGTACATTCTCTGAGCACTTAAGCAGTCTGTAAAAACACCCTCACAAATTTTGCCAACATAGGTGTAAAGTCAACATTCAGAAGCCATTGTAGGGCAGGACATATATATTAAATATGCCACAGAACCTTAACAGACACCTTCCTAATTTACAAAGTTGAGGGAAAAATTAACAACTTTGAGTCTTATTTCTTTTAAGTCTTGGGCTTGTTTTCTTGCCTCAAAGCTTCTCTTCCAAAAGGAATTCCATATAGACAAGTGGAATAATGGGTGTTTCTTAGTGAAAGGAGAACCAGAGAAAGAACAAAAGCCAATTGGGTCAAAGGAGGCTGGTTACAACAGATCATGTAGGGCTACTAGGAGTCTGGCTCTAACCTCCTTGTTACATTCCTAGGTAAAATAGATGATCAATTTTCAGTGACTTCAGAATGAATGGAGCTTGAAATATCAGAGTATTGCAGTAGCAACTGATGGACAGAACAAAGGGTATAGAAGAATAAAATGGGCCCATGAAAGCAGAACAGGAGATGGAAAATTATTGCTGCTCCTTCAATCCCTCCATCTCTCTTTTAGGATAAATTTGTATCAATTCAATTCTTCTATAGCTGCACTGTCAGTTGAGTAGCTGTGATGGAGACACAGTGACCCACGAAAGCCAAATCTCTCCACATAAAGAGTCTTGCTCCCCCGCCCCCCGTTCTAGAAGTAAACAGAGTTTGAGACAAAAACGGGTATTAGAATAAGAACCTTTGGTTTTCCTCAAACTAAAGGACCTTGAATCTGAACCCATCTCCCATATTTAGTTTGATTTGTAGTCGCACCAATCATTTTGTAGGAGTTTTGCAAACTTGAGAATATGGTGCAATATTGGGGACTGCTCAGAAATGTAAGCTTCCTAGGAAAAACTTTAGCAGCCGTTAGGAATGCAATGATCTAGAGTTGACTTAAATACACCCTAAGATCTAAGTACTGTCCTAAATACCTCCCTAAGAACTAGCTTTCAAAATATGAGAAGGTGCCACTCGAGCTACCAAAGGAAGCAACTAATCAACTAGCTATAATGCCTATGAACTACATCAGTGGCCAGCATGGCACAATAACCCTATGGATACAGTAGTCATACATTAGCAATAACCAATAGCTTTCTAATTGGATTTATGAGCTGCTCCACAAGAAGGAAACCATAAACCTGGCTAACTACACAGTGCTAATCAAGTAATAATGACTGGAGGATAATCTAAAATTACACATGTACTAAACTAGCTTAATCCTAAAAGCAGTGGCTCTTAACCTTCTTAATGCTGTCACCATTTAATATATTTTTTTATGTTGTGGTGGCTCTGAACTATAAATTTATTTTCCTTGATATTTCATAACTGTTAGGGTTATAGTGTAAATATCTGATATGCAGGATACTGATATGTCACCCATGCGAAAGGGTCATTTGACCGACAAAGGGAACATTTGCTGAGAAACACTTCTTAATAACAATTCATGAGTATTTGTCATTACACCCACAGATAAGTGTAGTCCAAACCTATCATCAAGAAAAATTATCTTTGAAATGGATGAATACTACAGAAAACCACAACCAAACCAAATGCTGAGGGTAGAGCACAGTTCCAAATGATACATCTTCAAAATACTCCCATATCTACGGCTCAGAGAACATTTTGGAAGAGGAGGCAGAAAGACTGTAAGAGTCAGAGGACCAGGGAGTTTATTGTGAGAGCGAGTTGCCTACCTGCAAAGTTTCACCATCATAAGCCCCCAAATAAAGCATAATGCCATCAACAGGCATGACAAACTGGATAATGAAAAACCTGTGAGGCTTCAATCCTACACAAAGAAGTATAGGCAACTGAGGAAAACTGGGACAGGAGAGGTAGTTATTCACAAAAAGAACATACCATTTGGTTGTTCAGTGACAATCTTCCTGAAAAGACGCATCCAAGTAACAGCATACAGACTCAACAGGTTATATTTAGGCACGTGTGTGTGTGTGTGTGTGTGTGTGTGTGTGTGTGTGTGTTAAATTTAGGCACATATAAATACATGTATGTATATGTGTATTTGCATATTTAGGTACATGCATATTTGGGCACATATATCTATATGCTTGCAATTACAATTAGTGATAAAGGAGGGCATTGTGACTTTGAGGGAGAGAAAGGAGGGGTTGATGGAAGGATATGGAGGAGAGAAGAGAAAGGAGACACGCGGTAGTTAAGTTACATTCCACAAAACAACAATAAAAGATAAGAGCTGAAAAATGCAATGTTATATAATAGTTAAAGACAGCAACTGGAAAACACAGCATGCAGTAGCAGAATTCCATAGGGAGAAAGTAGTTCTAAGGCTTTTGGTGTTACCCATTATTGGAATAAATCAGGAGAGGACAATACATAGTCCTAGAGGCTTCATGAGTACATTTACCTGTAACATCACCACCACCAAGTGGGTGCCTGTTACTCCTCTCCTCTTACTCTACTACCATTTTGGACCAGTCACACTCAGTTGACCTGACATGCTACTCATATGAAGGAGGAACCGGTAAGGCTGTGGCTGGGCTCTGCTAAGATGTTCTTATATTTACAAAATAATTTGTCTAAGACCCAGAGGCACATGAATGTGAAGTGACAAGTATGTAGCTTTATGGATCCAGATGACTCTACTTGCTACGTGTTTTCCAAATGTGTAGGTTGACTCTATCAAAAGGGAGTAATGGATTGCGAGACTTACTTTCTATATCTTGTGTCAAACTCTTCAAATGTGCCTTCTCTTTCATTTGTTTGAGACAAAGTCTCATTATGTAGCCTGAGTTGTTCTTGAGAGTACTATGCAGGTCAGACTTACATGGAAATTTCTGTGATCCCTCTGCCTCAACTTTTCCAGAACTGAGATTATAGGACTGTGCCACCACACCTGAATAGTTACTTTTTTGAATATTTATTGTTTTATGATTTGTCTGAGAATACTTGGTATCCACATAGACCAGAAAAAGGTGTTGGATATCTTATAACTGGAATTATCAACAGTTGTTGGTCATGCACATGATAACTAAATTTGGTCCTCTGCAAGAACAGCAAATACTATTAGAACTAAATTTTATGTATGTATATATATATATATACATATATATATATATATACTCAGTTCCTTCCCACACTTATTATTTTAAGTCTACTTTAGTCAGCCTTTTTTTAAACCTACATTCTCAATACTTGCCTTTTAAACTTCCTATCAATATCAATTTGGGGGGGATTAAATCACTGTTTGAACAGCATTTCTCAAGATTCCTGAGGGTTCTAACATATGTAACTCTTGAGTTTCTCACTTGATTTGAGTAGCTGTACCCATTGAATGCCCATTAACCAAAGGCAGTTGTTGAATGCTCAGAATGATATAGTCAGACATTGTTCCTTGATCCCTTTCTGTCCTGAACAAAGATGCAAAGAAATAAAACTATTAGTAGGTCGTTCCCTACATGTTGGAGTGAAGAATGGAAAGGAAGGTGGTTTGAGAAACTTTGCCCAGTTTATGCTCTAAGCAACAACCCCTTGTGGTCATAAAGACAAACCAAGTTTGATTCCACCAAAGTTCCCTTCTGAAGAAACCAAGAATTTTACTGGCTTATTTATAGAGCTTGAGGAGTGATACTGAGAGGAGCATGAGTGGACCAATAGTAGATGTACTGGAAAGTCTGTATGTGGTATGGATAATGGTTTCCTCAGGGCTGTGCATTTGGACCCCTCTTCCCTAGTATTCTAAGCCCCTACAGTCTAGCTCCTCTCTAAGGCCGTACACAATTAGGGCAGAGCTGTATATATAGTTTATTCAGATGAGTGACTGAATACTGTGGTGAATATGTGATGTTCTGTTTTATTCATCTTTCTTTGTGATATCAACAGTCCATAAGCCCAGCTGTGATGCTCTTTTGTAACCAGGTGAAGCTGAACTGAAAAAGATCATGGCAGCTTGGCTTATAGGGTGTCCTATACAACAGAAGCTGTCCTCAGTCCAGTTAAGAATTGTGAGTTTGAACATGTAGTTCTGTTAGCATATGAGTTGCAAGTTAAAATCACACTGTACTCGAAAGCCCTGGTTATGGCTTTAGGGTATATTCAACCATGGCATCTCCCTATTCCTTATTTAAACTACACAGACAACTACATAGATGCTTACCCAATAAGCTTTATTCTTGCCCTACCATGCATGCCATTATAAGAAAGGTCAATGAAATACTTTTCAGGAAGAATTGCTACAGGTAGAAAGCCTAAAAATTCATAAGGTTATTGGTACAGTAAGCAAGCACTTAATGACTGGTGAGAACTCCCAAATAAACAGAATTCTGTGATTCTGCTAGAGCTTGGTTGGGTATTTGACCTAAGAATTTAGTAGAAATATATGTTATACTCCCAACACCACCTAAAAATTCCCTGCTGTGAAAAGCCCAAATAATCCTCTCTAACTTAGAAATCAGTCAATCTAAAGAATGTCAGATCTGACAGAAGGATGCAGGTGTCTGAGAGGAGTTGTTCAATAGGACAGTCTTGAGCAATGTGACAGGAAGGAAATGTTAAAAAAAAAGGAATTTGTATCGCAGCACTCCATAAGTTGATTTACAACTTATTTAGTAGAGAGAGCCCAAGCTTCACTCTCCACAGCATCATTTATGAAGCCAGCATGTTTAAGTTCATCACTGTAACTTCCTGGTCACTCAAGAAGGAGACAGTCATGTTGTCATATTTTGTTTTATTTCATCATCATCATATTTTGGTCAAACATGCTTTTTTGGTGAACCAGCAGTTTCAGGTGTGTACTGGTTAATGTTCCAGGTGGAAGGCCTGCATGAGTGACTACTAGTACCTGTGAAGTTAGAGGGAAGTAAGAAATGAAGACTGTTTCCTCTATGAGAGCTTCGCCCTTTTCTTTACAAGCAACAAAAAAATATGTATGTGCACCTGTATGAGTTTATATGCATCACTTGTATGCTGGTACCTCTGGAGCCTGGGAAATGCAATCAGATTCTCTGTTACAGGAGATGAACATGGTTGTAGGTCTTACTCAAGCGAGTACTGGGATTTGAACCTGGGTCCTTTGTAAGAGCATTAAGCTCTCTTAACCAGTAAGCCATTTGTCTAGCCCCATTTCTTCTCATATGATTCCTGACTCTTTCGGATAAATGCATTAGCACTATAATCATACTTTCTGGGGCACATCTCTCCCTTTGTTTCTTCAGGACAATACTTAAATCTTAATAAAAATTTAAAATTTTTGTAGATTTTCCCCCTTTATGGAACCATATTTTCCCTTTGAGGTCAGATTTTTGTCATCATGGGGATGGAGGTAAATAGATAGAGACATTTTCAGTATTCTAATTATGAACAGCTACCCATTAAAGACATGTGGCCTGTAAGTCCTCATTCCCACAACTAAGCACCAGTGAATTCTGGAATGTTAAATAGTTGTCTCTTCAAAGAGAGGTGTACAACTTGTTTTCAGCCCACATGGCTGGATTTAGAGTGGGCTAAAAGCCTGGTGACCTTTGAACTATCTGTGTGGCCAGGCTCTAGCCAAACCTCTACCAGATCCTTATCATAAACTTCTTTCTTTTCTGCCTGTTTCCTTAGTTAATCTCTAGAATCTATCTGTATGGACAGTGTCACTTGTACTTTGTAAGAATTTCAAGGCAGTTTCAAATACCCTGAGCTTTCTTGTGCACACTGGGCAGAGGTAAACATCACAGGAAACATTTCTCCAAATTGCATGGGGCTTAAAAATTGCCTAAAACAATTCACTCACAGACTCTCAAAGTTTGAATCAACACTGGCTAGTGAGTCTTGCTGAACTGAACTGACTTCTGCATCTCTCAGGTAGACACTCTGCTGGCCCCCAGGGCTCACAGAGATCCTCATGACATTATGGGGCTGTTGTTCTCCAGGTCACTCAGAGTACACAGTCACCAGAGTCTCAAGCAACCTTAAGTACATGCTAATCCGGTTGGCTGAGGAGAAGCCCTGTGTTCTCCTTTTCTAGCAGGAACTTTTTGATATTCTTCAAACAGCTTCAGCATTTTGGACTTTGTAAACAATAAAAACAACAAAACCCCAAGTACCTCAGACTTTTGTAAAAATATATTTGAGTATATGTCCATCTAAACAATACAGCTGTCATGTCCCACAACAAAGGGAGGCATCAGTGGGTCACTTTTGAAACAGTTTAACTTCTCTTCTGCAGCTTATGAGTGACAGTGTATATCTATCCTTTCATGGTATTTGTCTCTGTGAAATAGGGAAACACATTGTTTTCACAGGTATGATCTATTAAAAGTGCTGTTGGATTTACAGAGGGAAATGTGATTATTTACATTCATATAGGCTTAATTGGGTAAAATAGAGAGGAAGCGCTGATATAATCCTTTAAATGTCTTGTTTTCTGCAATTAATATTTCCTTCTCACACATGTGCTTAAACAGTTGGAGGAAAGCTCTGTGTTCTTGACTGCTGTCACACTTAATGAATGATTTTGTCAAGTCATTCCTTCCTGCCCTGTTTGATTGATAGCTAAATTTTGGTCTTCCAACTTATGTAAAAAGTGTTAACTATGCCTTTCAGCTTGTAGGCAAGGGCATTTCAACCATTCTAATAGACAGCTCACAGAGATATTATATTGCCTGTTTAGTGTAGGGGTCAAAAAATGTGCCACTGTTTATCAGTGACACAAGTTCCAGGGCCCATGAGCTAATGAAGGCACTATTGATGTTTCCTTATACTTACTGGATGATACCAAAATTAAGATATCCTCGGTCCCACTTGCTGAGACAACTGGCTATCAGCTATGGATATTATGGTGTTTATGGACCGCACAGCAGATATATTTGGATGAGTGTAGTTTGATCCTAGAAGGTATGAGAATGAGAATCAAAGTTAGAGTGTTAGGCTGGATGCGATGGTATAGACCTTTAATTCCAACATATGGGAAGCATAGTCAAGCAGATTCCTGTGAGTTTTAGCTCAGTGTGGTCTACATATGGAGTTCTAGGCTAGTAAGGACCACATAATAAGACCTGTTCCAAAAGACAAAAATAAAGCTGCTAAACTGTCTGGTTGCTATTGGACATGTTTTCCTTTCAAAAATCTCTAGAGTGAGACAGATGTGGCCTCACCTCTACTACCGAAGGCTTGATGATTTCCTTGTATGTTACAATTATCTTATCAAACCATGAAACTTGGATCTCCAGTCATTTCTGTGAGCAATCTCATGTTCTTTGGCTTCAACACAATCAGAAGTCAGAGAAACCCACTTTATACTTTGGTTACAATTTCTATTTTACAATAATTTACCACTCAGTGATCCACAATTGTATAATAATAAATATTATATATTATCTTTATGTGTCCATGGTGCCAGGGCCCCCTTGGATACTAAGATCTGGAAATGCTCTGTCATCTTATATAAACTTGCATTATATTTACAGATAACTTACATATATTCTTCTTTAATGAAGCAGCTGTCTGAGACAATCTTAGCTTGTCCTTATTTTTTAATTGGGGTTTGAACACTTTATTGTGGGAGAAACAAGCATTATATAGTTTTTGGCATGAGAATATCCAGGGTAACACTTCCAGCTTACTTTCTTTTTTTCTTTTTTTTTTTTTTTTTCGGAGCTGGGGACTGAACCCAGGACATTGTGCTTGCTAGGCAAGCGCTCTACCACTGAGCCAAATCCCCTCCAGCTTACTTTCAATACCATATATATATTATTAAATGTTTTTAAAAATCTATATATAATGTGTTAGATAGTTTATGAGATTTTTTAAAACAAAATGTGTGTCAGTGGATCTTCCTTTCTGTCTTTCACACTTCCTACTTCTCCCATTCTTCCCTAGTAACTCCCCATCCCCAGACATTTCCTCTTTCAAGTCTCATGTGTGCTTTCACCTACACTTCATCCTTCATAGGGGTCATTAATTTCTTTTAGCAGAACATTTTTGTGATAGACATGGACTCTCTGGATGCAGAGAGCAAGTTGTGTAAGCCATCTATATCTGTATGCCTCTCTTTCTGCCTCTGTGTGTATATCTATTAATCATCTGTCTGTCTGTCTGTCTGTCTGTCTGTCTGTCTGAACTATCTATCTATCATCTAGGTTATGAGTCAGGTTTTTTCCCCAAAGCCTTAAAGCCTCAAGAAGTCAGAAAGTGTCGTGTAACGTTTGAGATGGAAGCTACCAGAATCATCTCTGTATTTTAGGTTCCTCCCTACAAAAACTTGTTCCTTGATATTTCTCTAATTCCATTCTTTAAGAGATATATGAATATGATTAACTACTGAATTCTTTTTCCTCAATTTTCTCACCTCTGAAGTGGAGAAAATGGTGAAAATGGTGGCCAGTGTGTGTGTATGTGTGTGTGTGTGTGTGTGTGTGTGTGTGTGTGTGTGTGTGTCCATGTGAATACATGTAGGGGTCGAAGCAGGATCTCTGGTGTCTTCTACCAATCTCAATACCTTGAGACAGGGTGAAGTCTCACTTTGTCAGCTATGCTGAACTCCTGGGGTCTGCCTATTTCTATCTCCCAATGCTGGCTACAGGTGCATGCAACCATACAACCAGGAAACCATGCCACTATGCAGTTTTTCGGTGGATGCTGCCAAGTTACATGAAGGTTCTCAAGCTTGGACAGCAAATGCTGTCACACTCTGAGCCATCTCCTCAGCCCCATAGTCTGCTCTTTGAGTGAAAGTCAGTTTTCTAACACTTTAGAACAGTGACACAAAATAAGATGCTCTAGATAAAGATTGTTAATGTAAAATATAAACATCCAGTCTGTCTCTTCCTGCTCTGTCTTCACCACCTCTTTTTAATGTGCTATATCCAGTCAGTACCTTCTGAGTACACCCTCTACTTCTATAACCTTTCCTTGGGTCCTGTATGCTGAACCTAGCAGTTGTCGGCCCAGTTTTCTGCACATATTTTTTTGCCACCAAGTCAAGCTGCTGCACCTGCTGGACTGAGGCCATCTGGAGATCCTCAATAATCGCTCCCATGAACCCAGAGGCAACCTTTTACTGTCTCTTCTCATGAAAGCAATTACCCTTGCCCATCATATAGGAAAAAGAGGACTTTGACTCAGACCTGTGTGTGCTGGGGCAGAAAATGAAATCAGCAGATGAAAGCAAACACCTGCCCTGTCCTTCTGAAACAGCTCTCAGCGGAACAAGATTTTAACCAAAGATGCCGTTTAACCTATACAAATAAGAAGTTATAGCCTTGATATGTCTAACCAAGATTCATGACTAGACAGTGGAACATGGCCTGCTTTCAGAAATAAGACTGCATTGAAATGACACCAAAGTAGTCAGATAAATGATCAAAGTCTATTTCCACAACTTCTCTTCCACATTTCCTGACAAGGTGACTCGATGGCCACTACAACTTATTCTCATAAAACGCATGCATAACCAATCCTTTATTGTTATGACAGTGTATTGGAATAGCACCTGAGGGGTATAAACAATAGCAGTTGTTGCTCAAAAGTTTGTCTGCTTTCCCCCACGTCTAGCCTTGGTTCTTGGTGACTCTGACTTGATTTATTATGCCCAAGTCTGTTCTGTTCAACACCTTCGCCACCCTTCTCTTGCAGATGATAATCAAATGCCTCGGTTGGTTTTCTTTTGCTGTGATAAAATACTCTGGCAGAGCAACTTAAGGGAGAAATGGTTTATTTCTACTCACAGTTCAAAGACACACAGTCTGCCATGACAAACACGTCAAGGCAGCAGGAGCTTGAAGCAACTGATTACATCACAACCACCAGTAGAAAACAGGGGACTCATGGTGCTGCTGCTCACATTGCTTTCTCCACATTCTATAATCCACTGCCCTCTACCCAGGCAATGGTCCCTCTGATAATTATGATTGTCTTCTCACATCAATTAATGTCATCAAGATAATTGCTTACCGGCATTTACATCAGCTTAGCGCTTAGGCGATTCCATGTGTCATCTTGCCAATCCATCGAAAAAGGATAATCTGATTGTTTTCTTCTCAAGGACCTGCAGAAAGCAAGAACTCTGAGCCAGGTGGGAGCATCATCTGGCTTCTCATTGGATCGAGACCACATGGCCAATCAGTGTCTTGGAAGACCGGCACTTTGTTGTAGAGTTATATAGAGAAATCATAAAAAGGCCATAATAATTTAATAAATGTTTGCCATTTTCCAGAGGTTCTCTCAGTGCTTTTAATTCCATCAGAAAGACATGCTTCCTGACTCTTATTCTCACTGTTTCTGCTGTCCTGGAGGACAAAGGCTGAATCTGGTGAAATGCAGTGAAGACCATTTACATATAGGTGCTCCGATAATGGATGGCTGTGTTTTAACTGGACCAGCAAAGCCTTAATTTCATAGGGCATGGGTGTAGTGGGAGAATAAAAACAAGGTCTGATGAGCTATTCATTTAGTTTTATTTAGGTTCTTAGTCCCATTAAGATGCACATGTGTCCCAATTAAAATGATTTTGCTTGGTGGTATCATCAAGATAATGACCAATGAATCTCATATTTCTCGGAAAAAGAATACAAGTCATGCAAACATGGTGATTATCTTCTTAGTGCTTTTCCTTTGGGTTCATGAGTACCCTCTGTTCACCAGTGCCATAACAGGCTAGACCAGTACCTTTAGTATTATGGGAGTCTGTGCACTTGAGGCACCTTGACTTATTAAAGTAGCTTTGGGTGGAGTATTGCATTGACTAATTACCATCACTGACCTTCACACTGGCTAAAATTTGCTTGACTTAATGAGGCTCAATTTTTGTCAAGCCCTCTAGGTTGGAATGGCTGCTGGCCCAGTCACTTCGTTGCTTTGATCTTTCATTTTTAATAATAATTATAGCACAAAGCTTAAGGAACTGTGGTTAAATATGTCAGTAATCATGAAAAGCCTGGGGCAGCTACATTCAAGGAAAAATATTAAGCCTTCAGAATTTTGAGCCTTATTTGAATCATACTCTTATATACCCAACTTTGACCTTGTTGGCTATGCCTTCCATTGTAATATTTTTTAAAAAGTTAAGACTTCAATTCTTAATAGGATTGTTCTACACATGCCAGTGATGGGACAGATGTTAAGTTGCCAGATCTTTTAATAAAGTACCATCAGCCCAAGAACCTAAACTCAGTGTTCACTTTAATTCTATAATTCAAGGTGGTTTTGGATTTCCTAGAGACATAGACAATTATACGTAAAGAAGGCTCCCATTTGAAGGATGTCTAGCAAAAGGAGAAAGCTTTTATCCTGTAGGAAATAGCAGGGTTGATGAGTACTAGCTGCCTGGAGCACTGTGCTAAGAAAGATTAGGAAGCAGAATTGATCTCAGCATAAATGTGTGCTAGAACAGACTGATCAAGTCTGATGTGGCACAGGAAGGAAGAGAAGCATGACAGACATTTCTGCTCTGGCTCATAGATTCTAGATTTGTCCTTTACAAAACACCCTCATGGTGTAGGTATTTCTTATGAAGTTTTCCATTTTCTACTCATGCTCGAGTCCCTTGAGTTTCCATTCTCTCCCCTATCCTACTGACTCTTTTTCTCTCTCTCTCATTTTGCTTTTTTGTCATCATGGCTTAAACTTATGACTCAGTTTCCCTAGGGAAATAAGATTATAGATATATACTTTCTTACCAGGCTACATTTTGTCATTTTTGACCTTTTCTTGGTGGGGGGGGAGGTAAGGCTCAGTGCATGAACACCTTTTCTGTGGCTGCTTGAAATTCTCTCCTTTATGAGTCTTGGTATAAGTAGTTAAAACGATTTTGGCTTTCTTTCTTCAGGGATGCCTGGAAGCTATGTATTGAATTTCTTTTCCTATTTTGATTTATCATCTTTTCTCACATCCCTTTAAACTCTTGCCAATCTTGTTTTTGAATTTTTTTTCCTTCTCTTTTCCTTGTCAGGCGCTTGCTATGGTGTTTATTCATTTTGCTTTTTTTTTTTAAAAAAAACAAACCTGATTATTTGCAATTTTGTTGTGGAATTTTAAAATGTAATTCTTAGTTTCTTTATAAAGATTTAGTGTGTGTGTGTGTGTGTGTGTGTGTGTGTGTGTGTGTGTGTATGCATGTATATGTATGGTGCCAGGAACCTCAGTCTCTGATGTGGACTTTTTCCTTCTACTGTATTTCCTGTCCCTGTCAAGTTTAATTTTTAATTCACACCCACTTTTCCCTTTTCTATGTGAAGCTCTGCTTTGCTAGAAGCTATGGTGTTAGCTGAAATTGTTCACTGCCTAGTCTCCTTCAGGTCAAGGACCTGGGGTAGAGGTTGCTGTGGTTTGCCTAAAATAGATGCTGGGAACTCAACTCCATTCTCTGTAAGCAGAGCAAGTGCCCTGAAATCACTGAGCTATTTCTTTAATTCTGATTTTTACGGGGGTGATATACTGTAGTTCTGACCGGTATAAGACTCACTATCTAGCTTCTCAAGTTCCTGGTAATGGTCCTGTCTTGACTTCACAAGTATATGGGATCACAGGTATACACTATTTTGCTTAGTTCCTAGCTACTTCTTAAAACAATTGTATTCTTTTACATCTTATATTTTGTCTATAAAGTTTTTTATTTAATTTGAAATGCTATATTCCCTTTATTCATGGAAACTATTCTCAACTGTTGTTATAGGCATATTTTTCTGGTATAGTTTCAATGTATATAGGGACAATTTACTCTTCGCAGCTTTCTGTGATGTTTAACTTTCTTCATTTCTGTAAGCGAATTCTGCCTGAGAGTTCAGGAAGAGTTGATATAGATACAGATATTTTGTCTAGTATCACTGAGCTCCTTCTTCAGCTATGTTTTATAGGATCTAAGAGTATTGTGGCTTTTGTGATTGGGTTACCTCACTCAGCATGATATTTTCTAGTTCCATCCATTTGCCTAAGAATTTCATGTAGTCAGTTTAAGCTGTGTAGTACTCCATTGTGTAAATGTATCCATTCTACAGATATTGAAAGACATCTGGGTTATTTCCAGTTTCTGGCTATTATAAATAAGGCTGTTATACACATCGTGGAACATGTGTCCTTGTTATATGTTGTAACATCAATTGCGTGTATGCCCAGGAGTGGTATAACTGGCTCCTCAGGTGGTACTATGTCCAATTTTTTGTGGAACCTCCAGACTGATTTCCAGAGTGGTTGTAACCACTTGTAATTACACCAACAATGTAGGAGTGTTCCTCTTTCTCCACATCCTTGCCAACATTTGATGTCACCTGAGTTTTTTAGCCATTTTGACTGGTGTGGGGTGGAATTATAGGGTTGTTTTGATTTGCATTTCCCTGATGATTAAGGATGTTGAACATGCATGGTTTGCATGCACTGAGAAGTAGATATTAGTCCAAAAGCTCGGAAAACACAAGATACAATTCACAGACCACATGAAGCTCAAGAAGAAGGAAGACCAAAGTGTGGATTCTTCAGTCCTTCTTAGAAGCAGGAATAAAATATTCACAGGAAGAAATACGGAGGAAACGTGTAGAGACTGCTCTACCTGGGGATCCCTCCCATATACAGTCACTATTGTAGATGCCAAGAAATGCATGCTGACAGGAGCCTGATATAACTGTCTCCTGAGAGGCTCTGTCAGAGCCTGACAAATACAGAGGTGGATGCTTGCAACCAACAATAGGACTGAGCACGGGGACTCCAATGGAGGAATTAGGGGAAGGACTGAGGTCACTGAGGGGGTTTGCAACTCCATAGGAAGAACAATATCAACCAACCAGACCCCCCCCCCAGAGCTCCCAGGAACTAAACCACCAACCTAAGAGTACACATGGAGGGACCCACGGTTACAGCTGCATATGTAGCAGAGGATGGCTTTGTTGGGCATCAATGAGAAGAGAGTCCCTTGGTCCTGTGAAGGCAAGATGCTCCAGTGTAGGGGAATGCCAGGGTAAGGAGGCAGGAGGGAGTGGGAGGGTGGGTGGAGGAGAAACCCGGAAAAGCAATAACATTTAAAATGTAAATAAATAAAATATCCAAAAAAGAGGAGAAAAAAGAAAATAAAATTCATCTACAAAACAAAGTGTATTGTGGGTTGGTTTTGGGATAATCTCCCAAGTTTTCCTATGGCTTACTCCTTAGGAAGACTTACACCTATTTGTCTCACTTGTCCCTGCACATTATTTTTTTAAAATACATCTCTACTAATTTCTTCTCTACATGAATCACCAGTGCTCTTGAAGCAGCTTTGGCAGGTTACTTGGAAATGTTCCCTGTGAGGTCCCTTCAGGTCTCCCTTTGCTGTTTCTTTACCTTGCCCAATCAGGACTGAATATAAGTGATTTCACTAGTCTGAGTCCCAGCTCTTTCTCTTGGTGAGCTTCCTTAATAATGTCCTATGTTTCATAATATTTTTGAATGACTTCAACAACAGAATATTGAAAGAAGTTATTAGAGTTTTGGCATATGATAATACCCCTAAAAGATGACATTACAAACAACCGATATCATTTCCAGGAAGTAATTTTATAGGTTTTTGCCAAATGAGTATTGAAGTAACTTTAAGTTCACCTAGTCTTTCTCATATCTTACAAGGAGAAATGCCAAACACTTCAGAGGAAAGTCAAACCCACTCACAGACATGCAAATACATCCTTTATGCTAATTAGTGTCCCCCCCAAACAGGGCTTCATTCATACTACCTTTTCTGACCCATCACAGTGAATATGTTACATTGTCAAAGCTCTCCCAAATGGTCCTGCCTGCATGTTAATCAATTGATTTGGGAAATGTACAGACTGTTTACCATCATCTCTTGTGTTTATTTGTATTTGTAGCCCCTACATGTTCAGATGATTCTGAATAAAATAGAAGCAAGGTGACTGTTCAGGGATAGTTTCATTTTGTTTTTATGCAGCTGCCCCACTTATTTTAATAGTTTGGGAATGGTGTGTAATTATGCATTGTTGGAAGATTTGGGTTTGTTTATTCTTACCTTGAAACATAATTCTAAGTATTTTGTTTTCCTGGAACATAGCAACTGCATCACCATAGCACCTGGGCTGGAATATTTTTATGATTGTCAGTTGTTTCCTCTTTTTGCTTTATAAAGCACAAACAGTGGATGTGAAAGGGCAGGAGCCACACAGTGTGGAAGTTTCAAGAGTGGCATCAATGATCAGCATTCCATGTGAAGGTCTCCACAGTGGCTGATTGGTACCTAGAGGTCCCCACTGCTGAGAAACCCGAGCTCTTGAACTTTACCAGGATTCAGAGTTCGTAGAGCCAGATAGGCAGTTCAGTGAAGGATGAGAACAAATCTTTTTTTCAGTATTTTGAGCTACAGTTTGTGTATGCAGTTTTTAAGAGGTATAATGCATATAGTCTGAAAACAGACATATATGCATTAATGTGCCTCGTTTTCTTTGATATGATAAGAGAAAATGCAAAAGAGAGTTGGATTATTATTGTTCCAGCTACAGCTCTGTTTCTGTGATCATTATCCAGACAAAAATTGACTGAGGGGAGAAAGGGTTTACTTGACTTATAATTCCAGGCTATGGTTAATTACTGTGGCAAACTCAAAGAAAGAGGAACCCTAAAGCAACTAGTCCTACGGAGTCAAATAACAGAGAGAAAATGAATGTGTGCATGTTTCATAGAGGTCACCATACCCTCCTTCACATTTATATAGTCCAGAGTTCCTGCCTAGGGAATAGTATTCCCAATGGTGGCCTGGGTCTTCCCTCATCAATGAACACAACCAAGGAAATTCCCCACAGATATCTCAACAAGTCAATCTGATCTAGGCCATCTCTCATTGAGGCAATTTTCTAGCAGATTCGAAGTTGTGTCAACTTCTCAATTTAAGCTAACCATCACAATTGTTTATATGGTAATGAAAGTGTGATGGTGGTTTAGGAAGATTGACAATTCTATTCCTAATGTCTGTCTGCTTTTGTTTTTAACTACAGCTTCGGAAAGCTGTGATGGATCACATATCAGATTCTTTCTTGGAAACCAATGTCCCTTTGCTGGTTCTCATTGAGGCTGCAAAGAGTGGGAATGAAAAGGAGGTGAAGGAATATGCCCAAGTTTTTCGTGAACATGCCAACAAGCTGGTGGAGGTAAGTCACAGACCTGGAGATTCAGGTCTCACAATACAAGATGTAGATATACACTATTTCTCTACATATATCTCTTGAGGTTTTAATAGACTGCTGCTTTGTGGTTTTCTTTTAAAAAGCCAAGTACTAAAAGCTTTTCCCCCTTCCCTTTCTGCGTATTCTCCTCACAGAGGAATCAAGTGATTAGCCGTCCTTCCTTGCTGTGTGTCATGACTCTTCATATGGTGAAAGGTTTCTGCTAATTTTTCTGACCAACAGGCAGCGGCGAAATTGTAGTAGTGAGGAGTCCCCAGTACCAAATGGTAGGTTTGACTAGAAGGAGTGGAATTAAATTTTCCAGATGGACAATTTAGAACATTCCTTCCCACCCTCAGCACTCCCCATCTCACTGCATGCATTGAAGCCTAGATGGTGTGAATATTCCTAGCAAGGCATGAGCAAATGTCTGTTGGCTTCAGATAGGGCTGTAAGGACAGATCAAGGCAATTATTTCATCTAAGCCTGGCTTGCAGAACCAGTGAGACTTGCAGGATTACTTACAAAAACTTTCATAAGGAGTTTCCTGCTGGAGCTTAAATAACCCCTAGTAGTGTAATCACCGAAAAGCTGATCCCAGCATGGGTAAAGACTTCAGAAAACTGAAGACCTCTAGTGGCTCTCTCAGTTAAACTTTGACCTCTTATATTCTCCAGCACATCCAGAGTCCACAGCAGCTAGAGCAGGATTCCACCAAGCTTGATGAGGCAGGGGATAGGGAGTTTCTGAACGTTCAGATGAGGGTCTTAGGATCCTCCTCCCCTCCCCTTCTATTAGGGAAAGTTCAAAGGTCCAATCTTATAAGGGTTTTGTGAGGGTAATCACAGCTGCTCTGAAAACAGAACAAAAATGGGTATGTCATGTTAAGCAGGATGTATGGGGGTATGAGGGGCATTCATAACACTGGCCATATAGCAAATTTGTGGGAAAAAATGGATTTTTCCCCTAAAGAGCTGTTTAGACTACTATAGCTGAAAGATCTTGGGGCCAGTCCTAATGTACGTTCAGAATCTGAAATACATTTTATGAGGTAGAGAAATATGTGGGAGTTTCATTATAAGTCCAAAATTATATCCAGTGATATTGGAACACAATCCAGAGGAGAAATAATAGCTAGGCTGCCTGGGTTTAGGAAGTGGCTGTGTTTCGGCCAAAACAGAATTAGTGATATGGTTTAAAGAAAAAAGAAAAAAAAAAAGACAACAACCTGGGATGTTAATCAGGCAATGTGTGGTGATCCTTGGACACCTAAGATGGTTATAGCACCCGTTCAGAACTTCCAGGTCATGTGCATTCAGCACCTCTCCCACTGCCAGAGGAGCAGTCAGCCTCTGATTCATAGTAGGAATAAAATCATCGAATGGATATTTAAAGGCAAGCTGAAACGAAAACAGGCCGACCATTTTATTTGGGTGTTAAAGAGCGATGGAAAAAGAGTTGAGAATTGAGTGGGGGAGGGGTGAATGGAAGAAGGAGAAGGAAACAGGATCACTGAATGAATGCAGTGCGGATTTAAATATTCAAATGAAAGAAAACAGTATTAGCATATAGAAATACCTTCCGGTGTAAGGTATTGTAGTTTCTATAAATAGTTGTAGAATTTATAGAAAATATGAATTGCCAGTGTACCATCGACGATGAAAAGGTTCAGTATTTCCTGCATTCAGTATTGTCGATGTCATTAATTCTGGGCATGGCCTCATTTGTAAGACACTTTTGGAATTCAGATGTGACACTCAGTAAGCATGAGGTCCGCATGCATGAGCTGTCTTTTCTAATCATTCTTCCTTCTCTAGTGACAGAGCATGCTCAGTAATTTCCCCTCCTGGGTTTGTGTTCACGTGGATGGTTCCAGCTGCTATGTTTGATCCCCTACTTGTGGCAGGTGAAGGGACCTTAGGTCACCCAGATGCCATGTCAGACACATGTTGCTTTCCTTGCTTTAGTTGTTCTCACTATGGGTGCAACCAGCAGCATCTTGGAATATCTTAGTGTCCAAGTGAGAGCAGGGACGAGTGTGTGGTTTGAAAGAAAGCAATGAATGTGGTTTGTGGACTTTGTTTCTACTTTGAAAAATGCTCTTTTTGAATTTGGATTTTTTTAATTTCCACGTTTATAATATTATAGTTTATATAACATACTGATTTTATATTCTTTGACCTTTTTTTTATTCATTTGCTAATTCTACAAGCTTCTACTCTTTCAGAACCCAGTGTACAAAACCATATACCCATACATTATGACAGTGAGATTTCTTCTTTGTTAATCCTTGTTTTTTTTTTCTGCCTTGAATTATTGTGTTGGCCCAGACTCTATGTAATGTGATGCTAAGATAAATATATTACATGTCTAGATCTTAGTAAAGATTATTCTGTGTTTGACCATGCATGATGTTATTTGCAGATAGATCAAGTAAGTTGAATTACTCCTTTTCTAAAACATACTTATGTGTGCAATATATACATATATATGTCCTAAGATGTGTGTGTGTGTGTGTGTGTGTGAGAGAGAGAGAGAGAGAGAGAGAGAGAGAGAGAGAGAGAGAGAGAAATGTAGTCTGACGAATGTCTGAGGTAATAAGGGAATTAGTAGGCAGGCATGAGGACCTGAGTTTGGTTCCTGGCACACACTCAGAGAAGACAGGTATGATAGCATGTGCCTGAAATCCCAGTCTGGAGGATCAGGCAGCCAGTCTTATCATATCATTTGTCTGTCTCAAAATGTAAAATAGGAAGTGACTCAGGAAAACTATACCAAATATTGCCTCCTGGATAACTTATACATGTACATACATGTATATGTGTGTGTATACACACAAGTACATGGACATATTGAAATATCTGTACAATTTTAAAGTTGTTCAGAAATAAAAATTATGTTAAATATTTAATATACTTGTTAACGTATTATATTTATGTTTGAATATATGTGATATATATGTAATCTAATATCTAATATTTTATTTAAAAACAATTGGGGAAATTCACTGGGGTTTTATTTGAGAATTTTTTTTTATTTCAAAAGACTCAGATTTTTGTTTCTGTTTGGTTCAGTTACGTTGCCTTTAGGAACTGTTTATTTCCATTTAACTTACAGACATGAACTTAAAAGAGAGCGACATGCAATACTGTTTCTTCTTAATTTTTAGTCCTTACCTTGCTAATAAAATCTAGCCAGCGTCTTTGTCTCCACATCCCACCCCCACACATACTCCCTTCAGGACATCATGTCCCCTTCTGTGAATGAACAAATATCAGGAAGCGAAGCTGTGTGGCATGAGGAGAGACAGGCTCTTCTCAATGAGCATCTCCTTTCAGCATAGCTTACATTTGCCTGCCTTGCCGTATCTTGCATAGTTTCTAGAAAGCCTTCACACTGTTGTTATCGAAACAGGGGTCCTTTACGTAGGCCAGTCTGCCTCCATACACTAGCACATGCGTCAGAATGCTGAGATGGATGGCAGATGTGCGCCATCACGCTAAGCAAATTATTTCATTTTGCATTTTCTTTTATAATTTTTCCCAGTTGGGACATGGGTCCCATAGGGACCACTCCAGCGTGTGTACAAGTGGAAATCCAGGCGTGAAATGATTTCAATAAGATTGTGGGATAAGTTTTGCTATTGCTGTTATTATTCACAGTTTAAAACAGAAATCTGTGTATTCAGTGACAGCAAAGGCTGCCCACATTTTAAGTGGGTGAGGTGAACGTACACAGGGACCTCACATTTAGGCATATTCAGCAGGTCAGTTCTTCAAGGTTTGCTTGTCTTATCCAAGGTAAGCAGTTAAGAACTCCATGTGCTTCTACAGTTCTTTCCTCTGGAGCCTCCTCTCTGTGCCCGTACACATGGCATCCAGTGGACATGCTACCCTGTGATGGCAGAGCAGCAAGCAGAGAGGGACATCAAGATTTTAGGACATTAAAGGATCCTGTTGGCCAGAAAAGACAGGAGCCCATTCCCTAGTTTAGCTACATGACAGTAATTTCAGTCCTTCAGAATTTCTTGACTTTGGATTTTAGTTATATTGAATTCCATACCTTTTGGTATATTTAAAATATTGGTCCGGTACTTTCCTTTAGTTTAGTATATGGTTTTCACAGAAATGAGTGCATTTAAAAAGGATTTTAAAATATACCTCTTTCTATTTTATCACATTCATTTATTCATTTGTGTGTATGTGTGTTTTCTGTGTGTGTGTGTGAGTGTGTGTGTGAGTGTGTGTGTGTGTGTGTGTGTGTGTGTGTGTGTGTGTGTTCAGTGTGCACTGCAGGGTATGCACCTTGTAGAGTTTTTTTTCCTTCACCCATGTAGGTTTGGGGGACTGAACTCAGTTCCTCAGGTTTGACAGAAAGCACTTTTACCCACTAAATCATCTTGCCAGTCCAGAAATTGATGCTATTGAATCAGGTCTGTTACAATGTATCACACACTTAGAAAATCCTTAACAATCATTCAGTGCACATAAAATATCAGTAAAATATGAATAGGAAGAATTTTTGACTTCTTGTAACTGAGTTAAGAAGGGTCATTTCAGAAACTTTTATTTATTTTTTTTTTAAATTAATAGTATTTGTAACATTTTAGAAAAAAACTAGATGAACCTCCACTTGGATCTTATGACTGGAGAAGTGAAGCAGGCCAGATCAGCTGTTTTCTGATTTTTAGACCAACTACTGCAGCACATCTCCCTGCAACTAAATAAAATGAATATTGGTATTTTCCCCTGATCTCTAATATCCAGCCTCTCTGTGGGTTAGCCAAGGACCCCAGGGCGGGCTGACTAGGGATGTGCACAGCTGATCAGAGGACACCTGTTGAACCTCATTTCCAAGCAAATCGAATGGAGTTTTGCAGAAATGGAATGCAAATTACAGCAACTCTCTACCAAAGTCATGTGCGAGGGGGAGGGGGAGGATGTGAATTGGGGGCAAAATCTGCATGGCAGCAATGAAAATACAAACTAATTTTGAAAATGAGATGCAAAAAGCCAGTCCAGCTGTCTTGAGCCTCCACACTCAGTTTTCCCATTGCTTGACTGCTCTGTCAACTTGCCTAGCGTTCGGTCTCCCCAGCTCTCCTGGTAAAGAAAGCCTCTTTGCTGTGTGCTATCGGAAGCTGCAGAGTCTCTGGTTGAGCCTTTCTCCATTGCCCGAACCCTCCAGTCCTTTTTGTATGCAGCAGAGAGAGTGAGATGGTTTCTGAATATCTCAATCAGATCAATTACTTTGCTTGTCTGAGATCCTGGAAAAGCTGCCTGTTTTTCTTGGGAAAGGGCAGATGACTCGGTGGGTAAAGTACTGGCCACACAAACATAAGGAGTGAAGTTGGAAGTCCTCAACACACATACAAATGGGGGGGGTGATGCATTGTAACCCCAGTGTTGATGAAGGGATCAAGTGACTATCGCAGGGGCTTGCTGGCCAATAACTCCAGCTAAAAACAACAAGCTTCAGGTTCTATGAGACACTCTGCCTTGAAAAGAATAGAGTACAGTAGAGGATGATGGTTGATGTCTTGTACAGACCTCTGGCTCCTACATGTGCACTCACTGACAAGTGCACACACATGCATGGAATAAACACACACACACACACACACACACACACACACACACACACATACAAGGGATAAACATTTTTATCCATGTTTAGGTATGAGAGCCTGTGTGAGCTTTTGTGTATGATGTACCTCCAAGAGCACCAAGGGCTTTCAGCCACTAAACCATTTCTCCAGCCCCAAAGGCCAACATTTCCTCAAAACCCGTGTGGCTTACTTGATGCACCCACCCCGCTTCGCAGCCTTCAGGCTCCTTTGTTTGGGACCCCTGTTTTGCCAGGCATCAGCCACATGATGCCTTTGCTTTGTTGAAAACCCTGTGCTTCTTCCCACCTGGTTCTTATTCTCTGCCCTCTGTCTCACTTTCCCCTCATTCTCAGTTCTCGCTATTGTTCTGCTCTCCGGGAGTATGTCCTGTGGTGGGGTCAGCTCCTTGCATTTCTCACTTTCCTGGTATCCCATTTACTTTGGAACCCTACCCATACAGCTCGACAGCTATATGATATGACTCCTGCTGGTTTACCAATTCCCTTAGGGAAAGGACCATGCCTAATTGATTCCTAACAACACCCCAGCACCTAGCTGAGTGTCTGCCTCTAGCAAGAATTCAATAAATAGATAGTGCCCAAAGAAGGAATAAAATAATAAGTGCAACTAGCAATGTTGCTAGCTTGCTGGCCCCTGAGGTAATGTATCTTAATAGTATGTCTGCAGGATGCTAAGGGTCACCTTAGGGATCAACAGTAAAGAAGCATTGTGCCTATTTAATGCTCTGATTTACTACCAAGGAGGATTTCAAGTCTGGGAGGAACCGATGTGGAGAACTGCTGCCTTCTCTGAGTAGAAATCGCTTGCCGCACTGCCTCTTTGATGCTTGATATTTGAGTTACTCTCAGGCAGCTGCAAAGGTGATGTCTGAACTCTACCATCCTTCCTTCCTGGTTCTCCATCTTACCAGTAGGCTTAGGTTTACAGCCTGAGTCGCACTGGCTGTCAAAGAGGATGCTGGTTCTCTCTGACGTGGGCAACATCCAAGCCTGGGGGAATGAGGAGTGAGACAAGGTCGGCTCAGTTCTCCTTTCATGGTCTTGACTTCACACACTGTGTGGACATGCCTGAAGTGATGAGGTGCTTTTTCTAACAAAGATTCAAGGGTTTGAAGTAAAAGACATACCTTAGTCTATAGAACTGAGCATGAGTTAAGCACAGAGACTGCTTATGTAAATGTCCGGCATGATAGCTCATTACAGTAATCCCTCTGTTTCCACAGTGCTGCATTCAATGACAATGCATGAAAAAGCTTCTAGGAGCTGAGGCTGATCCATTTGCTGGCAGCATAACTCTGGACAAAGCCAGGCCTGGTGGCACACACCTGTAATTGCAGCGTGTAGGAGATGGGCGCAGGAAGATACGGTGTTTAAGAGGAACTTTAGGTCCATACTGAGATTGAGCAGTGTTAACAGTGAATGACATGAAGCCATATCTCAAGAACAAAAACAAACAAAACCTCCTCAAACTTAACTTTACATTTCCTAAGAATACAGAGGCAGGATTGAACCCACAGAGCCTGGATTGTGAGTTACATTGAAGGGAAGACAGGTGTTATTAACAGACTTGAATCTTCAGAAGTGAGGGTTGGATTTGGGGGGAAGAAAACTGAAAAAGAGAAGAGTATCCTGGGCTATGCATTCCGTTGAAAAATGTGAGGCAAGGTGTAAGTGTTTAATGTGTAATGTTGAACTGTGTAAGTGTGGTCCAATATCCAATGCTAGGAATAGGGAATTGCCTGGAGGTTGAAAAAAGCTTGAGACTCACAGTCAGATTAGACCTACAGGCAGTCCTATGATAGAAGCTCTCCCAGGCACACATCTGCACATAACAGGCACATACTGAGACTGGCACACAAGCCATGGGTGAGTGTACACTGACCATAAGAGGTTGGCCAACAGGGCAGAAAGAGAAATCCCTCACCTCTGATCTCAAGGCCATATCAACACAAAATGGCACAAGTGTGGTTTTGCCAGGAATAAAGTATAGAACAGATTATATGACTGTTTATACTTTTGGATTGGCCCTTATATTCTGTGTCAGCCCTAATTAGTTGACTCACAGTCCTCCGAAATGTTGTAGCATATCAGAATTCATAGGAGAATCATGTTTTTTAGATATCCTCAAGGTCTTCTCATCTCTATGAATATAGATAGGGAAGGGTAGGGAAAGTAGAAGTGAAAAGACCACTGATGATATCTCAGTGGTCACATGGATTAGCACTGTGACTCGAACTGAAGTGGAGGGGTAAGGAAATGGTGAGTTTGCGTAGGGTTTCTGAGGTTGAGTTAAAGCATTAGTGTTCAATATGACGATGTAAGTCAGAAAAGTTTGGGAGGGCTCTGTGTTTGGACATTCTGTGGTAATAAATTGGGTTGAAGTTTCAAAAAGCATGGGTTACCCTCTCAGAGTCTTTCTCAGCTGACTCTGGTCCCATCTGTTTGATAGACATGGCCCTGAAAACCTCACATGTATCTTGGGTTTAAAGAAATACAACAGGACTCTCCAAATACTAGGGTCTTAATTCATCTGAGCCAAAGAGAAAGCCAAGAAAAGAATCAGAAACTACATGGACAGATTGGATCTGCATGGTTTTCAGAGTATAAGTTCATTATCAATGTGCCCCTTTGTTCCGAGCTCACATGCCTGATCGGCCAATACACTAAACCAGACCTTGGTTATCTCACACAATTGACCACAGAAAATTCAAAAATATATGTTCAGTCTGTGAGGAGCTGGACTTTTTTTGGCTCAACCATGTCATACACTTAAATAATATTTGTATTTACAGACATATTTAAACCAGTGTCACTCTTTCTCCCAAGATTCCTTAACTCCTAAACACTGTCTTGTTTTTTATTTTCCAAAAGGATGCTATCAAAGAATTTTATAAAAACTGAAATGTCCATCTTAGACTTTAAAAATTATTTATTTATTTATTTAGCTAGCATGTGTGTGTGTGTGTGTGTGTGTGTGTGTGTGTGTGTGTGTGTGCGCCCATATGCTACAACACACATGTGGAGGTTAGAAGACAGCTGACATGAGTTCTTCCTTTCTTCAACTCTGTGGTTCCGGGGGATTAAACTCCAGTTGTCAGTCTTATTCGCTAGTCTCTTTATCAACTGAGCAATCTTGTCACCCTTTAGGATTTTAATATATCAATATAAGAACAGAATTTGTTCCTTTATCTAATACAATTTAAAACTTTTTCATGTTTTTATTTATCTTATGTATATGTGTGCTCTATCTGCATATTGATGCATGTGTATTGGGAGAGGGCATCAGATTCCATTACAGATGGTTGTGAGCCATCATGTAGTAGCTGAGAATTGAACTCAGGACCTCTGGAACAACACCCAAGGCACCTGCATGCACATGTATATGTATGTGCAGATATACAATATGAACTTGCACATATACAAACACACTAACAACAAAGATGCAAACATAGCTAGTTCAGTGTCACGCAGCTAGCACAAAACAGGAGTGATCCAAGCCACAGATTCCAGAGAATCTTTCAGCTAAAATTTTATATTATTCCTGGGTCTGATCTAATACAACGTATAGTCCTTATACAATGTATAGTGGAATCCACCATGCCACTTTTTATAAAGTGCCTGGCCACAAAAGTCATTATTCAAAAATGTAATGTAAGCTTCTTCTATTAGTGCTGTTGGATAGCATCTGTCTCAATTATATCACAGAGAAGAGCTATACATTTATTTCTTGAAGTACTACACACTCTTGCAGGATAATTATTGTCAACTCTAGTGCAGTAAATCACAAAGGCTGCTTAGATGTGTCGGTGTGGGGTCACAAGTTAAACTCATGTACTAATACCACAAATTTTCAATTGCATAGCCTTCTTGACTAAAATCTGCTGGGATTTCTCAATGATTTTTAAACAATGGAATCCAAGAATGGTTTGCATGTCAGGATTCTATTGCAACTGTTGAGTGACCATGTTCATACATTTGTCAAGATTCAATTTAACTTTTCATAACATGGCCAAAATATAAACTAGAGGGCCTCGATTATTTAAGTCAGTTTAAAAATAACATTCTGAAGAGGAATCAACTATGAGTTTCCATGGTAATTTGGTTTTCTAGCATTTACACACATACCAATCCCACCTAAACTAACCCCGGAAGCTTTATCCCAGTAGGTAAGTAGGCTTGTGAAGATTCATCCGGTAAACATGAAGTAATTAAGTTGTCCACACCTAAGGAGAAGTTAGTCAAACCACCCTTTGGCTCATGCCCTCTGATATAGTTAAGCAAAATTCACCTATCATCTCTTTATGAGACTTATTATTATATATCATAGATTTTCAGATAAGATGCTCAAGGAAACTGAAGTTAGACCCAAAGTCACCAGAGGGTGGATGAGCACCAGAGCCAGGTTTAGGGAACCTGAGGCAGCCCCCGCTGCCCATCCATACATGCTCTTGATTTGTCTGCATATCACGCTTTTATTTATTGATACACATTTTCTCTTGAACCATGTACAGTCTCCACAATAGCCAGCATGACGGCCATATGATTTTGGTCTAGCTTCTCCAAATGAACAAAAAGAGGTGAGAGATGTACGAGAAAGATTCCCAGAAGCCTAGTGTCTGCACTTTCATAGTGATGTGGCCAGATCAGACATTAAAAGGTTATGTTCATTTTCTTTGCTGCAGACAAGTAGGAAAGGTTTTTCCTTTGACATTTTCTTGTACAAATAAATAATTTTGCCATTGCATCATCTAGAAGCTAGGTGTGTGTGTGTGTGTGTGTGTGTGTGTGTGTGTGTGTAACTTTGTATTCTTCTGTTTTCTGCAATTGTTAACATGCACCAAGACACTATTCTGCTAACTTTGAAATCTACCTTAGAGCATAAGTTTATCAAATTAAGGTCATGCCCCTTCAAAACAAAATTGAAAAAATTTTTTGTCCAATTAAAACTGATGGGGTTTGTTTAAGAGCAGGAAAATTTTAATTGCCTAGGTAAAATCACTTTTGAATGTTCATGTACTCAATTTTTGCTACCGACAAGTGCTTTTATAGTAGAAAGCCCTGTAGCCAGCCTGCAGCCATAGTTTGGAAGGCTGGTGCATTGAGACAGTGCTTTTTGAACTAAAAACAACTTTTTAGATTACCCTGACTCCATTAAATTTAGGAAAAGGAAGAAATGAACTTCAGAGAGGCTCAGTGGCCAGATTGTAGCTCAGTGGAAAAGCTCTTTCAACCTTTAACTTAAAACACAACACTGGCTCCTTTGATTTTGGACCCTGGGATTTCTTGTGACCCCGTAATGAATTGTGAATGAACCCATCGCATTAACCTTTCACCTTCAGGTTTTTACATAAGACATGGAGTTTTGATTCACTTATCTTGGTCACTATGTGATTCAAGGTTTCAGATTCTAGAACAAAGGAAGAAAGAAATACAGGCTGGGGATATAGTTCAGCAATTAAGAGTACTGGTTGCTCCTCCAGAGGACCCAGGTTCAATCTCCAGCACCCATGGGGCAGCTCACACCTATCTGTATTTCCAGTTCTAGGGCGCTCACACAGATTTACATGCAGACAAAACACAAGTGAATATGAAATAAAAATAAATTACAAAAAAGGACAAAACAAATAATTCCCTTGGTCTAAGGTATTCGGAGGTGACAAGAACGGTTTACTTTAGTGGTATGTTACTGGCTCTACGTCTTAGGTGAAAATGAAGTTCGGGATTTCTGGGGGGAACCCAGGCTTCTCTGGACCACCAAAGGACAGAAATATGGATTTATCACCCTTTATATAAGCCATGACTTTGGTCCATGACTGACAGCTGTAAGTACTTTGAATCTCCTTTGACCTTTAAAGGGCTTTCTAGCAAACCCAACCATTGCAAGACACCTGCAGGTTTTACCCTTCCCCCTCCCCACTTGCCTTTCTCTTGCTAAACTATTAGATTAGATTTCTAAAGCTAGCCACCAAGTACTGTTCCCTTATTTGGCCACTTTCTTACGCCTGACGAAAACTCCAAGGTCCAACAAACAAAACTCACTATTTGGATACACTGCCTAATATGTCCAATCAGAAATTTGCAACTCATCCTAGCACACACCTTGTCTTCTAAGGAACTAATGCAGAAACACCTATTGCCATCCTTGTCAGATCCAGAGGTAGCTTCAACCCCTCTTGTCTCTTGAATATAATCAATATCCTTTGTGCCAAGAATTTGGTGTTTGTGTGTGTTCTGTGATGACTTGAGGTCCCCTTCAGCTTGTAAATATGTGAGCCATTGAAAAAACAGAGGTCAATGCCAGGCACGAGGAACAATTCACATATTAAATGCCATTCAGTTATGTGAGATAATTAGTTTAGGTGAATTGTTATCACAATGAGTGTGTGTGTGTGTGTGTGTGTGTGTGTGTGTGTGTGTGTGTGTCACTGTTGGTTGCATGTTCTTGCATGCTATAGCATACCTATAGAGGTTTGATGACAACATTATGGAATTGGTTTTCTCCTTTTACAACAAGGTGCCTGTGGATCAAACCAAGGCCATAAGGGTTGTCATCAAGACCTTAACTGGCTGAGCCATCTTGCTGCACCCATGCTTTCTTTATCTGCAGGATCAATAGTACCCATTTGTGAGTGGACACAATTCCAATGAATGTTAGGTGTTAGGAAATGCTTTAGTGTGCTCTCTCCAATTTCTAACAAGATTTTTTTGTCCCCAAAGCCAATTTAAGTTATGAGAGTATGTGGAGGTCTATTAAGACCTAAAGAACAGCTCTCCCTTATCATATGTAAAATACAACACAAATGTCCCCAGGGGAAAATGATGTTTAGTTGACCTTTAATATAAAGTAAAAATAAAACTGCAATACAGCTGTAATTTCTAGAAGTTCAGTTGGTTCTCCTTCCAACCAGAATGCCGTCCTTGCCTGTTCTTGTTCAAACATTTTGGGGCTGTTGTCGCGTGTGAAAGTCACATACCCCAGGAGCCTGGGACTTGCTTCAATATTTTCAGCAAATGTCATTGGCCATGAAAATACTGTTAATTGCTTACACAGGCTGACAAGTTGTCCTTTTCATGCTTAAACAATAGGAGTATTACAACTTAATTCCTTCCAAATGTATTCTTGCAGAATTAAAACAAGGAACTTGACTTTCCCAATCTGGAGATCGTCCTGTGGATGATTTCCTTAGAGTATTTAAGTAGTGTGTGTGTGTGTGTGTGTGTGTGTGTGTGTGTGTGTGTGTGTGTGTGTGTTGTTCTTGGTTTTGGTGGTAATGGTGGTGAGGATCTGAAACAGGTTCATTACCTTTCCTCACAATATAGCTTTTTGTAATTTTAAAAAAGACAGAAAGGAAACAGAATTCATTGACTATTATATTTATCCCTTTGAAACAATCAAGAGAATATAAATAGCAATATTAAATGTCAATTTGTAGGGTTTCTCATAGTTGGAACAACATAGGGAAGTGTGGCAGAAGTCAGCTAGATTCTGGGAAGCCAATGAGAGGAGTAAATTGCTCCCAGGGCAGTGACACATCAGGGGTTTAAGTTATGAATCAGAGCACTGCACGGGAGAGCTCTTGGCAACCACATTTTCTGCCCTCTCAGCTTGAGTCAGCCCCTCCTTTCCTCATACTCCTCCAAAATGATTTCTTCAATTCTCGGTTATACTCATTGCCATGGCAGCAAGAATCTCACCCCAGCCACAGCTCCAGAAGCATTGGCAGTGCCTTCTTCAAGAGCATGGATTGCCCTTATTCCTTGTCTGCCCTTCCCTCTATTGGAGGATCTGGTTTTTCCTCTCTCATGAACTGCATTGGCATGAGGCTGCTTCGTCCTCTACAGTAGACACTAAGAGGTGGGAGGATGTGTGGGTATCTTTCTCATATGGGTGCAACATGAACAATATCCCTTTGTGGGGCAAACATCTGCTAGGTGTTATGGTTACAGACTAAGTAGGTGGACATTGTACCAGTTTGGATGTAAATTGAACATTTGTTCTCTTTGTTCTCTCTCTCTCTCTCTCTCTCTCTCTCTCTCTCTCTCTCTCTTTCTCTCTCTCCCCTCACTTCCTTCCCTCGCTCCCTCACTCCCTCCCTCCCTCCCTCTCTCCAAAGTACTATGTAACATATACTTGAAGGCATATATTTGAAAGGACTTGACTTTCTGAGACACTTTATTGTGGGCATCAAAGCAACTTCTTTATCTGAATGCTGTTTGTTGATAGGTCAAATCATGTCGTATTTTCAGTGTACAAAACTACTTAGTCTGCAGGCAAGTCTACAATCCATTGTCACTAGCATCTTCTACATCTTCAGCCTCCGTGTAGGCTGAAAAAATTCTACAGGAAATATGTAGTACCTTTTGCTGCAAAGCATCTTAAAATGCGTTTCTGTCCACATGTGGCAGGTTTCCTTACCAAACACCTGAGATTTTCACAGTTACAGGGCTGGCGTAATGGATCATTCAGTGGTGCGTAAACACACATATACATACACACTGAATTATAAATCAGCCTTTTCTTTTCCTCTCTTTTTTTGAAACAGGGTCTATCTACATAGCCCTGGTTGTGCTTTTAAGATTACAGGTGTGGCCAATCATACGTACCCTTTGTTCCTTTCTTCTCCAATTTTGGGGTGTCACTTTGTCCTTATCAAAAAGAAAACAATTCACACTTACTGTCAGTTACATACAGAAAGTTTGTAGTGAAGATTTCAGCCGTATACATGGCTGTCTCAGAGTTCTGAGGAGGACCAAAAGAGCATTAATGACATTGTGTGAGCTCTTTTTCTACCCAGAATATTCTACGTGTAAATCCTTAAAGAAAGGGTTAAAGCTAATAGTTCTTTGGCCTCTCTTGCAAAATGCTCTCATGAAATGGAAATTCTATTACCAGTTTCCCCAGAAGGTGTGAGAGACTTAAGTGTGGATCCATCCACACAGAGCTTCCTGTAATTGGCTACCCATCTCTTTCTCAGTGACTTTCAAAAGAGTGAGTACTTTGTTTTGATCAAGGGAATTGACAATTTTTCAGACACTGAGAGAGCCTGCAGCTCCTGTGGCATACTTTTAGTTGTGTGTCTGATTACTTTGCATGCTGGGACACCGTGGAGACTGATCAGAATTTCAAAGGCAACTATCACTTCTACTTTAAACGAGAATATTACATGGATAGAGATTACAAAGATCAAAGTATCTACTAAGGGAAACACAAAGGGAATTTCAACCTCTTCCCTATTGACATTCTACCTTGAACAGTTTTTTTTGTAATGGGCTGAGGTCCTATTCAGGGGTAGTAGCATTGCTGTATTGCATTCAGTACATAACATGTCACCATGATTTATGATATGATATATGATAAAGAAATTATGATAATTAGATAAAGATATGATAAAGAAAACTCATCAATTCATTGCCAACCCTCCTCATCTGAAAACCATCCGTTGACAATATATATATAATAAATAAATATATTTATTATAAAATTCGAGTTCTGGATACTAGAGGCCCCTACCTCTATTGTAATTTTATACTTAACTTTAACACATATTATTTAAGATGAATAAATAAACAAATAATGCAAGAAACAAACTTGTTTCTTATCAAAATTACATATTTAATTATTTATTCATTTATTATGTGTATTATGGTGTGTGCGCACGTGCGCTCGAGTGTGTGTATGTGTAGGCTAGAAGACAAGCTCTCAGGAGTTGGTTTTCTATTTCAACTATAGGTTCATGGATCAATCTCCGGTTATTAAGTCTGTACAGCAAGTGCCTTTACCCACTGAGTCATGTTGTCAGCCCAAGTTTTGTTTCTTAATTAGAATTTCCCTGAATATAGTATTATTCAAGGCCCCACCATTTTTTATTCCATGGTCATTTGGTGATAACTTTCTGCCACAAAATCCTCTCCTGTGACCTTTAATGCTTCCACGGAAGTAAAAATTAAAATAAATGACTTTGTGTTCTGAAACTATGTCCAGGAAAGTTCACTGCCCCTCATTAGCATTGTCTCATTCATGCCTTTATGAATACAACTGGTCTATTGCAAGAGGACAGAAGCTGGTGGGTAGATAATAACATGCTGGGAAATTCACCTATAAAGAGGAAATTAGGACAGAGCTCTGTCTCATTCACATTCCCCACAAAAATTCAAGAGTAGTCATTAAGTGAAGTCCTGAGATAGACAAAAACTCCTGGTCAATAATTGGTTATTATTGGTCAGAATTCATTTTGCCATGGAATTCTTTGGTGTGCCTTATGTTTAATTTATCTTCATAGCCTTATTTTTCATCTTATTTCTTATAAGAAATGTGTCTTTGGTTAACAACTTTTGTCTGAGCCTCAACTCTTACCATTTGCCAAAGTAGACATTTCCTCCATGTATGATTGCCTGCATACCTCCAGAACAATAGTGATGATGGTAATCTTTATTACTAAGGACAGTGCAGTAGAGCAAGAGTTGGTGAATGGTTAAGATAAATGCATGGTGCAGAACAACTAAACAGCCTACCCTGCGATGCTGACGGTCCACAAAGGGAAGAAACCATGTGTCCCGGGGCCTTGGTTCTTAGTTGATTTGCTCCCACTTGAGAAGGTGGGCCAGTATTTGCAGATGAGTGTCTCAGATCAGGATAAAAGAAACATGCTTTATCCAGGATATGAAGATGAAGAATAAAGGAAGTACAAGACCTTGCTTGCTGTTCAAAATATGGACCTGGGACATTAGCATTAGTCTTACTTTGGAGCTGATTATTAATCCAGAATTTCAGGCCCCACTCCTCACTTCAGTCCACATTTCATTGTGTTTCCATAGAATCATATACATAAAACACTGACAGAACAGAATTTTTTTTACCATGTATTCCATGGGATTATGTTGTCTGAGATTATAGGAACAAAATGTGCATCACGGTAATTTCTCTAATTCTACCACTCTGGGAAGCCAAGCTTCTTACTCATATTCTAAGTGCATATGAACACTGAGAAATATTACTCTGGGCCAGAGCATGGGGACAGCATCTTCAATTTGGTGAGCTGTAATTGAAATTAGGCATTTATTTACTTATTTATTTATTTATACACTCCAGATTTTATTCCCTTCTCAGTTCACCCTCTGACTTTTCTACATCCCATACCTCCCCACCACTGTCTCCACAACCATGTCCCCCACCCACCAACAGCCCACACCACTAGACTTCAAATCTCGCTGGGGCCTCCAGTCTCTTGAGGGTTAGGTGCATCTTCTCTGACTGAACCCAGACCCAGTATTCCTCTGCTGTATATGTGTTGGGGGCCTCATCTCAGCTGCTGTATGCTGCCTCATCGTTGATCCAGTGTCTGAGAGATCTTGGGCATCCCGATTAATTGAGACTGCTGGTCCTCTTACAGGGTCGCCCTCCTTCTCAGTTTCCTCCAGCTTTCTCCTAATTCAACCACAGGGGCCAGCAGTTTCTGTTCATTGGTTGTGTGCAAATAAATTAGGCTTTTATATCAAAAGGAACCAATAATATGTAAGTAATATTTGAGGTAAATACTCAAACTTGCTTTTTTATTGTACAAAAGTATCGATAAGCATTCAATATCACAGGAGCCAGCTTGTTAATTAACAGCAGCCCTCAAGTTGCTCTGTGAACAGTAATTAAACATTTTTCATTAGTATTTAGTTTTTACCAAATATGGTTATTAGTCACAATTTTCTTCATAAGAGATTCTTAATGAGGAATTATATAGATAAGGTTGGTATTTGAGCTTGTCTGTGCTGGACTATCTTGATTGTTAATGGATATAGAAAGAGCTAGCTTACGGTGAGTGGCATCATTCCTTAGGATTGTGAGTAAATCTAGCTGGAAGCAACAGGAGAGTGAGCTGTATTTAATTCTCTCTTTCTTGGCTGTGGATATCAGTGACCAATTGCTTCAAGCTCCTGCTAATGTCACTGTCCCAAAGTGACTATAACCTGGAATTGTGAGGTAAAATAAACCCTTTCTCCTCAAAGTTGCACTTGTGCATTTCATTGTAGCAACAGAAATAAAACAAGATACTATGTCTAATTAACTTTTGTCAATGTCATGTTTTTGGTTTGGCATTTATTCCAAATCTGTCTGATACTATGTGGATAATTTAACATTAAAATTACTGTGTTGACTAACTAGAATACACTGGAATCCTATCTGAACAGGCTGTGTGATCTATACAACTACATCATGTTTCTCATCTATCTAGACCAGCAGTCCTCAGCCTCGGTCACGACTCAGATAGGGAGCATATATCAGACATCCTACATATCAGATATTTATAATTGATAATAACAAAGTTATAGTTGTGAAGTAACAATGAAATAATTTTATGATTGCCATCACTACAACATGAGGAACTACATTAGTGTCACAGTATTAGGAAGGTTGAGAACACTAATCTAGATGCTAGAAGTCCAATCCCAAGGTGTAGCAAGATTCATTAATCCAATGGCTTCTCATGCACTGCAGACAGTACTTGCTCAATTGTCCTCACATGGTGTTTCTTCTTAGCCTACATATTCCCAAAGTCCCCTCTTGTGTAGAACTTTTTCTTTTATGATTAGCAGTACATTTAGACTAGAATCTGCCACAGTGACCTCAACTTTTTGCCTTCTGCTTGTGACTTGCTGCATTTAATTAGAGGTGCCTGCATGAAGAGTTATTTACTTGAACAAAGGCAAGTTACCAGTGACTACATCAGTTCAAGAGCAGACTCTACCTCCCTCAACATCAACCAACTGCCTATAGCTTCTCAAGGAGGAGTGAGGATTCATGAACCTCTTCTTCATTGATGTCCACTGCACTTTTCTTATCCTTCCATGTCCACATGCATTATTTGCAAGCAGAATGACCACTTGGGACCAGGGGAGATGACTTGGAGTTAACAATGCATACTACTCTTGCTGAGCATGTGAGTTTTGTTTCTAGGAACCCTGTGGGGGCGATCACAACTACTTCTAATGCTTCTGCAGGTATATGCACTCACATGTACATACCCTCTACCTTATGTACATATAGTAAACATAAAAATAAAAATAAAATAAGAATTACTTGCCGAAAGTCCTGTTTAGCAGATGAAAAACCCATGTGTTTCCAAGAGCAGCCAGATGAGATATAGTACCTGGCCCTCACTGACCACTGACCAGTGACTCTACTTTCCCTGGGAAGTGTTATTTCTCAGCCTGTGCCATGTCTTCCAATTATACCTCTTTATCATTGCTGCTGAAGAGAATCATTTTTTTCCTTTTTGATGGTAAAATATTCACTGGAAATTATATGAGTAAACACAATAAAATAGAAATGGGCAGGGAGAACCATAATGATACTGAATATATCATGTAATTATGGGCTAGACACTACCAAGTCTAAAATAATTTCTTGACTACTTAGGGTCCTTTGCCAGCTACAGTGCAGTCTGGGTATCCTGTTAAAGGCTGCTATTCACTCTGTCCACAAAGACAGGTAAAAAATCATCATCAATTTATTTTTCATTTTGGTTTCTCAATTTTAAAGTTAAGATACCGGCAGAAATGTTGTCTTCTGAATAAATGCAGCCTTGTATGGAGCTCCATGAGCTTGTCAGTAACAGACAGTGTTCCCAAGGCATCTTCGTACTTTATGTTTGCATATTATTCACAGGCACTGTCATTCATACACACTCAGGTCTTGGAAGAGCTCAGTGAGGAGGTTAAAGGAATGGCTTTCTCAAGAAATACCTGACTGCCAATTGTTAACCAACATGAATCTGGAATCTGCACTTCAACCATGATCACTTGAGCATCTATCAGACACCACCATTTTGTACCATGTAGCACCATTTTGACCTTGAGCTATGTCACTGTACATGATGACCATGAACAGAAAAAACTCTTTGCCCTTGGAGATTTTAATTCTAATTCTCCTTGTAGATTGAGTTATGACATCATTCCAATTTAGAACAACAGACTAAATATTTAAGTAACTTTACACTAAGTGAGAACTGTTAAAAGGAAAGCGAAGTGACACCAAGTCACACCTTTCATAAAGGTGGTCAGTGAGGCTGGAGTAACAGAACCACAGGCAAAGTCTAGGAAGAAATGGTGATGTTTCACAATGTATCTGTCCATTGTATCTTTTCTTCTTGATTACTGGTTACAAGATTATTATATAAAAATCTATAATGTTTAGAATACTAAATCACCATTACAAGGAATGAAGAACATTGGCCCAGACTTCAAGAAAAGGACTCCCTGAACTTAGAGAAGGATAACCTTTGTCTTTCTCCTATAATTGAGTCTTATGAAGAAAGAAATTCTTTTTTTTTTGGTTTTGTGTTTTTTTGTTTTTTAATTTTTTTCTCCATCTTTATTAAATTGGGTATTTCTTATTTACATTTCAATTGTTATTACCTTTCCCAGTTTCCAGGCAAACATCCCCCATTACCACCCTCCCTGCAACAATCACGTTCACTGGGGGTTCAGTCTTGTCAGGACCAAGGGCTTCCCCTTCCACTGGTGCCCTTACTAGGCTATTCATTGCTACCTATGAGGTCAGAGTCCAGGGTCAGTCCATGTATAGTCTTTGGGTAGTGGCTTAGTCCCTGGAAGCTCTGGTTGGTTGGCATTCTTGTTCATATGGGGTCTCAAGCCCCTTCAAGCTCTTTCAGTCCTTTCTCTGATTCCTTCAACGGGGGTCCTGTTCTCAGTTCAGTGGTTTGCTGCTGGCATTCGCCTATGTATTTGCTGTATTCTGGCTGTGTCTCTCAGGAGAGATCTACATCCTGTTCCTGTCAGCCTGCACTTCTTTGCTTAATCCATCTTATCTAGTTTGGTGGCTGTATATGTATGGGCCACATGTGGTGCAGGCTCTGAATGGGTGTTCCTTCTGCCTCTGTTCTAAACTCTGCCTCCCTTTTCCCTCCCAAGGGTATTCTTTTTCCCCTTTTAAAGAAGGAATGAAGCATTCGCATTTTGGTCATCCTTCTTGAGTTTCATGTGTTCTGTGCATCTAGGGTAATTCGAGCGTTTGGGCTAAAATCCACTTATCAATGAGTGCATATCATGTGTATTTTTCTATGATTGGGTTACCTCACTCAGGATGATATTTTACATTTCCATCCACTTGCCTATGAATTTCATAGAGTCATTGTTTTTGATAGATGAGTAGTATTCCATTGTGTAGATGTACCACATATTCTGTATCCATTCCTCTGTTGAAGGGCATCTGGGTTCTTTCCAGCTTCTGGCTATTATAAATAAGGTTGCTATGAACATAGTGGAGCATGTGTCTTTGTTATATGTTGGAGCATCTTTTGGGTATACACCCAAGAGAGGTATAGCTGGGTCCTCAGGTAGTGCACTGTCACATTTTCTGAGGAACCTCCAGACTGATTTCCAGAATGGTTGTACCAGTCTGCAATCCCACCAACAATGGAGGAGTGTTCCTCTTTCTCCACATCCTCGCCAGCATCTGCTGTCGCAGGAGTTTTTGATTTTCGCCATTCTGACTGGTGTGAGGTGGAATCTCAGGGTTGTTTTGATTGAAGAAAGAAATTCTAATGCCTCTTTTAATTTTGTAAAAAGCAATCCTTAAAATTAAACAAGTTAAAGTTGTTTCTCCCTGCTGGTCCTATGGCCACAATGAACTAATTGATCTGTTTTCCTCCATGCTCAAAGTTGAGTTCAAGGTATCTTCTACTACAATACAAAGTTAGTAGTTCTGTTTGTTTGAAGGTTGTTTCTTAAAGGCTTTTCTGTAGAGCATTCTGGACCAAGAATTCTAGTATTGAAGAAGTTTGGAGAATGAAAGATAGATTTTCACAGCAGAGTCAGATGTCCAGTTAAAAATTGAAAAGGAGAGATTGAGGAATTGTGACCTATGTGTTGAATAAGCCCCCTAGAGGTCCCTTCTGGTGGAATCAATTCTATCCTGTGATTGTCAGTCGTTCAACATTGGTGGAGTAGAGTAGGTTGGGTAATGATGTAATAACAGATAACTCTAATCTCAACAGCTTAAAATAACATAGAATTTCATTTTGCTAAATCATTCCATTGGGAGATCTAGAGGCTGCAGGCTATTACTCTTACCACCTCTCCTATGTACATCATGGGTTGATCACTATTTAGAAATGTCTCACTAGTTGTAGGTGACAGGAAAGCATAGGTAGCCAAAGCTACATTAATATGTTATGCTCCCATGTTAGCACAACACAGGTTTTCCCTGAAGCTCCACTAACTTAATGACTAAAACTCTTCCCCTTGCACATCTAAAACTATATTCCAGTGCTACCTGGTGGCTGGAAAGAGAACCAGAAGGTTTGAGCATTGGGTGGGAGCTGGAATACATGTATAATTTTGTAGTTGTGTCTCTGATGAGACTGAAAATTGGAGAAATTGCTTTATCCTATTTGATAGTGTTCCCTTTTCTGCCTAGACTGGATATCTGATTTCTAGTGTAATGTTCCCCATTCTCCAGAAAGAAGAGCAGGACCAATTTGTGTACAGAGTTGAAGTTGCAGAGATAACTTTAAGGTCAACACAGCTGAAATGTACTTAGATTTCTTGACAGCACACTCCATATGCATTAATGATGATTCATTTTTTTTCACAGTTCGTGTTGGGTTGTAAAAATAGTGTCTTGTCTTACAAAGGTGATCTAAACAAATTGCTATTCTTTCAATGTAGACAATACTTTCTTTTTGATCTCTATAATTTCTTTTATCCAACTCAAGATTCTAAGATTTATGAGTTCTAAGAAGGAACCAGGGTGTAGAGATGGCTCATAAATAATGTGTATTAGGCAGGCAACAGATTTTGTAAAGAAATGGAAATAGAACTCAGCAGGCCAGATGGGTGTTCAGGGTTACACAAGAAGTAAGTTGAGTCCAAGAATCAGGTGAGATGGGACAGTCAAGCAGACTCCTAATATCTGATTTACAGAGAGAAAAATGTATTACTTTCAGTCAGTAGCATTGAGAGGGAAGGTATGCCCATGTAAGCTGTTTCACTGGGTCAGAGGCTAGAGACAGGAGCTTGCAGGTTGCAAGCGAAACACTAGCCACAGATCAACAGTCTGAAGTCATTAGATGAAATTGCCTACCACATTTGAGCCACAGTGGCCTCTGAGAAAAACTAGGCACCTATTTAAGAACTGCACATTAGGAAAAAATCTCAAAATGCATATTTTTCTTTTTAAAAAAGGAATCTTCAAAGACAATAATAGTTGATATTTAAGTTTGTCACACAAGTTCAAGAAAACTTCTTTCTTTTAGCACCAAGGCCAATTTTTGTGGGATAGTAGAGCAACAAGGGACAACTTAAAACCGATGCTTATAACAGTTTTTTACAACCTAGAATCAACTGAGAAGGGAGGCTCAATGAAGGGATTGCCTAGATCTGATTATTCTGTGGTCATGTCTAAGGGGAATTTTTCTGATTGTCATTTGAGGTGCGAAGGTCCACCTGAATGTGGCTTAAATCATGAACTATAAAGGAAATGACAATAGCCTGGTACTACACAGTGAGCAAGCAGTTGGCATGGGTTGAATTCATTTATCATTTTTCTTAATTGTAGAGATATAGTGACCACTGTATCAAGTTTGCACCTGACTTCTCTGAAGCAATACCTAAGCACCTGGAATTATAAGCCAAATAATTATAAGCCCCTCTTCTCCCCTTCCCCTCCCCTTCTCCTTCCCTCCCCTCCTTTCCCCTTCCCTTCTCTTCCCTTCCCTTCCCCTCCCCTCCCCTCCCCTTCTCTGCCATCCTCTTTCCCTCTTCTCCCCTCCCCTTCCCCTCCCCTCCCATCACTCCCTTCCGCTCCTCTTCCATTCCCCTCCTCTCCCATCCCTTCCCTCCCTTCCCCTTCCCTTCTTTTCCCTTCCCTTTCCCTCCCCTCCCCTTCTCTGCCATCCTCTTTCCCTCCTCTCCTCTCCCCTCCTTTCCCCTCCCCTCCCCTCCTGTCCTCTCCCATTCCCCTCCCCTTCCCCTCCCCTCCTCTCCCATTCCCCTCCCTCTCCTTCCTTTCTTTTTCCTTCCCTCCCTTATGTATCTCTGTTTTTTATTTTGTTTTATTTTATTTGTTTGTTTTCTTTTTGTTTGTTGGAGGTGTTTTTTTCATCAAAGTTTTCATTACAAAAAAGAAATAAAACTAGGAGACATAGAGAAACAATAATTCCATGTACTTCCAGACTCTTGACTACCTAACCTGAGTCTACCCCATTGGCATTCTGATGTTAGAAGAGTGGTTTTTGAAGGTTAGCATGGTTTGTGCGTTGGGAGATGGGGATGGGGGTGCTTTCCAGTTCTGTGGCTAGAAAATTCTATTGAAAGTTAGAGTTTGAAATAAAAACTAATCTTCTTAGAAACAGGGCATGCAGGTCAACATTACCTTCTGTGTAACACTGTTTGACTTCCTGGATTCCACTATAAAATCTAAATTTTATTAGAAATCTAGTTCACCTCATTGTGTTTCAAGATTCTGCCCTGAAATATATGGCTAATGACAGTAAATGTTTCGCATAGCTTTGTGAGGAATAAATGGAGATATACTTAAAATTATTAGAATCTCTTTTGGCACATAGCAAGGGTTTTATAAACTTGATCATAATCATTTTTGTTATTACATATTTCTATGTTCTTATGGTGGTTGTTATTCTAGAACATGTAGCTTAAGATTACATTTTTCTTAATTATACCCCTAGCTAGAGAAGAAGCCAGAGTCAGTGGAAAACTAAATACCTTTTCTGATTAAGGACAGGGGACCTTAGTCCTGCAGGCATGCTTGAGGAGGGAATCATTTTCTCTCTCCTGTGGTTGTGTGCCTGCATATCCCAGAGGACTGACTGTAGAGATGTTAGTGACCCGCAGTTTATGCTTCTTGGTTATGAGACCAAAAATATAACTCCCTTTCTTTTATTTCCCTATCATGCATGTAAATAAGCATCCATCCTTGCACTTCTGTGTTTATCAGCCCATCTCTCTATTCCTCAGCTTTTCTAGTGATTTCCTGCTAGGTCTCCACTTTGGGAAGAGGATGATGATGTGGTCAGTGAGCATCAATTTGTCCATCTCTCTTAGATTCAAATTAGTCAGTGTGCACTTCTTGGAGGTAGACCAAATGGCTGGGGAAGTAGCTTTGCTGTAGTTGGTTTTATTGCCAGTCATCTAGAGCACACTATAGAGCCTCTTCAGGACAGCAGGACTGAAATTTAAGTGCTAAATCCTCCAGGCCAGCTGAAGTTAGCAAGTACTTTTATTTTCACCCCCCTACCCCCGTGAAACACTGTAAACCTTAACCCCAGTGGAACACCAGCTTCCTCTTGCTTTTACTTTTGCTTTTGAACACTTGCCTTACTTCTGTTTCTGAGACACTTTTGTACCTTTTAAGTCTGCTCAATTGGGAGATGGCATTTTAGACCAGGAATCAACTGTTTTCTTTGTCTTGGTTTTTCAAAGACATTCTGACACCTTCCTCTGGAGAAGAGAAGAATTAAGTTAATGTCGGTCTTTACACACATTACCCTGCCAAGCATAGCTATAAGTAGCTTGAGAGAAAGTCATTACTGTCTTATTTATACTACTGTCCAGGTATCACATAACAGAGAATAGAACGACCATAACTGTGACTAGAATCAAGAGATTTGCTTAACATGCATCCAAGGACATAAGCATGAACCTCAGGACTGTCATTTACCTCTTATCTTGAGACACTGTATCTGGATCTGCCTGGTTGATAAGATAATATATAGACCTACAGTGCTAATATTGAAGTGGATCATAAACAGCCTTACTGTTTTAACAAAGTCCACTTAACTTCTTTCCTCTGGGTTGGGCTGCTAAGAACACAATCAGTGTTCTTTACTGTTGACTCAGAAATATTGCCTGCCTTTTTAAGGTTGCAAAATAATGAAGGTGGACAAGCCTTCTTCACCGCAGTTTGGTTGGTCTGCTTTGGAATGGAGAACAAGGTGTAATTTTCAACTCATAACATGATTAATTCAACCTGACAAAGGAAGGAAATTAAATTTTCAGGTTGCCATTCATTACTTTTCTCTTATCAAGCAATCAACAATATTTATTGAGCTTAGACTGTGAGCCCAGCATCAAAACAGAAACACTAAGCTTAATATAGGATCTTTGCTTTTACTGTTTGCTTCTGGTGACAAAACGAGATCCAATAGAAATAGCACTTGACTTACAATCAGGAGACCCGAGGACTTGGCACAGTGTGTTAAGTAGTTAAGTGCTGCTGCTCTGGAATTCAGCTTTTGAAGCGGTAAAAATTGAGAACTTTATTAATGTGCTGTTGAACCTCAGGAAAATGCCATACCTGTCGTGAATTTTATTGTCTATAAGTACAAAGTTAATAACAGTACCACATTTAACTGGTGGTTGAGACCTTCACCACCATTATACTAAGGACACATTAATAACAAGATATTTTGCTAGTTGACATTTCATGCTTGTATTTGAAAGTCCCTCAGAGAGAAGAGACATGAAATGTTACCTCTCATGTATTATGTGCTTCATGCATCCATGGTAATACCATATGTATGGCTTTTTACCCCATGGCGTGCGTGCGTGCGTGCGTGTGTGTGTGTGTGTGTGTGTGTGTGAGTGTGTGTGCGTGTGTGTGAGTGTGTGTGCCTGTGTGTATGAGTGTGTGTGTGAGTGTGTGTGTGTGCGCGTGTGTGTGAGTGTGTGTGTGTGCATGCCTGTGAATGAGTATACATATGCATGTAAGGGCCAGTAGTCAAGATCTCATTATTTCGTGCTTTCCATCTTACTATTGGAGACAGGATCCCTTCTTGAACCTCCAGATCATAAATTTGCATAGGCATGCTGACCTGTATTCTCCAGAGGTCATTCTCCTTTCTCTGTATCTCTTTGGTGCTATAATTGTAGTACAGGCAAGTGGATACCAAGAGTTCAAATTCAGGCTATCATGCTGTATGGGAATCAGTCTATTCACTCATTTATGGGTGTTTTTATATACTCTCACAAGATTTTTTAAAGATAGTTTTAAAAACGTATGAAAAGTTAAAATATCTTTGAGTTTTGATAGGTGGTAAGGGACAAAACTGGGTTTCAAGCCCTGATCTGTTTAATTTTCATACGTTTAAAATGTTCTGTTTAGACTTTCTAAGCCTTAGTATTCCTCCCTGTAAGACCTGTGGATGAATCAGAGGGTTCTTAGTTCAGCTTTTAATTCTTTGACTTCGAGTCATCAAATCTAGTGGAACTGGATTTTAGATTGAGGGAGCTAAGACTGTGCATGAACAGATTTTCTTAACATAACATTTTTAGTCTTTGAGAGTCTCATATATGTATACCATGTATTTTGATTATATTCTCTCTGACCTCTCTTAACTCCTTCAAGATCTATCCTCCACTCATCACCTTGTCACTTTGTGTCCTTTTATTATTTTTTTAATAACAGATTACATTTATTTAGTGTTTCTAATATATGTGTGGGAATTAGACCATTCACTTGAGTATGGTTTACCTCCCAGGGATAATGCTCTTAAAGAAAACTGGCATCACCTACTCAGTACTCACTAACTACCAATAAATGCTCCACAAGAAGTTAGCATTCATGATTCCTTTCCCACTCTGTACCAGAATATTGTTTGGCTTAATCTAGCGTAGGTCTTTTGTGGGAAGACTTCAGGAGCGTGGCAGTCCTGTCATATTCAGATGACAACATTTTCCCCTAATCTTTGGGTTTCTGGATTTTACAATTTTTCCCTTTGTTCTGTGATGTATCCTTAGTGAGGAGAAGTTGTGATATACATGTCTCATTTTTGGTTGAGAACTTCCCTGGCACTCATTTTCTGTACTTTGATGAGCTATGTGTTTATATGTTAACTAACTAGCCACTGTACTAAGGTGGACTAAGTTCTGATGAGCTCTGAGGCCTGATATAATTTGAGTATACTCCATATCTTTTCCTCTAGAAATGTAAAGAGTTCGATGTTTAACATGGAAACTGGTGCATTTGGAATTCATTATTCTCTGTAGTGGCAGAGAAAGGTCACATTTCAATCTTGTACATAAAAATATCCAGTTTTTCTTTTCAGCACCATTTGTTAACAGGGGTGTGTTTTATACATTGTGTATTTTGACATCTATGTAAAAATCAGGTGAAATGCACAGACTTATGTCTGGGTTCTTGATTCTGCTCCATTGATTATTGTGCCTTATTCGTCTCAGCAGCGTGTTATTTTTCCTATTATAGGTTTGTGGTATAATTTGAAATTGGAGACACTAACAAATCTAGTGGTGTTTCAGTTGCTCATGATTGTCTTGTCCTTCCAGTCTTTTCTGTTTCCACATGAAGTTTTAGATTAATTACTTTTTAATTTTTATATAAAAGACACGTAGAAATTTTGACAGAGCTTGCATTGAATCTGTCAAAGGCTTCTCACAAGGTGGCCAATTTACAATATTGAACTTATTTTTTTATGTGCATGAGAAATCTCTTTATCCTCTGGTGTCATCTTTGATTTCTTTTTTCATTGCTTTAAATCTTTCATTGTGGATGTAGTTCAAATCCTTAGTTAGGTTTCCCCCAAGGTCTTGGGTATTTTGTTTGTCTTGCTTTGTTTGTTTGTTTTTCTCTTTCTTTTCCTCTTTTGGAGGTTATTATGAATAGAACTGTTTTTCTGTTTAATTTCTTAACTTGCTGCTTTGCTGGAACCTTTTACCAGTTCTGGTGTTTCCTGGAGTATTTATTGTCTCCTATGGTATATAATCTAGAAATAAGAATATATTGACCCCGTTCTTAATTTTTATCCCATTTAATTCCCAATCTTGGCTAAGTTCTCTAGTTTGAACTTCAAGCACCATATTGAATAGGAGTTGTAAAGTGGATTCTCTTGTCTTTTTCCTGATTTTAAAGGGAGTACTTGAATGTTTCTCTATTTACTATGACAATGGCAATCATTTTGTTCCATATAATTTTTACTGAGCCATGTGCTTCCCATCTCTAATCACTTCAGGGTTTTTATTATTATGGTCACCAAAAGTGTCCACTAATGAGAAAAGGTAGGGTGAAAGCTCTGTTCCTTCTAGGTTCCTTAACCCAAGTGTCTCAACATTAGCACTGTGGACATTCTACTATAGAGAATTCTGTGTTGTAGGGATGGTCTCATATTTTCATGATTCAATCCCCAGTATGGTTATGTTTGAGATGAAGCCTTCAATCTAGATGATTTTCTAGGTAAGCATAATTGACTTGTAAAGACTTCCATAACTGTGAGTGACGCTAGTCTATGGGCTGGCATTTGGGCTGAATAAAAAGCAGAAAGCTAGCTAAGCATTAAGATTCATTTCTCCCTGCTTCTTGAATGGAGATGTAGTATGATTAGATGTTTCATGACCCTGCCACAATGTTTTCCTCGACAAGGCAGACAGTACATTTGAACTTGAGCAAAAATAAAATTGTCTTTCCTTAACTTGATCCTGTCGACAATTTTGTCATAGCAACAAGAAGGAAATCAATACAGAGTTTTTGGGTTCCAAAGACTTAGGAGGTGTAAACCTGATTGGAGTCTTCATGACAGGATTAATTTTATAATAAGACACTGTAGAGAACACTCAATTTCTCTGTCATGTGAGAATTTGTCAAGAATATGACTGGAAGCCAGAACAACCCAACCATACTAACATGTTGGTCTTGGACTGTCAGCCTCTAGAGCTGTGACAAAATAATTTTTTTGCTCCTAAAGCCACCCAGACAATCCTCTTTTCTTCTGGCATCTTGAACGTTTCTAGCCTTCACTCAGCAGATATGAATAGCATCTCATAGTTATGACAACAAAATTGCATGTGACGTTGCTCAGTTTCCCAGTAGAGTAAAAAAATTCTCCCGTTTGAGAATCCCAGCTCTAACTTTCTTCTGATGTTTAGCTAAGGATAGTGGACCCTAACTTCATTATCTCCAAATTTAATACTGACTCATGTGTATATTTACCTATAAAGTGCTTCTCAAGTTTTAGAGTATGTAAGGCATACCTGGGATAAGAAGGTAAAATAGAAATGCTTGGTTTTCTGTTCATGAAAAGCTTGGTAAAATGGCTCTGGCTTAAAAGGTGAGACTCTAACTATTGGTATAGTCATGGTTGACATTGACCTTATTCACACGATTGAAAACTGTGACTCTCAAGAAGTAGTAATTGTGGATGTATGTGGTTTTTCAGTTTCTTAGGGTTGTATAGGAAACTGTTGAATAATGCGTGCTCTGTGTCAGATGCACAAGTCGCAAATCATGGCGTCACCCCTTGCAGTGCATCTAGTACTTGGTGAGTCATTAAGCCTTTCTGTTCCTGGCCTTCCTCATCTGTCATGTGGAGAATGGTATCAGCACTTGCCTCAAAACTGGCATTATGTGTGATTGGCTGCATGATGAATCTTTTGTAATTATTTCTAAATAAAGAACTCAGTAAATGTTTAGGGATAGTGAGAAAGGTTAATGAAGACTAAAAGTGGGAGTGTTGCCATGAAAGCATTGTGAGGATGATTCTGACCTTTGCAGAAAGCTTAGTATGTTTAGGACAGGTTTCTTCTGATTCTTATGAGTCTCCTGGGGATTTGTGAAATAGATTTCCCAGGGCTGTCATCCAAATAGCAGTTTATTGTATCCTGTGTAAGGTATGGGAATCAGTCAGGTGTGAATAGTGCACCCGATTGAAAGAGCACACACAGAAACATATTTTGCTGGAGAAAATGGATTCCTGATGGAGAAACCTTATCCTTTTACACGTACACTATTATGGTTGTCTATGGTTGATGTGACTTTAAGTCTGTTCTCCAATAATTATGGATTCATGATTGTAAAGCACTCTATGAAGGTTTTCATATATATGAAAGTCGTGTTCTTGCTATGCAGGAAGATATATATATATATGTATATATATATATATATATATGAAAACCTCCATACATATATATGAACATATATACTTATGAAACATCTCTTCATCTTCTAGGTTTCTTTGAGTTGCTTGGAGTTTTACAAATTGTGGTCTGAAAAGTTATGTGAAACTTTTAAAAAAGGGATGCACTCATTAGAAAGGGTGTATGGACTAGACTCAAAATTGCAACAGGATGTTTCAATAAGTTGTGCTGTAAATTTAAGAAAATTAGTTATTTTTTTTAAAAAAAATTCTGAGATCACCACAGTTTCCTACAAAGCAAAACTCCAGTAGTATGGAATTCTTAAGAATGTCCTTGTAAATTTTGTTTCATCTTTCCTCCTATTCTTTTGTGAACAGTAATTATGAAGAAAACCATCTTCCCCCTTTGTAAAAGGAGAAACAGGATTCACTTCTTAAGGCAAATGTCTTCTGATTGCACCAGCTTTGCCCCATTCCACCCCCATATATGTGATTAGAATTGGGACCATTATGATCAAGGTCATGTGGGAAATCAGTGTTGAAAATCGTTGTTACATGGTCTTTCCATTCTGTTGATGAGCTCATCCCTGTGTGGTATTGTATTTATCTTTAACTTAATGGAGTATATCAGGAATGAATGACTTATAGTTCAAATTATCTTGTGCAGCAACCAAGAGACCCTCTGATAGAAATTATTTCCCCCTATGTTACATTTTCTCACTGACCTAACTTCTTTCAATCTGGTACTTCCAATAAGTACCGTATTTGTACATTTGGTGCACAAAATTGACAAACAACAATATTACATTTTTTTCCTTCTCCCTTTTTCCCTTCCCCACCTTCCCTCTTTCTTTTTCTTCTTGTTTTAAGTCAGGGTCTTATGTAGCCCAGACAACTTTGGATTTATTATGTGACTCAGGATCAACTGAACTTTCGAACCTGCCTGCCTCTACCCCCTGAATGCTGGGTTTCAGATACATTCTACCGTGCCTGGTTTTATGTGTTAGTGGATTGTAAAGCCCAGGGCTTATGGTGTGGTAGCAATAGTGTAAGTGAGCTACATCTTTACAAGTGAGCTACTTGTTTTCTTTTTCTAACAGCTGTCATTGCCCCTTCCCAAGAGTTCTGGAATATCGTGAAAGCCGGGAAGTCCGTTTCCTCACTGGAGAAATGTTGCAGTATTTTCTGCGTCCAGGTTGTACACAGCACTCCCCAGGCTGTTACTGAATGTTGCATATGCCCTGTTGCTCGATGCCTCCTAATATTTGGGAAGGATGTTGGCTCTGACAATGGAAGATTTTACTAGCAGAATCTTCCCCCCTTTCCATCACTTTTTTGGGAAATTCAACTGTTCTCCACGTTGACCACCCCCCCCTTCCTTTTTTTTCCACTTCTAGGTAATGTCAACCTAACGATTCTCTGTTTCTCCTCTGCTTCCAAACAAATACAAATGAGTGATCTGGATATTTTTCAAATCAGTGTAGAATCCCAGAGGTCGTCTTCTCCTAAATAAATATAGGGGTGAGCTTGACACTGGGGAGTTTTGGGAGAGGAAGTGCTGTGAGAGGATGCACAAAAGTCTGTTCGTCTTCCGAGAAGAGAGTAGCAGGGAAAATACATTATCTTTTTATCCTTAGATTTTTGAAAAAAGAATGGACAACTGTGAATATGTCAGTAGTTTATTCTGCTGCATATTCATGAAAAAGTGTCAGGTAATTAAACAGGACTCTACAAAAACCTCCTGCATAGCAAGAACATGACTATTTTTTTAAAAAAAAATCATTCAGTAAAGAGGTTTATTCAAATAGCTCAGCTAGATTCATAGCCCCATAAACAAATTCACATCACTTGTGGGAACTTTGTAACTTTGACACTTGGGTCTTACCCTAGACCATGTATATTAGAGTGACCGAAAGCAATTCTAAACAAAGTCAATTTTCAGGAAAAGGCCTGGCTTAATTGATGAACAACTTCCAGGAAGTCCCAGGTCCTTGTGTGATTCAGTCATGGGCGTCTGTCTATCCTGTCAGCTCCTCTGTGAGGATCTCAGGCTGTAGAAAGGAGTTTCTCTTACTTGAGAAAGCCACCATTTCTCTCACCAGCCTGGAATTAGCAGGTAAGAGAGAGGGAATATTTGAGGGTAATGTTAAACAAAAAGAAAAAAGTCACTGTGTTCTCTATCAGTCTCAGTCATAACCTTAAAAACTTTAAATAGTCCAAGAAATTAAATTCCTTTTGTATCTGAAGAGCACTCAGCAAAACTAGAAGCTGCTAGAATTTACTTTAGTGTCTTGATTTCATGTCACCTGTGTTGTGTTTCTGTATCTAATGACTGATCATTAGTATCTGCCAGCAATCTTCAAAGATGTTGAGGCTGGAACCACTCTAATATACATGGTCTAGGGTAAGACCCAAGTGTCAAAGTTACAAGGTTCCCACAAGTGATGTGAAGTTGTTTACAGGGCTATGAATCTAGCTGAGCTATTTGAATAAACCTTTTTACTGAATGATTTAAAAAAAAATAGTCATGTTCTTGCTATGCAGGAAGCCAGCATATCAATGCATCCTAGAAGTATATTATATAGGACTTAGTAGCTTCTCCAAACTGGAGTCATAATCACTATGCTTAAAGAGTGGATTAACCGTTGCTTTATCCCATCACTCTCCTTTCTTTTCATCTTTCTTATAGTGTTCTGGGTGTGATGAGTTCTAGATGTGTGTGTGTGTGTGTTTGTGTGTGTGTGTGTGTGTGTGTGTGCGCGCGCGCGCACGCGCGTGCTCACGCGTGCACATGTGAGTGCCAGAAGTTTGTTGCAACTCCACTTTTTTAATTCATTTATTATTCTTAATACATATTTTTTGTTCTTTTTGAGAGAGGGTATCACTATGTAGCCTTGGCCGACCTCAAACTCATAGAGGTTCATCTGCCTCTGTTTTCTGACCAATGGTACACTCCACCAGATCTAGCTATATTACTTCAATTTTGAGGCAGTCTCTGAGACTAGAACTCAATAAATTCATTAAGCTGGATGCTAGCAGTCTTCTGTGCCTTTCTCAAGAGTTGGGGTTACAGATGAATGCCAGCACAACATGCTTTTTCATAGATGTGGGGTATCTGAACTCAGATACTCATGCTTGCATAGCAAGCACTTAACCCTGTGAGCCATTTGCCAAGCTTTTCTTCCCTTTAAAACTCCCACTTACTTCCCCCTTCTGCATTTTACTGCCAATTTCTGCCTGCTATTTATCATCTCCCTGTGATGTGGATGGTGGATTCCTGGAGCACTGTCCTTTTCTTCTCAGATATTGGTGCTTTTTGTTTGTAAATGTGGTCTACATTGTCCCATTGGCTTCCATACCTGTAGAAGCCTGCATAAGAAAGGAAAACTTAAAAGCCAAAGGGCATCAATTCTTCATCTGTTTTTTTTCTTGTAGCAGAAATGACTGTTTCCTTCAAAAACATTATAAAATGTGGATAGATGATGGGAAGGAACAAACGTGAGAACCCTGCAGTCCTTCTGCACTCCTTCCTTAGAATTGTCTTTGCTTTCCTTCTGTCTCTGTTGTTTCCAAAGAACTTTCCAAACTTAAAGTGCTTTTTATGCATCCTCCTCTTGGCACATTTTAAAATAGAGCCTTTGACTGTACACTGTGAAACAGGAGCATTGGTGATTTTAAAGTAACTCTGTACCTTTGAATTCTAAACTCAGATTTAGAACTTTTGACATTAGAATGACTGGAATTTGTTTAATGATAAATGAGAATTCTGATTCTTGGAGAGATTAAAGAGCACACTCTAATGTGGAACTAGTTAGTGACAGACCTAAATATAAAACTTAGCCTTACTCAATTCAAGGGCCCATGTGCCTCTGTGTGGTGCCTGTGCTATATGCCAAGTGCACGGCTGTCAGTTCTATATAGATGCTTCTGAGAGTATGCAAAATCGTGTCTACACAAGAGACACAAGCATTGCCTATCTTCTTGGCATAATCAAAGAGATCAAGTGCTGATGAATTTTCTGGGTAGTTCGGATGCAATTCCATTGTTCAGGGTATGTATCATGTTATCTTTTATCTTTTCATAGTGTCAAGCCATAGTGTTTCATAGTACATAACTATTAATCATGTGAAGAATGCTAACTAATCAAGAGATTTGACCTACAGAAAATGAGCTTTCAGGTATTTGCTGATAATTCACAGAAGCAAATTGTCTAATGAGTTTTGATGAGGTATATGTGCATATGTGTGTACATGTTTACATGCATTTCCCTATATATGAGCAAAGTTTATACACTTCTATATGTATGTGCTGTGGAAACAGAATCCCTCATTGAGGTTGGAGCTCACCCACTGGCTTCATGGGCTGACCAGGAAGCCCCAGAGACCGTTCTGTATTCTCTGCAGCACTGCGGTGATAGGCATATGGGACACCACTAATCTAAGCTGAACTTAAATCCTCAGGTTTGTGCAGCAAGCACTTCAGCAATTGAGCCACCCATGTGACCTGATTCTGTACGTGCTTAATGAAGTGACAGGGTTGCAGACTGTTATGTTATATGAGATTCAGTATACAAATTTTCTAGTTGCATCAACAGCCATTTTCTCGTCCTTTTATTTCACCTATTGACATCTAGTGTGGTGGCCCACAGTTTGGGGCAAGATGGCTTAATCTATTAAGGTTTCATATGTTGTGTTGTGACTATGCAATAAAGAGTGTAAGGACTAAGCTGTACTGGTCTGATAGGACTAACCTGTTGTCACTAAGCCGAGAAAATAGCTTTTTCTTTCTTCTTGACGTGTGTTGTGTGTTGTGTTGTGTGTCTTGTGTGTGTGTGTGTCTATGTGTGTGTGTGTGTGTGTGTGTGTGTGTGTGTGTGTGTGTGTGTGTAGCATGTGCATGTGGGAACATGTGTAAGTACACATGCACATATGGAGGCTGGGAACAAATTGTAGAGGAGTTGGTTCTCTCTTTTTATCATGTGATTTCCAGGGATCAAAGTCAGGTGACTTAGCCTGGTCCAAACATACTTAACCTTCAGAGTCATCTTGCCGAGACCCAGGGAATGCTTTTGGTAATTATCCTTTGGGGAGTTATCACCTCTCCTTCCAGCTCTGTTCTTTATCCTAGGTGGTATTCTTTCTCAGATTCCTCACTTAAAAAAATAGAATACCATACCTGCTTTTTGCAAAACCATTGGAAGGTGATTTTTCAGGTGTGTGCTTGTACTTCCAAGTTTCCAGGGTAGGCAGTCTTAAAAGATTCTTATAGGTTCTCCATGTAATCAGAGTCTTCTAAGGGCACACATTGGTGGCAGATCTATATTAGCCTATGGTTTATGGTGATTAAAATTTGATATAGTGCAGAAAAATCAATAGAATTACAGGGCTGGGTGGTAATTTGCAGCAGGGGAACTTGAGAGGAGTATTTCTATTTCTGTTTTATAGTCTTTTTGTCTATTTGTCTTACTCAAGCCACCTGACCATTAAAGTGTCAATGTTTTAAAAAGGAAAGTATTTTTCCTTTCTCATTGGGAGAGAAATATATTCATCTCCTTTAAGTCTCTCTGGAAATTTTGGAGGATTATCTTTTGTGTGGTCTCTTTCCTTATTATGTTCTACTGTGTTACTGAAAGTGTGTGAGAGGCCAGGCTTGTGACACTGGTCCAATGGACACCTCCTTGTCACAGGTGCTTTAATTTTCTCATTCTATGCACCTGAGTCTATGTCACTGGGTAGAATGTAAAGAGTTGCTCCATGAGGACTTCTGTTTCATATGTGGTCCAACTCTTTGGTTTAGAACTTGTAATCTGGAGACTAATGTAATGTTTTTAAATGATTTCTTTGCTCACTTGTCTGTTGAGGTAGGGATTTCATGTAGTTCAACATGGCCTTGAACTTGACAAGTAACTGAGGACAACCTTGAGCTTTCGATCCTCTCATTTTGTTTTTTTCTCCTCCCTAGTGCTGAGACTGCAAGCTTGCACCAATAAGGCAATTGTTAGGGGTGGATGTGGATCTAACCCAGGCTTTGTGCATGCTAGACACTCTATCAGTGGAGCAGTAGCCTCACCCACCCTTGATAATACCTCACTTAAAATTTGCCATATGTTTACAGGCACAGGCAAATTTGAGTGCTTGTATTAGCGAATAAAGAAAAATTACCTCATGTCAGGAGATTAGCAGTCAAAATACATGCACTATATATTTCCCAATGCTGGTGCTTAGGATTTTGTTTCTTCCAAAATAAATAATGACTATCTTCAGTAGGATCAGTTTCTCAGCCTGATATTTAATTTTAAATGCAAGAAAAAAGAGATTTTCATGTGTATTTAGATTGCTGTATAGCTAGATTAGGCTTAAGATAAGCTTAAAGAGGATGGCTAAGTAAGTATTGGAATTCTATCATAAACGAAACCTCAGAATGTGAGAATAGTTATATATCAATATGTGGCTAATTATATCTTACAAAGTACTCTGGCATTACACCAAGAACATAGCAACCAAACCACAGTATATCACACATGCCATTATCACCTTACAGATGAGATAACTGAAAGTTAGTTGCCACACAGATAATCATATTATAATCAGGTCTCACAGATAGGCTCATTTAACTCTATTTCCTATTCATAATCACTGTTATATATTGGAGATAAGTCCATTCATTCTTTTATTCAGTCAGCCATAGTCAGTACTTTGCCTATTTGGCAAGCACTGGACTAGGTGTTGTAAACCACAATGAGTAAAATGGACATGATCCCCAATTTGATGGACTTAGAGACATATGGTTGTATTGTGGTCGGCCACGTGCCCAGCAACTTTAAACCTAGTGGTTCATAAAATACCATCTGTCATCCCAATCAGTCAGGTCTCAAGGAGCTGACTCCCAGAATGGGCGAGGTACTCTGGGAAGCTCTCAGCATTATAACCCCTCCTGCAAAATCGATCCAGCCTATGAGTTACCTGTGCTGCATTATCGACTTGTTCTAGCATCCCAGCAAAAGCATGGTGTACACAGAGAAGTAGGCATCAAGTGCTCTTGGCAGGCTACGTTGGAGAAGAAACTTGTACGCAAATGTCAAGTATTAAAATCAGGGAAAATGTGTGTTGTCATGGAAATAATTTGGATTCCTCTGTGAGTACAGACTTTAATTACCCTGGTAACTTGATGTCCTTGGGGCATGATAAAAATTTGTCTTTCAGAGATAGCAGATGTATTTTGAGGTTTGGCAAACCCATTCAACTCTTTATAAAGGTGTGGTATAGAGTGAGGCAGAACTATCACAGTGAAGGGGGAATGAATGTGTTGAGTCCTAACAGACTAAGTTGGAGTCCAAATTGAGAGCCTGGGACCTGTGAGGAAGACAAAAAATGTGCAGACAGCCATGCTCAATGAGCATCTGAAAGGGCCGTGTATCCTGATTTTCCACAGGCACCTTGTGATTGACAGTTACTATAGCAAATATGGAAGCACCCAGTGGCTTTGCCTTAGAGTGCAGCAGTTGAATATCCCATCGAACACATTGTCTAATGTGTCCTAACTGAGGAAGTTTGCAAAGTAGCATAGCCTGAGCACAAGTTATTAGCTGACTGGGTTTACAGGGCTGATAGTTACTTACAGTGACCAACTCCATTACAGAAACTCCTCAGAGAAGCTACGGAGAATTTTCATAAATGTCAGACTGGCATATCAGTATACCTGTTACAATAACAGTAGTCAGTGCTGTCAGTGCATGAATCTAATATGGTGTAGTCTCAGCTGGTTTCGGACGGGGCTTCATATGAAGTGAGTTTCCACTGTGTGGACAAGGCTCACTTAAGACAGCATGTGTATGTATAAGTACATGTTCGTATGTGTGTAGGTACATGTGTATAGGTGCATATGGATGTGTAGCCATAGGAAAAGTTCAAGTACCATTTCTAAGGCACTATCTTTCAGTTGTATTTTTCACATGAGGTCTTTCTCTGGCCTGCAAAGCATAAAAAATGCAAAGCTGGCTGGTTTGGGATTGCTGGATATCTGACCATCTCCCAGCCCTGGAATAAAAAGATTATGCTACCAACCCTTGCTTTTCATAACTTATGTATATATGTATGCATGCATGTATATAGGTATATATGAATGTAAGAGTCAGGGTACACATATTATATGCCATGGGTGTAGAGGTCAGATGACAACTCTGAGAACTGGTTCTTTCCTTCCACCTTGTTGATTCAGTTTCCCTTATGTTTTGCTACTGAGCTGTACATGTCATGTTTCTCCTGTATTTGAAGTCTATTTCTCCATAGGAGTTCATGGATTACAGGCAAGGACCACGTAATATGGCTGTTTTTAAAGGTCGATTGGAGTGAGGATCAAACTCGGAATCAGGTTAAGACAACTAGAGTTTTCATGCACTGAGCCATTTTGCTGGCCTGACATCTGGATTATGCTTTTAAAACATGGTTTCTGGGTTGCTAGTTAAGATCCTCTTGCTTATAGGGCAAGCACTGTACCTTCTCACATATCAGCCTAGCACCTTAACATTCTGTAAGGTCCACAGTGACTGTTCAAAGAAAAGGAGATCTAATAGAAGAACAACGCAGAAGAAAGAAATTATCCCAAAAGCCAGCCAGGAGCAACACAGGGAAGACCACAGAATGCTTTCCTGTTTAGAAGGAAGGAATTATAAGGTCTCACCATAGAGAAGTTATGCTAGGAGTGAGTGTGGGGATAGAGAGGCTCAGGTAGCACAAAGCTGTTTCGACCTGAATGGTTTGACTCTTTCACCTAAGTGGAAAGTTCTATTTGCCACCCCGTATCTTTTGCTGGAGGGCAACTGTCAAGTATTCGTGTCATCAAGAAGTATCCATTCAATGAGTACAGCTGCCAGTTCTCACAGGTCTTGTAGGAGCCCTTCTTAACTGGAAGAATAAAAATCATTTCAATCATTTAGGAATTAGCTGCATGATTGGCAAAGCTCTGGATCGCATTAGCATGCTGCTTGAGAGACCAGAAAGGGCAAAGAGGGAGGAAGCAAACCGCATCAGAGTCCCATTACAGTTAGCAAGGGAAGCTGGGGGAAGAACAAAGGGAAACCACATAGCTGGTTGTTATTGGTCCTACTTGTTCTTTCTCTTTAAGATTGTTATTGACTCAATTGAGTGCCTTTATCCAGGTCTGAGGGGATCCGGTGTGAGTGAGGAGGATAAAGGGATCGAAAGAGAAAGATTTCCACTCAGTGTGAGAGGAAATTATCTTTAAAGGGAGATGAAGGAGGAGTTGAAGGTCCAAGGGCAAATGAAGTACCTCCTTGAAGGTAAACTGGGCCCAGACTGGCAGGCTGGACCTATGTGTCCCAAAGTACATCACAGAATGGGAAAATTATAGCCTTTAACATTTTTGACTTTTAATATCAAAAAAGACAGCATATTCTTGGCACTTGGTAATAATCATAAAATACAGTTTTTTACTAACACCTTTTTGTATCACCACACATAGCCAAATCTTAAGGATATTTATTTATTTATTCAGTCGTACATCTGTTTTTTTTGTTTTGTTTTGTTTTGTTTTTGAGATAGGGTCTTGCGTAGTTCCAGCTAGCCTCAAAATTGTTATCTATTAAAAGATGACTCAGAACTCTTGATCTTCCTCTTGAACCTCTGGAGTGCTGGGTTATAGGTATAAGCTATTATGCCTGCTTTTATCCAGTACCAGAGAGAACCAATCCAGGGCCTTGTATATGCTGGGCAAGGACTCTAATAACTGAGCTAAACCTCCCAGCCATTTTTATTTCATTTAATTTCATTGCTCTTTGCAGTTAAGCAATGGGACTCTTCAGCCAGGGCGGGCAGAAGAGTGATGGGCAGAGTTCACGGAGGCCGAGTCTGGGCAGGCACTGTGAGTACTGGGGCCTGCTTGTGAGTTCTGCAGGGCACTGTGCAGAACACTTAGTCTCAGGTCTCCATCTGTAGCTTGTCACATGGTATGTTGAGCTGACATATGGCCCAGGGCCAGCCCTGGGCATTTGATCATTGTCAGCTCCCCTGCAGGGTCGGCCCAAATCCAGATTGGAGGACAGAATGGCACACAGTGCTTGACTTTCTGATGATGGCCTAACCCTGGAAAGGCTCAGGGCCAAAGGTCAAAATGAAAACAAGGATGCTGTGAAATCAAATCAGAGGGTCAGAGCTCAGGGCCCTCTTTTCACAGATGAGGAGCTTGAGGCTAAGGAAAAGGGGAGGGGATGATGGATGGAGTCCATTCCCCACATGAACAGCAGGAGTTGGGCTGGAAATTGAGTTCTCTTCTTCCCAATTAGTGATTGCTTGCTTCAGCTAACTAGCTGTCATCCAGCAATACTGGTAAATCAACAGCGGACTTGTTAGGAGAGGTGGAGGCCTGGTAAATGAGCAGTGGGTTTATTAGGTAAGGTGGTGAGAGGACAGGGAAGCAATATTTTTATACTTATAGATGAGACAGACTATGGTGGCATACTCATAAGTCTATGTCACAAAGGAGAGCTCTTCATATGGGAGGGAGGCCACTGGGAAGCGGTGATAAGAGACATTAGGAGGGCTGCCTACTTAGCTAGTGTGATATTGCCTGGGCTAGGGTAATGAACCTGCCCACACGATGGCTAGAAAGAAGTTAGTGCATCAAATACATCAAAGGAAAACAAATTTAGCACAAATTTCTGTGTCTGAGCAGAGAAGGATCTGAGACCAATATTAGGGTTTTCAGGGTAGGATGTCTGTGAAATTGCAAGTCAGTGGATATGTGGGGTTCATGTGCCAGGCCATCTGACTTATGGTTCTTTTCATCCTCCTTCCATGTCTTCTTGGAGAGAACAATATTCTCAGTTTCCTTTCTTTCACACAGTGAGGGAAGCAATGACGGGGAATTTACACTAAAGTGGTGGTGATCGGCATGTGTTGCTGGGGTGTCTTCAAACTGTAATATGAGATTAAAGAGATCATTTGTCACTGAGCAACGAAGCTTGAAACGCAATGCCACATACAGGAAACAAATCTTTGACTAGATTCATAATAGGCTGAAAATTTTGCTTCAAGTACACTTATACCTTTTAAAAAATATTTATGTATATGGGTACTTTGTCTGCATGTACATCTGCACACCAGAGGATGGCGTTAGAGAGATGAGAGCTGCCATGTGGGTGGTGGGAATTGAACTCCGGGCTTTGGAAAGAACAGTGAGTGCTCTTAATCATTGAGCCGTCTGTCCAACTCCAATCATGCCTTTTATTACCAAGTACCATGTGACTTTGTGGGACCCAGAATGATTATGCAGGTGCACATGCAGGTCACTTGTGACGGATGTGCCTGAAGTTGGAGTTGCAAGTGGTTGCAAGCTGCCAGACAACAGTGTTGAGAACTGAACTTGTGTCCTCTATAGGAATAGTGCATACTCCTACCTGTTGATCCATTTCTCCTGCCCCATGCTTCCTGTCCTCTATGCACAATTCATAATGTGTCCTTCTACTGGGGATACCTTCCGTCTTGAGGTAGAAAACAGTCCCTGGCCCATAAAATTCTTAATCCCCCTTTGCTGTGCTGTACACATCAAGTGAGTAGTGACTCTCCTTCCTTGTGACTCCTGCTTTCTACAGTCCCATGTGACCACTGGCCACTTGAATCTCTAGTGTTTCGCATGAAGGCCAGAGCCAGGCACTTGAGCCATCATCAAATGGAACTGCTACATCTACACTTATATGTCCTTCTGTGTAACTGAATAAGTCATTCAGTTTCTTTGGAAACCTGGCCTTGCTGCATGGCACTGTCTCCTCTAAATTTTATTTTATTTCTCGTACAGAGTTCAACATTACTCTTAGTTGTTGTTTAGTTTGAAGTTTTTTGTTTATTTGCTTGTTTAAAATTCAGATGACTCCCAAATTCTTGTTGCCTAAAGATGAGTAATAGTCCAATCTACAATATGCGAAGGAAAAACATAGGTTTCTTTACACTAGCTACTTCCTTCTACAGTTAGAGTAGGCTGAAGAGGAGAAAGAAGAAACGGCTGTCTCTCCATCTTTTCTGTGCGGGTACCCCAGGACTTACTGACAATAGCTACTGAATGCTTGGAATCCATAGACGTACCTAATTGCCCAACACTCTGAATATACATTGTCATAGTAGAGGACAAGCTTACAGGGTTGGGTAAGTAGATCAGCTGTTAAGAGTACATGCCTAGCATGCACACAGCCATTATCTTGATTCCTAGCATTTCATAGACTGAACGCAATCTTGTATGCATGTAATTCTAGAACATGAGAGGAAGATCTGACATCCAAGGCTATCTTTGGTTTCAGAGTGAGTTTAAGATCATCTTAAGCTACTTGGATCCCATTATTTTAGTGACGTAGCCAAGTTACTAAGACAAGTGAGCAACGTATTAAACAATGGAGTCTCATTCTATAACCTAGAGCTGCAGCTAGAAGATGGCTCAGATGTCTGGCTCTTGTCTGATGGTAAAGACCACAAACTTAACTGTTCATGTCTGCATCAGACTCTATATTAGGAAGGCTACTAAATATTGGAACCTAACTTTAAATCTTTGAAAGAAGAAACATTTCAGTATTTTTCTTAAGATGGTCCAATTAGGATAGTTGATAAAGTACCTCCAGCAGGACAAAGACATTACCTAAAGAACATACATGTTTCAGTCACTCATACTGGTATGTGTTTTGTGGCTGATAATGGCCAGTACCTATTAATCAGGTGTGAATGATTAAAACCAAATTCATTTATAATTAGTGGAATTAGAAATTTAGAATGAAATAGGTTGTGCTACTATGTTTCAACTATTGTAAATATATCTTCAAAATGCTTGAAACAAATTAGACGTGAATTAAAAAAAAAAAGAAACAAGACTCATTAAAGCAGCTAGGCTGTTGATGTGCCTGTCAACCGTATTATACATGTATGTTTAGTTTGATGGAAGTGCTGAAACAGGAACTGAACCCGGTTTTCGGCTTCGTTTTTCAGTCCATCTTCTTAACCTGGAGAATTCTCTTCCTCCACATTACTGAGAGAACACTTCTTCCTGTAGCAGCCTGCTCTGAGAGGTTTACATAAGAATCGTCCACAAGCTCGTGGACATTACACATACCTACTCCAGTTGGTGTTTGGTGCAGACATTGACCCACCTTGGTAGATTTTTGTTATTCTGATATTTCTGAACCCTGAGACCGCAAGACGTTTTTAAGGTCATAAAGGCCAGGGACTACTTTCTCATTTGATGCAGTTAAAATACATAGATAAGATATTCAAATCTTTGTTAACCGCAACAAACTTCTTTTTCCTGGGTTGGTTCCAATCCCTATTAGCAGCTTTCCTCATCAGACAGAAAGAAGTTTGTTGCAGTCAACATAGAGGAAAAAAGAGTTGGAGATCTGAAGACCACTTTGACCTCAGACCTGGAGATGCAGAATTTGGAGTTTGCCTAGGTGATTTCCTGTCTCATTTTGTGGATTATTGTTAAGTGATTGGATGAATCTTAGATGAGACTTTGATCTTTGGACTTTTAACATTGTTGAGACTGCTGGAGACTATGGGGACTTTTGAAGTTGTACTAAATGTATTTTGCATTATGCTATGTTTAAGTATGGATAGACTCATATGTTGGAGCAAGTCTATGGAGATCAGGGAGTGGACTGTGATGATTTGTACATGCTCTGCCCAGGGAGTGGCACTATTAGAAGTTATGGCCCTGTTGGAGGTGTGTCACTTTGGGCATGGGCTTTAAGACACTCTTTTTAGCTGCCTGGAAGTCAGTATTCTGCCAGCAGCCTTCAGATAAAGGTGTAAAACCCTCAGCTCCTTCTGCACCATGCCTGCCTGGATGCTGTCATGTTCCTGCCTCTATGATACTGGATTGAACCTTTGAACTTGTAAGCCAGCCCCAATTAAATGTTTTCTTTACATGAAAAAAAAAGATATTCAAATCTGAGCTATTAGGAGTGTACTTCTTTTCTTTTAAAATTCAATAACAAAGGGACCATTTGTTTACTTTGTTTATATTAAGGAAATTCCATAGAGAAACTTGGGCCAAGCAGAACAGAGGGACGAAATGTCTTTCCTGGCAGTCTTCTTCAGAGCTCAAGATTTTGAGTCTAAGTACTCTGCCTCAGGAAAACCCACAAGGACACCCACTTGGTCTTGTTTGTTTCTTTCTTGCTTTTTGTACTTCTGACTCCACCTTTCTTATCAATAGAGTCAATCTTGGGTACAATATGGTGACTTCTCTTTGCTACCTCACTTTGATTCCTATAAGAAATGTCACATAATTTTCTTATACCAATTCTCTGTAGCTTGACAAGGATAAGCATGGGGGAGCTTGTTGGGCAGACATCAATTTCTCCAATGGTTTGGGAGGTTAGATGAGCCACTGGAGTCGCCCAGGGCTCTAAAATGATTTCTTTCTTTCCTTCCTCCCTCTCTCCCTCTCTCCCTTCTTCCTTCCCTCCCTCCTTCCCTTCCTTCTTTCTTTCTTTCTTACTTACTTTCTTTCTTCCTTTCTTTTTTCTTCCTTCCTTCTTCCTTCCTCTTCCTTTCTTCTTTTCTTCCTTCTTCCTTCCTTCCTTCCTTCCTTCCTTCCTTCTTTCTCTTTATTTCAATGTGAAACTGCTGACATTTCGGTTATTTATGAAAATGTCAAGGCTCTGAAAAATAAGTTTTACTCTCTCCTTGTAGCTTAATTAAGCTAATTAATACTCCATGCATAGGTCAGATGTGACCCTGCTAAGAAAGATAGCTTACTTTTTTGTAATTTGTCCACAGAAGGAAAAAATGCTTTTGTGCAACTGTGCTCTTAGGAAACTACTGTCAACCCTCATTCTCCCTCTGGTTGGAAAAGTAGAAAGCGACATATGTTGTCCCTAATCTTGAGTGACAGCCATTTAGCCAGCAGACATTTGCATGGTCTTTGGAGAATTATAGCACACATTCAACATGCCTGAATCCTTTTCATTTGTACGTGAACACTTGCAGTGCATTTTAGATCTTGACGTGCAATGTCCTAGAGAAAAAGAGCTGTGACACTCAGAGAAGAATGTCACAGGCAGAATGTTCCTTGGCTTTAAGCTGGAGAAGGAGAGATGCATTTAGCCAATGGAGTCTTTCATTTGCTGCAAAAAGCATCAGAATCTCAGTCTGTCTCTCTACTTTTCCTGCCTTCCCCCCTCCTCCTTCCATTGTTGTAGCCCTGTCCTTCTCAACTTTTTTTTTCTCTTTCCTTGGTTACCCTTATCATTTGCACTGACTCAGTTGCTACCAGGTGTGGTAATTTTAAGATTTTACACACACACACACACACACACACACACACACACACACACATACACTCTACTTTCTATTATGGATGTCCTTTTATGGTTTACAACTCGCTTATCTTAATTAAAGAACTTTGCACATTACAAGGGCAGTAGACATGGCTCATTAGGTGAGCTCTTGCCAATTATGAGTATCATCCCAAGCATCACAGGAGAAGGTAAATATGTTACACATGCCTATTCTAGACAATTGTGAGATATATCTCAAACTGGAGAATGTGCCATACTTACTTGGAGAACTTATTTAAATGCAGACTAGAGAGAGAGGTCAGTGGGTCAGGTCATGTACCGCTCTGGAAGTGGACATTAGTTTGCTTTCCAGCACCCACATCAGGTGTGTGTAACCTCTTATAACTCCATCTCTAGAGAATCTGACCCCCCTTATGACTTTCACTGGTACTTTGCCCACCCTCCCCCAATGCAAATAATTCTTAAAGAGCTAAGTGTTGGAAGTTATCATTAGTGTCTGATTTATTAGACCTAAGGTAAGCCACAAGAGATTTAATTTGTAACACATTCTGAGAAAATATTGACACAGCTGGTTAAGGAGCTAAAGAACACAGAGAAAGCCCATCTCATTCATCAGAGTAGATAACAAATAACCTTTAACAACTAAGTTATGCTTTTTAAAAATAGTGTATTCTATTGTTGATATTCACAAGATGATTTTTACTTGACTGAATCTTAGGCTCCTGAAACCTCTAAGTCCACCTGCACAATTTCTTATAAAATACACTTGTAAGGAAAACCCCTGACACGTCAGTTAAGGAAGATGCCTTATCTCATCACCATCCATCTCTATTGATGGGATTACTCATTCTCCAGCTCTTGGGAATGTCACATCATCATGGCTTGAACTCAGCAAGCATCCTTTTAGTTTAGGGTATTCCTTACCCTTCCTCTTGTCAACTCAAGTAATTCTTTGCCCACGATCCCACTCCTAAATCCATGACTTTTTTTATCTACTACTTTTTTCCTTTTAGTAGATATTTTATTTATTTACATTTCAAATATTATCCGCTTTCATGGTTTCCCCTTTAGCAATCCTATTTCCCAACCCACTGCTTCTATGAGGGTGCTTCCCCACCTACTCCCTCCCTTCTCCCTGCCCTGACATTCCCCTACACTGGGGTGTTGAGACTTTCCAGCACCAAGGGCCTCTCCTCCCATTGGTGTCTGACAAGGCCATCCTATGCTACTTATGCAGCTGGAGCCTTGTATCACTCCATGTGTACTCATTTGTTGGTAGTCCCTGGGAGCTCTGGGGTGTCTGGTTGGTTAATATTGCTGTTCTTCCTATGGGGTTGAAAACTCCTTCAGTTCCTTCAGTCCAAACCCATGAATTTCTTTGTCTATCTTATTTGGAGCCTAATCTCTCTCTCCTCTGCATCTCTACAGTCACTGTTCTATTGTACTAATTCTAAGTATACTTCTTCTTTGCTGTGCTTTAAGAATTACTAGGCTCTTTCTTTAACCATACATATGCGACTTTATCTACCTATTCGTTGTCTTGAAAGAAATGTCTCAGTACTATGACCTTAATTTCCTAGTGATTTTCTTTGCATAGGAGCTGGGAATCCTGATCTAGATTATATATTACAGGAGAATCAGTCTCATTGTCCTGTGGCAGAACTCAGTTAGACCCTATAGGTGATGCTGAAATTTGCTATGGGTCAGTACCCCTGGGAACAATGCAACCTTCCTCTTTTGTGGATATTTGGCAGACCACATCCAAACTTGTACAGAAGTTTTAGAAGGGGAATTCCAACAAGAATAGATTTCAGGGATTTACTTTACAATGGTAAAGTTGTTTTTCATATTTATTTGAGTATTTGATGATATTTTCATTTCTGTTGAAATTAAACTAATTCATCTTCATTTGCAACTTAATGTCTTTTAAGATTGGACTTAGATGTTTGAGGAATGAACACTTTGAGTTAAGCATTTGTCTTAGTTTATCACAATAGTGCTTTGACATAGCACTATGATAAACTGCCACTTGTGAAGGAAACAGTTTTTTTTTTTCTGCTTGCATTTCACAGGTTACACTTTATCAATGAGGATAGTGTGAGAACAAAAAGCAGGAACCCAGAGGCAGGAACTGAAACAGAAACCAGGGAGGAACTCTACTGGCTGGCTTGTTCTGCCTGCTTTCTTTTACTTTCTACCACAGGCCCAGGGTGGCAACACTCACAGTTGTTAATCAAGGAAATACTACATGGACTTGCTCACTAGCAATCTGGATAAAAGCATTTTCTCAGTTGCTGTCCTGAATAACTCTAGCTTGTGCGAAGTTGACAAATTCTCTACTAGGACAGCATTTCTTACTTGCTAGGTACTTTCAAATATAAGACTTCATTTTATGATGCAAAGTAGCCAGGATGTGGAATGAGCCACCCACATGTTCATGTTGTCCTGTTGTTAAGGAAAATGAGTCTCAGGCTAAGAAAGTTTATTTTCCATACCACAGTCCATATTCGTATGTAGCCAAATAAGATTTGTACTCATTTCTTTCCTGATTTAAATTTATTATTTTCTTTAAATGTTACACTTCCTATTGGGAGACATAACAGCTACAAATGGAATTCCACGTAGGCTATCATGATTGAGACTGAGGTTGGATAAATATTAGCACATTTTAATTTTTAAAGGCATGTTTCTTGAGTCGCGCATGTTTGTAGGTAATATAATTATTTTTTTAATATTTGGGTGTAATTGGGATCAAGTTAGAAAGTTGAGTTTTTTCAATTCATGCTGAACCTTCTTTTTCTCTTTCCTGTTTTCTTGGGGGAGGGTGGTGCTGGTGATGGTGGTGGTGGTGGTGGTTTTCTCTTCCTTTTAAACAGAGAACTGCACAGTCATCAACATTTAGCATTAGAGCTCATTGTTAACCTTTGTTGGTTTTCCTGAATGAAAACAAATCATTCAAATACCTAAGGATAGGAGGCAAGTATCCAGGAACCAGTGTTTTTAGTCCTGGAACGTTATTTTCAGTTCTGTTTCTCAGTGGTTGGCTGGAACCCAGAGTTTAACATAAAGCACAGGAGAGCTCTACCACTGACCTGTCCCCCTTCAATTGTCTTCATGGCATGGAGCCTTAGTTCTGCCTTTGTATAGATTATTCCCATTACTTCTTCTGCTCTGTGTCTTTTGCCTCATTTAAAGGCAGTGGGTTTGAACTTGACATTTTGGTTTTTTTTCCCACTTAGATGGCCCATTTATGATCGCAAATTTCACCTAAGTACAGTTGCCAGCCATCTCAACTTTTCTTATCTTGTGTTTTTCCACAGTAGGGACTATGCTGTGGAGCGACACGTTCTTGACCGTTCTGTGCCCTTGAACTTCCTGTTAACTTTTTATGCTACTGCTTGGCCAATAACCCTTTGAGAGTGGTCCTTCCCCTGATGTTGTTTCTCCTGTCACTTCAGCTTCATTTTTCCTCCCATCTTTATTCAGCAGTACAGAAAGAAAAAGAAGAAGAAGAAGATGACTACAGATCACAAATGAAACAGTTCCCTAATAGTCTCCAGTCCAGATCTCGCTTGTGTTGTCAGTATACTGCTGTGGTCACTTAGAGGTGCTGACAATTTTTGAAATAATGCGAGGTCCTGGGTTCATTTAGATAGATGGAGAGCATCTACTAACATGGCTCCATTAGGCTCTGATTCAATCCAATCTTTCTTTTTTCCTATAAAGTCATCAGAACCAATTACCGTAGAACTTTCAGAGCCTCTTCATGCCTAGGCAGCTTTCTGTACCCTCTACAGGTAGATGCTCTTGACCTGGGGCAAAAAGAGCAATGAGTGCTGACTAATCTACGTAGTTCTTGATGGAGCCTTTCTAATACACTACTGAATTTCATTAGATCAGTGAACCTATAAAACAGATCTTCATGTTCTTGTTTTATAGTCAGTGAATAAAGATCAAAAAAGAGAAAATATATTTCTCCAGTATTTTGTAGTGACTTTGACAAAAAGGTAAGTGACTATTATAAGACCCATTGTTGTAGGTGGGGGAGCTGGAAGCCATTGTTTCTTCCCCTTCTCGTGGTACATAGCGTCAATCAGTCATTGCAGTTCTTGTAGTCAGGGATGCAAGAGCTTCTAGAGCTTCTTCAATGCTCTTTCCTCCCCTTTCACTATTCTATGGACCTCCCACATATTCTCCCATTCTTCCTAGACCCCAAAGCTCAAGGTGTTGATGTGTCCACGAACCTTGCAGAAACTCATCATCATCTCAGAATTCCTAGGACACTACCCTAGCAACTGCATAATGAACCACGAAAACAGCATCCTTTTCAATATACTGTGATCCTGAGTATGTGCTTCTGGGATGGTGTTAATTTGATAAAACTTAACATCAACTCAAGCTTATCAGCATGGGTATAGATTTCCTATGCAAGGGCAGTGGAACTTAGGTTAAAATTATTGGCATGGCACAAGATTTAAGGGGGTTTCAAGCAATCTTCCTGAAGTCATTCTTGCTCTGAAGATGCAGTCTCCTTCCAAAAGCTTCAGTTCTAACAGAACAAAGGGAAGAGGTTGATCTGGAGTTTAAAACAAAAGACTTATAACAGGAAGCTTTGTCCTAGTAGAATCAATAATGATCCCTTTGGTTTATACCTTATGACTAAGCTTCCCACTCTCTTTCTAATGCCTCTTTGTAGTTCGACCCCCAATTTGGTCATGCATAATTCCCCTATTCACCTTGTCTGAGACTCTTGTGATTTTTCATAGCAAGTACCCAGTTATTCCTTAGCACCTAGTACTGTTTTACCAATTGCTTTGTCTCTGTTTATTATTTTATTTTGTTTTATTTACTTTGTTCTTTGAGATAGGGTTTCTAGTAACCCAGACTAGACTGAACTCAGTAGTTAGAGAAAGATGTCCTAGAGCATCTAATCTTTCTGGCTCTGCTTCTCAAGAACTGGGCTTATAGGTTTATGCCACCACGTTAGACACAGGCATTCATTTGAAAGACTTTCCAAACATTATTCAACTTATCCAACCAAAGATGACCCTAGCGTAAACTATCACAGGCCATGAGGGCGAGGAGCACAGACATTAATTAGATTATTTCAGCTCAGTTGACCAGGAAGTAGCAAAACTAGTATCACCCATCAGTGCATCCAGTAGCAGAGACCAGGCTCTTGACTCTTTCCATCACTGTAGTTCTCCAGTTTTCTGCTGCGGACCCTCAGAAGCACTCACTCCAGTGCAGCAATTTTCTTTAAACACCATCTGTATCTTCATCCAACCTGCTCTACTTCAGAGAAAGAGATTTATTGTTGATATAGTTTGGGGCTTTCTGCTCCCTTCCTCTTAACATAAATATTATACTTGTTTGGCAAATTCATATAAATTCTGTACACATCTACTCCTTTTCCCCCCTATCCAACTTCTCACATGTCCTACCTCATTCCCTCTCAAGGCTATGTGATCTTGAATCCATTTAGTATTGGATGCATGTACGTGTGTTTAGAGATGACCACTAAGGACCAGTAACCAACTCATCAGGGACCTCATCATTGGAAAAGAAGAATTCTCTCTTTCTGTCAGCCATTAATTTTCTGTTGCTATACATCTAGAGGTAGGGTCTTGTGAGATCTCTCCATCCATGTTGAATGTCATTGTGCTGGTACAAGAAAATCCCTAAGCAATGTAGGTTATTCCCATTGACCTTGAATGCTTCCCACACACTTTGGATGCAGGACTTAGAGGAACAGAGCTGGAGTTGACCAGTAAGCTCCCTTCCTGGGGATGAGCTCCAATACTATCTATGTTACTATGGAAGCTGCCAAACAGAAAGAGCCATGCACAGTTTTCCCAGCTCTAGTGCTTCTGAACCACAACAATTATCAGTATAACAAGGGATTGCCAAGGGTGCAAAAGTAGCACTCCCATCTTGTAGAAACCAATAGCCATTTAATTGGACTTAAGACCCCAGTAGAAGGGATCTGATGCCTAGTACTGCAAATCAAGGCAACTATTGATGGCTTGTGAGATCCTTGACCCTGGGGAGGTCATAGATGTGCTGCTACTTCTCTCATAAACCAGTATCATTCTCAACTGCATTCTAAGTACTTATCTTTATATCCATAGGTAAGTGTAGCTGTTACCCCTTTTCAAAGACGTTTCTTTTTGCAGGAGCAGGAGAGTATCTTCACAGCACTCCACATTCTTTATAGTCTTTGCTAGGAATTTTGCTCTGAAAAGTCAAATAAGCTCTCAAATGTGTTCTGATGGAATCAGTACATTTTTATTCAGCTTCCCTTCTCTATAGTGACATGCATGTGATAAGCCCATCGTGTCAAGTAAACGCGTATATGTTGTGGCAGAGGGGAATGCTGTTAATAGATTCGCTTTCAAACACTCCCTCAAATTATGAATCATAATATTTATTGCATTGTCCAAGTGAAACAAGCATTCAGTTGGTATTTATTGATGTAATTCCCTTCTACTATTTTACAAGTCATAAACCCATTATGGAAGGAAGGCTGAGTGACAGAGGTGTAAATTACCATAGAATGAAGAAATTAGCACGTACTGAGTGGAGCAGGTATCTGCTAAGGGACCTGGAAACCCTGAGGAACAGTGAGGAGAGTCTCCCATTCTTTTCAATCACTGCTCCAGAGCTTTTGGCCAGCTGAGGCATTTGGAAGTCAAAACTCCCTCTCACTGAGACCAGTTGCAGTTAAAAAAAGAAAAGAAAAGGAAAGGAAAGGAAAGGAAAGGAAAGGAAAGGAAAGGAAAGGAAAGAAAACCGTTTTCAACTCCTGGGAGCACTCTCTTCTTAATTTCTTAACTTTCCTTTTTTTCAACAGAGGATTCAGAAAGATATAAAGCTAAGTAATTTTATTTTTATAATTTAATTTTCATTTTATGGTGTAGTTGGAATGAGCTCTTCATTTATTTGTTTAATAATCCCAAGCTTTCTCTAATATCTTCTTGAATTTTATATTCTATTCCAAGGTGGCATCCTTTTTTTTTTTTTTGAATCTAAAAGAAAATCCAACATCCTTCTAGTATAAAATAGTCATGTTTCTCTTGTGGCTGGTTACTTAATGGTAGCTATCAATCACTCACAAGGCCACATGTTACATGCCCCAACCTTCTGCATCTTTCTGTGTATTTTTCTTCTTTTTTGCTTCTCTTTGTCCTTTTCCTGCACAACTATAGTAAGTAAACAACTTCTTATATGGTCTTTCTCTGTACCTTGTATTGTAATGGTCGCATTTCTCTTGTAATATTGATTTGAAAAACCCATTGCATGCCTGTGTATAGCGGAAATCTGAATCTTGCTGGAGGGAGTTATTTCATCTTTATTGAGGTGATTTACAGAGAGCTTTCTACTCAAATGAAATGCTCAGAGAGGGAGGGAGGGGACAGGCCCTGCAACCAAGTCATGCCTGACTTAAGCAGCCAGCCTTAGTAACCCAGAGATTGTATTATCATCCCAAGCTTTCATTTCTCTCTTCCTTCATTTTCTCAGTGAATGATGTGAGTCACTGCATTTTACATTAGGCAGTGTTCATGGAAATGTTTATGAAAGTTACAGGTGACCTTGGAAAGTCTGTTTCTTTCATATGACAAGTAATTTAGAACACATCAAATAAGTCTCTATTTTTATGCTATTTATATTAACCTTTAAGAATTTCCTTCCTATATGTAATATATATTTATCATAAATGTCTCCATTTCCCCAAGATCCACTTCCTTATTCTTTTCGTAATCATTTTTTTTATTTTCCATATAGCTCATCGAGTCCAGTTTGTATTGCCTGTATACTCATAAGTGTGGGATCATTTACTGAAGCCTGGTCATGACAACCAGGGACCACGCTCTTAAAGAAAAAATGACTCTCCCTCCCACCCAGGCTTTACCTCTCCATAATTCTTTAGGTAGAGGTGAGGGTTTTTGAGCAATTTCCCTTCCATGCTAGAATGTCAGCCAACATGAACTCCTATAGGCAAACACAGCTCGTGTGAATCCATAATTCTATCATGTCTAGAAGACATCGTTTTACCTTGGTCTTCCCTAATTTTTGGCTTTTACATTCTTACTAGTCTGCCTTCTTTTATGGTCCCCAAGTGTTGAGGGGAAGGGGTGTGATTTAAATGTTTCGTTTACAACCTGGTTAGCTGTTGTCTACTACACAAAACCATTCCTCTAGTAGGGTTTGAAAGGGGTACTAGTGTACAGATGCAAAAGAATGAATTTAGAGAGGACTTGGATACTATGTTCAAAAAGTGAAATGATAATAATAAGTTACCATTTGGAGTCTGTGAGCTCACTGACCAATGGGTTCTTCGCCAGCTTAACAGCATGAGGTATGCATTTCTTCTTGTGTAGTATAGGCTTTCAGTTCAATCAGGAAGTAGTTGCTTACCCCTGTAGCATCCATGCCACAAGTGCACTCATGGACATATCATGTCAGGCCAGTCATATTTTAATGACTAGCTAAGTAAAACTAATGACCATTTTTCTTCCCTACTTGCTTGTATAGCAGTGTTTCCTGGTACCACAGAACCAAACTGTTGAGGTGGAAGGTTCTAAGGAGCCCTTTAAATTAAAAGGGAGTGGTGGGGGTAGGGGTTTACAACATTTAGTTTTGCTAGAGAAGAAAATAAATTTTATTTATTTATTATTTACAATGTAGCCATTACTTTTTTAAAAAAATTTTCTGTTTGTCCACATAGTGCTTGAAAAATCTCACTTTAGCTTCTAATGTTCATCTACAGGTAAAGAATAAACATTTGATTGATACATGAAAAGTGTTCTAATTCCCACTGCCTTTGTAAGTTCAGCCAGGATGTTATTTCTCTTTGGTGCTACCATTTTTGGGGGGATAGGGGTCCCAGCAGGATTCCATCAAAGTGCTCAATGAAAAGAAAATGATATATTTGGGATTCCGTGAAGCAGGATGTATTTTGGATCGAAAGATGAGTGCATTTAATAAAGGGGATAGAATGCTTTATTTTTCTTCTAAATACCCATCAGCAAATGTTTTCTAAACAGGTGACATCTGTGCACTGTACTATCTATATATAATCCCATACTCTAAAAACACAGACAGGAAAGATTAGATATCACATATAGTACCAGCTTACTTTGAATCCACTAACTATGATCAGCTTTGCATTAAGAAACACCTTGGATCAGTGAGACGGCTCAACAGGCAAAGGTACTTGCTTCCAAACCTTTAGATCTCAGTTTAATTTCTAGGTCACACATGGTGGATGAAGATAAGTGAATTCCTAAAATTTTCTACTGATTTCCACTTAGAATTTGTATGAGTTGGTTCTCTCATTCTTTGGGGGAATCTCAGGCTGTCAGCTTGATAAAAAGCATTTTTGTCCACAGAATCATTTCTCTGGCCTTCAAACTATTCTAATGACTGTTTTGATCCCTGCAAAATGCCTATATTGAAACTCGTCCCTAATACAGTAGTATTAAGTAGGTGGGGTCATTAGAAGATTTTGAAACTATGAGGGTAAGAGGAATTATGCTATTATAAAACCAGCATGAGGCAGTTTGTTTGCTCCATCCACCAAGTAAGGATGCAGTGAAGGTACCATTTTGAAAGAATGCCCATCATCCTGTTACTGCCTGTTACCATTTGGGATTTCAGAGAGGGTTTGTTTTTCCATCCATTAAAAAAGTAAAGGGCAGCAAAATAATCCAAGACAAACCAGTGGTAACATGTAAAAAACTTTATTAAACATGAGGAAGCACAAGAGAGATGGAGGGGAGTATGGAAGGAAGGGAAGAGGTAAGGAGAGAGAGGTGGCAGGGGCACACACAGAGGAAGACTCCAGGTGAGTACAGAGTGGTCAGAGCTGAAATCTACTTTTCCTTTGGAGGGTTAGGAGGATTTAGTCTTTTCAGTGGTATGGGGTAGGTCTAATTCCCCTAATTCTGGGTTGGTTACTTTAAGGAAAGTGGCACTACTAACCTCACAGCTTCGGGTATGTGTGTTCATGACCAGCCTTGAACATGTTTGGTCAGCATGGACTGGTCTGCCAGAAAGGGACTGTCTGTAGCAAAAACCGAGCTGGTTGTTTCCTCGGGTCAGGAGAATGAAGTAGAAGCCAGAAGATTGTCGTCTTCATTGCCTGTCTGTAGTTCCTTTCCCTCTTGGTATGTCTATCAGAGCTTGTCTAGCTCCTAGTCTTTAAGTATGACCTAGACCATGGACTTCTGACCCTCCAAATTCCTGTGTTTAATGTATACTTTATATTTCTATCATTTATAAGTATTTTTTTGTTTTTATAGACCTAGTGGAATCTCTCTCTCTCTCTCTTTCTTTCCCTCCCTCCTTCCTTCCGCCCCTCTCTCTCACATACAAACACATCAATACATTTATCAAAGTAAGTGTTGGATTCCCCCAAAGAAGGATTTACTCTTTTCCCAATCACCATCTAATCACTGTGTTCTTCTAGCACTTTTTATGAGTTGAGACAACCTGTGGGCTATTCTTTTGAGTAGTCTCTTCTCTTAGTTTAGTTTAGTTATATTGCTTTTAGTTGTGTGTGTGTGTGTGTGTGTGTGTGTGTGTGTGTGTGTGTGTGTGTGTGCGCGCATTTATGTGGGTGTGTGTATACTACACATATGTTGTCTTTATCATTCTCTATCCTAGAGCTTGTTTTTAGCTAGGTTGGAAGCCACCAACCATCTGATCCTCCTGCCTCTGCCTCTCCCATAAAGCTGTAGATGCCTACAGTCAAATGCTGCTTTTACTTGGGTGATGAGGATGCAAACTGAAATTCTCATGCATGCATAAGTGCTCCCACCACTGAGCAGTCTCTCCAGATTTCTAGTCAAATTTTCAAGATGGATTTAGTTTCTGGAAAATTCAAGAGTTGTCAGAGGCAAAGTCTCATGAATATAATCAAGTGAGCCCAGTGGAATTTTGTGTAAACAAACAAACAAACAAACAAACAAACAAAAAATCCTATCTCTATTTGTAAAGAAAGCCCTGTGAAATGCCTCATTATTGATGCTTACAAACATGAGGAGGAGTCTTGAGCACATTCTATGATCATAAATATTTTCTGTTTCCTTTTTAAATCAATTAATTATTTTTTACTTATACCTCTAATGTTGCTCTCCTCTTGATCCCCGCTCACAGAGGTCTTCCCCCTCACCACCCCCCAACTCCCTCACTTCCAAGAGGGAGCCCATCCCCCATCCTAGGCATCTATTTTTCCTGGGGTATCAAGTCTCTGCAGGATTAGGCACATCCTCTCCCAGTGAGGCCAGACAAGACAGTTCTCTGCTACATATGTAAATGGCCATGTATTTCACTCAGTCATATGTTGTTTTTATGACCACAGAATGTTTCCATAGTTTTTCAGTGCTCAGCCATACATGGAGTGAGTTTAGCCTCTCAACTAGTACTATACATATGGTAATCTATGGTAATTGAACAGCTCAAGATGAGTGGTTTTGATTATAACAGGGAATGATGGCAATTCTTGTGACATTCAGTCTTTAATAAGTGCCTTCATTTTTATGAGCTTTCCCTCCCCATATTCTTCATCAAAATAAAATTCTGAACAAAATGAGAGCTAAGTCTTCCAGCTCCACTCTCTACTGACTCAGTGGAAATGGGAATATAGAAGAAAAGTCATCACTGTCAGCATTGCTGTCACTATGGGGGTCATGCTGGATAGAAGGACTGTGATGCCAATATAGAGTTTTGGTTTCCTCCTGCAGTTTATCTTAGAGAAGCCCATTGGTCTTTCTTTTCTTCTTTTTCTCTGCATGTATATATGGGTGATATATCTGCATCTGTGTGTTGTTATTCACATGTTTATGCACACATAAATGATTTAAAAATGTTGATTATATATTTGATTTGATTTCCTAAACTAAATAAATAATAAAAGAGAGTGGCTGAAAGTAGAGTATTGGTGGAATGAGTCTTTTTTTACCATCTACTTATAAATAAACAATTACAATTGGAAAATACCCAAACTTGAGGAATAATTGGATGGAAGAGAAGTGGGCGGGTGTTAGGGAGGGGATCACAGTAGCATTAGGGCAGCAATGGAAGCATTATAAAGATCAGACATATGCACTACACATGTCTTGAGGTGATTGGAGCTCCTTTGCAGTCAGGATCCCTAGGAGGAGGAGATAAGATTAGAGGGAGATCACAAGAAAGATAGCATATTTCTCTCTGTTCTCCGGTTCTGTACTCCTGAAGCTATTGTAGTGGGAGAAAATGTCTCAGCAATGGAAGCCTGAAGTGAGGAAACGATGCTCTGTCTGTTCCTTTGAGTGTTCAGTGTCAAACCCTGAAAGAAAAAGAGTTAGTTTCCTGCAAACTTAGGTTTAGATTCACTAAACTAAAACTTCCATTATCCAGGTACCTGACTCTCATGTGGATTTTTGGAGAAAGACTCCCTTGGCCCTTGGGAGAGATAGAAATGTGTTATGTTTGTCACAGAATGGAATGTCCAGTGAAGGCACTTGTATGAAGGTGAGGTTTCACACTAAAGTCTGGGCTAGCCTAGATCTTACTATGTAACCCAGGTATTATCAATTCTGCAGTCTTCCTATGATTGCCTTCTGAATACTATATTTAGTATAGTATTAGGGATGCAGCACTTATTTTTACTTTTTAAAAATTTATTTGCTATTTTTTTCTGTCTAAAGGGGAAGGGGAATCAGTGCATGGAATACTTCAGACAAACCTGCCTCTCAGACGAACCTGTGCATATTAAAATTACCATTTAAAAAAATAAGAACATGCATTATTACTGGGGTAGTCACCTCAACGGTACAGAGTATGACCAACATGCAGTCCTGGATTCAATTTCCAGTTGAGCTCCCTCCTCAATTCTTTTCTTTGGGGAGTGAAAAGTATTGAAACAGCATGTAGTGTTGCCAGTGACATGGTTTGCTTTGGTTCACTTTTGAGTTTTTCCCTCACTCTAACACTTAAGATTTCCTTGTGTGGTAAGAATGTTAGTAGAGAGCCTAAGGAGAGGACAGAGGTGGGAGTTCAAATCCCATTGCATAGTTCAGTATCTGAAGATCTGTACTTCCCATGCCTCATCCTATCACCAAGACATCACCATGGATACCATCCATAACAGAACAACAAACCAGGTTTGTGTGCCTCTGCAGACTGCAAAGGGTGGATGATACTTGAGCTTGATTCTTACCTCTGACTGTATACTAGACATATACTTCAGATTGAACCATTTTCTTTCACTGCTCATTGTTAACCACTAAAAGACAAAGTCCTTAGAGTGTGTAGACAAGGACTGAATACCAAACCAAAGACTGTTGCTGCTATTTTTTGTTTGAATTCCCAGAGTTACCATGAATTCCCTGTTATTTTGGATAAATGCCAACAGAGGAAAGGCTCATTAGGTAGTATTTGGAAATGTTGACAAGAAATTAAATTTGCAAAATGGGAGGAAAACCATGGTAGAATGTCTTTGTGGATGGAGAAAAGCAAGGAAATTTTTTTTCTTGTGGCAGTCTTCTCTTGAGATGGAGAAGTGGAGTACACATCCTTGCTACTTATCAGGTCTCACACCTAAATGAATCAGAGAAATCAGTATTCTTAAGCCCAAAGCATTTTTTCACAAGCTGTGGTTTCAGACATTGAGCCTAAAACAATGAAACATCTCTGTGTTAGATGGTTTTTGCCCAGTAGAATTCTCTGCTGTTTGTTCGTTTGCAGTTTTCAGAGCTATTCAGTTTTTTATCATGTGAAGACCCTGTAGTAGAGTGATACACTTTGTCCAAGTAAGTGTGACAAAAGCTTGCTCAAGATTTATGATTTCCATGGTGTTAAGAACAAATACATGAGCCAATGAATAGAAAGCCCAGCAGTATGTAAGCATGGAAAATAAACTGATGATTGCATTTTTATTTAGCAAAAATTGAAAGACTGCAGGATTTTTCTTCTTTTTCATCTTTTTCTTGACAAATATCTGTGAATACATGTAATATATAATGCATGTACATATTCATGTATTATTATATATACACATTTATTACATATGTGTATGTTATGGGAATTGCAGATTTAATTTCAGATTCAAAGCAAAGTAATGGATGTGAAGACTGCTGTGTGGTCATCAGGAAATCTGGTGCATTCTAAGCAAAACATATCAAGCTTTGTCAAGAGGTGTGGACACTTTTGCAGAGTCATTTCAGGGTCTCTCATGTGATGATTTTGATTATATATGGATTTCCAGAGTTATACTAAGGAAAAGCAATACTCCAGTCTTATTTCTCAATAGTCTAGGTGATATCTCAAACTGTAAGCCTCTGGTGCATGACATATCATATGTTAAGGGATTGTATAGTAATATCCAATACACTGAAGGAAACACACACACACACACACACACACACACACACACACACACACACACGCACATAGGAATGTCCTTGTGAAAGAGAGTGGCTGAAAAGAAGATGAGGGCAACAGGAACTGGTGGGGATAGAGAGAAGGGGTGAATATAATCACAATATACTGTATACACATATGGAGTTGTTAAGAAAATAGTCCATTTTTCACAGGGTATTGTTTCCCATCTGAGTATTGAGGAATTTATAAGTTATTTTAGCTTCTCATTCACTCCTTTACATTCTTTTATTTATAACAAGTGACAGTCTGGTTACATGAATATAGGACAAGTCTGCTCTCAGACTGACTGATGATACCACAGTACATTCCTCTTTTCCTCCTTCTTCCTGGCCTCAGACAGAGGAACAAATCCTCCTCAGAAATGACAGGTACTTTATGGAGGAGGAGAGAGCATGATGTCCAAAAATGCAGTACAGTTAATTATATATTGTTCACCTGCTTAGCTGTGGACAGTAGACTTGTGATCTGTGCTTGTTCAAGAAGAAAATTACTTGATCCCAACGGTCATGCTATCAGAATTTATAAGATGATTATGCCTTAATTTTGGAGTGAAGAGACTCTTTTTCACTGCCAGGTTATACAGAAAGGCTGTGTTACTTTTCTGTCACATACACACATGCACAGATCCTTGTTTTGATAGAATAATTGCTGTTTAGAGATGAGCAGGTTGGGTGGTAAAACTACGAGCCTCATCTTTAGAGCCATCAGTCTCAGTGTGACAAGTAAAAGTAGGATATTTTAATATAGGCTTAAGTAAGAGAGAGGTGCTCTAAAAGAGCCGGACAAGTCCAAGCACAAATGTGGGCTTCTCAAGGGAGAGTAACCAATGATTGTCTTAATCTTAGCCATATATAGTATTTTAGTGACTTTCAATTTGCATCTCACGAGGTTGCTAATTTCTCTTTGCTTAATGGGATAAGCCAGATGTCTCAGGAGATGCCTCTCTGAGTTATAATCTGATGGCCTGAAATCAGAAGCCACAAGGGCTGCGTAAGGGGAAAACAAGGGGTTTGTGGAGAGGTCTCCGGATTACATCCAGGAGGGGAGGAGTTGTAAGCAATTGCTAATTGAGCTGGAAACCTTGTTTTTGTGGTGAATCTTCAATAGGATTCTAGAGTCAGAGGCTCTCGACCCTTCTCATGTCCCGAGATGTTTCCTGTCTTTTTCTCCTGCTCAGAGGGCAGTAGGATGAAGAGTTTATGAAAAATAAATGGGAAATTCTACACCAAGGAATTCATATAAGTTCACATCCCCGAAGGAGAAATTTTTCCTTTCTTTTCTTTCTGAGACTTAATTCAATTACAACATTTCTCCCTTTGCCTTTATTTCTCTGGATGCATCTATATCTTTCTCTGCTCTCCTTCAAATTCCCAGCCTCTTTTTCATTATTTTTAGTATTTTACTAATTGTTATTGTCTGTATGTAAGTGTACGTCTATACATATATACTCTTAAACATAATGGGTTCAGTGTGCTAATTGGATGTATGTTTTCAAGGGTGACTATTTGGTCCTGGACAACCAATCTGTGTGCTCTTCCCTGGGGAAGGATGTCTCTTCTATTGCCAGCTTTTCTTTGCTGTCTGTATGTCTTTGTGTAGTGAGGCCTCATGGGATGGAGACATGATTTTTTTTCTTGCAGTGAACTTAAACTCCCTTTGTGCTGTTTCTAATTTTTTTTCCAGGCAAAAAGTGCAATGTTCACCCAAGCCACTAATTAGTTGAAAACTAAGCTTCATTAGGTCACTTGCTCATTTCCTTTTTATTACTAATTTACCTTGATTTAGGTAAAATGCCAAATTATATTCTAACAGCTGGCAAGAACCGCAGCTAAATTAATGCAAGAGAGCAGTTTTGATATGGGCATTATCTTTCCCCCTTTATGCTTCCTATAATGAAGTCATGCTTAAATGTCAGATGCAAGAGAAATCAAGGGATAAATACATCACTAACACATTTTTGGGGGGAATCATAACTGCTTTTACTTTCAATCAAAAGGGAGAGAAAAAAGGAAGGAAAAAAGGATGGAGGGAGGGGAGGAGGGAGGGGAGGAGGGAGAGAGGGAGAGAGAGAGAAGAAAAGAAAAACAAATAAACCATTTTGTTAGTAACTTAAAGGTTTGACAGCAGTTAAGGGCTCAACATGGAGCTTGTATTTCTATTAAGAATTTGTATTTAAAAAGAGTTTTCAAACCACTCCAATTATAACACATCATGCTCAGTGTGCCAATTGCTTGGAAAGGACACTTGACTGAGGTTGAAAAGATGTTAAGTCTGATCTTCCTGTCACACCTACTAACTATAAGTCCTAAGAGTTGTGAGTTTCCCTCCTCAACTTCCTATCATGGAAGAAGTCATCCTTCAGATGGACATAGTACAGCAGCCTAATATTAATAAGTATAACGTTATGACCTCTGTTCATAGCCTCAAGGACTGTAATTACATCAAGGACTGTAATTATGGACCTAGTCTTAAAAGAACTCCTGTTAAGCTTGCAGTTATATAACAGAACAAAAAACCAAATAAAGGAGGGGAAAAAGTACAATAAATATCTTTACGCTTATCAGAGACCCGGGGGGGGGGCAATCTGTTGGTTGGCAAGTAACAACTGTTAGTTCTGAAGTATACATCAGAAGGAAACAAAGTTTATATAGCAGTTTTGGGGATACTCTCCTGTCTTAGTTGTTGTTCCTATTGCTATGATAAAATACTCTGTCAAACACATCAGGGAGGATGGTGTTACTTTCACTCAGGATCTAAGGGAATGGTCCATGATGGTAGTGAAATGCTGTTGGCAGGAGCTCGACCGTCAGGCAACAGAGGAGAGTGAGGCTTAAACTGTGTTCTCCTTGTATTCATCCAGTACCCAAGTCTAGAAAAAAGATACTACTGACTTTTAATGTGAATCTTCTCTTCCTCCTAGATTAGTCTATTGGAAAAAGTCCTCTCCAAGTATAGTAGAGACTAATCTAATCTAGACAGTCCCTCACGGGTGTTCCTAGAGGCTAATCTAATTTAGTAAATCCCTCACAGGTATGCCCAGAGGTTAATCTAATCTAGATAGGCCCTCACTGCTGTGCTCTGAGGCTTGTCTCAAGGGCTATTTTATATTCTGTTAAAATAATGATCAACACTAGCGGCAACACTAGTTAGCATAGGAAGCAGATTTGGAGTGTGAGAGAGTATGTAAAAGTGTTGGCAGCCGAAGACTGATAACCTGAATTCTATCCCAGGTAAAAAGCCACATGTAGCAGTGCACGTCTATAACCTCAGCACTCCTATAGTGAAATGACAGGCTGCCACAAGAGAATCATCCCAATTTTGTGGTCCAGGTAGCCTAGCATACATTGTCTGGTGCAAGACCGTGTCTTCAGAAAGCAGAAGGTGAAAAGTGGCTCTGAAGTGTTATCCCCTTGATGTCTAAATGTGTACCAGAGCATATGAGTACCCGCATTCATATACACATCATCCATGAATACTCATACACAAACACACAAATAACTAAAAAGAAGTGGGATCACGAGATATGAATATCATGCAACACCAACAGATATGGAATGTTAGTTTTTGGAATTAAATTTCATAAAATATTCTTGAACTTCAATTGAAAAGAGTGATATCATTTAGAAACAAAAGCAGTTAACTTTCATTCTAACTAATCAGTCCCTACTCTTTTCTTGCCTTTTCTTGCTGGGATCAAACTCAGGGCCTCACACATATCACACAAGAACAATATCCATCACTAAGTTGAATTTTCACGAAGAGCGATTTATACGTCAACCTGAGCCTGCATTTTGTTTTTAATTTTTTCTCCATCCCTCTTTCTCCCTCCCCCTCCTTTTCTCTCTGTCTCCCTCCCTCCTTTACCCCCTCTATTTTGGAAGGGAATACATGTATCATGGTGCCACTGTGGAGATCTGAGGACCACTTTCAGGAGCTGCTTCTCTTCTTATCCCATGTAGGTCCCTCAAATGGAACTCAGGTGACTTGCTAGCAGACACCTGTATTTACTAAGCCATCTTAAGAACCCACAGGTCCCAAGAGATGCTCCAACATATACAAGGACACATGCCCCACTATGTTCATAGTAGCCTTATTTATAATAGCCAAAAGCTGGAAAGCACCCAGATGCCCTTCAACAGAGGAATGGATACAGAAAATGTGGTACATCTACACAATGGGGTACTACTCAGATACTAAAAACAATGACTTCATGAAATTCATAGGCAAATGGATAGAACTAGAAAATATTATCACGAGTGAGGTAACCCAATCACAAAAAACACACATGATATGCACTCACTCATAAGTGGATATTAGCCCAAAAGCTCGGATTACCCAATGATGCAATCCACAAACCACATGAAGGTCAAGAGGAAGGCAACCAAAGTGCGGATGCATTAGTCCTTCTTAGAAGAGGAAACAAAAATATTACTAGGAAATATAGAAACAAAGTTTGCAGCAGAGACAGAAGGAAAGACCATCCAGAGACTGCACCACCTGGGGATCCAGCAAATACAAATACAGCCACCCAAACCAGACAATATTACTCATGCCAAGAAGTGCATGCTAACAGGAGTCTGATATAGCTGTCTCCTGAGAGGCTCTGCTAGAGCATGACAAATACAGAGGTTGGTGCTTGGGGGGTGGAAGCCAACCATTGAACTGAGAACAGGGTCCTCATTGGAGGAGTTAGAGAAAGGACTGAAAGAACTGAAGAGGTTTGCAATCCCATAAGAACAATACCAACCAACCAAAGCTCCCAGGGACTATACCATCACCCAAAGAGTACACATGGACAGACCCATGGCTCCAGTTGCATATGTAGCAGAGGATGGCCTTGTAGGGCACCAGTGGGAGGAGAAGCCCTTGGTCCTGCCGAGGCTGAACACTCCAGTGTAGGGGAATGTCAGGGCAGAGAGGCAGGAAGAGGTGGGTGGATGGGTGGGGAAACACCCTTATAGAAGAAATAGAAGAAATGGGAGGGGGATGGGATGCGGGGTGGGATAGGGGAGATAGCATTTGAAATGTAAATAAAAAAAATTAAAAAAAAAAACCCCACAGGTCATGGGTTTCAATTGAAAACACTTCAAAACTCAGTGTCTGGGTATGGGCTTCTTGTCAGTGAGAAAGCTACCATTCTGGAAAATCTCTTTGTGTACATATGCTAATTCAGTTCCTGGCAGGGTACAGGGTGGGAGGTGATTGGAGAAGAAAGATTTGGAGCACTGTCAGCTAACTATTTAAGGGCCCATTGTACATATTTCAGTCATTGTGGGCCAGACCGTCTCTGTCACAGCTACTTAACTTTGCCATTGTAGTATAGAAACAGCTATGGACAATATCTAAATGAATGAGAATGGCTGTTTTCCAAGAAATCTCTGTTTAAGAAAGAAACATGGCTCTAATCCAAGGGCAGCAGTTTGCTGACCCTTCAACTAGAGGAATGGCTGTTAGTCTACCCAGGGCAGCAGTGGCCACATTCAGCTAGATGTATTTTTTTGTTTTAAATCCTATATGGTTGTTGGGCAGGATGGTTTTATTTCTTATTTGTTAATGGTGATGTTTGCATACAAGTCAGGTGAGTTTTACATGCAAATATAGGATCTGATATCTGGAAAATTATACAGAGATCTGTCACCTTACTACAACAGTATTGTGTTCCATTGAATAGGCCTTTGCTTCCTTGGTCTCTGTGTCTCTCATACTCATTGTTCCGTTGAGACTTCCAGAACTCTGGCTTGACTGATTTCATTTATGTAATCTGTTCTCTTCTTGAACTTGACTTTACAAGCACTTTATATGTCCCCTCTTTAGTCTCTGCTTTCAAAAGGGTTTCCAGATTGCTTTGTGGAGTCTGAGGGCCAGTAGTATTCATCAGATGAATAGAGTTGGACCATACTGGGGATGCAGAGACAGTGAGAGCTTAACTATAGAAGTAATAAGCCAGAGAGCATGCTCATTTCATGCACCCATCCCACACGGAATCCCACAGATCCCAGGTCTCCACCGCACCCCCTTCTCTCCTGCTCTCAAACAAAAGACCACACGGAGGCATTTGCTTGTCAGCCTTTAAATATATATTGTGCGTGTGGTGTATATGTGTGTATATGTGGTGTATATGTGTGTGATGCAAAAATGCAGCTTCCACCGCAAAGGGAATAAAAGTTCATTCTGGGACAAAATGTGAGTAGTGCTAACCCATGTGCAAAACTCCAGGTTACCCCAAACAACATGTTGTAGCATGGTAATTGTTTGACAAAACTTGTTTAATAGCAGAAGTGTCTAAGTGAAGACAGCTTTGCTATACATTGGGTGAAATACCAGGTAGAACAGTTCCAGTAACTAGGAAATGTCTCTGCATTTTCCTTGCATGTTGACTGAAGGCATTGTTACTTGTTGGAGTCGAGTCCTGCTAAGAATAGTGTGTGTGTGTGTGTGTGTGTGTGTGTGTGTGTGTGTGTGTGTGTGTGTGTGTGTGTGTGTGTGTTTGTGTGTGTGTGTGTGTGTAGGTCAGATAACAACCTGATTAAGTCCGTTCTTCCCTACAATGTGAGTCCTGGGAGCCAAAATCCTGCTGTTAGTCATAAGGGCAGCACCTTTCCTCACTCACTGTCTACTGGCTCCGTTTTTTAAAGTTTTGATAGTCATAAGTTAGTTACGTCAGACATAATGGTAGAAAATGGATGACTTTGTTTCCATGGAACTCAAATTAACTCAAGATAAATTGACTCTGATCTGCAACTTCTAAATTACTCCTAATCATGAACTTCAGTCATTTTGCCTTGTCGAATCTTTAATAAAAGGGAAAAGGTTCTTTTTACCTGGGGGTGGGGAGACTTCAGTTCATAGTCAACATGTTATCTTTTGCCTCCCAACAGGCGTTTGTGGAACCTGAAGTGTCACCCCTTGTTAAAGGTCATTGAAGCCCCCAAATGGCTGTGACTCTCAGGTTGAGAACAGCTGACCTACAGGATTGTGCTCTTTCCTGGTCTCGACTTAGCTAACAATTCATAAGGAGGAATTCACCCCTTGGCATTGCTTTTCTTTTATTGTTTTTGGATTTTAATATCCTCTGCCTTCTGAAAGCAGCATTACCTACCTGTACATGTGGCCTACATTCAAACCCTAATTAAATTTCAGTAGGCTTATAAGATAGTACATTTCCATGCAGTTTTTCCTATATCCTTGATTTTGGCTTCTCCTCCCTCTTGTGCTTCTCTACTTATCTTCCACTCTGCTTAGGTGTTTTAGACAGTACTTACTAAGTAGCCCAGTTTTTTTTTTTTTATTAACTTGAGTATTTCTTTTTTTTTAATTTTTTTTATTAACTTGAGTATTTCTTATATACATTTCAAGTGTTATTCCCTTTCCCAGTTTCCGGGCAAACATCCCCCTCCCCCCTCCCCTTTCTTATGGGTGTCCCCCTCCCAACCCTCCCCCCATTGCCACCCTCCCCCCATAGTCTAGTTCACTGGGGGTTCAGTCTTAGCAGGACCCAGGGCTTCCCCTTCCACTGGTGCTCTTACTAGGATATTCATTGCTACCTATGGGGTCAGAGTCCAGGGTCAGTCCATGTATAGTATTTAGGTAGTGGCTTAGTCCCTGGAAGCTCTGGTTGCTTGACATTGTTGTACTTTTGGGGTCTCGAGCCCCTTCAAGCTCTTCCAGTTCTTTCTCTGATTCCTTCAACGGGGGACCTATTATCAGTTCAGTGGTTTGCTGCTGGCATTCGCCTCTGTATTTGCTGTATTCTGGCTGTGTCTCTCAGGAGCGATCTACATCCGGCTCCTGTCGGTCTGCACTTCTTTGCTTCATCCATCTTGTCAAATTGGGTGGCTGTATATGTATGGGCCACATGTGGGGCAGGCTCTGAATGGGTGTTCCTTCAGTCTCTGTTTTAATCTTTGCCTCTCCCTTCCCAGCCAAGGGTATTCTTTTTCCTCATTTAAAGAAGGAGTGAAGCATTCACATTTTGATCATCCGTCTTGAGTTTCGTTTGTTCTAGGGATCTAGGGTAATTCAAGCATTTGGGCTAATAGCCACTTATCAATGAGTGCATACCATGTATGTCTTTCTATGATTGGGTTAGCTCACTCAGGATGATATTTTCCAGTTCCAACCATTTGCCTACGAATTTCATAAACTCGTTGTTTTTGATAGCTGAGTAATATTCCATTGTGTAGATGTACCACATTTTCTGTATCCATTCCTCTGTTGAAGGGCATCTGGGTTCTTTCCATTTTCTGGCTATTATAAATAAGGCTGCGATGAACATAGTGGAGCACGTGTCTCTTTTATATGTTGAGGCATCTTTTGGGTATATGCCCAAGAGAGGTATAGCTGGATCCTCAGGCAGTTCAATGTCCAATTTTCTGAGGAACCTCCAGACTGATTTCCAGAATGGTTTTACCAGTCTGCAATCCCACCAACAATGGAGGAGTGTTCCTCTTTCTCCACATCCTCGCCAGCATCTGCTGTCACCTGAGTTTTTGATCTTAGCCAATCGCACTGGTGTGAGGTGAAATCTCAGGGTTGTTTTGATTTGCATTTCCCTTATGACTAAAGATGTTGAACATTTCTTTAGGTGTTTCTCAGCCATTCGGCATTCCTCAGCTGTGAATTCTTTGTTTAGCTCTGAACCCCATTTTTTAATAGGGTTATTTGTTTCCCTGCGGTCTAACTTCTTGAGTTCTTTGTATATTTTGGCTATAAGGCCTCTATCTGTTGTAGGATTGGTAAAGATCTTTTCCCAATCTGTTGGTTGCCGTTTTGTCCTAACCACAGTGTCCTTTGCCTTACAGAAGCTTTGCAGTTTTATGAGATCCCATTTGTCGATTCTTGATCTTAGAGCATAAGCCATTGGTGTTTTGTTCAGGAAATTTTTTCCAGTGCCCATGTGTTCCAGATGCTTCCCTAGTTTTTCTTCTATTAGTTTGAGTGTGTCTGGTTTGATGTGGAGGTCCTTGATCCACTTGGACTTAAGCTTTGTACAGGGTGATAAGCATGGATCGATCTGCATTCTTCTACATGTTGCCCTCCAGTTGAACCAGCACCATTTGCTGAAAATGCTATCTTTTTTCCATTGGATGGTTTTGGCTCCTTTGTCAAAATCAAGTGACCATAGGTGTGTGGGTTCATTTCTGGGTCTTCAATTCTATTCCATTGGTCTATCTGTCTGTCTCTGTACCAATACCATGCAGTTTTTATCACTATTGCTCTGTAATACTGCTTGAGTTCAGGGATAGTGATTCCCCCTAAAGTCCGTTTATTGTTGAGGATAGCTTTAGCTATCCTGGGTTTTTTGTTATTCCAGATGAATTTGCAAATTGTTCTGTCTAACTCTTTGAAGAATTGGATTGGTATTTTGATGGGGATTGCATTGAATCTGTAGATTGCTTTTGGTAAAATGGCCATTTTTACTAAATTAATCCTGCCAATCCATGAGCATGGGAGATCTTTCCATCTTCTGAGGTCTTCTTCAATTTCTTTCCTCAGTGTCTTGAAGTTCTTATTGTACAGATCTTTTACTTGCTTGGTTATAGTCACACCGAGGTACTTTATATTATTTGGGTCTATTATGAAGGGTGTCGTTTCCCTAATTTCTTTCTCGGCTTGTTTCTCTTTTGTATAGAGGAAGGCAACTGATTTATTTGAGTTAATTTTATACCCAGCCACTTTGCTGAAGTTGTTTATCAGCTTTAGTAGTTCTCTGGTGGAACTTTTGGGATCACTTCAATATACTATCATGTCATCTGCAAATAGTGATATTTTGACCTCTTCTTTTCCGATCTGTATCCCCTTGATCTCCTTTTGTTGTCTGATTGCTCTGGCTAGAACTTCAAGAACTATATTGAATAAGTAGGGAGAGAGTGGGCAGCCTTGTCTAGTCCCTGATTTTAGTGGGATTGCTTCAAGTTTCTCTCCATTTAGTTTACTGTTAGCAACTGGTTTGCTGTATATGGCTTTTACTATGTTTAGGTATGGGCCTTGAATTCCTATTCTTTCCAGGACTTTTATCATGAAGGGGTGTTGAATTTTGTCAAATGCTTTCTCAGCATCTAATGAAATAATCATGTGGTTCTGTTCTTTCAGTTTGTTTATATAATGGATCGCGTTGATGGTTTTCCGTATATTAAACCATCCCTGCATGCCTGGGATGAAGCCTACTTGATCATGGTGGATGATTGTTTTGATGTGCTCTTGAATTCGGTTTGCCAGAATTTTATTGAGTATTTTTGCATCGATATTCATTAGGGAAATTGGTCTGAAGTTCTGTTTCTTTTTTGTGTCTTTGTGTGGTTTAGGTATAAGAGTAATTGTGGCTTCGTAGAAGGAATTCGGTAGTGCTCCATCTGTTTCAATTTTGTGGAATAGTTTGGATAATATTGGTATGAGGTCTTCTATGAAGGTTTGATAGAATTCTGCACTAAACCCGTCTGGACCTGGGCTCTTTTTGGTTGGGAGACCTTTAATGAGTGCTTCTATTTCCTTAGGAGTTATGGGATTGTTTAACTGGTTTATCTGTTCCTGATTTAACTTCGATACCTGGTATCTGCCTAGGAAATTGTCCATTTCCTGAAGATTTTCAAGTTTTGTTGAATATAGGTTTTTATAGTAAGATCTGATGATTTTTTGAATTTCCTCTGAATCTGTAGTTATGTCTCCCTTTTCATTTCTGATTTTGTTAATTTGGACGCACTCTCTGTGTCCTCTCGTTAGTCTGGCTAAGGGTTTATCTATCTTGTTGATTTTCTCAAAGAACCAACTTTTGGTTCTGTTGATTCTTTCTATGGTCCTTTTTGTTTCTACTTGGTTGATTTCAGCTCTGAGTTTGATTATTTCCTGCCTTCTACTCCTCCTGGGTGTATTTGCTTCTTTTTGTTCTAGAGCTTTTAGGTGTGCTGTCAAGCTGCTGACATATGCTCTTTCCTGTTTCTTTCTGCAGGCACTCAGCGCTATGAGTTTTCCTCTTAGCACAGCTTTCATTGTGTCCCATAAGTTTGGCTATGTTGTACCTTCATTTTCATTAAATTCTAAAAAGTTTTTAATTTCTTTCTTTATTTCTTCCTTGACCAGGTTATCATTGAGTAGAGCATTGTTCAATTTCCACGTATATGTGGGCATTCTTCCCTTATTGTTATTGAAGACCAGTTTTAGGCCGTGGTGGTCCGATAGCACGCATGGGATTATTTCTATCTTTCTGTACCTGTTGAGGCCCGTTTTTTGACCAATTATATGGTCAATTTTGGAGAAAGTACCATGAGGAGCTGAGAAGAAGGTATATCCTTTTGCTTTAGGATAGAATGTTCTATAAATATCCATTAAGTCCATTTGGCTCATGACTTCTCTTAGTCTGTCGACATCACTGTTTAATTTCTGTTTCCATGATCTGTCCATTGATGAGAGTGGTGTGTTGAAATCTCCCACTATTATTGTGTGAGGTGCAATGTGTGCTTTGAGCTTTAGTAAGGTTTCTTTTACGTATGTAGGTGCCCTTGTATTTGGGGCATAGATATTTAGGATTGAGAGTTCATCTTGGTGGATTTTTCCTTTGATGAATATGAAGTGTCCTTCCTTATCTTTTTTGATGACTTTTAGTTGGAAATTGATTTTATTTGATATTAGAATGGCTACTCCAGCTTGCTTCTTCTGACCATTTGCTTGGAAAGTTGTTTTCCAGCCTATCACTCTGAGGTAGTGTCTGTCTTTGTCTCTGAGGTGTGTTTCCTGTAGGCAGCAGAATGCAGGGTCCTCATTGTGTATCCAGTTTGTTAATCTATGTCTTTTTATTGGGGAGTTGAGGCCATTGATATTGAGAGATATTAAGGAATAGTGATTATTGCTTCCCGTTATATTCATATTTGGATGTGAGGTTATGTTTGTGTGCTTTCATTCTCTTTGTTTTGTTGCCAAGACGATTAGTTTCTTGCTTCTTCTAGGGTATAGCTTGCCTCCTTATGTTGGGCTTTACCATTTATTATCCTTTGTAGTGCTGGATTTGTGGAAAGATATTGTGTAAATTTGGTTTTGTCATGGAATATCTTGGTCTCTCCATCAATGTTAATTGAGAGTTTTGCTGGATACAGTAACCTGGGCTGGCATTTGTGTTCTCTTAGGGTCTGTATAACATCAGTCCAGGATCTTCTGGCCTTCATAGTTTCTGGCGAGAAGTCTGGTGTGATTCTGATAGGTCTCCCTTTATATGTTACTTGACCTTTTTCCCTTACTGCTTTTAATATTCTTTCTTTATTTTGTGCGTTTGGTGTTTTGACAATTATGTGACGGGAGGTGTTTCTTTTCTGGTCCAATCTATTTGGAGTTCTGTAGGCTTCTTGTATGTCTATGGGTACCTCTTTTTTTAGGTTAGGGAAGTTTTCTTCTATGATTTTGTTGAAGATATTTACTGGTCCTTTGAGCTGGGAGTCTTCACTCTCTTCTATACCTATTATCCTTAGGTTTGATCTTCTCATTGAGTCCTGGATTTCCTGTATGTTTTGGACCAGTAGCTTTTTCCACTTTACATTATCTTTGACAGTTGAGTCAATGATTTCTATGGAATCTTCTGCTCCTGAGATTCTCTCTTCCATCTCTTGTATTCTGTTGGTGAAGCTTGTATCTACAGCTCCTTGTTTCTTCTTTTGGTTTTCTATATCCAGGGTTGTCTCCATGTGTTCTTTCTTGATTGCTTCTATTTCCATTTTTAATTCCTTCAACTGTTTGATTGTGTTTTCCTGGAATTCTTTCAGGGATTTTTGTGTCTCCTCTCTATGGGCTTCTACTTGTTTATTTATGTTTTCCTGGAATTCTTTCAGGGATTTTTGTGTCTGCTCTCTATGGGCTTCTACTTGTTTATTTATGTTTTCCTGGAATTCTTGCAGGGATTTTTGGGATTCTTTCAGGCATTTTTGCGATTCCTCTCTGTAGGCTTCTACTTGTTCTCTAAGGGAGTTCTTCACGTCTTTTTTGAAGTCCTCCAGCATCATGATCAAAAATGATTTTGGAACTAGATCTTGCTTTTCTGGTGTGTTTCGATATTCCATGTTTGTTTTGATGGGAGAATTGGGCTCCGATGGTGCCATGTAGTCTTGGTTTCTGTTGCTTGGGTTCCTGCGCTTGCCTCTCGCCATCAGATTATCTCTAGTGTTACTTTGTTCTGCTATTTCTGACAGTGGCTAGACTGTCCTATAAGCCTGTGTGTCAGGAGTGCTGTAGACCTGTTTTCCTCTCTTTCAGTCAGTTATGGGGACAGAGTGTTCTGCTTTCGGGCGTGTAGTTTTTCCTCTCTACAGGTCTTCAGCTGTTCCTGTGGGCCTGTGTCTTGAGTTCACTAGACAGCTTTCTTGCAGCAGAAAAGTTGGTCTTACCTGTGGTCCCAAGGCTCAAGTTCGCTCGTGGGGTGCTACCCACGGGCTCTCTGCAGCGGCAGCAACCAGGAAGACCTGTGCCGCCGTTTCCGGGAGCTTCAGTGCACCAGGGTTCCAGATGGTCTTTGGCTTTTTCCTCTGGTGTCCGAGATGTGTGTGCAGAGAGCAGTCTCTTCTGGTTTCCCAGGCTTGTCTGCCTCTCTGAAGGTAAAGCTCTCCCTCCCACGGGATTTGGGTGCAGAGAACTGTTTATCAGGTCTGTTTCCTTCTGGTTCTGGTGGTGTCTCAGGCACAGGGGTCCTGCTGCTCCTGGGCCCTCCCCCACGGGAGCCCAGAGGCCTTATACAGTTTCCTCTTGGGCCAGGGATGTGGGCAGGGGTGAGCAGTGTTGGTGGTCTCTTCAGCTCTGCAGCCTCAGGAGTGCCCACCTGACCAGGCGGTTGGGTCTCTCTCTCACAGGGTCTGGGGGCAGAGAGCTGCTGCGGGCCGGGATCCGCGGGTGTGGGACTTCCGGTAAACACAGAATGTGCCAGGTTCTACAGGAATTCTGCTTCCGTGTGTCCCAAGCTCACCAGGCAGCTTTCTTGCAGCAGAAAAGTTGGTCTTACCTGTGGTCCCGGGGCTCAAGTTCGCTCGTGGGGTGCTGCCCACGGGCTCTCTGCAGGGGCAGCCAACTTGAGTATTTCTTATATACATTTCGAGTGTTATTCCCTTTCCCGGTATCTGGGCAAACATCCCTGTCCCCCCTCCCCTTCCTTATGGGTGTTCCCCTCCCAACCCTCCCCCCATTGCCGCCCTCCCCCCACCAGTCTAGTTCACTGGGGGTTCAGTCTTAGCAGGACCCAGGGCTTCCCCTTCCACTGGTGCTCTTACTAGGATATTCATTGCTACCTATGAGGTCAGAGTCCAGGGTCAGTCCATGTATAGTCTTTAGGTAGTGGTTTAGTCCCTGGAAGCTCTGGTTGCTTGGCATTGTTGTACATATGGGGTCTCGAGCCCCTTCAAGCTCTTCCAGTTCTTTCTCTGATTCCTTCAACGGGGGTAGCCCAGGTTTTTTAATTCATTGCAATCCTTCCGTCTCAGCCAACTGAATTTAGAGTTATAACCATGCGCCACTATCCCCAGCAAAATACAGTTTTGATGTCAAACAATAAATATGGAACTGCTTATTTTACAATAATGTAAACATTTAAAATATAAAGGCCTAATATTTAAAAATAACCTACCTATGAACAATCGTTTAAAATGATTATACAGGGTTTTATTTGTAGAATATTTAATAACTTTATGTACGTATCCATGAGTTTCCCCCAGAACTTTGTGACATACAAGACACATGTATGCAAGCTCTGGTCTTGCTTTTATCCATTTCAAATTAGCTTTTGTGAAATCCTCGGGAATCTTACCATAATACTTGGTTTTTCTAAGTGTGATTATTCATCCTTCTGACCCAACTATGATCAGCAAGAAGTGGAAAGAAATACCTTTATTTTAACATTGACCCGTCCACGAATCACCATCCCCAAAATTTCATCCAGGCTTCACAAATAAAGCTCTCTGTTGATTTGCACTCCTAATGAGTGGGGGATTCTATTTAGTGGTTAAATTGTATTCATCCCGAAGCCTGTAGCCTGGACCAACCGCCTGACAGCCTGTTCAACATCTTGTGAATAGAAATAATGAAGGGAAAGGTCAGGCAGTCCATTTAAACCGTAACATTTTTCAAATTTCAAGATACCCTGGCTGTGTGACATAATCCATATGTGGTTCCAGGGAGGTGGAAAGCAAGTGAGGTTTTAACCTTTCATTTTAATAAATGTTTTTCAATAAAAGTAATGGAACATATTGCTACTTGAACCAATGAGCAGAAAACAAGTAAAACAAGGAAATAAGCAAAACAAAACACAGGAAGAACATTCTCAAGTTTCTCAGAAGTAGAAGAAAATAACTTAAACCTGTAACAGCCCATGGACATTTGATTGATTATTTAGTGCAGTTATTCGGGGTTTTAACAGTTTTAAGTTCGCTCCGGAATTAAGTTTAGCCTTTTTTTATTCTTCCTCCACCTCTTCCTCCTCCTTTGCGTGCCCCCCCCCTCTCTCTCTCTCTTTCTGTCTGTCTCTGTCTCGTGTGTGTGTGTGTGTGTGTGTGTGTGTGTGTCACTACTCATATTGAATTCACTTCCATTCTTTTTCTATTCCCTAATTATAGCCTCTGACACTGTAAAGAAGCATCCTGAGTGCAATCAAGAAGTATATTACAAATCAGCTGTACATGGTTATACTCTTATAAATGGAAAGTGTATTGCATTTGTGTTAGAAAGAAGAATGTTCACGCTGGCATTCAATTGCACTTGATAGACATGTATTGATTGCCCAGGATATGCTAAGTGCTGCTCCAGACATGGTAGAGATCACTGCCATAAATAAAATACCATCTGTCCCAGGGAACAAGGGTTCAACAGACAATCTCACATAGTGACTAACACATCAGACTCTGCGGTTAGGGCTAATGCTCAAACCTTGTTTTGTTTCACTATTAAGCTTTGGGACTTTTTTGGGCTATAGTCTTCTCCACTAACTAGGAACAATAATATTCAAAGAAATGTATTTTAAATAATGAATACATATCAGGTTTATTTTGATGAGAAAATTTTTATGGGTTATTTTAAAACAGTCAATTGTAACAGAATAACATATAAAATAAATAAGAGAAGTCTCACTGCCATCTAATCTTCAATCCAGAAACAACCATTGTTACGAGTTTAGGGAATATATTTTCAACAAATGTTCCTGTGAATATACTTAAATGCTATTAATTCTTATGAGTTTTCCTTGTACTATTCATAATGTTTTACATTTTGCTCTCTTAAATCACTTCAAAATTACTTTAGATTTATAGAAAGCTGTAAGAACAATGCAGAGATTTTTATTTTGTTTGTGACAACTTTAGCATCATGTATAGCTTTATGTGTTTACCAAAATTGTGCCCTGCTGTTACATCAGCTCTACACTGTGCTTGTGGTTCACTGTTTCGTCTGTTTGTTTGGTTTTTCTTACCAGTACAAGATGCAATCTAGGATCCTTTGCTTACTTAATGCTGGCTTACTTTTGCTGAACAAAGCACTCTTGAAATAGTATGAAATGGGCACATACAGCTCTGACATATTGCCTTTTGAAAGTATAAAGGTTTAATAAATAAAGACGTGTAGTATAGGTTACCCTGCTGAAAGGAGCAGGGTAACCTATACTTGTTAACTGTGTTTTTCATCCAATGTGTGTGTGTGTGTGTGTGTGTGTGTGTGTGTGTGTGTGTGAATGGAAGTCAGAGGGCACTTCATTCTCTACCTTGTCCTACGCAGGACCTCTTGTTCTGTAATGTATACTAGGCTAGCTGTGTAGAGCCAAACCCAACTTTATGTTGACTTTTCATCGGATTTCAGGTCTCAAAACTCATGACAGCTGAGTGCTTAACAGTCTGGGTTATCTTCTCAGGCTGACAGCTGATATTTTAAAAACTAAACATTTTAAACTGTCCCAAGTTTTAGAATTTCATGCATGCTTTGCACACCATGTAATTTGATTTTCATTATAACCTACATCTCTTAGATGTTAAATTAAAGCACCTTCATCTTTCTTTCAGCCATTAATCCCATTACAGAGACACACTTGTTTATCTGTGATACATTTTTCTCAGCAACAATTGATGGTTTGTAAATTTAGTTATAATTTTACGACATAGAAAAATCTTACATTTTGAAAAGTCATATTTCTTTATTCCTTTACTACTGATAACATTTGTCATTGTTAGCTATAGAAATTGTTTGAGTTTTATCACATTTATTGGTGAAGCTACTATTTAGAATTCTAACCTCTATTGGTGGTTCTTCAGTTGCTGCAGAAAAGTAGCAATGATTCTTAACTGACAAAATATTATATAATTGTCAAAACTGAGAGACCAAGAGAAAGGCTGAATTGCCCTCCAACGTTCTGCACAGAATCACTAGCTGGGACTCTGTTCCTTGAAATCCATTTATTGCCATCAATATGCTTATGAAAACTAATGGCTTCCCACCCCATACCACCCTTCCCCCATCTGACCTGGTAATAGGATATGTGTGTGGTTGTTAGCAGTGGTGGTTGTGGGTAAAGATTTGCAAAGTTCTTCTTTCAGAAGTTGTAAAGAGAGGCACTGTCAATATGATTGGAAAGATTAAAAGCTTCAGAGAAAGGAGTTTCTGTGTTTTCTCTGGCTGCACAGCTCATGTTTACTGGCACTGAGGCTAGGCAAAGAGTTAACAGCACATTTGTTTTCCGCCTGATCGACCAGAATGAGCAGGAGCCTGAGAAGCCACCTCAGAGTTCAGCCTATTGTAATTCAGCATCCATTCTAATACAGCTTCTCTCCTGTTCTGTATCAGTTTATAAAAGCATGTTACATGCCCACTGACCCCAGATAACTAAATAAATCCTGGTGTGTAGTCATAGAACTAAATCCCAGTTTTTATCAGCACAAATGCCTGCCGAAGATGGATTCAAGGAATTCAAAACCAATCAACCATTAAATCCACATATCTTAATGGAATAAATGTATGAACCAATGAGGAGTCCAGCTCACACAAACAACACAGGTTCTAATAGACACACTCACATTCTAGTCTATTCTTAGCTAAGTACAAATGTTTTCATTTTGTTTTTCTTTGGGACACATTTATGTAGAATCAGTTTTAGGCTTGGCAAAAGAAATTAATTCACTTCGTAGGTATCTTTGTGACATATTCTTGATAATTTTTACTGGTCAGATTTCTCTTTGAAATCTGCAACATTCTGAAGTAACAGGTTCCAGACATGGACATTTCTACAGACTTTTCCCCTGTATTTCTCACAGAACATCTTTTAAATTATATTCAAAATGAGATTTAAAATCACCGATTTCTCAAGGACAGTAGCTAGCATCCAGGATTGTTGGAGAGCTATAAAATGGCATTGCTTGGAAAATTTTGGAGAAAAAAAAATCAGACCATTTTATTGACTGGCAATCAAAAAAGATAAACTGTCATTAAATTCTAAGATCTGGTATATTGGGACTAAGAAAAGAACCACATGAGCTAACTTAGAGATACACAGCTGACATTGTAGTTGTGGCTCTCTCTTTCTAAGCCAGTCATCCTGAACCTGCAGTTGCTGGAAATCAAAATAATAGCATGGTGATAATTAGGAGAGAAGGTTATATGAGGATATCCCAAGGCTATACCAGGATGTCCTACGATTTCACTGAATAGTCTTCTGTAATGTGGGCATTGGCAAGTTGGTCTTAAATGTGCTTTGAATATTTTAATGGAGCTAGGTTCTTCTAGGAGGAAACTAAGTTCCTCTGTGGAGTTTCTATTTGGAGTGGTAATCAATTCAGAATGCATTCCCATTGCTACCTCGAGAGGTAATTCAGTTGGTAAAGTTCTTGCCTCACATGGAAAAAGCCCTGGTTTGGATCCCCAGCACTATGTAAATCAAGCTTGGTGGTGCCCATCTGTCAGCCAGCTCTTAGGAAGTAAAAGTCAGAGTATCAGAAACTCACAGTCACTGTCAGAAATATGCCAAGTTCAAGGCCAGCCTGGGCAACATTAGATGCTGTGTCTAGACTATATCTTTCCCCTAGCCCTAATTACCACCATAAAAATGAGAAGTTCTAGTACACTGATATGAAATGACAGTGTGATAGTCCAGCAACAAGAGCATGGCGTACTGGCTTGTTCAATTCTTCTCCGTTGTTTTTGTTTGGGATGGTGAATTGGTATAATGGGTGGAGAGAGAATGAAGAAATGTGAGGTTAAACATTTTGATGGCTTCTTCCAAATGATTCAATCCATCCCACATGAAAACAAGTCCATGAAACTAGAGAGGAAATATATATGAGACACAAGGGCCAGTTACAAAGAAATAGTAACAGTACTGAGAAAAACAATCACGTGAGCAAACACCAAAGTACCAGTAGTACTCCACTAGTAAATCACCTACTGCAGTACCCATTTTAGAGATGTAAATAGATCAGGTGAGGAACATCTATATTGCTTTATGAGTCAGATTCTGAAGGAACTGTAAAGGTTACTGAAAAATGATTAAATATAAGGCTTTACTTTCGGAATTCAGCTTGATCTCACTGTGTGTTTTTCATGGTCTACGAGTCACGTGTTCTTGACTGACGCCAGAACTATGTTCAGCTGCAGCTTCAATGCAAACACTGTCATTGGCATGGCTCTGTGTGGAAACCTTTACAGTTGAAGCTATTGGACATTACATTTCTTAGCATTGTTATAGAGCACAGGAGATACTCATCTTTAGATTTTAATTTTTCTCAACTAGGTAAAAACACAAAATCAAAATTCAAAAAAGCAAAATGTAATATCTTTCTTGGTTTGTGAGGTCATATGAAAAAGGCCATAGGCTATAGCTGGTAGCCCTTCCTCAGCCATTGGGGATGGTAAGCTCTAATGTTTGCTTTTGAAAATGGTGCAATTATTAAAATGCTACAAAATTAATATAATAATTTAAATGAAGTTATGATCTTGTGTTGGGCACTAACAATAGCTATCTTGTGAGTTTGACAAGCCTGAGAGACAATTCAAATGAATTCCTCATCCAAGCTGTTTTCTACATGTTGACATGTTGAAATGAAGATTTACCTACAGAGAAAAGAAAACTATTTTGTCTTTTATGGAATAACATATTATCTCCCAAGAATAATTGGCTGCCAACAACTTTTTCCCCCTGTGGCAATCTGATTTATCAGGGGAGTAAATACTTCTTTGCACCATGCTTTCTCCCTAAACTCCAATACTAGAAACACGTTTATCTGCTTTCATGTTAAAACACAAATTCCACATTGCCAAGATTGCTCAGTGGATAAAGGCTCTTGCTGCCAGGGCTGATGACCAGAACTAACTTTCTGGGGACACACATACTGGAAGGAGTGATCAAATTTGTCTTCTGATCTCCATGCAGTTACAATGTGGTTTGCATTCCCACCTACCCAATGAATAAGTAAAAGGAATTTTTAAAAATGCAAACGTCACTATTTCTAATAGAGATAAAAACAAAACCCAGACTCTAGAGGCATGCCCTTAAGCAACTGACTTCTTAAATTGCTTCTAAAAAATCTGGCTCTTTTTTTTTTTAAATGAGAGACAGAAATGGGGTGGATCTGGATGGGAGGGAAGGGGAGGGGAACTGGGAGGAGTAGAGGGAGGGAAACTGTAATTATGATATATTATGTGAGGAAAAAATCTATTTTCAATAAGAGGAAAAAATCTGCCTTTGATATAAACTGCTGTGTTAATGCTTCATCTAACAGCAACATCTTTCTATCCTCACTTTATGTGCATGAATTTAAATGATTGAACAATGTGCTTCCTCCTTCTGATCATACATCCTACAAATACCCCTGCAGTACCTTCTGACTTCCTTGTCACCAAGAATAAAACCTAAGGAAGGTCACCTCAGATTCATAAATACAGCATTGAGTCCAGGGAGACTGCTTACTGCATAAAACATTTGCTACAAAATAATGAGGAACTCAGTTCTAATTCGCAGTACTCATGTGAAGATCTAGAGTCTATGACACATGCCTGGTGCTAAGGACACAGTTATATCCCTAGGGCTCACTCACCATCCAATTTAGCCAAAGTGGTAAGTTTCAGGTTGAAAAAGAGATTCTATCTCAAGTAGTAAGGTAGACAAATGATTGAAGAGAGCATCCCATTGTCAATCTTTGGACTTCACATGGACATGCACAGTAAATGTTCATGTACATATATGTACTTGTATAAATGTACTCTTCCCACCCATAATCATATAAATATGGCATTGGGACAGACTTTACAATGCTCTAATGTGTTACTACTGGAGCAGACTTTGAGTAGCAATGGAAGAGATTTTTTCTTTTTTTTTTTTTCTTTTTTCGGAGCTGGGGACCGAACCCAGGGCCTTGCACTCGCTAGGCAAGCGCTCTACCACTGAGCTAAATCCCCAACCCCCAATGGAAGAGATTTTTAACAGCTTCCTAGTTGGCATAGTAACCAAAATGGCCTCTGTCCCACTTTTACATTGCTTTTTGCCTACAGATCCCCTTTGGTGCCAAAAAGACAGGGTAGGCATGAACATCATGAATACAGATAAACAGACATACATAGGTTTTCTTTTTACTGTTCCATATGTATATGAGCTAATTATTGAGATTCAATGTTTATGTCTGAAGAATGACAATGGGTCATTTACAGTTCTGTCACTTGATTTCCTAAACAAAAGAAAACACTGAGTTGAAGGAAGACAGACAAGAGACTAACAAGCAATGGATTTTTCAGACTGTTTAATTGAGCAATTATGAGAGTACAATTAAGAAGCTACCAAGAAAGTCTACCTGATAGAGTATTGCTTTCCAATGGTACTGGGTAATCCAAGCTCCGTCGTTATTCACAAATGTGACGGTATGGAGATGCTTGCCACCACTTCCATTGCCAGTTGGTTATTTTTTTCCTTCCTCTTTTTATTGAATAGTTTATATATTTACATTTCAAATGTTTTCTGCTTTCCTGTTTCCCACTTATTTCATCCTCCCTCCCTCTGATTCTATGAGGATGCTCCTCTTCCCACCCACCACATCCACCTCAACACCCTGGACTCCCATTACCCTGGGGAAACGAACCTTCACAGGACCAAGGGCTTCTCCTCCTACTGATGCCAGATAATGCTATCCTATGCTGCATATAGAGCTGGAACCATGCTCCCCACTCCTCCCATATGTACTCTTTGGTTCGTGATTTAGTCCCTGGGAACTCTGGGGGGGGGTTCTCGTTGTTTAATATTGTTGTTCTTCCTATGGGTTGCAAATCTCTTCAGCTCCTTCAGTCCTTTCTCTAACTCCTCCATTGGGGTCCCCATGCTCAGTCTGATGGTTAGCTGCAAACATCTTAATTTGTATCAGCAAGGCTCTGGCAAAGCCTCTCAAAAAACATCCGTATAAGGCTCCTGTCAACAAGTACTTCTTTTTTTTTTTTTTTTTTTTTTGGTTCTTTTTTTTTGGAGCTGGGGACCGAACCCAGGGCCTTGTGCTTCCTAGGTAAGCGCTCTACCACTGAGCTAAATCCCCAGCCCCAACAAGTACTTCTTGGCACCAGCAATAGTGACTGGGTTTGGTGGCTGCATATGGGATGGATCCCCAGATGGGGCAATATTGCTGGAAATATTAAATAAAATTGTATCTTTTATCCCTTGCTAGTGCCAGCACTGCAGGGCCACATGGCATCTGAGGGATACCTTCATCTCAGTCGTGGCTGATTCCAGTGTGGCACCACTCCGTGTTATCTCTAGCTATCCTCTAGCCCTGGAAGTCTCTCAGCCCCCATTGCTAGCTGCCCTCTCCTGGCTGTTTTCTGGCAGCTGAGAACTCTATGATCCCAGGTACCCAGTAAAATCAAGACACTAGAGGTCAGCGGTGAGTGGCCTATTGCGGTTCCCTGTCATGGACTCTGCCCACACTCCCAGCACTGCCCCCTGGTAGTTATAGTATATACTTCCAGCAACCCGTTAATATCAAGACTCAATAAGATTAATTTAGCAATCATATTTATATGTTAAATTCTCAATCCACAATATGTCCACACACAATAAACTCACAGTCAATTGATAAAGATATGAACCGCCCACCTAGATAAGATAAATTGACCTATAGAAATTCATCACTTAAGAGATTTTCATAACTATCTATGGCCATTTAAGACCACAGAGATCTAGGTTGTCCTTTTCTGCCTACATCTTGGTTCTTCTCCTTTTTTCTTTTCCTTTGCCTTACCAAAACTTTGTCTCTGCCTTACTTTTCTTACTGTCCAATCATGGGCCATGACCTAACTTGTGCCATCCCTCACCCGCATATAGACATCAACCTACAGGGCAATCTCTGGATAGTCTTCCCTTTAGTCTCTGCTCCACTCTTTCTCCCTATTCTTCTTCCCAGGAGTATTTGGTTCCCCATTCTAAGAAGTACTGAAGGACCCACATTTTGGTCTTCCTTCTTCTTGAGCTTCATATGGTCTGTGAGTTTTATCTTGGGTATTCTGAGCTCTTGCGCTAATATCCACTTATCAGTGAGTGCATACCATGTATGTTCTTTGTGATTGGGTTCCCTCACTCAGAATGATATTTTCATTTATCCTATTCATTTATCCTATTTATCCTATTCATTTGCCTATGAATTTCATGAAGTCATTGCTTTTAGTAGCTGAGTGTACTCAATTGTGTAAATCTACCACATTTTCTGTATCCATTCCTCTGTTAAAGGACATCTGGGATCTTTCCACCTTCTGCCTATTATAAGTAAGGCTGCTATGAACATAGTGGAGCATGTATCCTTGTTATATGTTGGAACAGTTTTTGGGTATATGCCTAGGAGTGGTATATCTGGGTCCTCAGGTACCACTATGCCCAATTTTCTGAGAAACCACCAGACTAATTTCCAGAGTGGTTGTACCAGCTTGCGATTTCACCAACAACGGAGGGCAGTTCCTCTTTCTCTGCATTCTCACTAGCATCGACTGGACTGTAATCTTAGTTTTTGATCTTACCCATTCTGACTGGTGTGCACTGGAATCTCAGGGTTGTTTTGATTTGTACTGCCCTGATGACTAATAATGGTGAACATTTCTTTAGGTTCTTCTCAGCCATTTGATATCCCTCAGTTGAGAATTTTTTGTTTAGCTCTGTGCTCCATTTTTAATAGGATTATTTGGTTCTCTGGAGTCTAATAAAATAAAATGATTTGGCACAACTCTAACTAAGCAAGTGAAAGATCTGTATGACAAGAACTTCAAGTTTATGAAGAAAAAAAATGAAAGAAGATCTCAGAAAATTGAAAGATCTCCCATGCTCATGGATTGGTAGGATTAATATAGAAAAAAATGTTCATCTTGCTGAATGCAATCTACAGATTCAATGCAATCACCATCAAAGTTCCAATTCAATTCTTCATAGAATTAGAAAGAGTAATTTGCAAGTTCATTTTGGATAATGAAAATCCAGGATAGGGAAACTGTTCTCCACAATAAAAGTACTTCTGGGGGAATCTCCATCCCTGACCTTAAGCTATATTACAGAGCAATCATGACAAAAACTACAAGGTATTGGTACAGAGACAGGCAGGTAGATCAATGGAATAGAATTGAAGACCCAGAAATGAACCCACACAGCTATGGGCACTTGCTCGTTAACAAAGGAACTAAAACCATCTAGTGGAAAAAAGACAGCATTTTCAACAAATGGTGGTGATTGAACTGGAGGTCAGTATGTATAAGAATGCAAATCGATCCATTCTTGTACAAAGATCAAGTCCAAGTGGATCAAAGTCTTCCAAACAAAACCAGATACACTGAAATTAATAGAAGAAAATGTGGAATACATGGGCACAGGGGAAAATTCCCTGAACAGAACACCTAAGGCTTATGCTCTAAGATCAAGAATTGACAAATGAGACCTTGTAAAACTGCAAACTTCTGCAAGGCAAAGGACACTGTCAATATGACAAAATGGCAACCAACAGATGGGAAAAGATCTTTACCAATCCTATATCCGATAGAGGGCCAATATCTAATATATACAAAGAAATCAAGAAGTTATACTCCAGAGAACAAAATAATCCTATACTTTTTCTTCTTTATTCATTTGAATGAATTCTAAAGCCAAGCCTTGACTCTAGTGTGAATTCCATGTTGCTCTAGAAACAACTAATGGGTCTGGTTTCAACTATCCTCTGAGAGTTAAGAAAGGTGACAGATAATCCAGCCAGAACATACTGGTCTTCAGGTCCTACATTTCTAGAAAGATAGCTATTTGGCAGGTCCTGCTATCTTTTGAAATGTCAATCCCTGACCCTGTTTCTGCTATTTGCCTCCCTCTACAGAATCCTTCTTCAGTGTGCTCTTCAGGTTGGAGTCATCATTTTGAAAGTTAATTCTCTCTAACCCCCATCCTTTCTTTTTTCTTTTCAAAATAAATTTAATTGTACACTTCAATTCAATTGCCCCTCTCTTCCTGGTCACCTCTCACACAGTCCTTTCCACTTTCCCTGTTTCCTTCCCATCTGAGAAGGAGGCGGTCCCCTCCCTACTCCAGGTATCTCCTTACTCTGGCACATCAAGTTTCTGCAGAGCTAGGTGTATCCTCTCCCACTGAGGCCAGACAAGGCAGCACAGTTGGGGGAATGGGATCCACAGACAGTCAACGGCGTTAGGGGCAGTCCTGCTTTACATTTCAGATGTTGCAGGACCCATATGAAGACCAATGTGTGTGGGGGGGCGAGAAGGAGGTAGGTCTAGCCTTTGGTGGGTGGTTCAGTCTCTGAGAGCCCCCAAGTGTCTAGGTTAGTTTACTCCATCAGTCTTCCTGTGGAGTTCCTATCCCTTTCAGAGGCCTAGATCCCCCCATTCCACAAGACTCACCGAGCTCTGTCCAATATTTGCCAATATTTGGCTCTGGACCTCCGCATCTGTTTCAATCAACTGCTGGGTGGAGTCTTTCAGAGGTACAACTATTCTAGGCTCCTTCTGCAAGCATGACAGAGTACCATTAATAGTCTCAGGATTGATGCTTTCCCCTGGGATGGGTCTCAAGGTGGGGCAGTTGTTGGTGGCCCATTCCCTCCATCTCTGCCCCATCTTTGTCCCTGCATTTCTTGTATACAGGAAAAATTTTGGGTCAAATATTTTGTGGATGTGTTGGTGTCCTTATCCCTGTTATGATTTGAACGACCCACTCCTGTAAGTGCTCATGTATGAATACTTGGTTCCTACTTGGTGGTACTATCTTAGCAGGCGATGTAATCTTTAAATAAGTGACTACTGTTGAAAAGAAGTGGGTGTCTGAAATTAGACCTAAGGTTATTGGACAGACTCCTTTTCACCCTGAGCTCTCTGCTTCTGGTCTACTGAGATTGGAGCATGTCTAGCTGCAAGTTCCCATCATCTTGGCCATGGTCGTGTTCCCCGTAAGGTAAAACAAGCTCTTCTTCCTTTAATTAAGTTGCTCCTTTAAGTCAGGTATTTGGTCACATCAAACAAAAAGTAACCAACAGATTATGCTTATTGAATTCCACTTTTTCTGCAAAAAAGGGACATCAAAACATGAGAAACTTCGAAAAGTGTCTGGGAGAGTGATAGTCTCTGAGATAACACAGATGTACAGTTTTGAAAACTATGAAGTTATAGAAGTGTTGTTTGCAGATAAGTGAAGTTAAAACGTTGACAATATTGTGAAAACTAAAATGTTAGTGGAGCACAGTGCATGTGGCCCCCAGCAAGAAAGATATGGTTCATTGTAAATTACAAATACATACAAATGAAAGACCAACTCGAAATTAATTCATCAATAGGTAAATGGGGTCTATCTCTGAGGATGTGCAATGTTTTGGAAAACTGTTAGGTAAAGATCCATCATTTGATCCATAGGTGGGAGATTTAGGCAAGGATATGTGTTTCCCCTTTCCTTAACTTGAACTCTCTTGGCAGTAACAGGGGTGCTGCCCTCTGAAGAGTCAAGGGAACTGTTTTCAAGTATTTATTAGGTCATGATGTGGAAGAGAGATGAGAATTAGTCTGCATGGTTTCACTGGGCCTGCTTATTAGAAAGCTGGGAGAAGGTGCACTTCAGCTCAAATTAAGCATGGTTTACAGTTCTAAAGCATTAAAAGATAATTTCTAATAAAAGAAAATTCATGACTCTCATAGAACCAGAGTGAATTCATGTTAAATATTCGTTGCTTATCTCATGAATGAGGAAACTGGCGTGGCATTACGGTCAACTCTAATGGAAACTCAGAGAACAACCACATATTTTAGAAGGGGCACTTACAAGTAAATACTGGAGATTTTGTTGAATTACCAAATCTCCAAGTTTTCACTTTGGTCAAAAATAATATGAAACAATAGAAAGGGAGCTGGGAACTACGTTCCGTAGCTCTCTGGCAGAGTCCTTGTCTAGTATGAAGTAGGTCCTGCTTTCAATCACAGATTTGAAAACAACAACAAAAGATTCTTGATCAGCGAGATGGCTGTGTTACTTGCTCAGTTGATGTTTTGCTGATCATCAGAAATGATCTGGTGATTCAAACGAGACCAAGTGATCCACACTGAGGCTATACAACAGAAAGAGTTTATTCATTGCTTACTTAAAGATATCGAACAACCTTGAAATTCTAAGAACTTATCCCAGTCAGCAATCAGAGAGTTTGATCCTGGAGCCGACATAGCACAACTCAGTTCTTTTATAAATTGATGCTCTTTATAATATAATGCAACATGTTTTCAGTTGGTAAGCTTGTCCCCTCCTATCTAACCTGTTCACAGTCAGCCTAGCCTTGTATATCAGCCCTCTCAGTCTTTCTGTTAACCTTACTGAATTAACTCTCCTCTCTGTGGTCATATCAATGTCGGATGCCCATGGAAGACAGTCAGGTGAAGATGAATATACAGAAAAAGGACTGTGAAATATTAAAGGCAAAGACAAAAGTAAGGCTGTTATAAGCATAGGAACATCAAATTTTTCTGCAACATGGGAATGAAATAAACCTTTGCTGTGAGTTTTGGGGCCATGGGCTAACTTCCTGGGTTTTTGTATCCACTCTATGCATGATAGTTTACTGCAAAGCTTAAGAAATGAGTCGACTCATGGACAACAAAAGAAACTTCTACATGAGGTGACTGTCCATCTTAATGCAAAAATCACCTTTTTCACATTCACACACACACACACACACACACACACACACACACAAACAAATGGCTAGTTACCCTCTATAGCATAAAATACTTTTTCAATTTTGATAAAATCATCTTTCTGATCAAAGTAAAGACAACAATGGCTTCATATAATTTTTCATGTATGAAGTGGCTGTTATCAGGTACTATTAGAATTTGTTTCTTCTTGTTTGGTTATTTTCCTGATATCAGTCCTTTATCACTTGTCTTGCCACTGCAGAATTTTTGTTTTATTTGCTCAAACAATTCAATTTGTCCTGGTTACATTTTATAAAAGGAGGTCTGACTGCTTGAAAAATTCTTATTGTGCCTTGGGCATTTTAGAACTTGAAAAAAATAGAGCTTTTCACTTTTATTTTTGAATTTTTACTAATTTTAAAGGCCTTTAATTCCCCCGTGTTTGTGACTCACCATTTCATCATCAACAAGATGCCTTTTAAAGAAGTAGTGTGACTCAGGAGAAGCGTGTGAGAGTGGGGATGCTCTGTTGTAGAGGGCAGAACGAGAGTGCTGGGGTTTATTTTTCTTAAGAAAGCTGGAGGCCGAAGACTTGCTGTAGATAAAGACATGTGTGAATGTGTTTGGTTTGATTCATTAATACTCAGCAGATTTCAAAACCTGTTTATAAAGTATTCTTTCATTTTTACTATCGGTCGACTCTAACCAATCAGCAAGAAAATTACCTTTATTATATTTTTGTTGTTCTTGTGACCTTACTTTTTCTGTTTTTTTTAAATTCTTGTCATTTTAAAGTAATTTTTCTCTATTTAATAATATTTTATTAATTATTTGAGAACTGTATGTAATGTATTTTGATCATATTCATCACCAGCTCCTTCCCTTAATTCTTCCAATGTCTACCTTTACCTTTCCAAAATATTCCCACCACCAATATTTCATATTCTGTTTTTATTTTATCTTACTTTTAAAAATAACCCATTGACTGAAATATGTGTTACCCACATACTCTTGGGTACAGAGCCATAAACCTTTGGGTGGTTGCTAACTTAGGAAAAACTACATTTTAAAAGAAAACTTACTTCTCCCTCTCCAGAAGCCATCAACTGTCCATTGCTCCTCAGTTAGGAATCAGGGCTGGTGTACTCCTCCAGTTCCCTGCTTGAGTATTGGCTAACTTGATCATAGACAGGTCTAGTGCAGAGAACTGCAGCTATTTGAGTTAATGAGACATTGTTTCAGTCTTACAATCCTCTCTCTCTCTCCTACACTGATCCCTGAGCCTTGGAAGTCTTGTTCTTTGCCTTTTAACTAACAGTGAGTTTCTATTTCAATGCCCACCTGCTGTGCAAAGAAACTTCTTTGACTAGGTCTTTAACTCTTGGTCTTGCTGTCTCCAACTCTTCTGTGCTCAGCTTACATTTGTGTGCCATCAATCCCAGTTTTGACTGTGCTCTAATTGAACCAGGGATTCATGCATACTAGGCAAGTATTACAAACTGAGATACATTCTCAGTCTACTGTAATTGCTTATGATTTATTATCTTTCTAACCATGCACACTAATTAATAATTGGTTTTATATAATGTTAAAGTAAAAGATATTGGAACTAATAACAGAGAATTTATTTTAAGTTACATAATTGTATATGTGAACGGAGGCCAAAATGTTTATTTAACCAGTAACATGTGTTCAAAAAAATGATTGATAGTCCCAAAGAAACCATTGAGAAAATAATTCAACAGGCCTGATTTGTATAAAAAAGGAACTATAGGGTATAATCATATCATATATTCAGAAATAACTTTAGCAATGTATTTTCCTTTTAAAGTCGGAATCCATAAGGCAGTTGAGTTTAATTATCACAAACTTCTCTTTTTAAAATATAGGTTTTCAAGTAACACTGTATTATCTTGAACTTATAAAATTGAGGATGATTTTGAATTTCTGATTTTGCTGCCCCCATCTCCTAAGTGTGCCATTATTCATATACACTATCACACAAAATCCTGTTCTGATTCTTGCTCTATAACCCAAAGAGCATCATGTAGAGTTGATCCAGGAATGTGGACTGTGTGTTACGTGCTGGAAACACTTTCTCTTTTGAGATATTTAGGGACAAAAGTAAAAGAGCAGAAGGCCACAAGAAATAACTCGTTTCTAAACTACTAAACTACTGTGTCAAGAACAATGCAAAGAATATCTGCACGACGCTGCGTCTATAAGCATGTATCTACTTGGATAGTCTTTTTCTATGTGTATACACATGTGCTACTGGGAACTGCACGCATTCCAACAGACGCTTATGCACAACGAAACTGTACGTAGCTGGTAACACTGTGGAATTTTCCTTTTGGAATCTTTGTTTGTTTGTATGTTTGCATGGTTGAGACAGGATCTTGTGCGTCATTCATTTGGCTGGCCTTAAACTTGCAGAGATTCTCAGACTTGTTTTTCAAAGACGAAGAATACAGAAATGAGTCTCCATCACCACCTGAGACTGTTTATTAAATATAAGAAACCATAATTCTTTTTTTTAAATTAAAGTTGCATAACTTCCCTTCCTTCCCCTTCTTCCAAGATCTCTCCTGTTCCTCTTACTCCTTAGTTATAGTGTTAATTTTTTATGAATAAGTATATTATACAATCTGCTAAGTCTGGTTAGTCTTTCTTGTATATATATTATTTAAGGGTAACCGTTTGTACAATGAATTGAAGGACTAATATGTACGGAAGTTTAATTCTCCATGTCTTGGAACTGTTAATTGCCTGTTGTTCTTTATATATGGCTGGGGCTCCAAGAGATTTTTTTTGCTGCATCCACACTGGTATGTCAACTGGCATTATCCTCATGAAGGTTTGATAGGAAGCCATGTCTTTGAAATTTCATGAGTTGGCTCCCTTGTCATATCAAGGAGACAGAATCTCAGAGCAGACTTTCTGATTTTCTTGGTCTTACAATCTTTCCCTTAGGCACAGGTATAGAGGTTGCATTGTAAGTGTATAAATTTTTGTTGGGCACTCCAATGGAAAGGTCACATTTCTAAGAGTACTGCAAGAAGAAGATATCTTCTTGTGAGACTCAAAGAATAAGCAGTACTTTCCTTCTGAGTTCTAGAATTCTCTAATTAATTTGCCTACATCTAGCTGGCTTGAAGAGACATCTGATCCTCCTTTGTTAATCTCTGTACTGAGGCTTGGCTCTGCTGATAGGATCAGAAAACATAGAATCTCCTATAATGACAGGTTATTACTTTTCATCATTTTGACTGGAAAATGTTGGTTGCTCAGAAAATTTTAAGATGGGCCAAAGACATCAGAGCTGTGTTACCCACCCTGAAAAGACCTTCACATGGAGCGTAAGAACTAAGGATTATTATGGTGTGGCCACCCTTGAATATCATTCACTATATTAAAGCCTACCTTGATGGATAAAGAAATTAGCATAATAAGAGGGCAACAAGTGTAGTAGGAGATTTATAACTGTCAAGCATCACCTAGCTCAACCAGTACAGAAATGGGGCCAATTTACTTTAAGGAACTGGATTTAGCAACTACCAGTGAGCTTGGAAAATCCGTGAGAATGAGACTAGAGGCCTCAATCAAGTGAAATCTGAAGCAGATAGCTCACCTATTCTGTGCTGAATACCTAAAACCTCTGAGAACAATCCCATAAAAATGAGTCAGGCTTTTTGTACATGTGTGTTCTCGTATGTATGGGTACCTGTTTCCATGCAGGTATATGCTTCTGCATATATGCATGCATGTGGTGTCAAGAAGTTGATATAAGGTGTCTTCCATTGGTTGTTATCCTTCTTATACATTGAAGCAAAGTATTTTGCCAGAACTCAAAGCTTGGTGATTTCTTTGGCCTAGAAAGTCTCCATACTGCACCGGCCTCTGTCTAGTGTTTCTGTAATTTAAGACTTGACATCACCCAGACAGTCTTTATTCAGGTGTTCTGATCTTCATGATAACTGTTGAGCCATCTCCGAGCCCTTAAATATTGTTTCAAACCATGATATCTGGCTGCAATACATCATCAGGAGATCAATTCTTTTAGTATATAAGATAGAAACCATATCCTACATTGTTGAATGACACACATCATATCCTCTCCCCTTAGCATAGATGAATTCATAGCAACAACACACTGTTAATGGTGTAGACCTCTTTCTCATACATACACAGAAACTCACGGAATTTTTCCTGATATAGCAGCACAATTATTTGATTATAACAAGTACTTGATTAAATATGGACTGTCCTACAGTTCTGTTGTGTAACTTATAGTATATTTACATGTATAAGTATAGTATACATGTCTATAGAGTATATCCATATATATATACATATATATATTACAGTAATTTAAAGATGACAAATGCAGCATTGTTCTTACATCCTATGGAAGAGTACCTTGATCTTGAATTGTTTAGTTTAACACCTTTTGCTCAACTGTATATTCCAGAATATCCTTTCAATATATCAATTCTTTTTTTTTTCCAAAATAGAGACTGATTAATATGATTATTTATTACCATTAATTTATACAAATATTTACTAATACTTATACTTTTTTTTTTATTAACTTGAGTATTTCTTATATACATTTCGAGTGTTATTCCCTTTCCCGGTATCTGGGCAAACATCCCCCTCCCCCCTCCCCTTCCTCATGGGTGTTCCCCTCCCAACCCTCCCCCCATTGCCGCCCTCCCCCCATAGACTAGTTCACTGGGGGTTCAGTCTTAGCAGGACCCAGGGCTTCCCCTTCCACTGGTGCTCTTACTAGGATATTCATTGCTACCTATGGGGTCAGAGTCCAGGGTCAGTCCATGTATAGTCTTTAGGTAGTGGCTTAGTCCCTGGAAGCTCTGATTGCTTGGCATTGTTGTACTTTTGGGGTCTCGAGCCCCTTCAAGCTCTTCCAGTTCTTTCTCTGATTCCTTCAATAGGGGACCTATTCTCAGTTCAGTGGTTTGCTGCTGGCATTCGCCTCTGTATTTGCTGTATTCTGGCTGTGTCTCTCAGGAGAGATCTACATCCGGCTCCTGTCGGTCTGCACTTCTTTGCTTCATCCATCTTGTCTAATTGGGTGGCTGTATATGTATGGGCCACATGTGGGGCAGGCTCTGAATGGGTGTTCCTTCAGTCTCTGTTTTAATCTTTGCCTCTCCCTTCCCTGCCAAGGGTATTCTTTTTCCTCATTTAAAGAAGGAGTGAAGCATTCACATTTTGATCATCCGTTTTGAGTTTCGTTTGTTCGAGGGATCTAGGGTAATTCAAGCATTTGGGCTAATAGCCACTTATCAATGAGTGCATACCATGTATGTCTTTCTGTGATTGGGTTAGCTCACTCAGGATGATATTTTCCAGTTCCAACCATTTGCCTACGAATTTCATAAACTCGTTGTTTTTGATAGCTGAGTAATATTCCATTGTGTAGATGTACCACATTTTCTGTATCCATTCCTCTGTTGAGGGGCATCTGGGTTCTTTCCAGTTTCTGGCTATTATAAATAAGGCTGCGATGAACATAGTGGAGCACGTGTCTCTTTTATATGTTGAGGCATCTTTTGGGTATATGCCCAAGAGAGGTATAGCTGGATCCTCAGGCAGTTCAATGTCCAATTTTCTGAGGAACCTCCTGACTGATTTCCAGAATGGTTTTACCAGTCTGCAATCCCACCAACAATGGAGGAGTGTTCCTCTTTCTCCACATCCTCGCCAGCATCTGCTGTCACCTGAGTTTTTGATCTTAGCCATTCTCACTGGTGTGAGGTGAAATCTCAGGGTTGTTTTGATTTGCATTTCCCTTATGACTAAAGATGTTGAACATTTCTTTAGGTGTTTCTCGGCCATTCGGCATTCCTCAGCTGTGAATTCTTTGTTTAGCTCTGAACCCCATTTTTTAATAGGGTTATTTGTTTCCCTGCGGTCTAACTTCTTGAGTTCTTTGTATATTTTGGCTATAAGGCCTCTATCTGTTGTAGGATTGGTAAAGATCTTTTCCCAATCTGTTGGTTGCCGTTTTGTCCTAACCACAGTGTCCTTTGCCTTACAGAAGCTTTGCAGTTTTATGAGATCCCATTTGTCGATTCTTGATCTTAGAGCATAAGCCATTGGTGTTTTGTTCAGGAAATTTTTTCCAGTGCCCATGTGTTCCAGATGCTTCCCTAGTTTTTCTTCTATTAGTTTGAGTGTGTCTGGTTTGATGTGGAGGTCCTTGATCCACTTGGACTTAAGCTTTGTACAGGGTGATAAGCATGGATCGATCTGCATTCTTCTACATGTTGCCCTCCAGTTGAACCAGCACCATTTGCTGAAAATGCTATCTTTTTTCCATTGGATGGTTTTGGCTCCTTTGTCAAAATCAAGTGACCATAGGTGTGTGGGTTCATTTCTGGGTCTTCAATTCTATTCCATTGGTCTATCTGTCTGTCTCTGTACCAATACCATGCAGTTTTTATCACTATTGCTCTGTAATACTGCTTGAGTTCAGGGATAGTGATTCCCCCTGAAGTCCTTTTATTGTTGAGGATAGCCAATATATCAATTCTTTGGAATAAGTATATGAAGTTACCTTTCTATAGGGTAGGGAGGAGAAGAAAAGCCCATCCAGTAAAAATTTCACATTGATTTTCCATCTGTGTGGATAAATGGGCACTGCTGAGGACAGTCCTGTATCCCTGCCAACATTTCAATATTCAATGCCTCATTTCCCCCTTAACCAGAAAAACGTTAGCCATGAATTCTTGATATGTTTTAATTCCTATTTTCCACATCCTTCCAAATATGTCCTGATGTTTTTGGGGTGCTGTATTTGACCATGTAATAGTTTCTCTGCTAAATCACCATTTTTGTGGATTGGCTCCTGACTCATACCCTATTTTGGCAGCTTTGTGAGGTGAATAAATTCACAACTTAAAATAACACCTTGTCAATCTTTCAAACAGGTCAGTTTGCATTCACAAGTAAGCCAGATGTGTTTAAAATAAAGGTGTCCATCAGTCATGAACATGACTTCTCAATTGCCCCTTTGGTAGATTGAGATGATCCTATATGGAGCAAAATTTTTAAAAGTTCTGGAAAGAGCCTTTCTGGACCCAGATTGAAAGCCAATACCTCATAATTATATAACGATTCACCTGGCACTATAACTGGAAGTGAACATTGCAAAAGTACAGCATGCAGTCCCACAAGCTAGGTCAGCCCACTATATTTTTCACTTCTTGGGGAGCTTTGCTCAATTCTCACTTTATTCTAGACCAGTGGCAACACATGCTGCTATGAAGGAGTGCGCCAATGTTTCAGTGAACTAAGTGGACATGTGCTCAAGGATTAGCTCTGACAATAAAACTTTAAAGTACCTTTTGTACAGCTAAAAGTAAAAGCATGATTTAGTTCCATTATACCACATTTGGTATTTTCTTAAGAATGAGTTTGTCCTCTCCTGTTTTGAAACACATTTAATGATAAAGGGTTTCAAGATGCAAAAAAATTACAAAACATCCAGGAATAGGACCAACAAAAATGCATAGGAATAAAATTGATGTTTGTCATTCTTTGCTGATGACTCTCTTCATTTATTGTCTCACTGAATAGTCTACCACTCACACAACATTTCCTTTTTTTTTACCTTTCATCCACTCATTCAGCCCCCAACCAATTCATCTATCCAACCATCCATGTATCCATATTTCCCAAAATCTATAATCTACTGTTTGCCATATGTATGTATGTATGTATGTATGTATGTATATATATATATATATATACCCCCATTCACTAACCCAATTACCCATCTACTTATTAATCTATACACCTATCCATACAATTAATACTATAATACACACCTACTGAGAGTCTGCCATTCTGTCATTTTAAAGCATTAACAGATGCTTCCATGGTTGATATGAATTTCTCTGCATAACTTCTTTGTGATACAGAGAACAAAGAAGCTGAGACTAGAGAGTAATATTCAGCTGAATGTACCCAAACTTTTGAAAATAGCTCCTGCAATTCATTCTTCTCCATATCCTTTTTTCTTCCTATTCCACTTTCTTCTCCATTAGTAGAGAAGTGTGTCTGGAAGTCTCCCTTACTCACAAAGGATGGAGTAACTACAGCTTCAAAGTATGGACTGTAGCAGCCCCACAGAATCCAGGAGAATTTTCTTGGGATATACATTTTATATTTTTCATTTCTCTTCATAAACTATTTTTTCCAATAGATTCTAAAACTTACTGTCTTTGCTTTGATGGCTCATTCTTTATCAGATCTGAAAAAGTTTGTAGGTTATTTGTTTACTTATTTGCAAGTAAGAAGAGTGAATGTCTACATAGTCATATTCACTGATTTCTTCTCTCTAAGACAAACTCAAATGTAGCAAATCTCTTAAGCCAGACAGAGATTCTTGTTAAATATCTCATCTCCTATTTCAGTTTATTCTTCCACTTAATGGAAAGCTAAATAGGCTCACATAGTGCAATTGCTGCTTTATTTGGAGTAATGCTGATACATGATCAATTGCATCTTGATTACGATATCTCCATACACTTGATTGCAGTGCCCAGCATCAGTCCCATTGTTCAAAGTAATGAAAATGCTTTCATCATCTCAGAAAGCATAAAACTTGAGTTTGTACAATCAAAGACATGCATTGCGACTCTTCCTTCTGAAAGATAGAGCCATATTTTTTGGACCAGCAAAGAGGAACAAGAATGGCCCATACTGCATTGTTCTCTGATTCCCTAGATGGTTGCTATAGAATTTAGTGTGACACAGAGCTACCTTGGTTCCCCTGCCAGCTTAGAAGCATGAACAATTTGAAATGGGTTTCAGAAGTCTCCAATGACTCTATGGAGAAAAACATTATTAAGTAGGGTAAAGCGGGAATCTCTCGTGAAAGTTCCTGTTGCTGTCATTAGAGTGGACATGGAGAATTGAGTAGTTTTAGAAGGCTCTTTTAATCAAGAGAAAGGACATAAAATTGGACAAGACAAAAGGAAACAGAAGGGTAACTTTCACCTTTGCCTATCCCATAAAGAGCATTTGTCCACAGCGTGTGACACGTAATGGATGAACATGCAAATTATAGAAAACAGTCTTCAACATCTTGGATGAGTATCCATTCTCCCCCACACTGAAATGTGGGATTTTATGGTAGTTTTTTGGGAGGTATGTGTGTGTGTAAAACCTCATCCTTTCCATAACACACTCTCTTCTTAAGCTCTTTGATAAAAGAAACCATGTTGGAGGAGTCACAGAGAGTGAGGATTAAAGCCAACCCTTCCATTTATGACCATATAGAGAAATAACTGGCCCCGAGTAAATACCCTTAAAAAAGTCAAGCTTGCAAACTTGAAGCATTCTCACACACTTGCTTGCATGAAGATTGATGCTTGGACATTTTTCCTACCATACATCATTTAAGCACTAGTCTTTTATTTCCTCAAAAACATTTTAATTTCTATCTGACTTTCCATTGTCAAATAACAGAATATTATCAAATATCAGGAGATTTTAGGTAACAGAGATAAGCTACAGCCTTGAAACAAAGCTCTTCATCTTCCTGGAGGCACCATTGAAGATACACATCACCACACAACCTGTCCTGTTTTCATAGGCCCTTTGAAAGAAACTCTCCCAGAAAGTCTAATTTAGGAAACAAATTTTAAGAAAACAGGATTATCTGGACTGATGAGATATCTCCTTCAATAAAGTACTTGCTTTGCAAGCAGAAGGACTTGGGATCAGATTCTCAGAATCCACATAAAGCTTGGATCCAATGGCATCTATTAAAATGCCAGGCCTCTTACAGTGTGATGGGAGGTAAGAATAGAAAATTCCAGGAAGTTAAGAGGTAGTTAGCCAGGCATATGCATTTGAGAACAAAAAAGACTGGAGAAATGACACCCTAAGGTTGTTCTCTGAAATGTACATGCACACTTATGGCATATATATATATGTATATGTATATATGTATATATGTATATATATATATATATGCTCCTGAATAAACTTTCAAACACCACCCCCACAGACCCATTCACCCATACATGCACATACACACAACACACACATACACACACACACACACTCACATACATGTATGCACATACACACAAAAGCACGTTCACCACTCCTCAGTTGTTGGTGGTACAACTACTCTGGAAATCAGTCTAGAGGTTCCTCAGAAAATTGGACATTGCACTACCAGAGGACCAAGCTACATTACTCCTGGGAATATACCCAAAAGATGCTTGAACATATAACAAGGATACATGGTCCACTACATTCACAGCAGTGTTATTTATAATATCCAGAAGCTGGAAAGAACCCAGATTTCCCTCAACAGAGGAATGGATACAGAAAATGTGGTACATTTTACACAATGGAGTAGTACTTAGCTATTAAAAACAATGACTACATGAAATTCATAGGCAAATTAATGGAACTAGAAAATATCATCCTGAGTGAGGTAACCCAATCACAATAAAAACACATGGTATGCACTGATAAGTGGATATTAGTCCAAAAGCTTGTATTATCCAAGATACAATCCACAGGCCACATGAAGTTCAAGGAGAATATGACTAAAGTGTGGGTGCTTCAGTCCTTCTTTATTAAAAGGGGAAACAAAACTATTCATAGGAGGAGATATGGAGACAAAATTTAGCAGAGACTGAATGAATGACCATTCAGAGCCTGCCCCACCTGGGGATCTAGCCATACACATACAGCCACCAAACCCAGGCAAAATTGCTGATGCAAAGGAAGTGCATGCTGACAGGAGCCAGATAGAGCTGTCTTTTGAGAGGCTCTGCCAGAGTCTGACAAATACAGAGGCAAATGCTAGCAGCCAACCATTGAACTGAGAACGGGGTCCCATTGGAGGAGTTAGGGAAAGGATTGAAGGAGTTGAAGGGGTGTACCACCCCATAAGAACAACAATACTAACTCTCAGGGACTAAACTACAACCCAAAGAGTACACATGGTCAAACCTATGACTCCAGCTGCTTGTGTAGCAGAGGATGGCCTTGTTGAGCACCAATGGAAGGAGAAGCCCTGGGTCCTGTGAAGCTGGACCCTCCAGTGTAGGGGAAAGTCAGGGCGGGGCAGTGGGAAGGGGTGGGTAGTTGGGTGGGGGACACCCTCATAGAAAAAATGGAGGGGGGAATGGGATACAGGGTTTCTGGAAGGGAAACTGGGAAAGGGGATAACATTTGAAATGTGAATAAAAGATATCCAATAAAAATAAATTTAAACAAAAGGATATTCACACAGGCACACAAGCAGACACACAAACAGGTACTCATACAGATGCAAACACACACATAATATATAGAGATATTTTAAATATAATGCATTATTTTTAGAACCAAACTCATTAGCTATAGTTTTAAAAACTTATTTCTTTTCTTTTTTTGTCCCAATGCTAGTTTCCTGTTTTCTACTGCAGTCACTAGGGTGTTTACAGGCTGTGGTCCTCAGGCAACTGGCTACTGGAGTCAGGATAAAAGCTGGCTCCTCTTTGTCACAACTTCCCTATGTACCTGGCTAGTGTTGGAATGAAGGCAAGTGACCCTGCTGGGACCTTAATATTGGATGGGGGGACACACAAAATGGAACATGACTTTCTGTGTTGAGTAAGAAACAGTAGAATCTACAGAAGAGAAAGTCTTATCTCCTCATCCAAAATTTAGAATTCAGAGCTAAGCTTCCTAGTGATAGGAATTTGTTTCGAGACTTGGAATTAGGAGGATGATCTCGTGATGTCTCCAGCAGAGAAGTGGCTTTATTTCTTGGATTAAATGATGAATGTTTTGTTTTTGAAAAGATTTTCTGGGGTGTAACATTTTGTCAAGATCTCAGCTCATTAAAAAATTGCATTAACACAAGCAAACAGAAAAGAGTCTACTATGGAATTATACCAGGGCCAGTCAAGGGGGTAGTGAAGATAAGTATGGATAACACAGGAAGATGAGCAAAGTACTTTATATATGTGTGTTCATAGTGGCATAATGAAATCTACTGTTTTTAAACGTTAGTAAGCACTAACATAGACCATTGAATGAAATCATCTAATATCTCTTGGTGTACCAATGTTCTCTAATGTGTGTGTGCTACTTTTGATAAAATGTTATGTCAAAATCTCCCAACTACCAACAAACTTTATGCTGAAAGTATATGTCTTTCTTACATTGATTGAAAGGCTGTGGATTGATTCAGGAGGAGAGAATATGAGGAAACAGTTATGGAGGTGACAACTGAAGTTATGGTGGTGACACCAAATTTATGGTGGTGGCATTTGAAGTTACAGAGATGACATCGAAGTTATGCACTTACACTATGCACACATGAATTGTTTCAGACTTGGCAGAAACAGATCCAGGTTATTCCTGAAGTCCAATAGGATCCTGTTCTAGTTAACATGGTCAACTTCACACTGCCTAGAGCCACCCAAAAGGAGTGTCAATTTGGTCATTGTTTTTCATCAGGTTTTTCTATGAGAGATTACCTTGATTGTCTTAATTGATATAGAAGGGTTTAGCCCTCTGTGTGCAGTACTATTCCATGGGAAGGTAGTTCTAGACAGTATAAATTAGTCAGTGAAGTATTAGCTGGTTGGAGAGCCATTAGGTGTAAGAGAGGTGGCACTTGCAGTAGTGTTCTCTACTCTTGTATCACTGACAATGCTTCCTAAGTAGTATTGCCAAGTTATAATTCTGTCCCCACCAGTGTAACCACTATCTTCAAAGGAGTTAAGACCAGCTAAGTTATTTTTCTGGGGCCCTGTGGTCAAGAGATTACATCAGATGACCCTCATGTGTGGTGACAAAGGCGTTGTTCCTTTCCATGAAACAGACAACTTTTTCAAATGAACAGAGACAATCCTGGAGCATCTGGAAATGTGTGAAGACTCAAGAATAAACTCTCTCTAGTTCTCCCCAGTGGCTACCCTCACTATGCACACATAGTTTCTTAACCCACTTCTACTCCAACATAAGTACCCATGGAAGCATCAGTCTGACATGCTCAAAAGTAACTGATCTTCCCTATGTCTCATCAGGATCATTTTGTCTTTTACCCAGAGCCTGATATGAGAACCCAACATAGACAGGATTTGAACAGACATGCTGCTGGGCTCTGGGAAAAATCTCACAGCATTAAAGAATTACCTGTGAGAAACCCACTCAGAGCAGGTGGCTACTCGTCTTTTGTGTCACCCCTTTCATTTGTCTTTAAATGGTATGTTGTATTTTGATTTTTAAGGCTGACTTAGCCCTTACATATTTATTAAATAAGTGTACATTGATGTATTTTATATGTATATGTGTGTTTATACACACACACACACACACACACACACACACACACACACACACGAAAGAGAAAAAAGAGAAAGAGATAGAGAGAACACCAAGAAATAGCTTGTGAAACAGCCACCATCTTTTTTTTTTTTCTTCCTTGGCTGTAAGTGGGACAATTATCAAGTAGCATTCTTTAAGCAAGTGTTCTTCTATACTTCCTTGACTGAGACAGAGTTCCCTGGTCACAGGTAATTCTGCATGGACTAGCAAACACTCCTGCTTTCAGTTTCCTGCCTTAAATGCCTGCTCTGACTTCCCTCAATCTTGGATTATGAGCTAGAAGTGATAAAAGGAAATAAACCCATCCTCTCTGAGTCATTTCTGGTCAAAGTGTTTTATCACATTAAATAAAAAGAAACTAGACAAGTACCCATCCATTTTCAATTTCTGTGTGACTAACTGTGTGGCTTTCCAGATGCTGTTAGCTTACCTCCTTGCCCAGTAATCTACCTGGGTTTGACAATGTTCAGGTGCTTTCTTTCTGAAGATTTTCTTGTTATTCCAGGTTGTTAAAAAGTTGACTTTAAGTGTTCTACCTTTTTGGAGAATGCTGCAGCTGTTTGAACCAGTTATGAAGGATCTGCAAAGCAGCCTCAAGGGATATATTGGGGGATTTTCATCAGCCAAGCAATTTATAGTTCTGTTTGGTTCCGACTACATGTCACGTATTCCCAAAAAAGTTACAACAGCGTCAGCCTCAGCTTTATTATTAGTGCACACCTGAAAACACTGAAACAAAGGGCTGTTGAAAGTCATTCGGTGCAATTTTAAAGGGACAGGACACGAGCCAGCTGCTGAAGAGGACTTAGCATAAACACATCACTGGCTTTGGGAACGCTGAAGTGACTAGTGGAGATAGTCAGCTGTTATTGTCAGTTACTTTTTAGAGGCTTTCCTGAAGGCTTCATGGAGGAGGGCACACTTGATCTGAACCCTTAAAGGATGGATAGAAAACAAATAAAGGAATATAGTCCTGGGGAAGTTCGTCTTAGGTGGGAGGTTCAGGGCCAATAAAAACAAGTTGTGTTCCTAGGCTGTCTAAACAGTTTGGAGTTGTCATTGCTGGATCTGTGAAAAAGGGGAATGGGGCACATGGAGAGGTGAGACCAAATGAGGAAACAAAGTTAAGCTAGATCTAGGGCTTCTTAGAGGGATTTAAAGGGTTTTTGACCTTTGCTGTGGGCAGTGGTGAGTGACTGAAGGGCTTAGTCAGTGCAGTGTTCAAGGATAAATGGTGTGGAAGATGGACTGTGAATTTAGTTGACCTTTTGTGCTGTGTAGAAGAGAGGGCATAGAGAAGCCAAACCAGAAGTAATAGGTCAAACGAAGATGAGAAGACTGCTAGAGTAATTGAAACTAGAGATGAAGATGTTTTGAGCAGTTAAGTAAAGGAGGTATGGATGAGAGAGGAAACAGCTTCTGTACTTTCCTTTTCCATGGAAAGGAGTATAATATGCCTGCTTCTAAAATGGGCACAAAATATATATTAAATCTCTTCTTGGCAAGGCTGAAGATCCACCATAGAGGAGGAAGCAAAATGACTTCAGCAGATGAAAGTTAAGAAGGATCAGAAGGAAACATTATCTTCATAGATGTGACAGGATTACTGAATTTATTAACTCAGAGCAGCTGTGTTTACCCCCAGACGACTACAGAACATAAAGCTCATTAGTATCCTAGCATAGAGATAGGAGGGGGTCCTGAGCCCCTACCCCTAACTGAGGAGCTGTAGACAGCTGAAGGCTTTTGGGGAGGGAGTGTCAGTTTCCTTTAAGGGTGTTGCCCACAGCGAATCAACCACACTACAGTGGATGACTGCACATTCACAATTTGAGTAAATGGAGGAAAGAAAAAGAACTGAAGTTGAGAATGGAAGTGATCTGGGAAGGGTTAGGAAGAGAAGTACAATTAAAATACTTGGATTGTGCATGCGTGTAATAAGTAGCTAATTAAAACAAAGAAAATATCACTTATATGAAGTTGTTCCAAGTGATGTTTGTGACCATGTAACCTTAGTCTTGGTTTACTTCTTTGTATGTTCAATATATAAAATAAGGAAACATGTGCCTACTACTATGCATAGAAGCCCCTAGAATTTTTATAGGACCTGGCCTTTTATCATGCACTACATATGTTAGTAATCATTACTATGTTAATGCCAAATCTACCTATACTCTATAAAATCAATGAGTCACTGTAACAACTCAGATATGTCTTTGATAACCATGGCTATTTAACTGTCTCTACCTAAACTTTACCACCCCCCAACATGGAGATGATAATAGTATTTCCATCTTAAAGAAGTAGGGATTAACTCAAAACATGTATGAGATTTATACAACTAATTTAAGAGCAAGTACCTACTGTAGGAAAAGGACTCTGTCCACCCCCATCATTATCATCAACATCACCATCATACCACCACCATCCTCATCAGGACACAACCACCAACCACAGTCATAACCATTGTCATCATTTAGACAATTCCTATGTTTTAATTTTTTAAGTTGTGTGTGTGTGTGTGTGTGTGTGTGTGTGTGAAAGAGAGAGAGAAACAGAGAGACAGAGAGACAGAGAAAGAGACAGATAGAGACAGAGAGACAGAGACACACACACAGAGAGAGAGAGAGAGAGAGAGAGAGAGAGAGAGAGAGAGAGAGAGAAAGAGAGAGAGAGCATGAGAGCATGTGCATGTACTCATTTGGGTGAATATCCAAGCTGCAAGAAACCACTGGATCCACTGGATCTGGAGTTACAGGAGGTGGCAGTTATGAGCCACCTACTATGGATGGTAGCACATGAACTCAGGTCCTCTGCAAGAATACAAAGTGCTTTTACTAGCTGAACCATTTCTCTAGCCCCTCATTTATTCTTTGTTCATACCTTTTAGGTGGGAGTAAATTGATGAATGACTGTTATTAAACATCGATTTTAAAAGGAGAATTCCTTATAGTGTTGGATTTTCTTGCACATGTTAAAGATTTGTGGTAATATAAAGCTATTTTGATCAATAAATTTTCCTTAATACTATAGAAGAAACGCCTTTAACAGATTTCCCAATCTTGTAATTTTCTATTCTATTCTATATATATGGAGCCCCTTTGACTTATAAAAGAGTGAGGTGAGAGTGAAAGTGCTAATGTTTTCTTTATTGTGGCTAAAACGTTATTGAGAAATAGCACTTGACCCTGCTTTTCACATAATCTGTTTAGTAGGAATGGCACTACTGTCCTCCAGCAGAGTTGCTTAGTGCCAGAAACTAAGGGACAAAGCTGGAACTTAGCACTGAAGCTGAGTCTTCAAATTTCAATAGAAAGTGTTTGATTTATTTTTACTCGTTTCCGCTGCTCAGGCAATATTTAGCTCCCACTGGGTTTCCCTGGTCTGGACTAAGTTCTATGAAGATGGAAATGCTATTGAATCAAAGAGCTTGCCATTGAGACTGGGAGACCCAGTAGTGGACAGTGAAAGAGAGTCAGATTCTATGTGGAAGTGTAGGAACTGAGCTGATTTAGGGCACAGATTCTGAACCATGGAGAGACCGGGACCTATCCCAGCTAAAAAGACATTTCTCCATTTAGAAAAAGACACATACCAATTGATGACCTCAGTTTTATTTAACCACCCTCCCCCAAAAAAGAAGTAGGTTCTATCTCCTAGCAGATTTATAACTCCCAACTTGTATACTTGTTGACTAAATGAGAGTTGAGTACATTTTTTCAAACTTCTAAATCAATTGAGATCTGGGGTAGGCAGAAGCCTGTTGGTTGAATGATTGAATGATTAGTATGAATGGCATATAAGAGGCCCTCAGTTCATCCTTATTTCTCAAATAGAAGTGAGCTCAAGGGTTCAAGAAGCTTTCTGTTAGTGTTTTTGTTATGTTATTTTTGCATTTCTAAGGGATGCATAGCTGTAACCTACAAGGCATGATCTCACAACTGTTTTTTTTTCTGTGTAACAAAGATTCGAACATATTTTTTAAATTCTTTGTGCAATAGGTTTTCTTGAATTATGACTATTATGTAACTATTTCCACTGGATTGAAAATTTTCCTTCCAGAGGAAGGAGGATCACAATTCTCTAAAAGTGTGGAAGTTATCATCTAGGTAATTAAAGGAAATTTACAAAGCCCAAGAAGCTCCTGAAACTTAAAGATTCATAGCCCTTCTCCTCAGTTATAAAAAACAGTTAAAATTACTAGGTGGAAGAGGCTTTCCCATAGGTCAAGTAGCCAGAGAGTCATACAAGGGAGCTCCAGGATGTATCTATCTCTCAATAGTTATTAATGGTGGAGTGTTTTGTTTGTTTGTTTGTTTGTTTCTGTCTATGATGAGTTGCCTTTAAGTCGTCTATGCTTGCATAACCCCAATACATGGAACACTTCACTATCTACACTTAGTGGGAATCATTTCTTGTGTTTGGCATCAATGTTCTTCCAATGTGGAGTAAATAGATTTTTGTTCACGTCTCTCCAGAATAAGTCATCCTACCAGAGAATATACTAAGAAACTAAACATTCTAGTTTTTGGAAAATGCGGTGAAGGATATCATTGACTCTATTCACAGAAATCCATCACTCAGACATGTTTTAATCTAAGGGACAAACAGTCTTGCATATCACCAATGGCAAAAAAGTGTCTGATGTATTTCCTCTTGACTTCATACGTGAGCAAACTTTGGCCAGGCTGGGGATAAGGACAAATCATCTGTGTGAATCCAAACTCTCAACAGACTTTCTGATTCTCTAATTTTTATTTTCTTCTTTTTTCTTCCATTTTATGCATATCAGAATCTAATCCATATCTATTTAAATATGAATCAAGCCAAACAGTGCTATGTGGTAAACAGAGGGATTAGGAGTTAAAACAAACCAGTCTGTGCTCAGGAATTAGTTTTCTATTCTGTGATAAAAATAACCTCTCATGTGGGTATAACATGTTTCCGCTTATAAAATACTCATCAAATGAATTTTCATTACTACCTTATGAAGTTCATGGAGAAATTTTTATTTAATTCTTTTTAATTTTCTTTATTCTTCAGTAGGAACATCTGAGGTTCAGACAAAGGTTCAAAGAAGCTAAGTTATGTTATATATACTGGTCTCAGGACTGGGTGTAACAAGATAGTTATAATCTTAAATTAAGCAAGATATTTGCAGTGCTCTGTCGATGTATTATTCCTTAGAAAGTTGTGCCAAGGCCACAGCAATGTTGATATCATGTGTAATAGTGATGGTTTATACTGATTGTCAGTATGACATGGTATAAAATCACCGAGATGCCAAGTCTCTGTGCATGACTGTAAGGGATTTTCTAGATTAAGTTAGCTTCTTATAATGCCTGTGAGCCATTGTCTTTACTAGGATAATTGAAGTGGGAAGATCCATCCTAACTGCAGGTGTCCACATTCCATGAGCTTGAGTCTTGGGCTTTATGAAAAGGGAGAAAGATAACTGATACCAGCATTCTTTGCTCTCTGCATCCTAACTGAAGTTTTCATCTACATTGCAGGAATTGTTCTAAGTAATGTACTCACATTTTAAAGAGATTAGTGTAAAAATGCCCTACTATGGAAATCTGCTTGTTGAGCTACTAGAAAAGGCAGGTAGAACACAGATGTTTTCTGTTTAAAGGATTACTTGAAAATTCTGTCAGTTTAGCACCTAAGAATGATGGTATGTCCATTTTTTAATTTAATTTTTTTTGGATATTTTATGAATTTACATTTCAAATACTATCCCCTTCCTCCCTTCTCCCGTGTCCCCTCCCCCTGCCTCTATGGGGATGCTCCTACTTCCACCCACTTGCTCCAACCTTAATGTGGTGGCATTGTCCTACATTGGGAAAACGAGCCTTCACAGGACCAAGGACTTTTCCTCCTATTGATGCTGGACAATGCCATCATCTCTTAAATATGTGGCTGGAGTCATGGGTCCCTCCATGTGAACTCTCACTGGTTGGTGGCTTAGTCCTTGGGAACTCTGGTAGGGTCTGGTTGTTTGATATTGTTGTTCTTCCTATGGCGTAGCAATCCCATTCAGCTCCTTTAGTTTTTTCTCTAAGTCCTCCAATGGAGTCCCCTTGTTCAGTCCAATGGTTAGCTGCAACGATCCTTATCTGTATCAGTAGGTCTCTGGGAGAGCCTCTCTGGAGACATCCATATCTGGTTCTTGTCAGCAAGCACTTCTTGGCTCAGCAATAGTGACTGGGTTTGGTGGCTACATATAGGATGGATCTCCATGTGGGGCAGTCTCTGGATGACCTTTTCTTCAGTCCCTGCTCCACTCTTTGTCCCTGTATTTCCTCCCATGAGTATTTTTTTCTTCCTTCTAAGAAGGAATGAGGCATCTACATTTTGGTCTTCCTTCTTGGGCTTCATATGCCCTGTGAATTTTTTCTTAGGTATGCCAAGATTTTGGGCTAATATCTGTTTATCAGTGAGTACATACCATGTGTGATTTTTATGACTGTATTACCTCACTCAGGATGATATTTTCTATCCATTTGCCTAAGAATTTCATGTAGTCATTGTTTTCAATAGCTAAGTCCAATGTATCCATTCCTCTGTTGAGGAATATCTGAGTTGTTTCCAGGTTCTGGGTATTATAAATAAGGCTGCTATGAACATAGTGGATCATGTGTCCTTGTTATATGTTGGAGCTTCTTTTGGGTATATCCCCATGAGTGGTATATCTGGGTCCTCAGGTAGTACTATGTCCAATTTTCTGTGGAACATCCAGACTTCTTTCCACAATGCTTGTACCAGCTTGCAATCCCACTAACAATGAAGGAGTGTTCCTCTTTCTCTAAGTCCTTGCCAACAGGCAGTCATTGGAGTTTTTTATCTTAGCCATTCTGACTGGTATGAAGTAGCATCTCAGGGTTATTCTGATTTGCATTTCCCTGTTGACTAAGGATGTTAGATGCATTTCAGCCATTTGGTATTATTCAGCTGAGAATTCTTTGTTTAGGTCTGTACCTCATTTTTTTAGTAGGAGTATTTGATTCTCTGGTGTCTAACTTCTTGAATTCTTTGAATATGTTGGATATTAGTCCTCTACCAGATGTAGGATGCCTAAAGACCATTTCCCATTCTGTTAGTAGCTATTTTGTCCTATTGAGAGTGTCCTTTGCCTTACAGAAGCTTTAGAATTTTATGAGGTCCCATATGTTAATTCTTGATATTTGAGCATAAGCCATTGGTGTTCTGTTTAGGACATTTTCCCCTGTGCCCATGTGTTTGAGTCTCTTTCCCACTTTCCCTTTTATTAGTTTTAGTGTATCTAGTTTTGTGTGGAGGACCTTGATCCACTTGAACTTGATCTTTGTACAAGATGATAAGAATGGATCGATTTGCATTCTTATACATGCTGACCTCCAGGTGAACCAGCACCATTTGTTGAAAATGCCGTCTTTTTTCCATTGGCTGATTTTAGCTCCTTTGTCAAAGATCAAGTGACCATAGGTGTGTGGGTTCATTTCTGGGCCTTCAGTTCTATTCCTCTGATCTACCTGCCTGTCTCTGTACCAGTACCAAGCAGTTTTTATCATGACTGCTCTGTAATACAGCTTGAGGTCAGGGATGGTGATTCCACCAGTTCTTTTATTGTTGAGAATAGTTTTCACTATCCTGGGTCTTTTACTTTTCCAAATGATTTTACAAATTGCTTTTTCTAATTTTAAGAAGAATTGAGTGGGAATTTTGATGGAGATTGCATTGAATCTGTAGATTGCTTTAGGCAAGATTGCCATTTTTACAATATTCATCCTGACAATCCATGAGCATGAGAGATCTTTCTATCTTCTTTGATTTCTTCAAATACTTGACGTTCTTGTCATACAGATCTTTTACTTGTTTGGTTAGAGTCACACCAAGGCATTTTATATTATTTGTGCTATTGTGAAGGGTGTCATTTCCCTAATTTCGTTCTTAGCATGTTTATCCTTGGAGTAGAGGAAGTCTACTGATTTGTTTGAGTTGATTTTATACCCAGCTGCTTTGCTGAAGTTGTTTATTAGCTATAAGAGTTCTCTGGTGGAATTTTGGGAGTCACTTATGTATACTATCATATCATCTGTAAATAGTGATTTATTACTTCCTCCTTTCCAATTTGTATTCCTTTGACCTATTTTTGTTGTCTTATTGCTCTGGCAAGGACTTCAAGTACTATATAGAATAGGTAGGAAGACAATGGGCAGCCTTGTCTAATCCCTGATTTTAGTGTGATTGCTTCAAGTTTCTCTCCATTTAGTTAGATGTTGGCTACTGATGTTGGGCATTGGATTCCTAATCTTTCCAAGACTTTTAAAATGAGGGGGTGTTGAATCTTGTCAATTTTTTCAGCATCTAATGAAATAATCATGTGGTTTGTATCCTTGAGTTTGTTTATATAGGGGATTAAGTTGATGGATTTCAATACTGCATCCCTGGGATGAAGCCTACTTGATCATGTTGAATGATCTTTTGGATGTGTTCTTAGATTCAGTTTGGGATAATTTGATTGAGTATTTTCTCATAGGTATTCATGAGGGAAATTGGTCTGACATTCACTTTCTTTGTAGGGTCTTTGTGTTGTTTAGATATAAGCATAATTGTGGCTTCAAAGAACAAATTGGGTAATAGTCCTTCTGTTTCTATATTGTGGACGAGATTAAAGAGTAGTGGTATTAGGTTTTCTTTGAAGGTCTGATAGAATTCTGCACTAAACCCTTCTGGTCCTGGGATTTTATTGGTTGGCAGACTTTTAATGATTGCTTCTACTTCCTTAGCTGTTGTGGGATGGCTTAGATTGTTTATCTAATCCTTATTTAACTTTGGTACCTGGTATTTGTCTAGAAAATTGTCCAGTTCCTCTAGATTTTCCAGTTTTTTGATTATAGGCTTTTGTAGTAGGATCTGATGTATATTTTTTAATTTCCTTAGATTTTGTTGTTATATCTCCCTTTTCATTTCTGAATTTCTTAATTTGGATACTTTCTTAGTGCCCTCTGCTTAGTCTAAGGGCTTATCTATCTTGCTGCTTTTCTCAAAGAACCAGCTCCTGGTTTTGTTGATTCTTTGTGTAGTTCTTTTTGTTTCTACTTGGTTGATTTCAGCACTGGGTTTGATTATTTCCTGGTGTCTACTCCTCTTGGGTGAATTTGCTTTATTTGTTCTAGAATTTTTATGTGTGCTGTCAAGTTGTTATTGTATGCTCTCTCCAATTCCTATTGGGAGGAATCAGAGATATGAGTTTTCCTCTTAGCAATGCTTTCATTGTATCCTATAAGTTTGGGTATGTTGTGCCTTCATTTTCATTAAAATCTAAAATGTCATTAATTTATTTCTTTATTTCTTCCTTGACCAAGTTGTCATTGATTAGAGGGTTGTTCAGCTTCTACGTGTATGTGATCTTTCTGATGTTATTATTATTAGTAAAGACCAGCCTTAGTCCATTGTGATCTGATAGAATGCATGGAATTATTTCAAATTCCTTGTACCTATTGAAGACTGTTTTATGGTCAGTTTTTGAGAAGGTACCATGTGGTGCTAAGATGAAGGTATATTTGTTTTAGAATGAAATGTTATATAGCTGTCTATTAAATCAATTTGGTTCATAACTTCTGTTAGTTTCACTGTGTTTCTGTTTAGTTTCTGTTTCCATGATCTGTCCATTGATGAGAGTGTTATGTTGAAGTCTCCTATTGTTATTGTGTGTAGTGCAATGTATGCTTTGAGATTTAGTAATTTTTGTTTTGTTTTTTTTTGTTTTGTTTTGTTTTGTCTTTTTTAATGAATATGGGTGCCCTTGCATTTGGAGTATTTATGTTCAGAATTAAGAGTTCATCTTGGTCAATTTTTCCTTTGTTGAGTATGAAATGTTTCTTTTTATTTTATTTTTTGATAACTTTTGATTGAAATTCAATTTTATTTGATATTAGAATAGCTACTGCAGCTTGTTTTTTGGGACCATTTGCTTTGAAAAAATTTTCCTATCCTTTTACTCTTAGTGTCTGTCTTTGTCAGTGAGGTATGTTTCTTGTATCCAGAAAAATGCTGAGTCCTGTTTATGTATCCAGTCTGTTAGTCTATGTCTTATTATTGGGAGAATTGAGTCCATTGATGTTAAGAGATGTTAAGGAATAGTGATTGTTTCCTGTTATTTTTGTTGTTAGAGGTGGAATTATATTTGTGTGGCTATCTTCTTTTGGGTTTCCTGCAAGGAGATTATTTCTTGCTTTTTCTAGGGTGTAGTTTCCCTCCTTGTGTTGGAGTTTTCCATCTACTATCTTTTGTAGGACTGGATTTGTGGTAAGATACTGTGCAAATTTGTTTTTGTCATGGAATATCTTGGTTTCTCCATCTATGTTAATTGAGAGTTTTGCTGGATATAGTACCCTGGGTTGGCATTTGTGTTCTCTTAGGGTCTGTATGACATCTGCCCAGGATCTTCTGGCTTTCATAGTCTCTGGTGAAAAGTCTGGTGTAATTTTGATAGATTTGCCTTTACATGTTACTTGACCTTTTCCCCTTACTGCTTTTGGTATTCTTTTGTTTTGTTTTGTTTTTGTTTTTTGTTTTTTTGTTTTGTTTTGTGCATTTGTTCTTTTGTCTATTATGTGACAGAAGGGATTTCTTTTCTGGTCCAATCTGTTTGAAATTCTGTAAGATTCTTCTACATTCATGGGCATCTCTTTCTTTAGGTAAGGGAAGTTTTCTTCTATAATTTTGTTGAATTTTATTTACTGGCCCTTTAAGTTAGGAATCTTCATTCTCTTCTATACCTTTTATGCTTAGGTTTGGTCTTCTCATTGTGTCCTGTATTTCCTGGATGCTTTGTGTTAGGAGCTTTTTGCTTTTTGCATTTTCTTTGACTATTGTGTTAATGTTTTCTATGGTATCTTCTGCCCCTGGAATTCTCTCTTCAATCGCCTGGTGGTGATGCTTGCATCTATGACTCCTGATCTCTTTCTTAGATGTTCTCCATCCAGGGCTGTCTCCCTTTAGGACTTATTTATAGTTTCTCTTTCCATTTTTTCAATTTTGGATGGTTTTGTTCAATTCCAGGAGCATTCTCTCTCCTAAGCCCAGAGCCCACAGGTTTGGAACCACAATTTCTCCCCATTGACTGTCCAAGGAGAGACACACTGGGAGCACATGGTCTGGGAGCCCCAGAACTACCTGGGACAGGCCACTTCTTGTTTCCATCTGTGCACAGAGATGGGGATATTCCATAGCTCTCAGACCTGCCCTGAAAGAGCTGGTTTGTCAGGAAAATTCTCACTCCAAAAATCACAGGCTCACAGGCTCATAGGCTCACAGACCCACAGGAGGGACAAGCTCCAGTCAGAGACTGCAAGACCAACTAACATCAAAGATAATCCCTGTTTCGTTGTTTTTCCTGCCATTCTTTAAGAGAGCCTCTTTAAGGGCTTCCACTTGTTTACCTGTGTTCTCCTGTATTTCTTTAAGGGAGTAATTTATGTCCTTCTTAAAGTCCTCTATCATCATCATATATATGATTTTAAATCCAAATGTTGCTCTTCCCATGTGTTGGGATATCCAGTATTTGCTGTGGTTGGAGAACTGGGTTCTGATGTTTCCAAGTAGCCTTGGTTTCTGTTGCGTAGGTTCTTGTGCTTGCCTCTTGCCATCTGATTATCTTCGATGTTAGTTGGTCTTGCGGTCTCTGACTGGAGCCTGTGAGCCTGTGAGCCTGTGATCTTTGGAGTGAGAATTTTCCTGACAGACCCGCTCTTTCAGGGCAGGTCTGAGAGCTGTGGAATATCCCCATCTCTGTGCACAGATGGAGACAGGAAGTGGCCTGTCCCAGGTAGTTCTGTGGCTCCCAGGCCATGTGCTCCCAGCATGTCTCTCCTTAGACAGTCAATGGGGAGAAATTGTGGTTTCACCTGTGGGCTCTGGGCTTAGGAGGGAGAATGCTCCTGGAAGACCTGCTCTCTGCTGGCAGGTTATTTGTTTAAGGACTGTAGGACAGCCCCAGCTCTGGGAACAGATGGAGACTGGAAGTGTGTTTACTCAGGCAGCCTTGCAGCTCCAATCCCAGTGCACTCCTTTCTGGTTTCGGTTTGGACAGTCAGTAGAGAGAGTGTTGATTCTACCTGTGGGCTTAAGAGGAAGAGTGCTACTTGCAGACCAGTTGTCTGCAGGCGTGTTTTGTCTCCAAGTCCCAGCTGTGGAACAGCCCAGCTCTAGGCACAAAAGGAGACCAGAAGAGTCCTGTCCTAGACTACTCTGATATGCCCATCTTGAGACACTAGCTTCACTATAGTACCTCCAAGGACATTTGTACTCTTCTTCTGGGGGACATGGCATCATGCCTAGTCAGTTCATTGATAGGTGTCATAAAATATGGTGGGCACATATTAGACTGCCCCTGTCTCCATCATACATGGGTAATAGTACCATAGACCTAGGCTAAAACCTAGGCTTTTTAAAAGAGATTAAATTTTCTCTATATTCTTGCAGCATTATCGGCCTAGGGTAATAGATACACAGCCCTGAGAACACAGTATACCCTTGAGAAATTTTCGATGTTCCAGTAAGAGTCTCTGATTTCTAATTTCAGTCTATATGCTCTTTATCAAGCTGGTTGCCTCATGTTTGTGCGTTTTCTTTCCTTTATAACCTTGTTATTCGTCTCTATGAAGCCGTATGCATGTCTTATGATTCTAGTATCTTGAAGACCTTAATATATCTTGTGGCACTCAATAGAGACTTAAAAAACTACTTAGAATATGAGTTAATTATTGTGCTCTTATCTTTATTTAATGAAGACCTTGGTGTATTTAATTTTTTCAAGTTTGTATTTTTATATTTAGTCATTTATTACTTTTTGTCATAACCCACACTCATTGCAAAAACACAAACTGGAAACATGTTGTTGCCCATAACTTGTGGGGATGTCCTTCTACTTACCTGAGTAAGTTTCACCCTTTTAAATTACCTTCTTGTTTCATATTACATTGTCTTTCATTTGAAGTGCTATTCTTTGCCTGGAGTTATTACTGGTTACCTCTCCTAAGTTGTTTAATGTAATGAAGATTCATTCATTCTTCAAGACACAAGGCAACAGGCACAGTACTTTGCTCTCACTATGTCAGAAACCAGTGGTTTTCTAGAGTCTCCTGGGATGATGTATATAGGTCTTTTTTTCTTCTCAATGTCTCTGAAAAGCTGTTCATCGCCTCTGCAATTTACTGAGGATCATTGGTTCTACTGGTTTCTGCTTCATTGAAAATAAGTTGAATCTTAGGCAGAAAACAAACAAATAAACAAACAAACAAATCAACCAACCAACCAAATCCTTCGAGAGGTATACCTTTATGGTTTAGTTATTTGAATATTCACATATTACTCATGAAAGTTACAAAATGAAACAGTAGGATCTTTAATCCTCCTATAGATTAAATACATATATTTAAAGCAAAGGGCCAACATGTTGTCTTTCTTAGAATTATTGCATTTTAGTCTCTGACCCAATCATGGAGGGAAAGACTTCTATGTGCATAGAAAGTAGTTGCCAACTAGTGATCAACTGTGTAGAGCCAACATTTTCATTTTGTGTGTAAACAAGGATGAAAACTAAGAAATACCGGCAATGTCCATTCCTTTCCACTTAAGCCTGCTGAACTGCATTTTAATTGTTCAAATTGTGTTTGTGTAGTTGGGCCAATCAAAAGGAAGAATAAAAATCCACAATCACCTTTTTAAAAATAGTCAGACACTAGAGAATTTTATTGCATGCTAAGTTTCCCATTGTTTAATAATATTAGTTTGAGGTGTTTGTGAAAAGTGAAGATTGTGAAGCTACCTTGAGGTACTGTGAGCTCAAAATTTGACTTGTTCATGCTGTCATATGGTCAGGGTTGAATTCCAAACATACCTGCTATATATTATACAATGTCTACTGCTATGTACGTCTTCAAACATGCTGTTATCACTACTTTGTTAATATACTCATGGTAGTGGTATTGTATATTTACTCTCTCAAACTTTCTCATACACATATACACAGACATACACACACACATACACACACACATACACACACACAAGTCAAAATTAAGATAAAACAATAATTGTTACGTGTTGTTTACAGTTTATACAGTTTGTAACAAAGTGGTCCTACTAATAAATGAAAAATTAGGGCAAAACCAGTTTTCTGTGTAATGTTAGTGTATTTCAACCTCTGCACATAGTGCATATATATATATATATGTATATATATACATATACACACACACACACATGAACAAGGAATTATGTGACAAAACTCCTTTGTTAAGGTACAATTGAAAGTTTTCATGGAGTCTTTTGCTCTGGTTTTAATCTCATTCATTATATAAAGTAAGAATTTCAAAAATACAAATAAAGGGCTTTGGAAAACTGTGAGTGTAACCTCAGTTTGTAAAAGTGGAAGGAAGGAATATAGGACATAGAACCTTATGTACTGAAGATTTCATAAAAGCCAGTTTAAAAATAAAAGTTCAAAGAATCAGTGGTTAGTTTCATGGTTGGATTCCTGGTTTTTCTACTTTAAAATATATACTTCTGGATTCTCTTGTTTGAATGAGAGAAAACAGAATGGATATTCTCTAGTGACATGCATGGGAACAGAAGAGGGGGCTCATAAATGTCTTTCTCTGAGACACAGAGTAACATTTTAAGACATTTTAGCTCTAGATCTCATTGCTTCCTCACCTGCTGTAAGATACAGTTGGTTTTGTGCTTTCACATTTCATATATGTAGTGAGAAATAATTGTGTAACTATTTGTCTTGATAATTTAATCCCTTATTGCAGAATTTCTTCACATGTGTCAGTGTTCCTTTGCCTTTAACAAAATATTGAACTCAGAAGTCTTCTAAAAAAAACCTTTTTGTGTCAGGTGGTGGTAGTAGTGAATTCCTTTAATCCCAGCACATGCAAGGCAGAGGCAGGGCAGATCTCTGAGGTTGAAGCCAGACTGATATTTAGAGTGAGTTCTAGCATAGTTAGGTCTACACAGAGAAAACCTGTTGGGGAAAACCAAACCAAGCCAACCCAAACCAAAGCAAGCCAAAATACAACAACAATAACTACAGCAAAAACCTTTTAAATGTTTTAATCATATGCTCTAGAATTTTAGCACAACAGATAATGCTACATGTCTTTTTATGTTCTGTAGTCGTTGGACAGACAACATAATACCTACTTCTCTTTTGCCATTGCCTGCAAAACCAACTTTTGCTACGTTAAGAATGTATAATCTGCTTTGCAGCCAGTTTCAACTACAGCAAATATGGTTCTATGATGTTAGTCTAGCATTTCTCTTTCTCGTAACATTTTGTGGTATAGATTACAAAGTGTATGCGTATTAGCCTCACAGGATCCTGTAGTGCTAATATGAAATAACATGTTCCTGCATGTTTCCACATCTGTAAAACTATAGGTACCATCTTAGTTTCTTCCCCAGGAACACAAATGTAGTATAGAGAGGATTACAGTATTGCTTGCCCTCTTCCACGCTTCAGATTTCTTCCTAAGGCATGAGTCTAAAACATATAGACCAAGTTGCTGTGTGTTTTCGTGGTGTGTGTGTGTGTGTGTGTGTGTGTGTGTGTGTGTGTGTGTGAGAGAGAGAGAGAGAGAGTGTGTGTTTCCTACTAGACAACAATTGTTTAGTTGCATTTGATCATGTATATTCCTGTCCGGCAGTGAGAACTGCTTCAAGTATATGAAGACAAACCCCATGGCCTGGAAAGTTGGCTCAGTGATCAAGTCTACTCTTGTTGTTGCTGAGAACCCCAGTTCAGTTCCCAGCATTCCTGGAAACTGCCACACAACTGCACCAATGGCAGCTCTAGAGAATTCGCTGCCCTCCTCTGGCCTTTACAGGCTTCTGCACTCATATGCTCAAAGTCTACTCACAGACGCATAATTAATAATGAGAATAAAATCTTAAGAGAAAATAATATAATACCCTTTGTGTCTAGGATTCCTCTTATGCATATATTTCTTTGATTTCTCTTGATAGACCATTTAGCCTCTGCAGAGCCATGTGTTTCCTTCACCAAGCCCATGGCTATGTTACTTGTGAGGAATATATAGTAGACATCCTTAATAAAAGCATTCTCTAGAATTTGGTAGCATTTGTATCTTACTGGCTGCAAATGAGAGGTAATAGATTGGTTTACTTACAGTGGATTAGTGATGTGGCCCCCATCTCTTAAGACATGGAGAAATGAGAGTCTATAGTATTCACAAGGGAAATTAAAGAGGTCCAGGTACATAGAACTAATGATGCCAGAAGAGTTTTTCTATTGCCTGCATCCTCCTCTATAAACAACGCGTGTATATCCTTTATTAGTGTATATTGTGTATTTGGAATTCTTGTGTATTTCAACCGTCAAAAGTCTTTTATCTCCCTTTCCTTTCAGAATCACATTTCTCCTCTTCACCAACAGCTTACCAGCTGATCTCCATCTCTCTCTATCCTCTTAAGTCATTGATGTGTTGTTTGTGACGTGGTGTGCATTAATCAGTGCTCACTATGATAGCTAAGCTGGCTCTGGAGAGAGGGGCTTTAAGTCTTTTGATTTCTCTTTCTCTTCATTTTTTGTCTAGAAAGAATCATAGTGTACCTTCTTAGAGGAGCTAAAAACCTCCAGGTACATGAAATAGATCTTGGCACGTATATACTTTCCAGGTACATGGCTTTCCTTTTCCCTTTTTCCCTGGAAAATGTTCATTTTCAGTTCCATTCTTGTTAAGCACTCAGAGTTTGCCCTGGAATTAAATTCTACTGACCAGCCATCACCAAAAGAAATCCTGCTTCATAGCTACTACTCTCCTGTGTCTCAGACCTTCCAGTATGAAAGAGAGACCAGGCAATAAATTAATTGTTAACTGGAGAGAACAAAAGAGTTGTTCGGATAGGCTCCACTTTCATTCCAAGAGAAGAATCAGGAAAAGTGTAATAATACTTCTGACTCAGAAGCTAACTTGAGACTCAGATAGAAATACCTGGGCCTTAGATGGTTTTTTGACACTCGAGTGATATTATTACCTCTTTATTCTCAAGAAATTGATTATTTCAATTGCCAACGACTGCCTTTGGGATCTTTTCTCTTGAGCTGCATTAAGATGAGAAGGTATTCATTACTCTCAGCTGCTTAAAAGAAACTTTTGTTATGTATTCTTTAAATGTGAAATGCATTTCCACTATTCACTGCAGGAGCTCAGATTTGTAAAGAGATATAGAAACCCTTGTCCTAATTTACTCCTTGTTCTTTCTGCTTTGTGGAAAACAAAACCTAAAGAGGATAATAGCCAAGGTCTGGTGGCTTCAGCCAAAACAGATTGATGTATTAGACTCCACAGGAATGGACCTAATGTAGCCTGAGTGTCACCATACACTCTAGACTCTTCCTCATAGTTAGGCAAAAACAATCCAGGTTAGAAGATCCAAAATTGATTTTTCTTACATTTATGTTTAGGTATTTCTTTCTCATTAATTTCATTTTCCCCTTCCCTCTACCATTCTTCTCTTGCCTCTTTCTCACACATCAGTAGTTTAGATGGTCTCTATAGACAAGCAGTACAATTCATTATTCTATGTACATGTGATTATGGGGCCATGAGAGTGGAACATCCCAGGGGCAGAGGTGCTTGCCTATCCGTATATTCAGAAAGCATTGGTTTGCACACTTAGCTGACTGGCTAATATATATCTCCCCCTTGGCCACTTCATAGCATGAATGTAAGCAACATTACATTTCTTCCTTGGAGCAGGAACAAAAAGTGTGAACAATAGCAGGAATCTCTTTTTCTTGGATAGAGAATGATATTTAGATAAACCATAAGCAATAAAATCCCAGGAGATAGACACCAACACACGCACTCTCTCTCTCTCTCTCTCTCTCTCTCTCTCTCTCTCTCTCTCTCTCTCTCTCTCTCTCGACAGCTTGCTTGCTTCACAGGGACCAATAAGGTAAGGACAATAGAGAATTAAATTCCCATTTGCCTCAGCTCACCATTTGCTGCTTTGCCCATCCGCATCAGAGCTCCCATCTGCTCCTAACAGCTACTTCAGGAAGTCTACCATTAACTCTAACAGAAGGGAAGAGGTCATTTTTCACACATAGCTGAGCAAGTGTCAGGCACCAAAGAAATATCAGTCTTTTATCCACTTAGAGACATGTGAACATTTTTCAATAAGAAGCAAAAGCTGAAAATATTCGTCTTTAATGAAGAGTTGGTTTATACACTGAGAAAATGGGACTGACTCTTGACAGCTCTGATCATCTACGTTTAGTTCCCTCTTGGGTCTCTGGAAATTACCAGCCATGGACACAGTTCAGTCTTGAGTGAGAAAGATATATACACAAATAAGTGTTGTATTCCTTGTCTAAATGGCAAGTTTGAAGTCCTTATGAAATGGTGCCCTTTTACCTGAGGTAACTGAGGATTTACTAGAAATTCCCATTCCATCTAAAATGAGGTGCTTCATTTCTCTGTTGGCAGCCATGCTATTTATTTCCGAGTAGAGTGTCTCACTATGTAGGTCTCACTGCCCTGGAACTCACTGAGGAGACTAGGTTGGTCTCGAACTCATAGAGACTCACCTGCTGTTGCCTCTTGAGTGCTGGGATTAAAGGCATTTACCGCTACATCCAGCTGGCAATGCTAAATTTTGTTTTCAGTAGAAAACAACCAAATTGGAGTTGCTCTCATCTTACCTGCCCACATCGTCAACCAACAGTCCCCTCTCTCTGTCAAAAATTCAAAAGGAAAACACATTTGGTGCTTCTCAGAAAGGTGAGGAAAGGGAGATGGCAGCATTTGTTATGACCCTCAGTAAATAAATTCTGTCATTTGCGCACTATAAATTTATTTCCTACAAAGAAGAGAGTGCAAATGTGCTCCACCATGATGCAGAAAATATTTGCACCTGAAATGTGGGGCATAGAAAATAAATCCATTAAATCAATGTCTGCTTGTCAGTCCTAGAGGTTCCTTTCCCATCAGCATCATCAGTAGGGCATAATGATTGGGAAGGTGAGGCTCACACATGGTCTTTGGAATGGGTACCTCTCTTTCATGGTCCTTATTGAGCATTGTACTGCATGAAGTCACAGTACTACAATATGGCTGTGAAGAAAGTGGGTGGGATGCTTCACCTGTGCTATCAACAGTCTTACTGACTCCACTCCTTGACACTGACTGCAGAAGGGACTCCTTTGACTTGAAGGATGCCACTGACAGGCACTTATAAGTCCTCTAACCAGGTTTCCTCTTTTCAGTAATCAGGTGAGGAAAATACTCCAATAGGACAGATGAAGACACGGTTGCTGCTTGGGTCATACCAAATATAGTGACACATGGCTACTTAGAAACACTTTAGGTGTATAACCTCAAATAATTAGCAATAGAAGTTTCATGAATCAGATTCACACATATGTCTGCATATGTGTACGTGTGTGTGCATGTGCTCAAATGTGTGGTAGTCAGAAGTCAATGCTATGTCAATTGTTCTTCACCTTGCATTTGAAGATATGATCTCTCACTGAAGCAGAAATTAATTTGCTGATTTGCTAGATTGGCTAGATGGCAAGTCCTACGAATTTCCCTGTTATTGTTTTCCCAGTACTGGGATTGCAGGCACACTTTGCTGTCACATGCATCTGATTCATATGGAGTATACTCTGTGTGTGTATGTGTGTGTGTGTGTGTGTGAATGCTTAAGTTGACTTAAAGACATTCATCTGAAAGGGTCTGCTCTGTGGTCCAAACCCTAGGGGATAGTTTTGCCTATTCCAGAAGAATACAATGGGGACTAAGTCCACAGTGAGCTAACATGTGTTTAAAATCAGAGCTAGGTAGGTGTGGAATGTTATGATGGAAAAATTGGATCAATCTGGGCTTCTCACTTGGAGCGTAATTTCCCCAATCTGTCAAGTTCTCCCCCTCTTCTTACACCCACAGATGTCGATGTCCAGATTTTGGTTATGGTACTGGGAAGTCTCCACACATCTGAGAACATTCCATGTCATTCCTGTCTTTGTGGATTCCCCTGAAAGTCATGCATCTCAAAGATCAGATGTGTCAAATGTACAGACAAGCTTCTCTGTTGATTTCTGCTTATGCCTTGAACATACTTGGCTCTACCTGCAGATTTTGTTTAATATGTATTTTGCATGGTCTTCAATTACCACCAATAATCATGTCCTGTTTGGACTATTTTTTTGTATTTCATAAAAATACAAGTGAAGGGGTTGGGGATTTAGCTCAGTGGTAGAGCGCTTGCCTAGCAAGCGCAAGGCCCTGGGTTCGGTCCTCAGCTCCGAAAAAAAAGAAAAAAAATACAAGTGAAACATTTTTCTATTAAATGAAACTTTTATGCCATGTATATCTGAGCTGTGAGTATATGTTATTGAATTCAGGGTAAAAGTTGATCTCCAAAATTAAATCAATAGCCTACTTTTTGTTAATGATTTTAAAAACCACAAGGCACCCCAGTGTTTGTCTGCTTTAGCTCTCTAAACCTGCTATTGTTTTGCATTTTATTGTCTAGTTATAAATGATAAACTTATCCTGACAACTTTTCATTTTTACTCTTAGATAATTGAGAGGTAAAACCATTTACTCACTTTCACATAGGTAAGAATAGATATTTAAATGTGATATATGTTCCCCCATTTCCCCCACATCATAAAAGCATTAGTTGCTACTTAGGAGAAAGATGGACACCAGAGCTGGTAAGTTTTGATGGAGACAAAATAAAATATAAGAGAAATGCCTTTAATTTGTGCTCCGTCTTTGCTATGTTTCTCTTTATTTGTCCTCTATTTGAAGCATCAGGGGTGTTAAGAAGGCATGACCAAGAAAGCAGTAAGGACTATCCTCTTCAGGAAAGCAGATGTTCATTGACACATCCTGAAAGCATGCTTTAAACACACACACACACACACACACACACACACACACACACACTTTTTTCTGTATACATAATAAACAAAGAAACTCATTACAAAATCTAGACATGCAAGAATGTCTTTGAGCTGGTAGTTTTATGCTTTGGTCACAGTTTAGCAGAATGAACATCAGAGAAAACTCCCACCTATAGTTCTTCAGTTAGATGTTCTCTAAATCCCCTTCTGGCCTTAACTTATGAGTCATTTAAAAAATGCCTCTATACTGTAGAAGTATTGGGAACAGGCTTGTCATTCCCCAGCAGGTGGCCTGACCACAGCTCTAAGCTTTAGATAATAATAGTCTGGAAATGATTCATTGACCTGCTCTGTCCTGACCTCCCCTGGACTCTGTGTCCCAGAAAGTTTCAAAATTATTCAAAGGCTGACTTGCTGGGTTGGTGATGTTTTGTTAGAGTGTAGGGAAGAACTAAGGTCTAGTATCTTCCCTCTCCTACTAAAGCAGCTCTCAGCTCAGTGGCCTTAGAATAACTGCTGTGATTTTATTAAAATAATTAAGTCCAAGGGGGCCTAACTACTCATTAGATCCATGTGATGGTTATTTTTGATTGTCAACTTGACTATATCTGAGATGAACTAAAACCCAAGTGGCTGGGTACACCTCTGAAGGATTTTTCTTAATTAAATTGTTTGAAGTAGGAATATCCCACATTTAGACTGCCTATTTTTTTCAGTGGAGAGGGCTAATTTACCTTCTAGGATATACCTTTTGGTGGTGGAGTATATAAAAAACATAGAAGAGGGAAGCTTTTTCTCTTTTCCTGCTTGTCTTCCTTCTCACTTGCATGTTCATTCCTTCTCTGGCATTAGAATCTTTCTTTGGGATCCCTACATATACTATTGGAATCTTAGTCTTTCTGTCAGTAAAGAGACATTGTTGAGTCAGACTATAGCCTCTAATCTACACTAATAAATCTCATATGGAACATATGTATGCTATATATAATATATTATATATAATTAATTCTGTAAGTTTTGTCTCCATAGAGAACCTGGGCAAGTACTTACAGATACATAACGAGAAATGTCTTTAGTTGTTGGAAGTGACACCCTTGAAACCAAGATTTGGAACAAGTTCTGCAGAACATAGGAACTGATATTGTCTGTCACTCTTTATACATAGAATCATTGTTCTTTCTAGGCTGAAGTCTAATCATAGAATCTGTGGACTAATGCTTAGAAGCTGGCACTTTTACTAAATAATGTATCCCATAGTCTTGAAAACTTGAACACTTGGTCCCCATTTAGTGGCCCTCTTTGGGAGGTTTAAAAGCTATGACATTTCTGCATGCCACCAGGGGGAAGGTTTTGACAGTTTAAATACATATGACATTTTTGTTTTGCTCTTTCTCTACTTTGTGCTTGTGGATCATGATGTGAGTCCCCAGTTTCCTGCCACTGCTACTAGGTCTGCTGCCTACTGCCTTTACTCTGCCACCAAGAACTCTAGTACTTGCAAATTAAGCCCAAATAAACCATTTCTTCTATAAGTTGCCTTGGTAATGATCTTTATCAGAGGAATAAAAAAAGAACTAATACAGAAGTTTCTTTGCACGCATTTATGGGACAGCTCCGTGTATCTCCCTCAAGCCCCTCATCCATCCTCTACCAGGAAGGCTATTAAAATAGAAATGTGAAGAGTGAGTCATAGAGGCATGTTTCAGTAACCTGTGGACTGAAACACACACTCTCTCTCTCTCTCTCTCTCTCTCTCTCTCTCTCTCTCTCTCACTCTCTCTCTCTTAGATAGTTTATGTATTTACATTTCAAATGTTATCCCCTTTCCTAGTTTCCCCCTCTCCCGTACCCTTCCCCCTGCTTCTGTGAAGATGCTCCCCCACTTACCTACCCATTCCCACCTCAAAACTCTGGCATTTCCCTGCACTGGCGAAATGAACCTTCACAGGACCAAGGGCTTCTTCTTCTATTGATGCCAGACAATGCCATCCTCTCCTACATATGCAGCTGGAGCCATGGGTTCCTCCATATGTACTCTTTGGTTGGTGGTTTAGTTCCTGGGAGCTCTGGGGGGTCTGGTTGATTGATATTGTTGGTCTTCCTATGGGGTTGCCAACCTCTTAAGCTCCTTCAGACTGAACATTATTAAATGAAAATTTAATACTCTGATCAATATCTGTAGCATAGATATTGATACAGGATAGATAACACAATCAATGTGTGTATATTAGAGGGAAGAGTTTTTTGTAGAAAACTGTTGTTAGGGAGTAATAGCCACATGTCTTTAGTTAAGAGAAAGATATACTACCTCTATGAAAGACACTTTGCAGTTAAAACTACCATGTCTTTCTTAAACTCTGAGTAATATCTATCATCTATCTATCTATCTATCTCTATCTATCTACCTTTCTACCTCTCCATCTCTATATCTATGTCTAGTGTATGTGTAGGATTATATTAATTTTGTGTCAAAGAGAATTAAATTACAAGGAGAATTCAAGTAGCTGATCATCTGAGTTTAAGGCAAAATGGCTTTGGCTTTATATAGTCATTCCCAATATGGTTACAAAGCTCCTCTTAAGCAAAGGAGGGAGATTAAGGATCCAAAGTAATGCCATAGCAGGAAGATTTGATTGACTGCCAGTGTGCTTTAGTATAAAAGGATCAACAAACCAAATAATATAAGCAGCCTCTAGAAGCCAGAGAAGGAGAGGAAACAACTTGTCTTGGAGTTCCAGAAAGGAACAGCCTTAGGGCCTTCAGAAATGTCAGATAATAAGTTGATAGTATTTCAAGCCACTGATTCTGTTGAAGAAGGAATGGGGGACTCATACACTTGATAAATAAAGCAAGAGTAAATGTCCTCAGACTTGTCACGGTAGAAGAATGTAATAGCTCCAGTGAGTCCAGTAAGTTGAAACATCAGGGATAACTACTACTGGGGCCTCTCTCTCTCTCTCTCTCTCTCTCTCTCTCTCTCTCTATATATATATATATATATATATATATATATATATATATATATATAGTGTGTGTGGTGTTTATATATATAAACATATATTCACATGATTATTCATTCATCATTTTCATTACTAAATTGTGTTATCTGTCTCCTTTTCATTTTCAAAATTTTATACCAAGCATTCTTGATTTCTGTGTTTATGTCAAGTGCTTTGCTTATAAAGGGAGATCAAGTCCAAATTACAGAGATGCTAACTCTTCTCAGGGCCATACTCAATGTAGAATATTGGCCCTTCCAGGGAGATTGGTTAGTCCTGTGATCCTCAGCTGTTCTCAAATATCTGCAAAATCTTTTGGGTGGTATGGACCTGTTTATTTTGAGATAGGGTCTCTTGCAGTCTAGGCTTACCTTGAAAACTCTGAAGTTTAGTCTTGAACTCTTGATCTTTTTTCCTTCAACTTAACAAGTGATAGATTTAGAGTTTATATTACGCATGGATTGCTGAGGTCCTGTGACATTACTTAGGCTGCATATGAAGGGACATTGTAATGGATAAATCTCGAGAAGCAGGATGGGAAGAGACAATGAAGGGTTGAGAAGCTACATTGAACAGATTGTGTTCTATCCTGATAATCAAATGCTGATCAACATTTAAACTAGGACAGTAGGAAAGGACAAGAAAAGAAATAATTGGAGATTCTTTGCAGTTGGGTAAGATCTAGGGCTCCTATTCTGTATAGTTAAGAGACTAGATTTATCCTTGGGTAGTAGTGAGCAGAGGAAAGAGAGATAGGGCATCATCTGAGATGATTGTATAGGAGTTGATGGAAGAATTTCCAACCAACTCAGAAAATCACATCAAGAGCACAAAATTTCCAGGGCTAGAGACATAGTACAATGGTTAAGATCATGAGTTGCTCTTATGGAGGACCTGGATTCAGTTTCTAGTATGCACACAGTGGTTCACAACTATTCATAATTCCAGTTTCATAGAATTCAACAGCCACTTCTCATCTACAGGCACCTGTATATTTAGGTTCAACACTCAAACACATATAAATTAAAAATATATGGAAATTTGATATAGTAGAAGCTCTCTAAAATATATACACATATGAAAGAGATACAAATTAGTCAGATAATAGGGAGATGGGGCCCAGATATTTCGTCACCTAATACAGCTACTTAGAACAAGCTATAACTAATTAAGTTGTTGGTGAAAAGAGTTGTGTGGGATCTCCAAACAACTATGCTGTTGCCAAGGCTCTTGGTGGCTCTCCACAATCTGAAAGCAAGAAAGAGACAACACAACGTACTGAACATGGAGAAATCTAACTTCAGCCAACCTTGAATCTTTACCGCTATAGGCTAATGATCTTGGTACTTGAGTGTACTTTGCATGCTATAAAAGGGGAATGGTAAGCACCAACCCAGCTGCAAACTATTTGCTTTACAGTGATGTCCTGCTACAAGATATGCTAGGGCAATGGTGGCACAAACTTGTTTGAGAAATCAAATATCTGATTGGACTTAAGACCCACCCTTCCACATAGAACCCATACCTAATGCAGATTTCATGACCACGAACTGAGAGTAGATAGGCAAGGGACCTAAGGAAAAGCCAAGTTCTATTGTTTTGCTAAAGAAATATGGCAATGAAATGATTCCTAACAACATTTTACTATACTCATAGACCAGTGTCTATTATCATCCATTTTTGGCAGCATATGATAACAAATACATAGATATCCATTGACACAATATCCAGATATTAAGAGTTTATGGTAGACACAGCTTTACATGGAATGTTTTCATTAAATCACTCCCCTCCTGACTCAGGGAACCCTGAGGAAGAGAAAGCAAAAGGAGTATAAGAGCTGGAGGGGATAAAGGACAAGAAAGAAAACAAGGCGTTTTAAACAAAACAGGACTGATTCACAGAAGTACTCACCTAGAGTATGGCAGCATACACAGGGCCTATAGTGGTTTGTACTAGATGGGGTCCTAGAGCTGAAAGGAGAAGTTGACAAATTTTCCCAACCCTATTCCAGAATCTACTTCAATTAATAACCAATTGCAAATGAAAATTTAGCTTTCTCACTAGGGAAACAAACTACTTTCAAGGGTAGGCTGCATGCCTAACCTTAGATGGCCCACAGAAAAATGAATTCAGCAACTCAACATTTTTAGAGATTACTTGCCTTATAATACATATTGGGCTTTTCCCTTTTTTGGCTTTATCTTTTTAAAAAAAATTTTCTTGCATGTTCTTTGCATGTATGTATTATATCTTCGGATTTTTTATGTTTTTCTGGAATTCCTGAATGTGTGAATGATGCGACTCTCTGTCTATACCTGTTTCCTGTGACCCTTGGGGGCTTTTTTTTTACGTTTCTTTTGGTTCTATTTTATTTTGATGTGTTTGGTTTTTCTTTTATCTTATCATACTTTATTTTATTCTTAAAAGTAGTATGAAATCTAGGTCAGAAATTAGGATGAAAAGTGTGTCAAAATGATTTTAGTTTATGGTGGCAACATGGTGAAAATCTCATCAGTGGAAGTATAACCCAATCACAAAAACAAAAGCAAAACAAACAGAAAAACAAAAAAATCCACACATGGTTTACACTCACTGATAAGTGGATATTAGCCCAAAAGCTCAGATTACCCAAGATACAACCCACAGACCACATGAAGCTCAAGAAGGATGACCAAAATGTGAATGCTTTTGTCCTTCTTAGAAGGAGGAACAAAAATATTCATAGGAGAAGATACAGAGACAAAGTTGGGAGCAGAAATCCACCTGGTATCCAGCCCATATACATACAGCCACCAAACCCAGACAAAATTGCTGATGCCAAGAAGTGCATGCTGACAGGAACCTGATATAGCTGTCTCCTCAGAGACTTTGCCAGAGCATGACAAATACAGAGGTGAATGCTGGTAGCCAACCACTGAACTGAGAAAGGGGTCCTCATTGGAAGAGTTAGAGAAATGATTGTAGGAGATGAAGCGGTTTGCAACCCCGTAAGAACAACAATACCAACCAACCAGAGTTCCTAGGGATTAAACCACCTCCCAAAGAGTACACATACACAGACCCATGGCTCCAGCTGCATATGAAGCAGAGGATGGCCGTGTTGGGCACCAGTGGGAGGAGAAGCCTTTGGTCCTGCCAAGACTGGACCCCTCAGTGTAGGGGACTGTCAGGGCAGGGAGGCAGGAAGAGGTGGGTAGATGGGTGGGGAAATACCTTCATAGAAGAAGGGGGAGGAGGATGGCATGGGGTGGGTTTATGGGAGGGAAACTGGGAAAGGGGATAACATTTGAAGTGTAAATAAAGAAAATATCCATTTTATAAAAAAAAGACTAAAAAAATTAAAACAAAATACATGTGGCCAAAATTTATATATTAGTGAGTGTGGACAGGAAAGCTAAGGTGTTAATAAAACAACAACAACAACAAGACTGAGTACTGTAATACATGTAAGGTAGATCTTGGTGAGTGGAAAGAGACAACTTAACAATCAAAAAGGATATATAAATATGAACTTTGAATTGAAAGCCTAAGAGCCGGCACTCAAGAGGAATGACTGCAGTTGGGAGAAAAGCGAAAGGAAGAAAATGGTAGTGATTTGGTGGTAATGGCAGACCTGTGTGAGGAGAAAGTTATAAGGTAGAAAGTGGAAAGGGGAAGACTGGTATTGGCATTTCCTATTGCTGAAATTTAGCTTAAGTGGCAGTGTCTACATCACACAGTACCTATTTATTACCCTTCTAGGAAGGGTGGGGGCTCGACAGAGCTCACCCTCCCTGCCCTGTAGGTATAAAGCTGTGCACCCAGTGAGGCCAGCCTTTTCCACACCAGAAGGCTTGACATCAGTTTCATCCTCAGCACCATCATTCAGGCAAAGGTTAGTATGGGATTGTGAGGGGTTGGTCTGTGTTATTCAAAGGATTAAGGGATAATTGGGGGGAACCAGCTCTTGGTCGGGGACAATAGTTTTAACTTTCAACTCTGAGCTTTTGTAAAATTTCAGAAATAAGGAGGAGCATATTGGCCATTTGAGGTCAGTTGGGAGAAGCCTCCTTGGGGTGTGTGACTAACTTATAGTCAAGCCATAAGAGAGAAGAGGGGAACTGTGAAAGAAAAAGTACAGGATGGTCTGCAGCATTGGAGCTGCATCCCTGTCTATCACTGTTTGTGGAGAATGCAGGGAAGATGGCTTTTGGGTAATTGGCCGCCTTAGGCAGGAGAACACTGTTGTGGGAGATAGAACAAGTCGGTGTCTATGCGATGATAGATGTGCTAAACTCCTCTGTAAACTTGATGTCAGTGAAACTGCCTCAGAAGATTGAGTCACCAGCCACATTCCCTCTCTTCTCGCCATGCATTTAGCAAATGATTACTCTTCTCTTACAGAGCATTCTCACTCCACTGGCAGATCTCTGTTCTCTAAGTTATCTTCCACACATTTTAGACGTTCTGTCTGTCTTATTCCTGTGCCCATTTGAAGATTGTCTGTTCAAAGCTCTACTCTTGCCTGACAGTGCAAATGACAGTGGTATGCCCTGGAAAACTTTTCTTTCTAGTCCCATCACCTGATGATTCTCTCCTTACATCATTTCCAACTATAGTCAGTCTTCCATCAGTCTCTCTCTGACTCTCAGCTCACCCCCTTCCCTTCCCATAGGATGCTCTCCTGTGCCCTCACTCTTGTTGCTACTGTCTCCCTCATTTTAGGGGTTTATTTCTCTGTAAGATTTGGGGAGCAGAAAAAAAACTATAGCCTCTCATTAGCGCCTCCTCCTCCTCTTCCTCCTTTTCTTCTTTTCTGAGAAAATTTCCTTATTGTGAGCTCCTACATTAAAAAAAGAAGACACGTACTTCCAACATATAATGGTACAAAGTAAACTATCTCATTCTAAAAGGCAGCAGATAGATTAGCAAGCTGATATTGGACTAAATCAATACCAAAACACAACAGATACAATACCATTTCTTTCTTTCTTCTTTTTTTTTAACCCATAGTACTTAACAGTTTAATGCTGCAAATTTTACTCTCATTTTCATACTCATATGCCACTCATTAGCTCTTCTGATTACTTCTGTGCTTGGACAAGGCTGTCAACCTGGCTATTTTTAAGGGCAAGTTTACCCTGTTCCTTTCTGTTAGGCCGAACCCAGCTGAAAAATTTAAAGCCACACTGTTCAGTTGAATGTCTCCCAAAAGACCTCACTCACATAGGACAATATGATTGTTCATCCTTGTATTTTAAAACATGTGACGCAAAATTTATCTGCTATATTGTCCTTTGGAGGCTGGAAAGATGGCTCAGAGGTTAAGAGAATGTACGGCTCTTACAGAGGCCTTGAGTTTAGTTGCCAGCCCTTAAGTTGGGTGAATCACAGATGTTTGCAGATCCAGCTGCAGAGGATCCCGCACTCTCTTCCAGCATCTTTGGGTTCCTGTGCTCACGCCCACACATGAACACACACAGGCAAATGTAATGAAAACCTTTAGAACAGTGCTGTGTTCAGTCAAGAGTCAAAGGAAGGAGACTTGGCAGAGGTATTTTAAAGCTTTTGTCTCTATTGGAAGATGTAGCTCCTCACCCTTGGATACCTTTATTGTCTGAAGGGTCTGGGCAAGCTCATTGTGCCCTGGGCCTACTCTAGCCTGATTGCTGGAGTCCAGGATGGTACATCTCTGAAGAAACTATTTAAGGCTTCACTAGCTAATGCCTCTTCAAATCAGAATGGACTTTGCAGCCTTCTATCTTCCATGACCCCAAAGTAAGGAGGAAATCATTTGACACCACACTCACATCTACTGATCCTTAATGTGACTGAATATTTGTATCTCATGTCTCCAAAGGAAGTCAATCAAACATGACTTTTTAATCTCTCCTTTGTAGGCTGCTCTCTACCTTCACTGTCAAATACCTGCCCTTAGAGTCTCTTTTTGCTAGCCTGTCTCCTGGAAAGTACACTGATGTTAGCTTTTGGTTCTAGCAAGCATAGAGTAAATTCATCAGGGTAGATTTTCTTTAAATAACTATTTTCATTTTTCTCTCTTTACAATCCAGTTGTTGTCCTCCTCCAAGTCCACCCTCCCACATTTCCTCATCCTATTCCTCCTTCTCCCTGTCTCCAAGATGATTTGCTGCCCCCACCCCCAAGCCTCCCCACTCCCTGGGGCCTCAAATCTCTTGAGAGATAGGCATGTCTTCTCGCACTGAGGCCAGACTAGGCAGTCTTCTACTGTATATGTGTTGGGAGCCTCTGATCAGCCTGATTGGTGGCTCGGTATCTGCACTATCTCAGGGGTACAGGTTAGTTGAGACCACTGATCTTCCTCCTCCTCAACTTCTTTGAGCCTTTCCCTAATTCAACCACAGGGTTCCTAGACTTCAGTCCAATGGTTGGGTATAAGTATCTGTGCCTGTCTCAGTTAGCTGCTTGCTGAGCCTCTCAAAAGATAACTATGCTAGGCTCCTGTCTGTAAGAACACAATAACATCAATAACAGTGTTAGGCCTTGGAGTCTCCCCTTCAGATGGATCCCAAGTTGGGCCATCACTGGACCACCTTTCCCTCATTCTCTTCTCCATTTTTGTCCCTGCAGTTCTTTCAGACAGGAACAATTCTGGGTCAGAGTATTTGACTGTGGATGGCAAATCCATTCCTCCACTTGATGCCCTGTCTTTGTACTGGAGGTGGACTGTACAAGTTCCCTCATCCCACTGTTGGGCATTTCTTCTAAGGTCCCTCCCTTTGAGTCCTAAAAGTCTCTCACCTCCCAGGTCTCTGGTAATTTCTAGAGGGTCCCCCACCTCCCACCCCACAAGGTTGCATATTTTTGTTCATTCTGCTGGCCCTCAGGGCTTCTCCTCTGTCCCATCAGATAAGTTTTAAGCTTTTCCTAAACCTTTCTTTAATCTTATCTTTTAATTAATTTATTTGTTTGTTTGTTTGTTTGTTTACATGTGGGTACTAGAGACTGAACCTGTAAACTCAATGCCTTAGGGTATTCATCGTTGTGAAGAAGCACCATGACCAAGGCGACTCTTATAATGGACATTTAATTGGAGCTGGCTTGCAGGTTCAGAGGTTCAGTCCATTATCATCATGGAAGAAAGCATGACAGTACCCAGACAGACATGGTGCTAGAGAAGGAGCTGAGAGTTCTGCATCTTGATTTCAAGGCAGCTAGAAGAAGACTGTCTCACAGCAGCTAGGAGGTGGGTTCTCGAAACCCACCCCCACAGTGACACACTTCCTCCAATTCTGACTCAGGTTCCTATTATGTTGCCTTGAATTCCCCATATAGCCTAGGTAAGTGTAAACCTTGAGAATTTCTTACCTCATCAGCCACAAAGTGCAGCTTACAGGTCTGTGTCATCAGGGCAGGTTCTCCTGAGCATTTCAAGAGACAGTGACTTTAACTTAATCTGGGAAGGTTGCCTCGTTGCTATTCAGTCTCCGTAAGGAAGATGCTTGTTGTGCCCAATGGAAACATTGCAAAGGACACAAATATACATGTCCAGAATCTGGAGCAGACTCCAGGTGTTTCTAACTGTATGATTGGGCAGGCAGCAGCTGACCCTTTCATTGTGTCTGCCTCCCTCATCACCTGTAAAAGTGGGAAAACATGTTTTCTTGAGATTTACTAGGAAAGAATAAATGAACATTCTACAGAAGGTTCTTTGGGTTTGTTTCTTTTGTTTCTTCTTCTTCTTCTTCTTCTTCTTCTTCTTCTTCTTCTTCTTCTTCTTCTTCTTCCTCCTCCTCCTCCTCCTCCTCTTCCTCCTCCTCCTCCTCCTCCTCCTCTTCTTCCTTTTGAGTTAGGCTTTAGAGTTCAACACCGATTTTCCTTCTTTTCACTTAATTTAAAAATTATTTAATTTTGCTTGTTTGAGGATTAGACTGTGCATGTGTGTGCTCATATTTCATGTATATGGATGGGTGCATATGTGTGCGGGTGAGCATGTACTCATATGCACATGCATATTAAGACCCCAGAGGAAATATTACATTTCTCCCTTTATCACTTTCCTCTTTATTTATTAAGACAGGGACTTTCACTGAATCAGGAGTTTGCCAATTCTGCAAGTCCCAGGGAATCCTCTGTCTCGAGATAGAACTGCCTTCCCTAGTTCTGGGATTATTGCCAATTGCCACCCCTCTTCAGAAGCACTAAGATAGCTTAGTCATATTTGAGTCCATGTCATAATGCTTGTGCCATGGCAAGACTTTTTTCTGTCTAGCCATCTCCCCAGCCCTGAACCTGACTTTTATTACTCTACCATGATGTTGGGAAAGTTACTAATCTCTCTGCCTCTTGTGTCTTCTAACTATAAAATGAGAATGATAATAAAAGCCCCCACTTCATAGGGGTTGGGGCTCATCTGAGAAGATACACATTACAGTTTTTTGAGGTGCTGGACTCCTAGCACAACTGCAGCCCAACTCGAGTGTGAGCATAGCTGTTGTGAGAATGGAATGCAGTAGTAACTTTGAAAGTGTATTTAGCACTGCCCATGTGTCCAGGGCTCCTTGGAAAGTTAATGTGTCTGACTTCTGAGGACAAAAAATTGTATACATTTTTGTTATTTTCCCCTCTTGCCACTTCTTTATAATTTTTTTTCATTGAAATTTTGTTGGAGATAAGTAATGGTCATTGTATGTGAGCATATCTACATGTCAGTGTAAGGAATAAGAAAGCAACATGTCCAAGATGTTTTTTACCACTCTGTAATGCTCAGAAAAGCATGCCTTTCATGTTAAATCACAGGGTCTCGCTCTTACCCAAAATATTTGTGACTGATGATAGTAATTAGGCCTCTCTAAATTAAAAGTGTTGGTAAAACCTGCAAACTGCTTACTCTTATAGACTCGTGAATTGATGACACGAGGAATACTTTTAAAGATGAAAGTAAAGGTTATAATTTTCGATAGAGGAAATTCTCCTGTTGGGACAATGGACAATAGGGTCTTTTGGTGCTATTATCAAGCAAAGGGACCAGAGTCGTTCTGTGGGAATGCCTCAGAGCTGCAGGAACAAAGGCTTAGTTAAAATGCAGCTAGCTGGACACTAACTTCAGAGTGTCTGATTGAAAGGCCAAGAGAAGGGTCTAGTATTCACACTCCAGTAAGTTCTTAGATGAAGCTCATGGTGCCACAAGTTAGGTCAGTTATGTCTGAAATTGCAAGGTCATAGGCATGTGAGCCTTTCTGGAAATAGGCCCATCACAGACCTACAAAATCAGGACCTCCAGGTAGAATGCAAGTTTAACAAGCATATCTGCTAGTTTTTATGATGGAGGATATTAACTGAGTAGACATGAATAAATATCTATTCATCCAAGTTACAAAACTAAAGACAGACCAAAGTATGATTATATCAAAATCCTGGTGAACCAGTGTTGGGGCTGGCTTACAAAGCATGGATGGGTGATTAGTTATTTACAGGATTATGAGTCTCACCCTGTCATGGTTGAACACTTGGAAATTGTATCATGAAGCTCCCTTTGAAGTTAACTTCTTCTTTTCTTATATGGTCTGTCATCTCATAAGGTGTGCAGTAGGCAGGAAATAATGGCTGAGGTTGGAAGCAAGTGTCCTCTGAACTTTCCTTCTCTCCTTCTAGTAGGGAGTATCAGTAGCTTCATTTCACTTCTTAAAGAGGCTACAACAGATCCACTCAGAAAGTCACTATGGTTACCAGGCCACTGTATTCGTTTGCTATGATGGCAGTGGGGTGAATTTCCTCTTCCTAGAGCAAAAGGCTATACTGCATCATTGTGTGAACTTAGAAAGCAGGGGAAAAGAGAAGTATCTTTCTCCCCAGCTAAAACCTTTAGGAGATGATGGTGGTGGGTGCAGGATACAAACAACAATAACAAAAACAAAAAGAAAGAAACAAAACAACAACAACAAGAAAACAAAGAAACCCCAACTTTCTGAAAGGAAAAGAAGACATCTCTTCAATTGGAAATGCTCTAAAGGAGTTCGGAGCAAATTCAGATTAAATTTAGAATGAGAAGATGTTGCATATTAGGATTCTCTGGAGGAGCTTTAAAATCCCCAATAATGTTGAACCCAGAGAATGGATCATCAATGTCTATATTTTCTAAAGCTGTTGGAGTTTTTGGTGCATATCTAAATATTCAGAGGACCAAAATAGAAAGATATAGAACCTGATCTCAATTTTGAAGAAAATTAGCTACATAACCAAGGGAATGTTTTCTGATGTCTTCATCATAGGCTCATCTTTGGTAAATGGAGGTGTATCTGTAGCGCCTGAGAAAGGGAAGTCAACTTTCACTGGATCAAGCCTGCCATCCTTAGCTTCAGCTTTGGCTGTATTCCAATTTATGTGAGAGAAATAATAAAATAACCCAGGGGTGTACATGGCTCATTCTAAAGCCCACAGGGTAAGACTCAGACATCTTGTTTTAAATTTAATGCTCTTGGTTATTAAAGTGTGCATGCAAGGTTAGGTCCATTTGATTGGTCTCTTCTGAGTCAAGCATTCTGTGTCTCTATCTGAACTGCTGGCTTACTTTACTATAGCCAGTGCCAAATCGTTTGCTGAAAATAACAGACGAGGCTTTGAAATGTCAGACAGACATGCTTTGTCAAATGACTTTCCTCACCATATCCTTATATGCAGTAGTGACTCTCTTAATGATAAGGATGGTAATGAATCTTCTATGGAACACTTGGTGTTTGATATCATATAAACATTCTCATCAACAGAGTTAGACTAATTACGTCCATTTTACTTTGGAGGGCATGGCAGCATTGACAGAATAATTTCTTGTGTGGCAGTGCAGTCTGCTTTTGCATCTCAGATTGTTGCATTATGCTCAGACTTTAAAAAATCAAGACAACATTGGGAACTATTGTGGAATCTTTACAGTAAATTCTGATTTAGTAGGTCTCAGACAGACAGGTTTCCGATGACTTCAGACCATGCCTTTATAATTAGCTTGTGGTTGATGCTTGGTTCAATCTCTCCATCCACTCCCATCCCCTGTGTGTGTGTGTGTGTGTGTGTGTGTGTGTGTGTGTGTGTGTGTGTGTGTGTGTGTGTTGTGCTTTTCACTTTATGTTTTAGATAAGGTTTCTCATTGAACTTAAGTGCCTCATTGGCTGCACTGGTTAGCTGGCAAGTCCCAGGGATTTTTCCCAATCTCTGCCTTCCCAGTGCTGGGATTGTAGGCATATGCTGCCATATCCTGCTTTACACAGGGGCCTAGGAGCCAAATTTAGGGTCTCATTTCTGCATGGCAACACTTTACCAATAGAGGCATCTCTCTGGCTCAGTGTTTTGAATAGCCAGGTTCTATCTGAATCTCACACAGAAAAACTAATCCAGGCTCCATTCTGGCGGCACATGACAAATTGAATGGGCCCTACGCATAAAAAGTGTAGCCTCTCATCATATCCTAACATATTCATCAAGACTCTTATTTTCTTCTAAGTTGGTCCTTAGGATGTTTTGTCCATATTCTAAAGGTACTTCCTCTAATGGATTTTTTGCACAGATTCTTTTAAAACGCTATGATATCATTTTGGGTCATTTTCCAACTTCGTAGCATTTTAGTCCCTGAAACAGCTAATATTTTTGAACAAGCTTTATATGGTAAAATCATGGTTGTTGATATCAGGCTTGAGTAAATATGAATAAAGGTATGAGAATGCAAAGGTGAGAGGTACTTGAATATTTGAAGAGATGAGATGAGGAAGGAGTGAGCATAGGTGGTGTTGATCAGAGGCAGTGGCTATCAGAAGGACGGGCATGCTCAGGGCAACTAGTACCCTGGTAGGAACTTAACTACCCCTCAAGTTTTAGGATATCATTCTACTTCTTGTGCTGGAAAACTTGTTGCTGTAAGGAGTTAACTATTTTTGACCTTATGTGTCAGGTAGCATATCATTTTTCAGTTTGTGGTAAGTCATTGCTTATAAAGGTAAGAGCACTCTTAGCTTGAAGATCACATTCATATATATTTTGATAGCTTATGGCCAAATTTTCCTCCTATTTAAACATAAAATAATGCTTCTGAGAAAATCATTTGTAAGTACATAATTTATCCTGCTATGGTGAAAAAAAAACAGTGCTAATCATTTTAAAATTTTACTTAGGCATCTAGGAGTGTCAAAAGGATCTTCAAATTATCATGTACTTAACACTGATGATCTTCAAATAGCTCCTCCCCCATGTAGGCACACGAGGTATGCTCCATAAACTTGCACCCTATGAGAGAACCTATTTGGGCTAAAAGCTCTCAGTTAATGAAATGAGCAGCCTACCTGGAAAGCACAAAGCGAAACAGGAGCAAGATGCATAGAATTTCCCTATTACTCACTTTTTTCTGGAAATATTAGTCAGAATGCCATCGTTAGCTTTATATCACTGAGCACACTGAAAGGTCAGATCAAATGGCCGTTCAGTTAGATGACAGATTCAGCTAAAAGAAAGGAAGAAAAAGGAAGGCCTCCTGAGGATGAACGCAAAGCAATTCTATTGTAGGAAGTTGCTAAGCTTCCTACACATTCGAAGGGGATTATGGGCTAGGACTGATCCTATGGGCATTAGTGACAAGAATAACCTTGGCTCTGAGTTTGTGGACACTTACAAAAGTACAGCTGCTCATTTCATCTAGACCTGGTGATGATCTCCCAAGAGTCAGAGATGAAGCCAGGATGCATCTGTGAGCTTCCCTGGCCATGGCTCAGGACTGTGATGGCTACATCTGCTGCCCAGTGAGGCAGAGGTGACCCTTTGTGGGTCACCTTGGAAGGAAAAAAGGATTTCACTGCTTCAGTCCTTTCCAACAGGGTTCCCAGGTTACTATAAACTAACTCTACTGTCTAGGGTCTGGACACTGCTGTGGCTCTATCTCTAGTCATTATAGGAATGCTTTATGTTCAAATGGTGAGCAAGACACTGGCATACGTATAGTTCTTCTTAGAAGCATGTGATCCAAAGAGAGCAATGAATTATTGGCATTCAATAAGAAGTTTTTCAGTTTACGAGAGACTTTTGTATATGTTAAGCTTGTCAGTGGAACCAGGAGGCTTCACCTCTTTATAGGACAGAGGCATGAAGTGATGGTGGCCACAACAGTGATGAAAAGTAGTTAAGAGTGTCTGCTGTATGAGTGATGTTGTTCATCTAAAAGAATGCAGATGACTATATGCAAAGAAATGGAAGTAGATATCATGAAGCAAGTTCATGAGGACAGACGTTGACAGAAGAATAATAATGAATGTCAATATATGGGAGATGATTTCTGGGGACATCATATAGGTGGCTCTGTAGCTCTGTCATAATTTTACTTGATCTGTATAATGAACTTAAAATTAAGTACTATAGAGAGTTCCATGATATTACCCCTAGATGGTGGAAGGACTTCAGCTTTTTCCTGGTCCTGAAATGTGTGTGCTTGCTCCTTGGGAAGTGATAAAGAAAAGAGGAACCATACTTCACATCCATATTCCAACAGGATCACTAAAAGGAGATTTAAAGCACCATGAGCAACCTTGAAGAAGGCAAGAGAGCAAATCTGAAATACAAGAAGAGATAATAGAGGGACAGAGATAAGGAAGAATTTTAATTTGAGGGGGATGGGCTATGGGAAGGTTACAGGATACACTTCAAATGGGAGGATGGAGAATTTGCAAGTAGGAAGGGCAGAGAGGGAGCTGTTAAAAGGTTTGAACTTTCAAGCTGCTCAATTCATTAGGGCCTTTCAGTGTGTGGTAGAGGACGTGACTCATGTCATCTTCCCAAAGCTTACGTAATCCACTTAAGTGAATTCTGAAGTTGGATGGCAAGTGTGTAGTTCACAGTTTCCCACTCTTACAGCCCCAATTACAGTAGTGAATGCATGCATTTTTGCCGAGGGGCTATTAGGGGTTACTACCTTCTGTTGGGTATAGTCTGGATCCTATAGGTAGATTACTTATGTACTTGACTAAAGCCTAGGATAGAGATAATGTCTTGAAGTTCGCTGAAATAGGGAGACTGAAGAAAAAGTAAATATCAAGAGACTGTGATTGCAGAAGATGCTATATCATTAATATAAGGAGGCCTTTGGAGTGATCTTCCTGTTTCAGGAATGGGTAGTGCTACAGTTAGAGAAATTGTGAACCCAGATTTTCTCTTCTTTGACAATTTACTGGCAAATCGCTTGTGCACATGTTTGAAGCTTGGGTGGCATCCTAAAAGTCTGTCTGAAAGTCTTGTACCATATGTGACCCTCCTGTTGCTATTCCTATTTTTTTTTACTGGTCTTACACCATTAAATATTGATAAGTAGACTTGAACTATACACATTTTTGTTTGTTAGAAATATATATACCTCTTTCTTATCCTCTTAACCACTTTTTCATTTATTATTTGTTTAGGCCATGTGTGTGGTATGTGCTCCACATGTGTTTAGATGCATGTGTGTGTGCAGTTGTGCATGTGCATTGTGGCTGTGCATGGAGGATGATCCCCAGTGCTTGCTCATTTGTCCACATGCATCTTGAGGCAGCATCATTCATTGGACCTGCAGCTCAGCATTTGAGCTAGTCGGGAGAGCCAGCTTGCTGTGGGGTGCTCTGCCTCTATCTTTTCATTTGCTATCCTTACACATGGGGTCGCCAAGACCACCTGATATTTATATGGGTTCCAGGGATTGAACTGCAGTCCTCACACTTGAGCAGCAAGTATTCACTCACTGAGCCATCTCCCCAGCCTCTTATCTACTTAACTTAGAAAATAATTAATTATGACACAGTATAGCATAATCTATACTCTATTTAATTCCCATCATGAAGATGCTTTAGAGTATTGGACAGGCTTGTATAAATGAACCCTTGATTCTGACCAAGTTTCTGTTTAAACCAGAGATTGACAATCCTTTTCAGTACAGGAGCAGATAATCCCTCTTCTTGGCTTGTGTGTTACGTGCTATCTGTCATTACAAACCAACTCTGCTTTTGTAATGCAAAAGTACTCACAGACAGTACATACATTGAAAGAGATATGTTCCAGTAGTACTTTATTTACAAGATCAGAAGAACACTAAAACTTTATTTACAAAACCAGTGAAAGAAGAAAACTAAAGATTTGGAGATGAAATTAAAGGAGGAAAATTCTTTGTTCTTATGTATTTTTTCAAAAACTTTCAGGAAAGCTCAGAGTTTCTAATGAGCATTTTAATTGTTATATTCTATAGGAGGAAAACATATGAACTGTGTGAACAGTCCTGTAGGCCTAATGTTTTTGTGCTGTGTAAAATTTATCCTTCTGTTATCCAAATGCTGATTTCTCTTCCCTAATATCTTCTTTCTTTCTGGACACAGCACTGTAATGCTTATGTTAAGTATCTCCTGTCTCAAATTTGAATTAACAATTCTTACCATGTATTCTTTGCCTTGTCTATAAATACTGATCACCCAGTGGCTGGGCAGGAGAAAGAGTAGGTTAGGACTTCTGACAGCCAAGAGAAGGAGAGAGAAGAACAGAGAGAGGGAGGGAGGGAGGGAGGGAGGGAGAGAGAGAGAGAGAGAGAGAGAGAGAGAGAGAGAGAGGAGGGGGGGGGAGGGGCGTGGGGAGGGAGGTCTGCCATGAGGAGGAATGAGGAAAGAGTTCATAGAGTCCAACTGGAGAATGGAAGACCACAATTGTAAGTATTATTAGGATCATGGCAAGGAGGTAGCCAGATTAGTTTAGGGACTTAAGGTAAATCATTTGACTGCACAGGTATCGAGGTTTGAAATAAATCTGTGTTGTTACTGGGAACGAACTAGAAATATAGCTGCCATATTAATTTACTACATACACAGTTACTTTGTTTTTTTCCCCACCAAGGATTCTGTTTGATTATAGGTAATACAGAGTAAGACTTAGCCAAAATAGGGGCTCATAAGGACAGGAATTCAAGAAAATTCAGGACAGTGGGGCTGTCTATGTGTAAGTCTCTATGGGATCCATGGCTACCTCAAGGATGAGCACTCTATTTTTTACTAATGTGCATGTATATGGGGCAGTGGGGCCTGTGGAGAGCAAAGGAGGGTATCAAGTCAAGTCTCATGGAGTTGCAGTGATCAGCGGAAAGCTTCATTGGAGATGGATATTTATGTATGTCTGTATACTTAATTGTATATTTAGGTGTTTTCACCCACATGCACATAAATAAGGCATAAGGCAATAGTACATGTTGAATAGTGAGGGTTGTGTAGACAGTGTACCTGATTCGTATTGTTCATTGCGAATAGGTTGCCTTCCTAGAATTTACTTTGGCACGTTTCTAGGAGTTTAATTGATAGAGGTACTTTCTACAACAGTTCCACTCTTCATAAATCCCCAAAGACAATCTGGAACAAAATGAGGTCTCTGGCCTAACTCTCATTAAATTGAAATTCAGTGCAAAAAAGGCAGATCTTTTAATGTTTAGGATGGTTAGACATGAAGTGGTTGTCTTGACTCTATCCTTCCACTTGTCAACAGGCTACAGGAAGAAACCGTTCTTTCTCACTTACTCATAAGGATCTTCATTCTACAAATAATCCTATATCCCAAAACATTGAACGCTGGATGGGCTTTATGTAACTCATATCCATCACTACAGACAAATTCCCACACTACCAGTGTTTAGCCTTCATATATGAAGATTGACATCTTTTGTGCACTACTTTTTTCATGGGACCGTGGGAAGGAAAATAATAGCAAGGAGTAATGATACTTTACCTCCTTGATATGAAGCTAGAGAGAATGAAATCTCAGGAGGTCTTTGGTAATTAAAAGGGGATTACATCTATCGCATGATTTTAGATAACATAAAAGAAGCCTCTGCTATCCTTTTCACATAACAGCACATTATTGATGAAGCAGCTTCAAGAACACATTAGGTGATGTTTTATTGCATTATTTTAAGCCACTGAGGTTTTTATATATGAAGGGTATAGATTTATGCTGAGTGATTCAGCGAGAAAGCAGGCACATCAATTTGTTCATGAATGTGAGCTGGTGATTACCTCCATTAAAGTCACTAGGGCAGACTGATCATTTTAATTTAGGCAGAGGCATGCACACAGCATTGCTAGTAGTGCTTGTATCCCCAAGAACACAAGCACAGGAGCTATTTTGCATCCCAGAGGAGCCCTAGACATGCAGATTTGTGTTGTCATAGGTGTCTAACTACAGACAAGGGTGCAAGGACTAATGATGGGACTGGAAGGAAATTTCTCTGCAGTTCTGTGTAGCAGGATAGTGCATCTGGTTCATTTGGCTCTTAGCTGCCAAGTGCTTACTTGATATTTAATTGTGAAAAACGGTTGTGCGGGGAATACATCACTGCCCAACTCTAGATCATAGAATTTGGGGGTGCGCTTGACAGTGATGCAGCTGTAGAAAACTGAATGTTTCTGTCATTTCCATAACATGCCTGGGACTTGTGGTCTTATGGGTTTACCTGTTTACTTACTTTTAATGTAATTGAGCTCCAGTAATCCATTGGTTCTCAGCCTTCCTAATGCTACAGCCATTCAATATGGTTATTCATGCTATGGTGTTCCCCCGACCACAAAATTATTTTTATTGCTACTTCATAACTGTAATTTTGCTACTCTTGTGACTCATAAATAATGATGCTTTCCAACCGTCTTAGGAGACCACTGTGAAAAGTTCATTTGCACCTCAAAGGGGTCATGATCCAAAGGTTGAGAACCACTGTCCTAATCATAGCTATGTACTAGTTATATTGGTGGCTTCTGTCCTGCAGGGGTTGACAGTATATCTGGGCTAATGGGAAGCAGCTGCTGAAATAGTCTTGATGTCTGCTTGTAGTTTATGGACTAGATAGTCATGGGCACTAAGATGTCATGGTGAGAGAGGAGAGATGGTGAGAATAAGGTGCTAATGAAGAATTCAAGTCTAATCACTGAGGAGAACCTTCTGCCAGCAGTGTGGTCCAATGAAAACAAGCACCAGAGGAAGCTCCCTCACTCACAGTTTCTACCTCTGACAGGAGCCAAAATGAAGCCAGAAGTGACTGCTTTTGTGTGGGTAATAGTGACAGAGGTGACCTCCATTAGCTGCATAATGAAAGGGAAATTATTTGCCAAATAGTAAAACAAAATTAGGAACAATTAAGTATTAAATATATGAAACTGGATAGAAATTTGAGAATATTTAGAAAACGAGGTAAGTATCATCAACAGACACAGAGATATTGTCTGTTACAAACTATGCCTAAGGTTGGACTAAAATATGCTAATTATAGCATAAAATAGAGTTCCTTTATTCTTTATTTTTATTGATGTGTGTATGGGGTGGGGGTAGGATGCCTGTGGAGGTCTAAGGAGAGTATCAGGTCCTCTAGAGCTGCAGTGACCAGGAACTATGAGCCTCCGATATGGGAGCTGCGAACTGAAGTAGGATTCTCTGAAAGAACAGCAAGAGTTCTTGATCTCTGAGCCATCTATGAACCTCAAAATCTACCACTATTTATCTGTGCCTCTCCTTCATCTCCTCAGCAATACTCATCGAACTGTGAATTTTTAAAACAGGTTACACATGGATTTCTTTCTTTACTTTTTATTTTTAATTTAATTTTATTGTTATTATTTCTTTTCTTTTTTTGGATATTTTCTTTATTTACATTTCAAATGTTATCCCCTCTCCCAGTTCCTCTCTGAAAAACTCCTAACTCACCCTCCTGTTCCCCCTGCTTCTGCTCACCCACCCACTTTCTCCTGCCTCCCTGCTCTGGCATTCCCCTACACTGGATCATTGAGCCTTCATAGAACTAAAGGCCTCTCCTGTTATTAATGCCCTACAAGGTCATCCTCTGCTACATGTGTGGCTGAAACCATGGGTTTCTCTCTCAATATGTATCCTTTGGTTGGTTGTTTAGTCCCTGGGAGCTCCTAGGTGTCCGGTTGGTTGATATTATTGTTTTTCCAATGGGGTTGCAAACCTGTCAGCTCCTTCAGTCCTTTCTCTAGTGCCTCCATTGGGGACCCTGTTCTCAGTCCAATGGTTGGCTGCGATCATTCACCTCTGTGTTTGTCAGGCTCTAGCAGAGCCTCTCAGGAGACAGCTATATCAGGCTCCAGTCAGCATGCACTTCTTGGGATCCTGCAATAGTGTCTGGGTTTGGTGAGATATATGGGATTGTTCCCTATGTGGGGCAGTCTCTGGATGGCCTTTCCTTCAGTCTCTGCTCCACACTTTATCTCCTTATTTCTGCCCATGAGTATTTGTTCCCCCTTCTAAGAAGGACTGAAGCATCCACACTTTGGTCTTCCTTCTTCTTGGGCTTCATATGGTCTGTAAATTGTATCTTGGGTATTGTGAGCTTTTGGGCTAATATTCATTTATCAGTGAGTACATACCATGTGTGTTCTTTTGTGATTGGGTTACCTCACTCAGGATGATACTTTCTAGTTCAATCCATTTGCCTAAGAATTTCATGTAGTAAATGTTTTTTAATAGCTGAGTAGTACTCCCTTGTGTCAGTATACCACATTTTATGTATCCATTCCTCTGTAGAAGGACACCTGGGTTCTTTCCAGCTTCTGGCTATTATCAGTAAGGTTGCTATGCACATATTGGAGCATGTATCCTTATGATATGTTGGAGCATCTTTGGGTATATGCCCAGGATTGGTATAACTGGGTTCTCAAGTAGTACTATGTCCAATTTTCTGAGGAATCTCCAGACTGATTTCCCCAGTGGTTGTACCAGCTTATGATCCCACCAACAATAGAGGGATGTTCCTTTTTCTCCCCATCCTCACCAGCATCTACTGTCAATTGAGTTTTTGATCTTAGCCATTCTGACTGGTGTGAGGTGCAATCTCAGGGTTATTTTGATTGGACACTTCTTTAGGTGCTTCTTGGCCATTTGATGTTCCTCAGTTGAGAATTCTTTGTTTAGCACTGTGCCTCATTTTAATAGGGTTATTTGATTCTTTGGAGCCTTATACAAAGCTCAAGTCTAAGTGGATCAAGGACCTCCACATAAAACCAGATACACTGAAAACTAATAGAAGAGAAAGTGAGGAAGATCCTCAAACACATGGGCACAGGGGAAATTTTCCTGAGCAGAACACCAATGTCCTATGCTCTAAGATCAAGAATCGACAAATGGGACCTCATAAAATTACAGTTTCTGTAAGTCAAAGAACACTGTCATTAGTACAAAATGGCAACCAACAGATTGGGAAAAGATCTTTACCAATCTTACATTTGATGTAGGGACTAATATCCAATGTATACAAAGAACTCAAGAAATTATACTCTGGAGAATCGAATAACATGAATTTCTGTATCTATAGGTTTAGTGTCCAAGAATTCATTGAACCATGGATCCAAAATACTAGGGAAAAACTGCATCTATACTATACCTGAACAGATTTTTTTCTTTTTAAAACAATGATTTATTTTTATTTACATGTATGCATGTGTATTTCTGTGCATGTTGCATATACATAGGTAGTGCCCACAGAGACCAGAAAAGCATGTCAGATATCCCTGGAGTTAGAGCTATAGGAGGTTGTGAACCACTTGATATGGATCCTCTGAAAGAGCTATAAATTACCTTAAGTACCAAGCCATCTCTATCCTCAAGTAGATCTTTTGCTACTATTCCATAAACAATAGAGTCTAACAACCATCTACACAACACTTACAGTGTAATAGTCATTCTAAATGATCTTATTTAGACTTATAGTGTGCATAATTAAATGCAGAAGCTTACCACTTCTATTTAGGTACTTTGCACCAATCCCTACAGATACCATGGATTGACTAGCTTAAGCACTCACTGTCTTCTCCTCAAAATGGAGGTTCCTCTCTGCATGAATAATGCTTAATTTTTAATTGAGTCTAATTAGGGCCATCCATATGTGCATGAGCACCGGGGACATCCACTAGAACATGGTCAACATAAGAGAGAATATACTAAAGAAAATCACTTCTCCCTTTCCTTGCAGCCTTCAATTGTAAATAGCTTCACAGCTGTGAGTGGGGACTTTGACTTCCAGGCACAAGCTGAAATCCATATTAATTCCTTCTTACAGCAGGTTATATCAGCCCATGAAAGTGGCTAAATCTTCAGGTGGAACCCAAAGTGTTCCTTGGTGTGCTTACAGAGAATAACTTTGTGCACCTGTTATTTATTCCACCTATCTCATGGATTTCTTCCTTCTTTCTGGCTTTATAGGAGCACAGGACTAACTATAAATCATTCCCTTTAATAGTAAATAATTTCATTTTTATCTTCAAATTTACTGTGATTGTGAAATATTTATAAAAGGAGCAAGTGCTTTATGGACCTCTGAGTTGGTACTTCGTTTCATTTCAAATGTATGTTCTACTTAAAACATGCTTTTGATACATGAAGGTATACAAATTAATGAAAATGAAAAAGCATGTGGAGGTTTAATGCATGGAATATGTTCAGTGTTTGTAATCAAACAAATACAAGGAATATTTCAACAAATAATTTGAATTCGAGGGTCAGAAAAAGGAAAAAAATGTTCTTGTGACTCAGATATACCTCATATCTCTTTGGAGTTAAATGTCTAATTGTTTTACAAGTTGAGATTTTTTAATTAAGGTATAGTAGTCTTACTGGCTTTTGGTTTGCTTTGTTTCTGTTGGTGTTCAAATAAGACTCAGATTTATTTCAAGATTTATTTTTGTTTATATTCAGGTCCAATGTATATACCTGTAGGTAGGTATTCACATGTTGAATCCAGGTAGCCGTGAAAATCAGTCATCAGATGGAACCCCTGGAGGCAGAGTTTATAGCAGTTGTGACCAACCGGTGTGGGTGATAGGAACTGAAGTTGGGTCTTCTGTAAGATCATTATGTGTCCCCATGTGCTGAACTACACTTCCGGCCCCCAAACTGGAATTCTTGCATTTAAATATGTTCATAATACACTTATAGATGAAGGTTTCTAGGAGTATCTTGGGAATGTTGACAAGCTAGTTTTGCTAACTACATTAGGATGTACATGCCAATCAACATACAAACTGAGTTCAAGAACCAACTTACTGTATTAGAAAACTTGGCACCAATTTTCCTTAATATTTTATTTTTTGTCTCAGCTTGCTAATTGTATTTTTTTATTTCACCTGGCTACTCAGTGTGTTTCCAGTAAAGCCAAGAGTACAGTAATCACTGAACAGAAAGAAAACTTGGCTAACAGAGCAGTCAGTAAAGAAAGATTGAAGGATGGTTAATTGAACTATCCATGATACATTGAAGAGTTCTGAGCTAATAGAAATGAGTACTAAATTTGGAGAGTAGTGAGTGAGTGTGTGTGTGTGTGTGTGTGTGTGTGTGTGTGTTTTGGAGATCAGATATCAAAGTAGGATGTCTCCTTTACTTATTATTCACTTTGTTGACTTTAATGAAACAATCTGCATGCACATCTACCTCCATTGCAGACTCAGACTATCACAGCTTGTTTCCACAGTAAGCACTTTACCAACCAAGCATATTTCCTAATGCTTCAGATTCTCTGAGATCAAGCTCATGATTTAACTATGGCTGCCAAGCTTCTTCTGTTTCCCAACGACAGCTTGTTCTAATGCACAGACACCACACAGAAAACACTGGCTCAGCCTTTTTGTCTCCCACCTGTCACCCCAAATTGAATTCTCTTTCAGAAGTTTTCCTCTTCAGCATGGATATAATGCCATCAGTTCACTAAACAGCTCTCCCCACCATGCTTGTGGCCCATCCAACATCAATTTTAATAGCTGCAAATTTAATATCCTATGATAAACTTTAATGTTTTCTAGGCCCCCAGGCAAGTGGATAACTTGTCTCAGTAACTATAAATAATTCAGAAATGGAAAAAGAAAAGGCCAGATCCAGCTGGACGTGGACACCTTATAACCTCCCCTGCTTGGTTGACTCGTGTAGGATCCAAAATTGACTCAAGTTTAATCAGACTGCATAGTGTCTTCAAGGCTATACCCTACTCATGGTCTACTCTATGTTTTTTTCCTCATTATTTTATAATGTCTAATGAGATTAGTGTTCCTTCCATTCCCTCAGTTTCAGTCACATTGTGCTAAAATGACCATAGTGATGAGCCTTGCTTCAAAAAATAGGGTATTTTATTCAACCAAGTAGGTTGTTATTTCATTCAACATGTGTTTAAAGAATAGATGATCAGGACTAGTTACGAGGCATTTACTACATGCAGCATTCTTAGGCTGGTGAAGAAGTATTAGTAGGCTCAAGATACTTTACTAATTAAAGCAGCGGTTCTCAACCTTCCTAATACAATGACCCTTTAATATAGTTCCTCATGTTGTCGTGAGCCCCCAATCATAAAATTATTTCCATGCTACCTCATAACTGTAGTTTTGGAATTGTTATGAATTATAATGTAAATATGCATGTTTTCTGTTGGTCTCAAATTACCCCTGTGAGAAGGTTGAGGGTTGTGACCCACAGGTTGAGAACTACTGCATTAGGGGCTACCTAGAAAACTAAGCCATTGGTCATTTGTTGACAGAGTTGTAAAAATGAAAATACTTGGAATTCTGTCCAGAGCCATGATAATGGCAGTGGCTGAGACAGAAGCAGAGTAGTGCAAGCCACAGTAAAACAAGAAAGGTAGGAGTTTGGATGGCATCCATGAAGGGTTTCAAGCACACATCCTGCCTTCTGAGATACCAAAGTCCTTAGCTTGCTATTTGGAATCCTCTCAGTAGGGTTCCTAATAGAATAGAAGGTAAATGGAATTCTGATTTTAAGTGGAATTAAACATAGGGGTACTTTGCAGAATAGAGGCTGCCAAACTTAGGATTTGTGGATCTGTGGAAATTAAAGAGAATAAATAATCAGAGAACAGTGGAGATTGCCAGCTGTTTGCTTCTGCCCAGTGTTGCCAGCTCTGTCTGCCCCAGTCGGGTTCTGTTGGGTGGTGAGCATCTTCTTTAGCCTGAAGTCACAATGGAGTTTATTTAAACAAAGAGTGAGAGACAAAAAAAGTTGCAAGAAGAAAAGCTTGTCACCTTCTGAACTTAACTAGTTGGCATTTCTTACTTTCAAAAGAGTCCAGCTGTTTTCAGTTCCATACCCCTCCAGGACCAGCTTCTACTAGGGAGTTGATAGCCAGACCGGTCTGGACATGACTCCTTTCTGTACTTGACTAGCACACTGACTTGTATGTAGGCTGCAATTCCAACTCTCCTCGGGCATTTCTATTTAATTTCTAATTAATAATAATAGAATAATTAATTTCTATTTAAGCTTTTGTTTAACCAATAGAGAAGTAAAAAGAAAATGTCTCCAGATCTTTTTGATTTTGATTTTACATATATATGTGTATATATATATATATATATATTATATACATATAGGTATTGAGTTGACAATGTATAATAGGTCATCATATGTCTCACAGCTTCAACAGTTATGAACAGCTGGCTGGCCTTATTTGTTTTATACCCCCAACTATCCAACTATTTCTTCTTTTCATGTTATTGTTAAGTAAATTCTAGCCATTTTATTATTATGTTCATCAACATTTTAATCATCTCTTTTAAATAAAGAAAAAAAAACTATATAGTGGAAAGTGTTTGCATCTGACTCCAGGTGCATTTGGACACCAGAACAAGGCATCAGATCTTTCTGCAATTATTTTTTCCATTGTGACTTTCTGGATATGGGTTTTATGAATGGAACTTGGGTCCTCTAAAAGAGCAGTAAGTGGTCATAATTGATGAGCATCTCCCTACCCCCATCCCTCTTTTAAAGTACTCAATATGGCAGCATCATGCTTCCTAAATATAGGTAACTCCATAGTAGTGGCAGATACTTGGTCAACACTGAAGTTTCTTTGGCTTCATAAACCTTAATTTATACATTTATTGATTTACATACTTGCATATATGCATGAACCTTATTTTTTAGCGTATCAATAAGGTATTATGAACTTTCCTCCACCCATCAGGACTTTCATGATGGCAATCCTGATGTTCTGTTTTATACTTGGTTTTATCTTTTGTATATTCTGTCAAAGTTTAGTTAGTTATACAAATTGATCAGTCTTAGATAGTTTTGGTTGGAAGAAAATGTTTTATAGATAGTGCTATTGTTGTCTTAATTATTTTCCCTGTTGCTGTTGTGTGGTTACTAAGATACTTGGCAAATGCCACTTAAGGGAGAATGGATTTATTTGGGTCGCAGTTCCAGGATATGTCTACTGTGGTAGGGAAGTTATGGTGGCATTCACTTAATGTAACTGGTTACAGTGCAGTCACAATGAGAGACAAAAGGATCCTAAATGCTTGGGCTCAGCTAACTTTCTATAATCCAGTGGAAGGTGTGACCACAGGGAACCATGGTGCCAATGCTTAGAGTGAGCTTCCCCACTTCAATTAAACTAATCTAGATATTTCCTAACCCGCATGTGCAGAACTAACCCAGTCTCAGTAATTCATCACAGATGGGTCTGGAGGCTTGTTTCCTAGGTGATACAAGATTCTGTCAAGTTGACAATCAACACTAACTCTCTCCATGCCCTTCCATGAGACACACCATCTGGTTCTTGTTCCCATCTCCCTTTTTCTTTAGCCATTCAGGAATTAGAGGTATTATTTCATTGACAGTGCTGCTATTTTTTTTTTTAAGAGAGAGAAGAAAATATTAACCCAAGCTTAGTTTCTGGGGTACTTTGATTTTTTTTATGTTGATGTCATACAGCATTCTTTAACTGCCTACTGATTTTTTTAAAATGTGACAATAACTATGCCTCTCAAACCAAGGATGGATGGTACAGAATAATCAGCTGTCACGAGTTGAGTCCTGCTATTGAAGGTCAAACTCTTCCATTCTCTTGATAGTCTTCTGAACTCAACACAAAATAGGAGATTCCCTTTACTAGCAGGACTTCTTCTCTGATTGTCTCTGGGTAGCTCAAAACACCCCATATATTCTACCTGCAGACTGTCCTTTAGCCTTGATAAGACTACAAGTTCAGCTTTCTTTCTCCAGATAAGAAATCTGTTCAGCAAGCACTTGAGATCCCTGGAATGCTTCCTCATGCTAACGAGGCATCTCTGTACCTTAACATTCAGCCAATGACCTTTGCCCACCCTGGATATTTCTACCTCCTTCCAAAAAACTATACAACCATTGATTCACACTAAATAAAGTTGATCTGTCTCCCTGAAGCTGACCCCAGAGTGTCTTCATCTCCATTATACTCAAAGGCCTTCTGAAACACTGTTAATCCCAACTCTACTCCCTTTGTCCTCATAGGCCAGTGGCCAACAATGCCAATGTGAAGTGAGGACAACAGTCACATAAAACCATATCTCATGGCATAAATGTTATTCAACATCAGTGTGAAGGCCATCAATTTAATATTTGGAAACCAAACTTAAGTAAATAATTATGTTTCTGAAAAAAAATGTCCATACTATCATGATTTTTCTTGGGCTGTTATAAACAAAGAGGACTAAACTTTGGGTTCACATCAAGAACTAGAATGTAGGAGCTGTTGTTTAATACCATAGCATAGGTAAAGTCTGATCAGAAACTATATGGGGGAAGTTTCTTTAGCCAAATAGTCATAACTCTGTTTTGAGTGTGTCCTTTAGAAGTCATATTCAAAATTATTGTACACAGCCACCTGTACACACTCATATTAACAGTTATTCTTTAGCAATTCAGTTAACACATATTAAAGACCTGTACTGGGCACTGAATAGTCATTTGCAATGTACAGTGAGTAAACACAGAAAATGATGGCCGCACAGTTTAGCTTGTAAAAGCTGGTGCTGATCTTTGTGAGAACACAAGTTTAGTTGCTAGCACTCACCTGGAGGTGGCTAAGAACTGCCTGTAACTGCAGCTGCAGGGGAATTCCATACCTTTGGTGAGGGCATGTGCCTGCACCCACACACAAATGCACATACATCCTCCTAATTAAAAGTAAAATTAATCTTTGAAAAGATATACAAAAATCGCAAATTCTTACCAAATTGCAGAATAGAAACAACAAAATACAGCCAAAAAAGCCGAAACCGGGAGATCTCAGTATTTGTCTCCCTGTTACTTCTCAAAAACTTTGTGCTTATTGGCATTAGTGTTCCTTACTGTGAGGCACATATTTTTCTCAGACTTATTTCAAAAAGCAAGTGTAATATGGAAAGTTATTACAAATAACTAGAAGATAATATTCATAACTCATTGCAACTGTGATTTTGGCAGCTTTTATTTTTATTGTACTAGGCCAATGTATCTTTCATCTTTCTTACTAATCTTCAAAGCGCAACTCCTACCATGATGGTGTATTATAGTCACCTTTGGAAGTATTTTTCCCCATAAATGCCTTCCCAGTCCCGATAAGGAAATGTTCCTCTGTCTGCAAAGAACTCATGTGGCTGAATGGAGATTAAGTGTCATCACACATCCCAGCTCTGCATTCCACACATTTCTGCAGAACACACTTCAGGTTCGCTTCACCTTAGGAACAATACAATGTGCGGTTCATTTTAATTTTTTCAAGCATTGGGGCATTTGCCAAGTAGAGACCAGAGACGTCCTGAGTACAAAATGCATGTGGCCCAGAGGTACCAGTATACTGTCCCTCTGCTAGCACCTTGCTCTGCTTGTGCTGTGCTAAGGCTTCACTGCTCATCCCCTTCCTGTTTAGCCTCTCTAATCCTCAATCTACTGATTCCTTGACAGCAACCTGATCACAGGGATCAGAGTTTTAATGGCACCTTTGTGTACTGTTGACCTTGGCCAATCAATCTCACCTTGTATTACCAACTCTCACTCCTTGATGAAAAAAAAAAATCACCTAAATGGAGCTGCTTGTTCTGGGAAGTTGAATTCTGTTTTATTTTGTTTTTAGCTGTTTTGGATTGTTTAATGTTTTTGAAAAACCAAATATGTCTGCTAGGACCATCTAGTTTTCCATATATTCCACCTGTGTCTGCTGGACTCTTCCCATCAGGCTTATTTGCTCATGGGTGCACTGCGTTGGGTGACTGACATTCTGGCAACTTTAGGCAGATGTGGATTCCATTTGTAAAGAGCTCTAATTCAGCATATAATTTGTCTCTGAATTGCAAAACCTCATGTGTAGCGTTTCTGTGACTGGAAAGGGTCAAGGGTGGATTCAGCCAAGATCACAGAAGTCTTTAAATAATGGTGACACTTTGGGGTTCAAGAGAGAGTGAGCAAAAACCAGGGCAGGGCAAAGGAGAGGCATGGCCAAAGTACTTTCATTTAAACCCTGTTTATCTATGCTTGGGAATTGAAGCAGTAGTTACTTATTAGCTGGCTTGTCTTCTGGTAGACATGCCTAGATTGATAAAATAGTATCCCATGGTTTGTCACAGAAGAGTGCCCTTATTACATTGGTGATGGCACGCCAGAGGTGAATGACACCTTTCCCAAACGTACAAGGTCACTTCTAGTTCTCCATTGTTTTCTTCCTTTCAACTCAATTTTGCACTTTGTCTTCTTCCACACAGGTTGCCAATTTGGCTTGTTCCATCTCCAACAATGAGGAAGGGGTGAAGTTAGTCAGGATGGCAGCTACCCAGATTGACAGCCTGTGTCCCCAGGTAAGTGTCCTTTATTTGGGTTACAAAAATCACTTGGTATGTTGGCAGTCAGGTTCCTCTATCATAAATCCATTCTCTTATTCTCTTATTCCCTCTCTCTTTCTCTCTCTCTCTCCCTCTCTCTCCCTCTCTCTCCCTCTCCCCCTCCCCCACCCACATCTCTCTCTGCAGTGTATCTGCATGTGGAGGCCAGAGGTCCATTTCTATTATTCTCTATTTTATTGTTTTTTTTTTAATCTTTATCAAGTGTCTCTCAGTAGATCTGAAGATCATAAATTTGGATAGGCTAGCTGATCACTGTGATTCAGAGAGCCTTTCCTCTTCTCCTTGTCAGGCCAGATCATAGGTGTCTACTGCTAGTCCTGGCGTTTTATATGTATTCTAGGAATCCAAACTCAGTCCCTTGTTGAAGTCACTTTACCCACTGTACTATCTCCACAGCCTCTTAAAGTTGCATCATTTTTTAGCTGGTACTGCCAATCCTGAAGCATTTATCTTTCTCAAAAAGAGACCGTAGCCACTCAGTGGACTCAGGATTATAGTGGCAATTATCCTCATTACTACTCATGTTGACTTCATTCTGTTTGTTTGGGGTTGTGATTTAAATGTTCTACATCTATTTACCTCATCTCAATAAGTAAATTATAAGCTTGCACATGCAGAAAGCAAGGAATAGATTTCTTACACATCTGTGCTAAAAAAAATTAGATTTGTCCAGAAAATACTTTTGAAACCTGAGGCTAATTACTATTTCTCCAAAAGAAGCATCAAACATAATGGTGGCTAATGGCTTCCTTTATCTCTCATGTTTTTAATTGTGCTGGATTGTGACAAATCATTTATCTGCAGTAACTTCAAAGTCTGGAGTCCCAACATGTGCTTTGACCTGCTTTTCTCCCTCCTGCAGAATGTGACTATCGTGTCCCTGTGTTCTCTACCCAATAGGTCATCAATGCTGCCCTCACTCTGGCTGCTCGGCCACAGAGTAAAGTTGCTCAGGACAACATGGATGTCTTCAAAGATCAGTGGGAAAAGCAGGTCCGAGTACTCACTGAGGCTGTGGATGACATCACCTCAGTGGATGACTTTCTCTCTGTCTCAGGTAATCATCTACAAGCTCCTTACCAGAGAGCCAGAGGAAGCTAACAAGATAAGAAATACCTCAGCAATGTAAAAGTCACTTTGATTCAGGGTTTCTCTGGCCTTTGAGTTTTCAGTCTTTCTAGCAAAGATGATTAGAACAGTCTCTTGAAAAATACAAAAACAAAAACAAAAAATAATATCTCAAGATACTGGGTGAAAAACTACAACTTTTGGATGATGAGCTCAGAACCTGAACAGATTGTACAAAAAGGCTTAGAGTCCATTTTAGATTTTGCATTTTTAAAAAGAAGGATGAATTTTCAGTTTACTTAAATTATCCAGGGGGCTTGGAATTGGTTAAATCACTTGACATGCCTTAAAATAGATAATCACTTATTTTGGTATGTCTATGTGAAGAAATTCTAGTTGTCTATATCACACAACCTGGAATGACCTGGGAAGAGAGTTTCAATGAGGTGACTACATTGGGTTATCTTGTGTGCAAGTCTATAGGAGATTGTCTTAAACTAATTGGCCTGGGAATTCACATAGGTCACTGTGGGTGGCACCATTCCCAATCCTGTATTGTGTGAGTGTGAAACTTGATCTGAGCGAGCAAGTCTGCAGGTAGATAGTATCCATTTCCCTCTGCTACTGGTTGTTGACTGACTAGTCTAATGCATTCCTGCCCTCACAATGTAACTTGGAGCTATAATTTAAAATAAGTTCTTTTCCCCCCAAGTTGCTATTGGAAGGGTATCTTACCATAGCAACAGAAATAAAACTAGAACAGGAGTGTTTTCAAGGGAAGGCTTGTAGTGAAGTAAGAAGAATTATTAACTTCATAATGAACGCAGTAGACTGCACAGCTTCAAACACATACCTATGAAGACTCATAAAGAAGGAATCAAAAGAACACAGAGGTACTCACCACTGTATTTGCAACTTTCTTCTCTTTGAATATTACCGGGCTCAAGAGGGCTAAAAAAATGCCAATGACTGTGAAGTCATTCTGAGTTTCAGTGGACTTCATCAGTGCCATTTCAAGATTGGATTAACTGCCAGCACATGGGCATTTTTCCAAAGAGCCTTTTGACCAAACCTGTTTAGCCCCTGTTTACCTGGAAGGGTCTCAATGGGAAGGAGGTCATGGGAAACATCATCCTCAATTATAAAACCTTGAAACAACCAGGAAACCAATTCTAATTGAACAGGTGTTGGGTCATCTCATAGGTGAGTGGCACAAACACCAAGCAGGTCACTTAGCACCTACCACCACGTGATCTGCCCTTCAGGGATTGGGGAGGGGATGATTGAGCCCTGAGAGAAGCAATTCTCTCACTGCTGATGAGAGTCAGGCCAACAGGACCTGTGACTTTATCTGTGGAGATGATTCTGGCAGAGGCTAATGCATTTGGGTCTTCCCCCAACCCCTGCAGACTTCCCGTTTCATAGAGAAACGGAAAATTCCCATTGCAGACTGTGTTAAAGGTTTGCCTGAGAGCAACACAATCAAATCTATGGATCTAATGGGTACTTAAAAGACCAAGTTTTCAATGATGAGAACAAGACAAGGCAGATGGGAGAAATGAGCTAACACATGCTCAGTCTGTAGTTTGTGTGGATCTCTCCTTTAGCTCCTACCAAAATTCTACAAAGTAAGTATAAATGTTTCTAAGTGTTCCTCTGAGAAAAGTAAATCATCGAGGATGTAGACACCTCAAAAAGATGGCATTAAGGTCCAGACTGCCTTCTTTTCAGAAAATATAGAGTGTTCTCAATAAATCAGGGAAGAATGGAAATGTCATTCTTTCTTATATACTTTCCTGCTTTCATCTCAGCTCCTTTCTCTAGCTCTAGAATCTTTATTTGAGTTTCAAATTTCTCACCTTCTTCACGTGCCTTTCTTGTTTTTCAGTCCTTAGGTACTTAGCTTTTGAGGATATTTGAAAGTAGATGTTCATTTAAAATAAACCCTTTCTAGGGCTTGAATGATAAAAGAACTCACACATGTTATCCACCCTAGAACTTTTGTTTGCTGAAGGTTAAGCCTTAACTTTGAAAATATCACTCCCCGCATGTTTCTCATCTAAGGGGGATGGTTGAGAATTAGAGAGTTGTGTGTTGGGGAACAGAACAATAGCCAGCCACGATGCTAAGGTGCTTTCTAGTTCTAGGGTTATTGTGGTTGTTGCTGCTGCTGCTGCTGCTGCTGTTTGTTTTTGTTTGTTTTTCTTTTCTTTTTCCAGAATTACTCTCAATAAAAGGCAGAAGGCTCCCCACACAGTCTCACTCAGCTCATGTACCACAGTCCTGACACTCCCCTGGAAAACTTTCTGTGCACTGCCTACAGATCAGTAGAAAGTAGTCATTCACTGCCTTGCCCACAGAGGAATCATTTTAGAACTAAAAAGTTCCCCCAACTTATCATTTTCTTCAAATGTCCAAAATTTTCTAGGGGTGAGAGAAGCAGCTGGTGGGGGGTGGTAGTGGGGGTTGTCTTATCTCAGTCTTTGTGAATAGCACCAAGCTTTCCTTAATTTTCTTCCCTGGAGGCCTGCCTCTTTGTCACCTTTCTTCCTGCCATTCCTTTGTGCATCTCATTATTACCTTGAACAAGAAAAGGCTTTGGCTCCTGCTGATAACACTGTGCGGTCCAACCCTAGTGGTACAAATGCTGCTGCATGCTTCAACAGGAAAATGAACAGACGCTGTCAGGGAGCCAGGTTGGCAGAGCCTGCTGGAACATGCCTGTGAAGTAGACAATCAGGCAGCAGGCACCTTTTTGTAGACAGGGCTTGACAAATACACTCGACCCTCTCTGTGCATGCTGGTAGGCCGTGAACACAGCCAGATAGTTGGGGAACCTACTTCTCATCTCTGTGCTGGATGTACATTTGCATTGGTAAATTGCAGGTCTGGCCCAGGAGATATTTTGGAATTATATTAATGACATTTTGTGAATCTGTTTCTTTTTAGGGGAGTATTCTGGCAGGAAATTCTACAGAAAAAGCAATACACATACTGGCATACACAGTCACACTCACACTCATACACACACATTTATACACATTTATTTAACACATGTACACAAACTCATACATATCATAACTACCTTGATGCATCACACAAACTCACATATATACACATGTATATATACATACACCCATGCATAAATATACCTTTGTTTTGATTCCATGCTAACTGAACTCATATACTTGAGGGTATAATTTGTTCATACAAAACACAAGTTTGGATAGCAAAGATGCTAGAGATTAACTTCACAAAAGCAAAATGAATGTTCCCTCCTGGTCTAGGCTCATAAAAATTCGAAATGGCTATATTAGAACATTCCAACCTTTCTCGCTAGGCAGAAAGTACCATTTTTAATAGTTCCCTAGAATAAGTGCCTTGGCATTAACTTTGTGACAGTTTAATTCTTAGGTTTGGCTTGAAAATTTATAGAGAGCAAAGATCTGTAAAAAGCTATTAATCCCATAATGTCTATGACTTCTAGTTTGTTTGCTTTTCCTTCATCCTCGTCCTAAAAACCACACCAAACCAACAAACAAAACTCTAGGACCTTGAATTTTTTTTCCTTTGAAAATATTCACTCTGTAATTGGTTTTGATAAAGAACTTCAGTTTTGTGGTTAATAACAATTTTTTTGGTCATCATTGATTTGACTTTATTAACAAAATTACATTCTTTATTAAAGATTGAAGGTTGCAAAACTCCAAGAGATTGTTGTTGTACAACTCGTTGCAAACTGCAGATACATGTTTTCTGGTGTTCCCATGCCATATTTGACATTTAGTGCAGCCACCATGGCACATGCCAGTTTTTCTTTACCAAGCCACTGAAGAAGACACATGCTTTATTAACTCTTTACATCCCCATAAAAGATCCCTTACTTCTTTTCTCTCCAGAACACCATTTCTCAGTTTCTTTCAGGAGTTGTTTCTCTTCAAAATATTTTAGAATAAAAGTGCATGAAGGACTGACTCCTTGGATAGACATGTTGATCTAGCCCTTTTCTTTGAGTATCTGTGATATTCAGAGTCTTAGAAGAAATTGAACTCTGAATCAGATGTGGCTTCTGTCTTAAAAGGATTCACCACTCTTGATGTTTCCAAACACACTGGCCTCTGTTGTAAAGATGCAGACAGTAATAAGGGAAGTTATCACAAGGGACCCATGAATCTGTGAACATACCAAGTAATGTCTTTTGAATAAAACATTCATGTCTACATGGGCAGATGCAGTTCCTTGTCAAACTCATTGCTATCATTAGCAAAACAGAAATACATTTTGAGGGAACCTGACTAGCCCTGGCTTTGTTACACATATGTTGCCAATTAGTGTAACTGCTTTTATGAGAGAAGTCTGACTAATTTTTAAGTATTGTGAATTTCTAACTGGAGAAAAGTTGAGAATTGCTGAGCAAACTGTCTTAAAATTTAAAAAAAAACATGAATCTAGGCTGGTGGCCCACACCTCTAGATTTAGTACACAGTGGTCAGAGGTAGGTCCATCTTTGTGAATGTAAGGCCGGCTTAGTCTATGTACATTCCAGGACAGCTGGAGGTACGTAGAGAAGACTCTATCTCAAGCCAATTAAAAACAAAACATACTTGAAAATCAAATTAGCAAACGGGAAGTTAGGTAGCATAAAGTAATACTTATACCAATTCTATTAGCTATCTAAAAATGTCCTGACTTAGCTGATTGAAAACATTTTTGTCATAACAGATTTTTTTAAGTAAGCATCTTCCCTTCAAATCTCCAAAGCTTTATTGATAACAGCATGCCCCCTCCCCCTTCTTAGAATGATATCAAATGATATCCCCCTTCTCAGGTACCCCTCTAGAAACCCCCATCCCACATCTGTCCTCTACCCCTTTTCCTTGCCTCTATGAGGGTGCTCCCCCACCTTTATACCCTTTTCCACTCCACCATTCCAACATGCCCATACGCTGGAGCATCAGACCTCCACAGGACCAAGGACCTCCCCTCCCACTGATGTCAGACAAGGTCATCCTTGGCTACATATGTATGTGGAGCTATGAATCCCTCCCTGTGCCCTCCTTGGTTGGTAGTCTATTCCCTGGGAGTACTGAGTGACCAACCCAGTCTATATTGTTCTTCCTATGGGGTTGCAATCTCCCTCTGCTCCTCTAGTCCTTCCACCAGCTCCCCTGGTGGCGTCCCTGAGCTCAGTTTGATGGTTGGCTCCAAGCATCCGCATCTGCAATGGTCAGTTGCTGACTAAGCTTCCCAAGGAAAGCCACACCAGGTTCCTGTAAGCAAGCATCTCCTGGCAACAGCAAGAAGGTTGGTGTTTGGTGTCTGCAGACAGGATCGATCTCAAGGTGGGGATGTTCCCGGGATGCCCTTTCCTTCAGCCTCTGCTCCATTCCCCCACCCCATCTTTCCTTTGGACAGAAACTTTTCTGGGTTAAAATTTTTGAGATGGGTGGGTAGCCCCATCCCTCGAATGGCGACCGGGCATATCTACTGGAAGTGTTCTCTTCAGGTTTCTATCTCCCCTTGACTGTGCATTTCAGCTAAAGTCATCCCACTTGGGTCCTGGGAGCCTCTCGCTTCCCTGGCATCTGGGACCCTCCAGTGGTTACCCCAAGTTGTTTTTAAAACATTAGATATCAATATGCTTTATAGTGTCATAAATGGACTTTTTCAGATTTTTTTAAAAGTATTACTTGCAGAGATTAACAACATAATTGTCAGCCCTCTCTGCTTTGTAGTCTGTTGCAAAACACCATCTTTTCCAATTGCACAGAAAACAACAGCTAGCTTGTTCTTACAGTGGTGTGTCACATCAAAAAAGTACCTAAATGTAAACACATGGTTTACACAGTATCCAGTTACTCCTTTTCTGGGCAGTGTGTGATTATCTGAATCCATCCCTGCAGGAAAGGAGGCTATGACAGTCAGCTTTTTGTATGTAAAATACAGTACAAACTTTCTTTTGAGTCAGTGTCTTCCTAGGGTGTCTGCTCAGGTGAGTTCACAGTAGATGATCAGGATCCCAGGGAAGGATGGTTGTGGGGAGTTCCTTAATAAAAATAGAATCTCCTTCCATCAATATTTTTATACTTAGGAAAATATCACATTACAAATATTTGCTTTTTGTAAGTTTGAGAAAACTGACTAGTAGCCAGCCTTTATAGATACCTTTATCATTTTTCCATTCTAACTTATAACTGAAAGTAAAAAAACCAGAAGAATGTAGAAATCAGAAACTTAGGGTAGGCAGGATGACTTAGCAGGAAATGGCACTGGATGCACATGCCTGGTGACCTGAGTTCGAGTCCACACAAAGGTAGGAGAGAACTGAGTCCACAGAGTTGTCATCTGACCTCCACACACATGCTGTGGCTTGATTTTCCTCCCAGACACAACAACAATAATAAACTAAAAGTGAAACAGAATGACTTAAACACACCAAGTCGTCTTATAGGGCAATATATTATGAGGTCAAAATTAATGTTTTGTGAATAGCAGATTATAGTTAGCAGTTTTTAAATCAATCTCCTAAAGAATATACACCTACTTCCTTATGCTTGTTTTTATTAAACGTACTTTTTATTAATTTTAGGCACTATATTTTGTTTATGTTCTTCTATTTCTCTCTAGCTCTTTCACTGTCTGCCTACTGAATTTCATGTTCTCCCTCCCTCTCTTACAACCACCCGAAACAAAAAAGAAAAAAAGCAAATAAGACAAAAAGTGCCCCAAACAAATGAAAAATAAAACAAAACAACAACAAAACCCTCACTCCTTTACACACATAAAACATGGAGTCTATTGGGTGGTAGCCAACTGTTCCTAGTCATGGGGCCTGCTCTGGAATTGTGGTTCCTACACTCAGTGACACTCCATTTGAGTAAACTGATTTTTTTCCTTTGCCAGAATGTATCAATAGCAAATAGCTTCTTGGTTGCCAGGGACCTTGAGTTCACTCTCCCCTGTACAGGGCAGGGATCCTGTCTGAGTTGGACTTGTGCAGGTCTTATGTGTACTGCTGCCACAGGCTCTGTGTTTTCAAGAGTGCTGAGTGCTTGGTTGAAAGAAAGAAAGAAAGAAAGAAAGAAAGAAAGAAAGAAAGAAAGAAAGAAAGAAAGAAGGAGAGAAAGGAAAGAAAAGAAAGTAGATAAGAAAGAAAGAACGGAAGAAAGAAAGAAATCTACATTGGAGCTTGGGATTTGCTGGATACTCATTTAAATTTTCCTCCTCTAGAAACTTGGAAATCAGAAGTATTCATAGAAACTTTGTCAATAGCTAATAATCCAAGCCGCCTAACAGTCATTGAATTTGGTTGCTATAATGTAAGCAGTTTATGTAAGACAGTGATAATGACAAGCAAGCTAGTTCTGTTGAAAGCATGTGCTCTTGTGTGTGTGTGTGTGTGTGTGTGTGTGTGTGTGTGTGTGTGTTGTGTTGTATATTCATCTTAGTCTGCTCAGTGCTATAAAAGAATTAGAAATCAGGTGACTTATTAAGGACATCCATCTGTTTCTCACAGTATTGGAGGCTAGAAAGGCTAAGATAAAGGTACTTGTGAGAGCTGCCCTCTCATAGATAACTGAACTCACTGCGTTCCCATGCTGTAAGAGGAAAGATCTCTCTGGCATATCTGGTAGAAGAGAACTCATTCACTCACTCACCTCTTAGCACTGGGTCACCTCCTCAAGTTTTTATTTCTTAATGTTGGATCTCAGACAATATGACAGCTTCATTCAAGCCTGGACGTGCAGGCCCGTAATCAAAGTTCTTAGGATGCTAAAGCAGGAAAGTCCAGAGTGCAAGATCTGCCTGGGCCACAGAGTAAGCTTAAAACCATCATGAACATCTTAGAGGAACTTTTCTCAAAATTGAAAACTAAACTACACTTAAAGCTAAAAAAACCCTAAAAATAAAAGTAAAAGTAATGAGCATTTACTGACCAATGGGTAATAACCTAGGTTCAGTCTTCAGTTCCACAAGTAAATAAATAAAAATAAAAACTATAAAATGTCCTTATTATTATCCATATCTGCTTTCTACTTCTATTTAACTACCTATTTATGTATTTAACAATTCATTTAACTACCTTGTATATCTATCGATCTATCTGTCCATCTATCAATTCATCTATACATCTATCTACATCTACCAATCCATTCATCATCTATCTATTCATTTATCTATCATCATCTATCTATTTATCTATCCATCATATCTGTTTGTCTGTCTGTCTATCATCTATCTATATGTCTATCTAGCTAGCAATACATCTATGTATTCATCTATGTATCTCTCAACTTTTTGTAGGTATGTTTCAGGGTAAATTTGTGGGTGTCAGAGCACAACTTTCAGAAATCAGCTCTCTCCTTTCATCATCTGGGTTTCCGGCATAGAAATCACGTCATCAGGCTTGGTGGGAAGTGGTTTAATGGGGCAGAGGTGTCTCATTGACCCTTCTTAGTGTTAAATATTAACTAGACCATAAGAATAATGAAAATGCTTAAATCTATGCTTGACATTTCAATTTGTGAATTTGAGGCACGAGCATTCAGACACCACAGTTTCAGTTGTATGTATGTGTCTGTGTATAATTTTCAGCTTAAAATTATTTTCATTTTTCTTTACAGTGCTAAACTTGTGAGCATTCCCTTGGAATTGTGCTTTTCAAAAATACTCAACAGACATAATTACTGTCTGACATCAGACAGGGAATTGAAATAGAACCTACTTGCTCCACTGGAAGATTGTGTCTTTCTCTATAGAATCAGTTCCATTCCTGCTTGCTTGTCTCCTACTGTGTGGTCCTTGACAGGAGAATGGTGCTTGCCTTCAGTGTAATCTGCTGTAACATTAAAGACTGGATTGTACTTAAGTCAAGGGAACTCCATGATCTTTCCCCCTTAATCCATTTTCTCTGTGACTGTATCTTCCATCTGACGTATCCTACACTGTCATTTAAAAAGTTCCTCAATAAAAAAATAGTCAACTATTCATTCATGCATCTAAAATTTCAATTCCTTTAAGGTAGAGATATTTCCAGGTCTGATTGACTTTTTGTCAGCTGTTCTGACTCGCACACTTATTTATTTTTATTTCATATGTGGCTGAGTGCATATGAGTGCCCCGCGAGTATGTGGGTGTCTGCAAAGGGCAAAGAGGATGTAGAATTCCCTGAGCTTGGAGTTATTGATGATTGTAAGTCAGTTAATATGGCTACTCTGAACTGAACCTAGCTTCATTCACTTCAAGATCAGCAAGCACTCTTAAGTGCTGAGTTACTTCTCCCGTCACCTCTCCACCTGACTCCTGCTCCTAGAAGTAAGCCTCAAAACAAGGGATTACTTTTCATCAGTACGTCTCAAATTGCGGTGTTGCCTCCACCATCCCTATGAGCATTTCTTTTTTTTTTTCTTTTATTAACTTGAGTATTTCTTATATACATTTCGAGTGTTATTCCCTTTCCCAGTTTCCGGGCAAACATCCCCCTCCCCCCTCCCCTTTCTTATCGGTGTTCCCCTCCCCACCCTCCCCCCATTGTCCCCCTCCCCCCAACAGTCTAGTTCACTGGGGGTTCAGTCTTAGCAGGACCCAGGGCTTCCCCTTCCACTGGTGCTCTTACTAGGATATTCATTGCTACCTATGAGGTCAGAGTCCAGGGTCAGTCCATGTATAGTCTTTAGGTAGTGGCTTAGTCCCTGGAAGCTCTGGTTGCTTGGCATTGTTGTACATATGGGGTCTCGAGCCCCTTCAAGCTCTTCCAGTTTTTTCTCTGATTCCTTCAACGGGGGTCCTATTCTCAGTTCAGTGGTTTGCTGCTGGTATTCGCCTCTGTATTTGCTGTATTCTGGCTGTGTCTCTCAGGAGCGATCTACATCCGGCTCCTGTCGGTCTGCACTTCTTTGCTTCATCCATCTTGTCTAATTGGATGGCTGTATATGCATGGGCCACATGTGGGGCAGACTCTGAATGGGTGTTCCTTCAGTCTCTGTTTTAATCTTTGCCTCTCTCTTCCCTGCCAAGGGTATTCTTGTTCCCCTTTTAAAGAAGGAGTGAACCATTCACATTTTGATCATCTGTCTTGAGTTTCCTATGAGCATTTCTTGAGAATGTCTTTGAAACTCCCTTTCCCAGGTCTCATCTCAAAGCTGTCCTAGTATGGTTTTCTATTGTTATGGTACAACACTGAATAAAACAATCTTAGGGAGGTGAGGATTTCTTTGACTTACAAATCCTGATCCTCATCCATCCTTATGGGGAAATTCATGGCAGAAGTTCAAAGTTGGAACCTAAAGACAAGAATTCAAGCACAGTCCATGAAGCAAACTGCAAGCTGCATGCCTACTTGCTTACCATGTCTACTCAGTTACATAACCCAGAACCAACTATATATCCCAGGGTTTGCACTGCTCAAGGTGAGCTGGGCCTTCCCACACTGAGCTTCAGTCATGGAAATGCTCCCTGGATGTGCACACAGGCCAATCCAATGGAAGCCACTCCTCCTACCCTGAGACTCCCTCTACCCACATGCATTAAGTTGACAAAAAGTAGCCAGCACAGCCAATGAGCCAGACACTTCCAAAGTTTCACCCAAACATCAGTGTGACAAACCTCTGGCTGGTGCTCAAGTTTCACAACTACTATTGTAATTGTAAGGGATGCCCCTTAAATACTGCTTCATGTTATGGGTTATACAATTTAATTTTTAAGATGAGGACTCATAGGGACGATTGAATTGGTTTTAGACTGATCATTAGATTCTTAGTAGTACAAGGTCATATAAAAATGTTTGTCCTCTTCCCAGAAAATCATATCTTGGAGGATGTGAACAAATGTGTGATTGCCTTGCAAGAGGGAGACGTGGACACACTGGATCGCACAGCTGGGGCCATACGAGGCCGGGCAGCCCGGGTCATTCACATCATCAATGCCGAGATGGAAAACTACGAAGCCGGGGTCTATACGGAGAAAGTGCTGGAAGCCACAAAATTGCTTTCAGAAACAGGTAAATATGGATGTTACATTTGCCCCAAATATCAGTGCTATAATTGATTTCTATATCTGAACACAGCAGTTACATTAGCTTCTACCATCCTTGATTCATCCACTTTGTATGTATCATGGGGCGTGTGGAAAAATGTGCAGGCTCTTGTTACTTAAGTTTGTATTTGAATAACAGAAAAAAATTGTATTACTTTCCATGTTTATGTATTATTTTGTCATTTTCAAGTGTAATATTATTTGGTTCTCACAAGAATTTTAGAAATAGGCAACAAAAATTTTGATTTTTCAAGATTACAGATAAGAAAGTAGAATAGTTTCAAAGCTACACAAAGTTTGGATCTGACTGGGGATTGGTTTAAGTATGAATCTCTTTTTACTTATTTATTTATTTATTTATTTATTTATTTATTTATTTATTTGTTTGTTTGTTTATGTATTTATTTAACATCCCAAATGCTGCCCCTTTCCAGTCTTACAGAGTCCCCCCTCACTTCTCTTCCCTTCACCTCTGAGAGGGTGGGCCCCTCCCCCTTGGTTGTTTCCCTACCCAGATGCATCAAGTCTCTTCAGGGTTAGGGATGTCCTCTCACACTGAGGCCAGACAAGTCAGCCCAGTAAGTGGGAATCTCTATTGCATAGTTTCTTCCATTTCTTGAGAGAATTGAACCTAGAGGAAGAAGCTGGGATAACCAATGGGGATGTAGGAGGCTAGATGTGAGATACTAAGAGAAACCTGGCAGCACTGCTGAAAGGGTTTAGCCTTTGAATATCTACCCAGCCTTGAATGTCCTCATTTAACTCATGTTCTGTCCAGTGGGACTCATTGCTTAAGTAAAGTGCCTTGTGCAGCTGATTTTCACTATAAGGACAGAAGATTAAGAACATATACAGCATGAACGAGGTAGTGGGTTACTTAGTCAATGTTGAAGGAGTATCTCTCTGTATGGTGCTATATTTATGCCCTCATCTCTGATATAAGTTGATCTTTTTCAAATGTAAGGATTTTAGCTAAAGTTCAACCATTTATCAGCATCTATATGTAGGTCAAGGGAAGATCTTGCCATTGCCCTGAGCTTAATCTTGAAACATTTCAAGATTCCTATGAGTCTGAGGTATTGAATAGATGGTCATGCTCATGTCACTAATATCCATTCACTCAGGACTTCATCCATTCTCCACAGGAAGGTGCAGTTGCTTCTACGATATTCTTGTAGCTCTCTGGGGTGGGAAATGACATTCTGCCACTGAGCTAGCAAGGCATTCTGCAATACAAAATGTATCAAAGAACATGAATGTGTGTGTGTGTGTGTGTGTGTGTGTGTGTGTTTGTTATTGTGTTAGACACTTAAGACCCTCATCCTTTGTAATTTTGTGTGCATGATGAAGGGTTGGAATGTCCAGAAAATGAGATAAAACTAGAGGAGAAAGAAAGAGAAATCTTTGTTTTTGATGGTGCTAAGAATTAGTGCTGAATTGGGTCAGGGCTATCCACACAAGTATCTTTCCCTACCAATCCCAATGACAGCCCTACCAAGGAGTTTGCATATGGTCTTAGTGCACAATCAGACCCATAAAAATAGATATTTTTAAAGGACCACACAGTGCTGTGATCCAAGACGAACATGTCAATAGCATGCTGTTTTGCTTAGGAAAAAAAAAAAATTTACAAAGGCTTTGTTAGCCTGGAAGCATCAAGGAAAAAACAAAAAGAAAATAAAAGCAAAACTCTAAAGTGCAAATCTTGTCTATTTTCTCTGAAATATGAGAAAAAAAATGGAAGATTGCTCTTGTGAACCTAATACACTTAAAATAGAAAATAACAAAAATCATAGTCAGATATATCCATACTTTCATTGGCTCTGAGGTAGAATTACTTTCATTCAAACACAATTCTTTCATGCAGTAGAGCAATACAAATCAAGCTGGATATACAGTGTTTCTCGTTTATATTAAAGAACGTAGGAAGAGGGGCAGGAGAGATGATTCAGTGATCAATAGCACTTGATGCTCTTCCAGAGAACCCAAGTTTAGTTGTCAGCATCTAGGCTTATTGTGGGAGGGTCTCAACACTAGTAACTATAGTTCCAGATGCTCTGACACGCTCTTCCTGCCCCCACAAGCACACACACACACACACACACACACACACACACACACACACACACTATTAAAAAAAATAGAATAAGACATTTTAGTCTGTAATTAAAAGATTTTCTAAACCCTTAAAAAAGAGAAAGATGTCATCTCACAGTGGTATGGTTTGCCTCTGCTGGCTTCTTAGCTCAATTCTCATGTGAAACTGAACTTCTTGTGACATACCTCACATATAACAGAAACACTCCTGATGCTGACTGTACATGGAGCATCAAAGAAGGGTGTGGAGACAGGACTCTGCAGCTCAGGACTGGTGAAAACAGTTGAGTCAAGTGAAATGTACAGGGCACATTGGCAATTTATTTGTGACTTTGAGCTTGAAGAAAAATAACACAGTTGCTATTCCAAAGACACAGCACTTTCTTTATTGTCTCTGGCTACTTCAGCAACGTAAGTGGCGTCTTGGCATGAGTTTGCACAGACCTTTAATTCTAGTGCTTGGGAGGCAGAAGCAGGTGGATCTCTGAATTTGAGACTGGACCAGTCTAGACAGCTACTTCCAGGACACCCAGGGCTACATCAAAAACTCTTGTCTCAAAACAAAACAAAACAAAACAAGTGGTATTCAGTAGGTCACAATTTACTTAAAGGCAAGGACACTCACTTAATTGTGGTAGAAAATGTAACACTAGTTATTCAAAGTCTAGAAATGTAAATAACTTTCTGGTTTGTTTCTTATTTAAAAACGAATCAAGGAAGCAGAGCCATCCTCTTGAAGGTTGCTGTTTTGAGGAACAGTGCTTACTTACATATCGGGAAACCATTTAAAATTCTTGTGTCAGCCTTCACCAAAGGATATAGCTAAAGATGCCACTGGCTTTGCTCTCTTTCCTGTTGCTATTATAAAAGTACTAAAAAAGCAAATTAATAAGAAAGTTTATCTTGACTCACAGTTTGAGGATACATTCCGTTATGGTGGAGGACAATCAAGGTGACAAGGAATTGGGGTAGATGACCACATCAAATTCACTGTGAAAATCAGAGTGATGAGTGCTAGTGTTGGACTTTCTCCTTTTGATACAGTCAAGGGTTTCTGTGTCAAAACAAGATCAATCACAACAAAGATGTGTCTTATCACTTTAAGGTAATCAAGAAACCGCACAACCATGTTCACGGGACACCATCTCCCTAGTGAGTCTCAGTTCTTCCAAGTTCACAGTAAACTAAATCACCTTCTTATTAGAGATGGCAATGTCTTATTCCTCATTGGATAAAGTAGATGAGCAGGACATAAAGGATTCCATTTTTAAGAACTTGTTGAAGGGTACTAGGAAAATAATGAAACAGAAAAATACAGTAAATACTTAAAGGATGTATAAAATCTTTTGCCTCTCTAATTTTCTCTTTTTTGAATATGTGTGTGTGTGTGTGTGTGTGTGTGTGTGTGTGAGTATGAGAGAGAGAGAGAGAGAGAGAGAGAGAGAGAGAGAGAGAGAGATATTTTATAAAAACCTAAAGTTGTTGGCATGAAAATGGAGAAAAGTGTTGGCCAAAAGCTGACTAATATGACATATTACATCCTGCTGGCCTTGATTAGACACTGTAATCTCTGGAATTAAAGGAAACTAGGTACCTGATGTAATGATACAAATTTATCAGTTTAGGAGTGTCACATGATTAGGATTATAGGACTTCTTCTTATTCAGTCTATGTAACCTTGAGCCTGTCAGTCATTGCTTCAGGCCTCAGTTATCTTGGCTTGCAAATAAGTCTAACTAAAGCAATCACCCTTTCTCCCAAGCCTATCATTGTAATCTGATGCATTTTTTAGTATTTCTGTGTGTTTTTTAATTTTAAGATAACATTGATTTCCCCTTCCCTTTCCTCCTTCCAAACCTTGTGATCTCTTTGCTCTCCTTCAAATTCATGGGCTTTCCCCCCCACCCAAGTAATCATTGCTATATGAATATTATATACATCTATTCCTAAATATAACCAGCTGAATCTGTATAAGGTTACTCAAATGTATGTTTTCAGGATAGATCATTTGATACTGGATAATAGTTAGTGTGATCATCCCTGGAGAAGACTATTTCTTCCACTCAGCATTCCTCAGTTGCCCGCAATTCTTTTTTTTTTTTTTTTTGATATTCTTTTTTTTTTTATTAACTTGAGTATTTCTTATATACATTTCAAGTGTTATTCCCTTTCCCGGTTTCCGGGCAAACATCCCCCTCCCCCCTCCCCTTCCTTATGGGTGTTCCCCTCCCCACCCTCCCCCCATTGCTGCCCTCCCCCCAACAATCTAGTTCACTGGGGGTTCAGTCTTAGCAGGACCCAGGGCTTCCCCTTCCACTGGTGCTCTTACTAGGCTGTTCATTGCTACCTATGGGGTCAGAGTCCAGGGTCAGTCCATGTATAGTCTTTAGGTAGTGGCTTAGTCCCTGGAAGCTCTGGTTGATTGGCATTCTTGTTCATATGGGGTCTCGAGCCCCTTCAAGCTCTTCCAGTTCTTTCTCTGATTCCTTCAACGGGGGTCCTATTCTCAGTTCAGTGGTTTGCTGCTGGCATTCGCCTCTGTGTTTGCTGTATTCTGGCTGTGTCTCTCAGGATCGATCTACATCCGGCTCCTGTCGGCCTGCACTTCTTTGCTTCATCCATCTTGTCTAATTTTGCCTGCAATTCTTTATGTAGGGTTGAGGCCTCATGGTTTTCCCCATTCACTTCGGCATGTCTATTGTTGTGGTCCTTGTTCAGTTTATGTTTAGGTAGTCATGTTGGTTAGGCTATATGGGCATAGCGTCTGACATTAATGGAAAACTCAATCTTACAGCAAACTTCCTGTTCCCATGGCTCTTAACAATCTTTCTACTCCACCCTTTGCTATGTTTCGTGAACCTTAGGTATAAGTTTTGTAAATGTGTCCACTGGGAATAGGTTCTCTAAATCTGCATTTTGATTGGTTGTGACGTTCTGTAGTGGTTTCCATCTATTGAAATTAAGTTTCTTTGATTCCTTCTTTTCAGTAGATTTAAGCCCAATTAGTGTGTTGTTATCACCAAGGTATGAAAACTGTTCTTGTCTATTTGGTGTTTTGTGCTTTCTAGTATGTGGTTAGGTATGTCTTTCTCTAGTTTGGAAAATTTTTCTTTTATGATGTTATTGAAGATCTGGTTTCTTCCATTGACTTCAGGTACATTATCTCTCTCATGCTTGCCTAGAATTGAAAAAGGTTTTGTTTTTTTAAAAATATGTCCCACATTCCCGTATGTTTCTTTTCTGTGTTTACAAAAAGCTTTTTATATTTTTTGCTTATTTAGATAGATCCTCTAATTTATCTTTGAGTCATGATACTCTTGTTTGATTCATTTGACGTGTTGATTAATTAGGTTTTGTAATTCTATTTTCATTTCAGCTTGTTTTCTTTAATGCTTCTCTTTCCTGGTTGTTTTCTATCCTCATGTCGTAGATTGTCCCCACTGTTTCCGCCAGCCTTTTTGGAGAACACTCAGGTGTTTATTCTCCTTAATCTCTTTCTCTCTAATTTCATACAGCTGTTTCTTTTTCCTTTTTTTAAACTCCTTGCAGTCTTTAATGAAGTTCTTCTAAATCTTTTTCTTAGAATTTATCTATGTACTGCTCATTGGCTCTCATTTCTAAAGAACAAGAGGGTTTTGAAGACAAGATATTGGCTGCATCTTTCATGTGGTTATTATTCTTGTGGTGAGGTCTAAGATTTTTGTGTGTATGGGTGCACTTGAGTGTGTGTGTTTGTATGTGCATGTGGCAGGGGTGGGTGGGTGAGCCCTTCATCATATATGGAAAGAGTGAGAAGGTATGTGGGTGGGTTGGGCCCAGAGGGTCGAATGAAGTTGGGTAGCAGAGAGTACTGGGCTGGTGTGTAGGTTGTACCTCCTGATCCAAACCTATGAAGTGGGCTTAAATGTAGTTGGTTGGGAAGATTTGAGGTGGAATGGCAGGGCCTACGGATTGATGGTTAGGTAGCTAGTGTCCTTGCAGAAACCTAGAGGGGGGTTGCAGTGCAGCTACACAGGTATGCCAGACTGCGCAGAAGCACTGGATATGGGGTCAAGACCAGATCTGATGGGTTTGGGAGAAGGTGTGAATCCAAGTGTCAAGAAGATTTTCCCAGCTAGATCCCAGAAAAGGATATGGGTTATCTGGATAGTACACAGAAAGGTGTGGGTCGTGTCAGTTCAGGAAGTTCCCGGTGGAATCCAGTCTTTCTTAAAAATAAACAAACAAACAAACAAACAGACAAGCAAATAGTTCTCTGAGACTTGAATATGATGTGCTTTGATTATATCTACCGTGGGTGTCTTCCCAGATTTGCAACCACTTATATACCCAAATTTGAGTCAAAATTCATCATCAACAAAACAAAACCCCCATCAAGATTATTTTCTGCTGCCTAAATGTGCTCTTTCCACTGAGAATGGTTTATTTACTGTAGAGACACTTTTAGAGAAAACTGCCTTTCTCTTGTCCATCAGCTAACACTTACAATTAGCTTCAGAACCAGTGTTGGGATTTCATTTTGATCTGCCCTCTAGCTCTTACTCTTTCTGCCCCTCACCTTCTGACACATGTTTTGTGTAGTATTTAACCACTTTTCTATGTGAGCTTATCAGAGTTTGTCCATAGGCACACTCTATTTTACGGAGAGGATAGATGGGTGGTAAAGTGACATCAGGGGGAAGTAAGGGGACTAGAAGGAAGAAGGGTGACCTTGAGAAGATAAAACAGGGACAGTTTCAGGGCTGCGGAGACGGCTGTCAATCAAGTATCATTTAAAAGTTTAGGACTGAACTTTCATGCGTACTCCCATGTAAACATTTCAGGTGCAGTAGTGAATGGTTGTAATCTCAACTTCAGTGAAGTGGAAACAGGTAGGTTACTGGGGCTTAGTGGCCAGTCAGAGGAGTTTAACTGGTGACCCTGGGACTTGCTTAGCAGCCGGTGTAGTCTAACTTGTGAGATCTAGGCTGAGTTACAGACACAATTTTAAAATTAAAAGGTACATTGTGATTGAGGATGACAGCTGACATCAATCTCTGGCCACCAGACATACTACACAATCATAAAAACACAGGTGTGTGAGTTCACATATACACACATACACACTTGTACACACACACACACACACACACACACACACACACACACACACCCTAAATTGTCAGGTGTACTTTATATCTCTTTGGACTTGGATTAGCTATTTTGTGTGTTTTTGTTAGATTCACGACCTTTAGATAGAAGGCCTTATGTGGCAGGTACTATTCTGGCCTGAAAAAATAAATTGGTCTGAAGTGGAAACTTAAGGGTTCTTTTGAAATTCAATTGGATGGTGTTTTGGTGGGATACCTATGAAAGACTAAAACCAACTCATGAAGAAACATTTAGCTGAAGCAGACACAGGAAAGAGGATGCTTTGCTAAAGCAAGCGTGTGAAAGGACTCGTAATGAAGGAGTCTTTGCTAACAACATGCATGTATTGGTCCACTTTACCTTGTGTAGTTGAGCTTCATTTGTTGGGACTTCATAGAGAGAAATGCACCAAAACGTCTGGTGATGTGCTGCAGTTTTTTGTCCCTTCCATATACTTTAGCTGATTGATGGAATGATGTCAGCTGAGACAGATACTCCTGTTGAGGCAAGACATGTGTTGAGGGAAGACCAGTAGAAGACACATGATGTTTGGAGGATATAAATAGGACTTGTCGGACAGTGACAGAGGTAGAGTTTATAGGCTTGTTTATAGAGCTAGCTGAGCGATGATTGTGGGTCTTGTATCTTTACTGATCTTTGCTCCTCTGAGAGAGGCATAGCTGAGACTTTCTCCTGGCCTTCCTCCTGGGCTCTCCTACTAGCTCCAGCCAAGGCTGTGGCCTGGCTGTTTCTGGTATGTAGAGTCCCTGCTTCTGATTCATGGTTTACCAAACTGGACTGCTGGTGTATCCATGAAGTGCTCGTGTGTGGATCAAGCTGCCACTGCTAACATGTGAACTGAACTGCCGATTTACACTTCCCCATATCTTTTCTTTCCCATCACCCCTGGCTAGCGGTGGGCTAAAAGAGATGTTAAAACTTTTAACAACCATCAATAAAAATAGGTTTAAAAAATTAAAGTTACATTTGTCTTTGGGTTGGTGACAGAACTCTTAGTACAATGTAGAATATTCAACAAAATCATTGGCAGTGACCCTCTAGATGCTTGGAGCAACTCCTACCCCCTACCACCCAAAATTCTTATAGACAAAAGGTCTGTAAACATTGCCAGGTATCCTGGGGTGGAGCTAGATTGGGGCAAAAAACAATATTTATTATAAGGCACTACGCTAAGGGAGCCACAAATATCCTCTAACAGATACAAACATAAGCAGGGTATAAAGAAATATTTCACTGTAGACACAGACAATGAGGAATGTTGCAGCATGGGGTATATGAAAAAGAGGTTTTATTCAAGAACAGAGTTTTCAGAAGGCCTTGACCAAACAGGACATGGCTGGAAGAAATGTTTACAAGTGTGGACCATTTACACAAAGGGATGTATGCAGGGCACTTGGCTGTAGTGAGATTCCTATCATGCTACCTGACTGCTTTCACTGAGTACCTAGGAAATGGAAAGGTACCCTAAGAATGACAGACTCATCTGCAGCTTATGTCCCGCAAATCATTTCTCTTCCTCAGCAGTGCCAATGTTTTTAGCTTATGAGTAATTTCTGTGTTACTATGAGCACTGAGTCAAATTTAAGAAAATAATTTTGTGGATTCTAGTATGGTAAAGTTGTAGGGGTTCATTACATGGAAGATTTACCTATTTGTGATAAAACTAATGTGCGTTGATGAAAGCACAATAACAGAGATCTGCAGCAGGCCCATTAAATACTTAAATGGCATATTTTCTGGCCCCAGTCAATAAAACCTGAATTATAACAAATTGCTAACAGCTTGGTTGTGAGTGCATGGTTGAGCAGACTCATCTGACTTTCCATTTCCAAAGGCAGGCTGATGCAGGAGACATGGGGCCCACAAAAGCACCCAGGGCTAGCATACTGAGTTATAAGCAGAGTAGCTCCTTCCAAACCATTCAGATATTTTAAAATGTCACTTTTGTAATACTGAGATCTCTTGCTAGTCTTTGGGAATGTGTATGTAATACGATTGAGAGAGTAGAGAGAGCTTTGGGAGTCTGCCAGCTGTTTCTTCTTCTAAGAGGAGGTATAAGAGGGAAGGAGGGAGTGAGAGAAGGAGAGGGAGAGGGAGACGGAGAGAGAGAGAGAGAGAGAGAGAGAGAGAGAGAGAGTTTTGGTTGGCTGTTTTGTTTTTTTGTCTTCTTTCATTTTAAGGAGCCAAGCCAGGGCCTTGTGCACGGTGGCAAGTCCTGCATGGCTGATCTATTTCTGTCTCTTGAATCCCCAATGACAATAGATGATTATTCTATCTTATTAATTACATTGAATAAGAGATTAAAATTTTATTATTTTAGATAATATATATGATAGAGTAACAGGCATAATATAATTCCATGCTTTATAACCTACATTTAGATAGTAGAAGGAGGCAAGAGGAAGAGGAAGGGGATGGGAAGGAGGGGACAAGGGAAGGTACTGGGAGGGCCTATGATCAGAACACGTGTTGTAAATGTATATAAATGATCTGATAGCTGACATTATATATTATTAATATATACTTAAACTTAAAAAGATGTAAGATCTTTGACATGATTCTGTATGCTTTCCATAGAAAATATTAAAGGACCAAGAAATAGCACTTACACTAGAAATAGTATTGAAGCATCCATTCATTTATACCAGTTTAGGTGGTAGAGTGGATTCAGGATGGATTTCATAAAACTCAAGCACCTCACTACTGCTTACTGACATCAACAGTAACCAAATTTGTTAATGCTCTGGGATAGAGTTTTCTGTGTTGCCTAATGTTTTCCCATTTGGACATGGTCAATGTTATTAAACTTGGAATAAGTACAGTGCTGTCCATGCCTTCTGAATTTGTTTAGTCACCATGACCAATCCCTGATAAACCTGCTGTTTAAAGCCTCTGTCCCTTCTGGATGAGATCATCATTTTACTACCAACATAACACATCCACATGTCTTCCTCTGTTGCTTTTGTAATGTTCTATATTTCCTCCACCTCAACATTTGTTTATTGAACATTGACTTTAATATCTAACTCTAGTCTCAGCTGGAAACAAGAAACAACTTCATTAGTGCCTTTTCATTAAGTATGTACTCTTCATGATATGGGATGCACTTAGACCATATTCAGTTCAGAGAGGCTGCTCTTCATATGTGTATCTATTGTTTGTGATGGGATTACCACATTAATATTAGTATCTACATATCTATCATCTCTCTATCTCTCTACTTATATCTCTTTATCTGTATCTTTCAGTAAATATGATGTAAATATGCATACAAATGCACTCTAGACTCGCAGCTCCAAATTTTCAGATCGAGATTTTCTTTCCTTTTCACTTTCTTCATATCAGTGGGAAGCAATCTTACTGGTTTTTTAGGCATATTTAGTGGGATTATGTTTTATGACTAGACAGCTTTAGATGACCTGCCTTATCTTTGTAGTTGGATTTTAGCAGGAAGAGTACAAAAGTAGGTCAATTTCGGAATAAGTTGGTGGGGTATCTTATTAGAAAGACAGGAATGGTAGAGAAGACTATTAAAATATAAGTCAATTCTCTAATGGTGACCTTCAAGTTAGGTTATGAAACTAATGGATTTCAACAGAAGCTATTACGACTGACATTGCTCAGCCTAGACATCCTAATATATTTTAAATGTATTGTAACATAACCCTTACTACTAGTGTAAAACAGTTTATTCTCTCCTGAAAGGTCAAAATGATGGTGATGTGGAGTAAGCGTGTTACTTGCAGGTAGCTTTAGTATTTGCGATAGTGTGAAGAGATATAGAAGGAAGAAGAAATTTCAATCACTAGATAATCTTTAAAGAGGTAATACGTGGTTTGTTTTCCTTAACTTTCCCAAATGATAGATACCTTCAAGTTGTACATGTTACAGAGATTTGACTGATAGCTGTTTTTTGGCTTTTCAATAATACTTTGTGCATATACATGCACAAGCATGTACACACCCCAGCACAGTGAGTTAGGTCAGAGGACTACATACAGTAGTTGGTTCTCGTTCCATCATGAGCATCCTGGGTTATAATAGTTTCTGTCAAACCGATAAAAAAATCTAGACACACCTGGGAAGATGTAATATCAATTGAAGGATTGCTCCCATCATTCTGGCCTGTGAGCATGTTCTAGGAGGCATTTACTTGACAGTTGACTGATTTTAAAGGTCCCAACCCTAGATAGGTAGATCTGAGCTATATAAACAAGCTAGCTGAACGAGTCAGGGAAACAAGCCAGTTAGTAGTAGTCTCTGTGGTCTCAGCTTCAGTGCTGTGTGCAGGTTCTTATCTTGAGTTCTTGCCTTGGCATCCCTAGATGACGGACTGATAAATGTAAGCTAAAACACACTCCATGGTCTTTAAGTTGCTTTAGGTCATAGTGTTTAGGGCAGCAACAGGCTATCAAAGTAAACCATGAAGACTGAGAATTGTCACATTTGTGGGCAATGGCCTGCTAAGCCATCTCACTGGTCCATTGTTTTTTAATCTAAGATGTATTACTCTATCTTGAAAGTAAATATTGAATTCATTTTTATATAAATACTTATACATGTATATATATGTATATATGTGTGTGTGTGTGTGTGTGTGTGTGTGTGTGTGTGTGTACATGTGCTATGTGTGTACCGGAGCTCACAGAGCCCAGAAGAGATATCTCATTTCCTGGAACCAGAGTTACAGATGGTTGAGAGTCATCTTGTAGGTGCAAGGAACTGAATCTAGATTCTGAGCAAGAGTAGCAAATGCTTTTTACCTACTGTGCCGTCTTTGCTGCAGAATTTGGGATTCCTAATGCAGAGAAAAAAGCTTGCTTACGATACTGACCACCCCCAGCATCGCATTCTTGCTTTCAGGGTAGAATTAGGAGGGCAGGTACCTTCTGTCTCTAAAGAGGAAAGCTATACTGTAGGAGAGAAACCACTTATTTATGAACCCAAGAGCTTATAGAGTAGTCTGTTTAAAGATGTCCACTTTTCTCCTTGGTCTGGGGGCAATGTTTGATGTCAGTTTAAACAAATTCCCAGTAGAAAAGAAGATTATTTATTTATTTATTTATTATTTTTACACTCCAGATTTTATTACACTCCCAGTCCACACTCCTGCTGTTCCACATCCCGCACCTCCTCCCTGCCCCCTCCCACCATGTCTCCACAAAGATGTTCCCATCCTAACCACCCAACCAGACCTCTAAACTACCTGGGGCCTCCACCCCCTTGAGGGTTAGGTGCATCTTCTCTGACTGCATCCCAACTGGTATATGCTGCCTGGATGGTGGTCCAGTATCTGTGACATCATGGGGGGTAGGGTGGGGGGGGGGTCCAGGTTAATGGAGAATGCTGGTCCTCCTACAGTGTTGTCCTCTTCCTTAGCTTCCTCTAGCTTTTCCCTAATTCAACCAGAGGGGTCAGCAGCTTCTGTCCATTGGTTGGGTGCACATATCTGCATTGGACTCTTTCAGCAGCTTGTTGGCTCTTTGGAGGGCAGTTTTGATTGGTCACATTTTGTGAACACCCCATAGTCTCAGTAATGGTCTTAGGTCTTGGGGCTTCCTCTTGAGCTGGATCCCACTTTGGGCCTGTCACTGTACCTTCTTTTTTTCTAGCTCGTCTCCATTTCCATCCCTGCATTTCTTTTAGATGGGAAGAATTCTGGGTCAGAGTTTTGACTGTGGAATAACAACCCCATTCCTCACTTGATGCCCTGTCCTTCTGCTGGAGCTGGGCTCAACAAGTTTCCTCTCCTCACTGTGGGGCATTTTATCTCAGACTCCCCCTCTCTTTGATTTATGAGAGTCTCTCCCTTCCCAGGTGTCTGGTACATTCTGGAGGGTCCTCCCAACCTCTTTCCTCTCGAGGTAGCCTATTTCTATTCTTTCTGTTGGCCCTAAAGGCTTCAGTTCTTTTCCCCCACCCAATACCAGATCATGTTCCCTTCTCCCCCTACCCCCAACCCTTTCCTTCCCCTGTGTCTCCCTCCCTCCCCCTTATGGTTGCTTTCTTTTCCCTCACAAGTGGAACTGGGGCGTCCTCGTTTGGGCCCTTCAACTTGTTGATCTTTTTGGATTCTGTGGACTGTATCTTATTAGCGAGAACATTCCCTTTTAAGAGTCTTCCTCAAAGAAGTCTGTAGCTTGCCTCTTAGTTTTCTGTGTGAAATATTTGCTAATGTGTATCTCTTGGGAAAATGGAGTCCAACAGCTCTGTCCAGGTTATTTCACTGTCTGGGAATTCTGTCAAGTTACTCTTTGAATCAGGTTATAGGTAGTTTATTCCTAGAGATTCTTAACTGTGTAGTTCACACAAACATTTTTCTCTCATTGGCTTAGTCATTAACTCTAAGTTCTGCTATGATTCATATGCATCCTGCTCACTCATCAGAGGGTTGGAAGAGCCACGCCAGAAAATACAACTTAAGAAAAAAAGGTAAATATAGCCACATTACAAGGGGTTCTGGACATGTGCATGGAGTTTGGGTAATCTGGACCAGGAAACCACACACAGTTGTATATTCCTATGTTGTGAATTCAAACCTGTGAGTCCTCTACTAGCACTCACCAACTAAAGGAAAACCTGCAAAAGGCAAGGTATCAATTTCTAGCAATGCATGAAACACAGTATGGACTCAGTGCCCTGGGGTACAGGCAGGTCATGCTACTTTGTCATTTCAAAGGTACCCATGACCACGGTCTGTGTTGGTGCCTGTGAAGTAGGAGAGGGGACTGTGAATGTTGTCAAATACTGGGTTGGTAGCAAGCATGTATTTATTTCATAAACTAAAGCAGTGATATGACCCATCACTTATATTCCTTCAAGAGGAAAGACACTATGGCGACACCATGTACTTGACCAGAAGAATAAGAAAACCATGCTGAGAGTTGCTCACTGGGAGGCAAGTGGTTGTGCATTGCTAGAGACCTTGTGAAATAGTTTTGATTAGTTTTGATGTACCCAGGGGGCCTGAGATAGCTCATGTGCATAGGATCTAGGGAATGCTATTTGTCATGGTCAAATGACATCCCTTCCTGGTTTGCTTTTCTATTTCACTTGCTTTCTTATGTCTTCCTTCTCTGTGAAATTCTAACCCTCTACCACATCAGCCAATTCCACTTCTCTTTTTCCGTAGAGCATCAATCATTTATTTGGCTCCTTTGTAATGCCCAGCATTTCAAACTCCCTAATTTATGCATTTTTATAATACATGTCTATACATGTTTTTCTTGTTCTCTCTGCCCTCTGCACATCTTTCTACCTGTGCACATGTATTAATTTTAATCAAATTTTAACCCCTTGAGATCTGAAACCATCTGCTCATCTCCCGCAGTTTGGATGGGAGTTGAAGCTGAAAATTGTTTATTGATATAAACTTAAAACCATAGTAAAACGGTGCTTGTTTGCAGAGACGTTTTATCTTTTCTTTTAAAATTACATATTTAATGATCAGAATCGGAATCTTTAAAATCATGCGTAAGAAATTCTCAGCCAGTGTTTCACTGCATCTTAATGCAATCTAAGTATTTAAACCTCGCAGATGCCAAATTAAACTGTGTTTATCAAGCTAGGTTTTGACGAACACTGTAAGCTAAATCAGGCTCTGCATTCAACTCTTTATTCAATATTCCTCAAGGTTCAGAATTAAATGTGCCATCCTTCCTCCTGGAGTTATAAACCATTTGTGATTATTTTTGAAATGCTTATTTTAAACTATACGAAAACCTTCCAAGCAAGCAGTTTCTTTCCTTGGGGAAAGGAATTTGTGTCTAGACAAGAGCAGATGGATGCGCCCCGATTCTCGCAGGGTAGTCGCCGTGAATGGAATTTAGAATTACTTTTTTTTTGTGTGTGGTTTTCTTCTTCTAGGCAGTCCTTTTTCATCTTTTATCAAACAATTCAGCTCATGGGTTATGTATGGCCTTCTGGAACTCGGATTTGGTTTTGATGTTTGAAATGTACATTATAATTTTCTAAACATGAATGTATGAAAATGGCAGCCTTTAGGAACTCCCACTGAGAGAACAGATGACTGACACTGATGAAAGGAAGCCCAAAGAGGATCTGCTAGAGGAGGACTGGCTAGGCTGGTGATTGTGGTTATCTGGAAAGGTAGAAATAGTTGATGAATAATTTGTGAGGGAATAAGGAATAGACTCAATTGGGCCACTTTACCCATGTTCCTGAAATCTGACAATAGGTGTCTTCCAGAGAAAGGGAAAGGGAGAGGGAGAGGGAGAGGGAGAGGGAGAGGGAGAGGGAGAGGGAGAGGGAGAGGGAGAGGGAGAGGGAGAGGGAGAGGGAGAGGGAGAGGGAGAGGGAGAAGGAGACGGAGACGGAGACGGAGACGGAGACGGAGACGGAGACGGAGACGGAGACGGAGACGGAGACGGAGACGGAGACGGAGACGGAGACGGAGACGGAGACGGAGACGGAGACGGAGACGGAGAGAAGCCATAGTCACCTATGAGTGAAGTACTGAATTTAGACAAGTACTTCAGTTTTGTTTCCACATTGCCTTTTCCATATGTTTAAAAAGGATTAGAAGTAATTGATTTAATAGTTAAATTATATCAATTAAGATATAGCATGTAACTACAGTGGTATAAGTTAGAGATAGGTAGAAGTAATTTTACATGAGTCTCAGATCAAATGGGCAAGTTTTCTTGGAAATGATATTTTGTTTGAGCTGAAGGAACTGTGTGAATTCTTCCTTTGTGTTTTGTAAGCCATCATTGTTTTTCCAAAAGTAAACACTGAAACGTTCTTTCTCTCATGAACCTGATGAGGTCATAACCAAACACAATATTTAGTATTGTCCATGGCAATCAAGATAAGACAAAAAGCTATGAGAGAATGGTTTTACAGTGTCTGGAGGTAGATGTATAGAAAATCCTTTATTAAAAATGAGCATCCACAGGGTGACACTGGTCCAAGAGAAGAGAGAAGCAATAGTTGAGATACCTTTATTTTTAAGATAAACTATGCCAGCTCCAATTTTCATATTGTGTGTGTGTGCATGTGTGTGTGCGTGTGTTCCAAATGTGTATATGTGTCCACAGAGGCAAAAGAAACACTCAGATACCCTGGAGCTGGTGTTACTGGTGGATGTGAGCTGCCTGACAGAGGTGTAGGCAAAGGAAGTTTTCCTAACTGCCTCTGCAACTTCTAACCTGCCTCTCTGCCTCTATAATTTCAGTGTGTCCCCAACTGAAGTCCAGGTTAGTTCAGAATCAAATATCAGGGTTAATTATGAAAAAGTGCTTGGAATAGCCAAATATACCCTAAATACAGATTAAGTGTAGCTTCTGCAATTAACAAAATGTAACACACCTGCTAGCTACCATTTACTAGTAGTTTTCCTTTGGGCAAAGCATATAGTGTATAGGCTAGTTATTACTGTATACTGTATTTATCAACCCCAATTTAGTCCTTTTTGTACTGTGATTACAGTGTCATAGTATCTGTCATAGTATCTGTGAGTTGTGGAATTGCAGTAAGTTTGTTATGGACCAGCCCTCAGGAATCTCTGAGGAGCCTGAGGTCAAGGTGTTGCTCTTGCTGTGTCAGTTCATGAATTGATAAGTAAAAGATGCACATGGTGTGGGGACACCCCTAGATTTGTGTTTCCCTTGAGACATCACATCTTTGCATCTGTTAACCACAGGATTCTCTAAGTCCTTTGCCATTGCAGCCTATTCTAAACGGCTCATGTCTTAATTAGGATATCTATTTTGATAAAACACATAAACAATTTGTGAGGAAAAGGATTTATTTTATCTTACACTTCCACATCTAATCTATCATTGAAGGGAATCTGGGCAGAAACCTGGTAGCAGGAACTGAAGCAGAAGTCATGGGGAAAGAGTATGTTGTGACTTACTGGTAATAGCTTACATGGTCTGCTTTCTTACACTACTCAGGACCATCTCCCCAGGGTGATTACACAGTTAATGGAATGGGCCCTCATCTGTCAATTAGTAATCAAGAAAATGCCCTATACACTCGCCTATAGTTAATCTGACGAAAACATTTTCTCAATTGAGGCTCCCCTTTCCAGGTAACTTTATCTTGTATCAGTTGACAAAAATCTATGCAGTTGGGGCAGCTCACCAGAAAACATCTGACTTTATTCAGAATAATCATCCTAAAGAACAAGGAAGAGAAGTAAGCTGGACATTTAGCTGTTTGTTTAAATTTGTCTCAGAAGTTCTGCATTATGTCCTTTGTTATATTCTGTTGACTACAGAAATGTTAGTGGTTCCAGCCCATGCTCACATTTGAGAGACAGAAACATTAAGAGAGGATGTTGGGCGGGGGCTTTCTTAGATCCTGCCTTATCACACACATATAGTAAGTGTATACTGGTGTGAGACACAATGATGAATAACATGTATGGAAAAAAATCCAATTAACATGAACTATATAGCAACTTATTCAGTTTTTGGACCTATATATATATATATGTGTGTGTGTGTGTGTGTGTGTGTGTGTGTGTGTGTGTGTGTGTATGTGTATATATGTATATATATATATTGGTGGATTGTGTTTAAAAGGGAAAAAATTAAATTAACAGAGCTAGACAGTAAAGTAAGGAAAGGTTAAGATTGGCTTAATGAGATTAAAAAAGGGTTTCTAGAAGAAAATAGACAGAATGTTTGCAGAAATAAAACGTGCATGTAATTAAGAAGTCACAATGTGTATGTCAAAGGAAGAAAACATTATTACCCTTTTTTAGGAAAAATCACATTATCCTTGGTGTAGAGATTAACAATTAATTATATGGAGTTGTAGGAGAGCCTACATAGCCAACCAGCATAAAAGGTACAACTGATTGCAGTATGCAGAATCAAACCTAGTTTTCCAGAACTTGGAAAAAACTGTAGTCTTCAAGTATTTTGGCACTCCAAGAATCCATTTCCACTGACAGGGGGCTCCATCTGTTCTCTGTGGAGCTCATGGGTCCATACGTACATGTAGAAATAAAACAGTATTCATAAGGAAGGTTTATAGATTTAATCATTTTGACCTATTGTAATCAGCAGAAGGTGTGTCAGTGTCAAAATTCTTAAAAGGATTCTGACCTCATGATTTCGAAGGTTATCTTTGTTGGCTGAGGTTGGGGCTTCCTCTGAAAGTTTTCCAATGATACAGAATTATGAAGAGCTTAACTAATGTCATGGGTATGAGTCATCTATAGTTTTTGACTAGGGTTAAGAGTATTTATTGACAGGCCACAGGTGTGGCTTCATGCTTCTACAAAGGTGATAACTTTGAACTTCAGACTCAAATTAACTTCTCACCACATGTTTCACAGATAGGCATGAACCACGGAAGCACCAAAGCCATGTTCCCTCAGGCGAAGTTAGACCCTTGGTGTTTTTAGCCTCTCCTAGCATGTAATTGTGGATGATTGAATTTTCACTTGACAATATCTAATAGAAGCTGTTTTGAAACTGGATGTTTCCACTCCTTGGACACTTTCACACAGTTCTGTGTTAGAGGGAATACTCATTGGCCCCAAGAAGTCTCCCCCAGTTAATATTTTACAGCCTCATTTACTCTGGTATGAACATGGTTAGTATCTTTGGTCAGGAAGTATATTGTACTATGCAATACACTGTACAATATAGTGGAGAGAATTACATTTATATCCTTGCCCTAAAATTTTTTTCTTGTTGCATATTCACATCTACCAAGCTAGGTGTGTTTCTTTGTCTACTTTCTTTATATTTTGTAATAAGTTTGTCCAAAGAAAGCACTCCCATTGTGTGGACTGACACAAATACTATCCTAGATGACCCTTCTCTATATAGATTCACCTGTTTGGTCTTAGCAAATTAATCAAGGACAGAAGTGGGAATCTTTTTCCTTGTCATGATGAACCTTCTTCCAGGGAAGCTTAATCCTGAAAGCCTTCTAAGCTCAATTTTCTGGAAGGGCCCCCGCACTAAACTAGGACTACTACTATCAAGTTCTCTCATGGTCCTGAAAAATATTTGTTGAGATTATGAATCCATATAGAATTATGAACATCAGAAATGAGTAGGAAATATGGGGAAAACTACTTGTTTTGTCTTAGAAATACTTATACACAAAAGAATTCTTCACTCCACCACTCATTTATGGTTCTCATTTTTGCTTCTTGACTGAGTAGTTTCTCCATGCTGCAAAAGTATGACAGAGGCTTAGGGTGAAAAAATCGGGGAGGAGTCAGGCAAACTAATGGACATACAGAAACACCCATTTCCATGTCCCGTCTACTATGATAGTGGGTGCATGTTTTCAGATGTCTAGGGATTATAGAAGGTTTCAGAACAACAATTAAACTAGAGTTTAAGGCAACGTTTACCTAAGCAGGGGGAAGGAAAGGGATGTATTTATGTTTGAGAGAATAAATTCTTATGGACAAAGAATCAGCATGACTCCCCCTCCCCCTGCTGTGCCCTATTTGACAATAAGCATAACTGAGTCTAATTGCAACATTTGGATATGCGTAGGGTGAGGTGATATGATCCAACCAGAGAAACAAGTAGACAGTATTCAAACACCAGATGCCTAGATGCACATGTATTATTGGAGATCCTTGTAAAGTCGAAGACTGGAGCAAAGATTTGCTTAGTTCCTCAGAAACAATGGGCGGTCTGGCAGTGCTTCTCTCTCGTATCCAGTTAACCTTGTTCTTTTCCCTCATGACTGTCAGGAGCTCACACGGTAGTGCAGCTTGTCATGCCTGTAAACAGAATCACCCTGTGCTTCGAAACTTCACCTCTTGGACCCACTTGGGAAGGTTCATTTCCAAAGTCATCAGCCATGGTTTAGATCTCAACCAGCACTGGAACAGAATGACCTTCATTTTTATATGCAATATTAAATCCCCTTCCTTTCCTTTTAGATGGTCATTATTTTGCTGCCCAGTATGCACTGTACAGGCAAAAGTGTAGCTAGAATCTAACTTTACTTTTAACTTTGATCACCCTTTCAGGGCAAAAGCTATTAAGAACAGTTCAGCATGCTGATAAATAATTGCAAAGTGGTGTCTACATTTTTGGGTGCAATTCACAAAGAAGAAAGCTTCTAATTATATAAACCTACATCAGCAACTCTGTTGATATATGAAGCGAGAATCACAGAGGCAGTGTTAAGCCTTGTCCTAATTAGATAGAAGTGAGGCCAGTGTCACTTCTGACTTTTAATTTTTTTAATCTCAATATTACTTCTGCAGTGAGGATATATTTTATACACTATCAAGATGTTCAAAGAATCCATAGTTAGACTGAGAGCCTCGGGTCCAGCTATCAAGGATCATTGTTCTATTAAGTCCTTGCTTTCCTAACTTAGGACTTTAGATAAAGTAGGAGGAAAGCAAGTTAGGAAAGAGGAATGGGGTAATGACAGAGCTATGTTAAAGAGAAATGGCAACTGGCCAAGTCCCGAGTGAATAAACATAGGAATGGAGCACAGATAAAGTAGTTCTGCTCTCTCCCAAACCATTTGAACCTTAGAAAATTGATTTTCATAAAAGTAACTATTTCTCTCTTCTCTGACAATACTAGGGCCAGCAACATGGCCATTCACTCCAGTGATCTACCATCCAAGCCTCAGAAGAGATCTTTGTTGCCCCATTCAAAGACTATCCCTCAATAGGGAGGCAAAGTTTAGAACAGAGGCAGAAGGAACACCCATTCAGAGCCTGTGCCACATGTGGTCCATACATATACAGCCACCCAAATAGCCTAGTGAGAGCACCAGTGGAAGGGAAAGCCCTTGGTCCTGCCAAGACTGAACAGTGATTGTTGGGGGGGAGGGTGGTAATGGGGGGAGGATGGGGAGGGGAAGCCCATATAAAAGGGGAGAGGGAGGTGTTGGGGGATGTTGGCCCGGAAACCGTGAAGGGGAATAATAATCGAAATGTAAATAAGAAATACTCAAGTTAATAAAAAAAAGACTATCCCTCATTATGAATAGCACCTTTATAAAGTTATTTCATATATATATATATGAAATTACACATTTAGTGAGACTTTTTGAATATAGCTTCTGATATACCTAGGATTTAGTTAAGTATTTAGGGATAAGAAAGTCTTTCTCCTCCCTCTCTCTATCCCTATCTGTCTGCTGTCTGCTTGTCTCTCTGTGTCCCTGACTGTCTGTCTGTTTTCTCTCTCTCTCTCTTTCTCTCTCTCTCTCTCCCTCCCTCCCTCTCTCTCTCTCTCTCTCTCTCTCTCTCTCTCTCTCTCTCTCTGTGTGTGTGTGTGTGTGTGTGTGTGTGTGTGTGTGTGTGTGTGTAAAAACAACAATTAATAAAGAAGAGGCCCTGGATTTCAAAAAAAGAGCAAGGATGGGTATATGGAAGAATTTGGAGGGAGAAAAGGGAAGGAGGAAATGATGCAATCACAAAATATACAATAAGTAATTTTTATAAAGTAACCTCTGTACATCTTATTATTTTATTTTATTGTTTCTTTTGGGCCTGACCATAGCTAGATCAAGTCTTATCATCATTTTCTAGCTTCCATTACTTTTTAAGAATAACTTTGCACAGATGAAGAAAAGTTGCCATTTTCTGTTAGACTCAGAAAAGGTATTCATGGTGATAGAGATGTGTCTGTGGAGGTTGGAGTCTAAGTAGCAAGCATTACCTTACTCAACCATCTAGCTGGCATTTATTAATATGGAGAACTGCATGCTGGTTCATTTACAATTCCTTAGCAACTTCCTCACTTTAATAACATTGATCAGACTGCTTTGCATTATATAGTGGCCCATAAAATAGAATTTTATTTTTTTCACACCCTTATTCTATCTACAAAGAGATACATGCTTTACAGACTAACTTTAATTCCTTTAAAAATGTTTGAACTATAAAAAGATCTAGAAAAAGAACAGAACAGAGGCTAATATACGAGATACAATCTTTTCTCCTTAAAGGGAAACACTATATTTAAGATAGGATATAACTTTTCAGAGTATGCATGGCACACAGAAATGCATGCATGTTTAAATAGTGTACTGTATTCTTTTGTGCATGTTTTTATGATCTCCCAAGTGATTATCTTGTTTCATTTTTCTTTTCTCACACAAGCTTTAGGACTTTATTACATTAGCTGTCTCTTTATTTCTGCGTTCTGCTCCATTTGTACTACACAGATGCAGTGCTCACACACCTAGAGCAAGCATCTCATGGTACTTACTCTCGACATCAAAACCAGTGTTGTTGGAGCCATCAGGATTAGTCTGAGATGAGGCATATTAACAAGATCCCATGAGAGCAATTATTTTCCATTTCAGTTCTTGTATAAGCTCTGCTTCTCAACTCTTAGATCACTTCATGTAAAATGACATAGCCACAGAGCCCCAAAAGAGATTTCTTATGACTCCAGGGTATGAGTGATTAGCCAGCCTAGTCTGCATTTCTATAGAGGCTGATATTTGGCTATTGCCTAGATTATGACCTGTTCACTTGGTTGGGAGTAAAATGAATCATTTTACCATACTTCATGGTAGTGGTGGTCAAGATGATGTATTTTCAGTCCTACCTACAGTAGATAGGTTTTTTCTGTCCACATTTTCATAGTGATGTCATGCTTCAAACTTTTTTCCCTGTTAAGTGTGAAATAATACCTAATTACTATCATTTCAATTAATGATGTCAAACATATGATTGTGTAATTTATGAGCACATGCAACAAGCATATATGTGGTAGTTAGAGACCACCAACTTGCAAGAGTTGCTTCTCCTCTCATCATGTAGGTCTTAGGGATCAAATCCTGGTCTTACCAAGCCAGAGAGCAGGTACCATTTTCTACTATGTAATCTTATCATCCTGACAGTAGGGCAAACTTTATACATCTAAGTGCTACTAGATGTATATGTACTAAGCTGCATATAAATTTGTAAAATCATTGACTGCCATAAACATGCTAATTTAACCATCAAATATAGTGGAGTTAGTAGAACTCAGAACTTTCTGCTGAAGAAAGAAAGTTATGATTTTATTTAAGTAAAATACCCATTTCTAAATGCCAAATACATATAGAAATACTGTCATATTCTACAAGATGAATTCCAATTATATATATTTTAGTTACATAAAAAATTCATCATTAACACAAAGGGATAATTGGAAGATCTCAGGTTCATGTATGGGTTTTAGGAATAATGGTTTCTAGAATTTTATGTTGAGTTGACATGGAATAATTACACAATTAATGGGGCATAATGTGATGCTCTGATACATATATGCATTTATTATTGATCTAATGAGTATAATTAGAATGCCAATCACTTCAGTTACAATTCATAGTTAAGAATTCAGAATTCTTTCCATGTCAATGCAGTTTAATGGTTATGAAAACCTCAGGTGGTATAGGGCACTAATCCTCATGATTCACCTGGGAAAGGAAAATGGTCCAATTCATAACTTTGGTTTTGATAGTTATTATAGCAATAATGCTTATACCTCCTTTGCCCTGATCTCTCCTCTCCATAAAAAAATCATTTGCCTTTTTCTAGTAGAAGTGTTCTTCTCTAGGAATTATGTACCTAGAGAGGAATTGAGCAGAAGTTCTCAAACAAGAGATTAAAATGAATGTCAAAGTATCCAATAGCCTGAAAATGAGCATAAAGATGAACCAGGCATGAAAACCCAGAAATGGATGCAGACCAATAATAGTATTTCCATTTTACTGTCCTTGTAAATAAAGTGCCTTGTTCTTTTGGCTTTCATCTGTGATAGGAATGGGTTATTATAACAGCTGAGAACATTGAATTATAATTTTCAAGAGTAACAAAATCAGTACCATTTTTCAGATTCTTTCCCAGAATCTCTGTAAGTATTTCAGGTATCCCAGTGAGCTTCCTTTTGCTGACCTCAGAGGCATGTGTACAAATAGAACAAATTACCTTGAGCTCATTGGTCTTCTCTACTATAGGTCTTTCTGCTGAGATATTCTGTTTCCCTTTTGTTCTCTTACATGTTCCCTCCTTCCTCAGCTTCTCTACTGGTTATTTCCTGCATTCCCATCTAAACATCTGCTATTTACTGGCTATGATTAATTAAATGTCAATATTTTCTAAGGGCAGTGTAAGACATATAGTTTTATGTATATTATAATGTCAACTCCAACTATCATATGGACAAAAACATCAGGCTTAAAAGAATTATGAAAATCTGGGAGAACTTTTATGAGTGGGAACTAGCAAAAATGAAACTCAACTCAGGTTATCATAAATGTGGAATCTATACCCATCTGCTAAACTGCCCTACCTCAGATGGCTGACATAAATTTCTTTTTTGAAAATTCTCACCTTGCAAGAAGTAACAGTTTTCTTCCTTTTGTTGTGCTAAGTAACACAGGATCACTGAATTAAACCTATTCGAAATTGGACCAGAAGAACACCACTAGGTTTGCACAAGGACTGGAATGACAGACAACAAAAGGAAAGCTCTCTAATCTACATTTTATTTCCGTTGTTCACCCAGTGATGCCACGCTTTGCTGAACAAGTTGAGGTTGCCATCGAAGCCCTGAGTGCCAATGTCCCTCAACCATTCGAGGAGAATGAGTTCATCGATGCCTCGCGCCTGGTGTATGATGGTGTTCGGGATATCAGAAAGGCTGTGCTGATGATCAGGGTATGTGAGACCTTTATAGCACAGATCTTGTAGACAGTCCCCAAGACGTTCTATGGTTTTCTCAGTTGTAATTGCTCAATGTAATCTGAGAAGGTGTTTGACTCAAAGCATATTCAGACTACGTGGGCTTATTACTTATAAATGGAGGAATGAGTCTTAGTGAGCCTGGCTCAGTAATGAACGCCCTGATAGAAGATGTTCTGGCCCCTTCTGGTATGCACATTTCTGAAGTTTCATATGATTTGGTAGAATCCCTGCTACTTTCCACTTCTGCCCCTTGGAGACAAAGTCTTCACATGAGGATCACCGGACAATCATGAGTTGTTAAGAGAGTGAAGTGTTTTCAGCTTAGTGTGTAAATGTAGCAGCAATACAATGAGTTTATTTCACACACATATCTAGGTAGTCTTGGGTGAAAGCTTTTCCCATCACCTGCCTCACTAGTTTTCCCACTTTTCTGTCAAGTATGTGTGTTTTTATAACTATTGCCTAAATAGTAAACCATACAGTAAACCTAGAAGTCCCACTTTGTAGTTGGTCTAAACATATGATGGTTCTTTTGTAATTTGTTCTCTCCTTCCAAACTATATATGGGTTTATCTCTATGGCCCCTAGCTTACTTCATACAATTTAACTGTTCTGTAATATTTTACCATAGGTTTTACTTTAGTTTTCTGATTTCTTACCTTACTAACCATTTTATACAGAACTCTTCAAGCAATTTCATGAAAATGAAGCTTTTCCTTGAAACAAACTGTATCCAAAGAAAAATAATTGGCAGCAAATATGTAACAGTTATATAATTAAAGCTGAGAGATGAGCTTCTGTAGTATCATCCCAAGGGAACAATGACCAGTATAATCTTAATGAGAAGCATGTTTATTTAATTTTTTAAAATTTGAATACATGTACTATACTAAAAGGTAAAAAAGTAGTAAATGAAGAATTGGACTGATGGCTTGGTGGTTAAGAGCACTTACTGTGCTCCCAGAGGACATGCGTTCAGTTCACATCACCCAGAGTGATTGGTTAACTCTACTTTCAAGTGGTTTGGTTCTCTCCTTTGGCCTCTGCACACACTACACACACGTGGTACACATTCAGTTGAGAAAGCACATGTCCATACTCATACATACAAATAGTGTAAAATGTATCCACAGTGTTAGCATTCTGAAGCTCCACAAGCATCACTTACAGCACTGGTACCTTTACAGATCAATGGCTGAGGTCACCAGACACTCTTCAGTCACCATCTCCACCTGTTTCTGGAACTGACTGATGAAATAAATTCAAAAAGACTAACATCAAGAAAATTCTCTCATGTCATATTAATTATACTTAAACACATAGACTTTAAGTTTGGACTTAGGGTCTTGACTACATTGTCTTTTTAAATTACCCATTTTCCAACTGTGGAATCCTGATCACCGTTCAAGACGTGGATGGTTTTTTTTGCCCATATTTCCTTTTAACAATAAGGACCCCCTTTTCTGAGCACATTCTCTGAGTTCTGCTTGGGGAGAATACTTATCTCACTGTCCCCTTTATGACTCTTACCTTGTTTAGATTGTAAAATTTTTGAAAAGATGGATGTCTTTTGTTGCTACTCCCCACCCCAGTTGGTTTATTTTTTTGGCACGTATTAAGAGAGAGAAGGAGGGATGATGGAGGAGGAGGGAGGGAGGGTGGGGAGAAAGTAGGATGGGGGAGAGAGAGAGAGAGAGAGAGAGAGAGAGAGAGAGAGAGAGAGAGAGAGAGAGAGAGAGCTTGTACACACTCAGCAGATAGAAAAATGGCAGAGAGAAAAATATAAAGAAATCAGAGTAGGGAGAGAAAGGAGAGTGATCTTTTAAAGTCATTTCCACATTCAGTGCTAACTTTTGAAATAACGTAAGGACCATGAGAGTTATATTTGCCAAGGATTCTGCACTAAACCCCACTATAATCCCCAGACATAGTCCCTCTTTTGCCATTTTTCTGCTTTGTTAGCCTTCACATTTCTTGTGACAACCATTTATCTGGGAGTCTGAGGAGGTTTATAGCTATCATTCAGTTTTTCACTCCTAAGCTATCAAAAATCCACAGTTTTATATAAAATGCCATATCGTCATCACAAACAATGTCATTCCCCTATCTCAACATTTTAAAAAAACGTGCTGCAAATTTAGAAATAGAGATGTGTACAATGGATATAAACTGTTATTTTTACACTCCTTGTCCATTCAGCACTCAAATGGTTTTTTTATATTTAAGTAATTTCATGGCCTCATTTTTAGTGTAATTATTTAATTTATAGGACTCAGAAAATTCTATTGTGCAAGGGAAGTATAATTGGGAAAAGGACTTTTCCTGACAGCTGACATGACTGTGTAACCACTTCCCAAATTGCTGATTTTACTTTACAGAAAAATAGAAATCTCTTTTAAAATTATTTAAAATGTGATAACTATAGGAAGGACTATGATGAATCAAATTCTTGGTCACCCACTCTCTAAGCAAACAGCACCTATTTAATGGGAATGTTGGTATGTGTGAGCTCCAGGCTAGTTGTAGACAGACCTCAGATGTAGACAAAGTTTGCACATCCCAGGTTTCAGCCTCATTATTCAAGGTGACACATCTGCCATGAAACAGATCTTTCTCCTTATTTCATGAGCCCATTGTCCATTTGCCTCTTAATGAAATTTACCCTCTGTGATGGGCAGATATGTAGAAGCCTTCTTGTTATCTTCAAAGGACACTTGAAAAATAAATATACAAACCAGAAAGACCATGAGACACCAATCTCCTCACCCGCAGTACTTATGTTTAAGTATTCATCCTGAATAATCAGTTCAGTTGGACTGAGTCAGTGCTTTTAGGAGAAATGCATGGTTAGGATTATGAATATTATATATATATAGTATTGAAAGTCATTCAAATTTAACTTAAAGATTAATTTTAAAGTGATTAAAAATTTTAAAAGTAACTATCACACACACACACACACACACACACACACACACACACACACACACACACATATCCTAAAGGCACCATGCTTCAAAAATATCACTGAGGTATTAGAATCAAATTCATCAACAGGAGCACAGACTCACATTGGAAAATAGTTTATCTGATGTGGGTGTTCTCTCTGTGAAGCATGTTACAAACTACATGATTTAGGAACATTCAGTTCACCACTACCTTTGCAAATGTTCGCCAAACTTTCAGCACTGCTTTTCCTTACCATTTTAAACCAAGAAATTGTTAGCCCAAACCACGTCATAGAACTGTACTAAATAGTCCATAGAAAGAAGATTTGATTTGTTTATAAGATGAGTGTTCAAAACTAAAGAAAGCCCTATCATGTTTTAGCTTAGGAAGGGAATAGCTTAGTATCGGGGAATAATTTCAAATTATTGATTTCTAAGAGAGCATTACAAATAAGCTCTGGTGAGGAGAAAGATTCATAAATGAGGAATTTGCAGATAATGAAGATGAAACACACACTTAAGGTATTTTTTATTTGCTGGACAATGGTAGCTCACACCTTTAATCCCAGCACTCAGAAGGCAGAGGCACATGGATTTCTGTGAGTTCGAGGCCAGCCTAGTCTAAGTTTCTGGGTAGTCCAGAGTGAGTTTCAGGACATACTTTTTATTTACTCTTGGAAGTTTAGATGAGTAAAGGCATAAGGATTTAGTATGGAAATTAAGTGTAATGGGTTAGATAATATCTTGGTGTGGAGACATTTACATCAAACATTTAGCTGTCTTATACAACATCTTCCTATGAAATGATCTCCTTCCTTTGATTATTTATCTATGGTGATTTCAATGGCATGTCAAGGAAATAGTAGGGCCTGAGACTGAGGCTTGATGAAGGTCTGAATTTCACTGTGGCTCTCATGTACTGTGTACTAAAGTTGGAGCATTATTAAACATTTAAAGTTTTTGAGGGTAATACGGAGGTATCTCTTAGGTTGTATATAAAATATTTGCTGGGGTAGTTCATAGTTTAACCATTAGCTTAGGACATGCATGTTGATGACATGATCTACTTGTATAGCTGAGTATACACGATATGATAAAATGTCATCTTCAGAATCAATGAGGTCCATTTCATTCTATTATTTAAATAAATATTAAAATGTTAGTTGGGTGATATAAATAGATTAGTTAGTTATTGGGCCAAGTGGGTTAATCAACAGAACTGTTAGAGATTTTTTTTATTTTATTATTTTTTCAGATCAGGCATTATGAAAACATTAAGGAGATCACAGGGTTGCTATGAAGCAATGAAGAATAAAATTTGTAGTTTAGCTGTCATTTGGGGTCATCAGCTAATTATCTTCTCTACAAACAGAAGAAACAATGTCATGGCTAAAGAAAAAATCTCTCATAAACTTAGTATTTAGCAAGTCTCCCACAAATATTTCTTCTTATCATTGTGCTCATCTGAGGTTTATTATAGTTGTTTAATAATGTGGAATTTACTAGAGAAGTCAACAATATTGAAAGGTTAGTACTTTGAGTCAAAATATTTCTCATAACTAGCAAACAGTAGGCAGAGAGCTACTCCTATATCTTGTTTTACTTTGTGTCAGACAATCATAGTCCTGTGTAGATCCTAACTTTTTTTTAACCTAACACCATTAGTGATAAATAGCTTATGTTCTTCTTAAGGAGTTATAAAATATCCCATACTGCAAGATCTATCACATAATACAAAAGTAAACAGAACAAATTTTCTTTCCTATGTGTACTGAGAATAAACAGATATATTTAATGCCAAATATAGTAGTATGGAAGAAACAGAAACATGAACATGTCTGTACCTGTGTCTGAACATTGTGTATGGGAGATAGAGCTCATAGTGAGAACTGGTTTTATGGAGACAATGTCAGAATGAACCAGAACATATTTGCAACAGGGCCTCTTTTTTTCCAGAGACAAAGCTTTGTAATTAGTCCATTTGGGAAGCTGTGGAAACTGACGAACCACATAGAAGAAATGGAAGACTTAGGAGAGTTCTGAACAAAGACTTGATACTTTCTTTTTCTTTTTTTTTTTTTATTAACTTGAGTATTACTTATATACATTTCGAGTGTTATTCCCTTTCCCGGTATCCGGGCAAACATCCCCCTCCCCCCTCCCCTTCCTTATGGGTGTTCCCCTCCCAACCCTCCCCCCATTGCCGCCCTCCCCCCAACAGTCTAGTTCACTGGGGGTTCAGTCTTAGCAGGACCCAGGGCTTCCCCTTCCACTGGTGCTCTTACTAGGATATTCATTGCTGCCTATGAGGTCAGAGTCCAGGGTCAGTCCATGTATAGTCTTTAGGTAGTGGCTTAGTCCCTGGAAGCTCTGGTTGCTTGGCATTGTTGTACATATGGGGTCTCGAGCCCCTTCAAGCTCTTCCAGTTCTTTCTCTGATTCCTTCAACGGGGGTCCTATTCTCAGTTCAGTGGTTTGCTGCTGGCATTCGCCTCTGTATTTGCTGTATTCTGGCTGTGTCTCTCAGGAGCGATCTACATCCGGCTCCTGTCGGTCTGCACTTCTTTGCTTCATCCATCTTGTCTAATTGGGTGGCTGTATATGTATGGGCCACATGTGGGGCAGGCTCTGAATGGGTGTTCCTTCAGTCTCTGTTTTAATCTTTGCCTCTCTCTTCCCTGCCAAGGGTATTCTTGTTCCCCTTTTAAAGAAGGAGTGAAGCATTCACATTTTGATCATCCGTCTTGAGTTTCATTTGTTCTAGGTATCTAGGGTAATTCAAGCATTTGGGCTAATAGCCACTTATCAATGAGTGCATACCATGTATGTCTTTCTGTGATTGGGTTAGCTCACTCAGGATGATATTTTCCAGTTCCAACCATTTGCCTACGAATTTCATAAAGTCGTTGTTTTTGATAGCTGAGTAATATTCCATTGTGTAGATATACCACATTTTCTGTATCCATTCCTCTGTTGAAGGGCATCTGGGTTCTTTCCAGCTTCTGGCTATTATAAATAAGGCTGCAATGAACATAGTGGAGCACGTGTCTTTTTTATATGTTGGGGCATCTTTTGGGTATATGCCCAAGAGAGGTATAGTTGAATCCTCAGGCAGTTCAATGTCCAATTTTCTGAGGAACCTCCAGACTGATTTCCAGAATGGTTGTACCAGTTTGCAATCCCACCAACAACGGAGGAGTGTTCCTCTTTCTCCACATCCTCGCCAGCATCTGTTGTCCCCTGAGTTTTTGATCATAGCCATTCTCACTGGTGTGAGGTGAAATCTCAGGGTTGTTTTGATTTGCATTTCCCTTATGACTAAAGATGTTGAACATTTCTTTAGGTGTTTCTCAGCCATTTGGCATTCCTCAGCTGTGAATTCTTTGTTTAGCTCTGAACCCCATTTTTTAATAGGGTTATTTGTTTCTCTGCGGTCTAACTTCTTGAGTTCTTTGTATATTTTGGATATAAGGCCTCTATCTGTTGTAGGATTGGTAAAGATCTTTTCCCAATCTGTTGGTTGCCGTTTTGTCCTAACCACAGTGATACTTTTTTTTCAGATCTAGATTGGACCTCTTTGACAATGCTGGTGAGAATACAGTATACAAAGTAAGAGTCTCAGTACTCAGTGGAAAGATCACTTAGGATGCTCTCACAGCAACCCCTTGGTCAATTAGTCCCAACTTGGGAGAGTTTTTGTTGTTGATTTGTTGGTGTTTGGTTGATATTGGTTTTAGATTTCTAATTTTAGTTATTTTTATTTTTTGTTCATAATCCACTTTAGTGTTATACATTGCTTTTGGGAAGTTATTTCTTGTAACTCACACAAATTAGCCAGTCAACTTGAACATTCCATCTATTCTTTCAATGGAACTCTCACATGCATGTGAAACTCTTTTTAAAAAGTGCTCCTTAATATATTTTTCTTATATGTACAAGTAAAACAATTCTAAACCCATTCACATCCCATTTTGTTTCAGTAGCTATGCATTTGGCTTCTTTACTAGTGCTAAGAATCAGAGCTCTGCAACTGTTATGTGGTATGTCTTTAATGTTCCTTTCAGACATAGAAAATAGATTGGGGATGATCAAAAGTATTTTATAAAAAAGACATATGTTCACAGCCCAATAGAAAGATTGTGGTAGATCCAGGACACTGAGATGTGACACTCAGTGCCCATGGTGATATTCTGATTCTACTGAAAAGACTTCCTTCAAAATAACAAGTTGTGTAATTGAAGTTTGAGTTTCAAGTCTCTAGTTTCCACTCAGTGGAACACACATGCTCTTAAAACTTCATCTAATAATATACAACTTATTCCTTTGGGACCACTTCTAAATCATCTATAGCTTACCATGTATTCTTTAGTTTGTGGAGGTCATTGCCCAACAGAAAAAAAAGTCAGAAGCCTGTGCACTCACAGAACTATTTATAGATTCAACCTGTATGGTTTTGGTCTTGTTCAAGAGACACAAAAATATTTCACGTTTATCCATTTGCCTGTGATATTTGTGATCGTGAAGATAGTGGGTTCCTCAATTTCTTTCTACCAATTGCTAATGGGGATACTTAAGATATTTTGTTTGAAGGTTACCCTAGTTTCATTTATGTGGCTATGATAAAATATTCAACAAGAGATGAGTCATGATTAAATGGCTCACAATTCCATGTTATAGTCCATTAATGAAGGGAAGTCAAGGCAGAAACTTAAGCAGCTAGTTATGTCTGAAATCATTAATAAAAAGAAATAAGTGCAAGTTAGCTTACTTGCTTGCTCTGTGGTGGCTTTCTCTTGTCTTACAATGTTCAGGACTTTCTACTTACTGAATAGTGCTACCTAAAATGGGATGACTCTTCACATATCAATTAAAAAAAGACAATATCGAACTTAATCTGGATTATTTCATTTCTCATTAAGAATCTCTTCCTGGTGAGCGCAAAGTCTCTGACATACTTCATACATCCATAAAATAGTAGTTGAGTGTATTTCATTATGTTATACAAATTAAATTCAGCAGTTGACTGGTCGCCCCACAGTGTGGGGTAAATGACGATAGATAGCTGCTATTATTGTTATTATTGCTATTAGGTGTTATGTTTTATTAAGCATACTGATTATCATTATCATTTATGTATTTGTTCATTTTTTTATATTTTGCAAAGCAATTTCATATACATCTGTGTTTAGGAGTTCTACAAGGCAAGAACGAAAAATGGCAATTATAGCATTCATTTTATGACCAAGGAGATATCAAAGCAACAAAATGGAATCATTTTCCAAAGACTTATAGCTAGCGAGTGGAATACAAAATCAGAACCCCTGGGCCTACATCAAGATATTTTATTTTAGTGTGTGTGTGTGTGTGTGTGTGTGTGTTTGTGGGTGTGTGTGCGCGCGCGTGTACGCGTGTGCCTGTGTGTGTGTGTGTGTGTGTGTGTGTGTAGGCATGTTTATGGGTACACATGCCTATTGTCCACAGTTCAATCTCAGCTGTCTGCCTTTATTGCTTTTTACTTTATTTATTTATTTTTAGACAAAGTCTTTCATTGAACCCAAAGCTTGCAATTTTGGCTAGACTGGCTCACTTGCCATGCATAGGAATCCTCCTACCTCCACCTCCCAGGTCTTTGGGTTGCAGATTTATTATATAACTAAACCCAGGTTTTAACAAGTAGCATTTTATTTAATTTTTTGAAAACTTATAAAGAGCTATTGATCAGATGTACTACTCCAATTCCTACCCTCTAGGTTCTTTCAAACGTATCTCCCTCCAAACTTTATGCCATCTATCATCATCATCATCATCATCAATTATAATTTCTGATTATGATTAGAGCTGATTATCTACATGTGGGTCTATCTGTTGGGGCGTGGGCTACCTATTATTTGTGACATTCCCAAAGAAAAATGAGTGGTTGTCCTTCCCTTAGCTGCTATCAACTGCCAGTACCTCCTGCACTATCGGTATGCCTTGGAAGCTCCTCTTCCTTAAATGCCTGATTTTCTGTAGATCTTGTATAGGCAGCTACAGTAGCTGTGAGTTCCTGTGGGCAACAGTAATGTCTTTCCACAGCACTTTCCCCCATCCTCCAGTTCCTCCATCCTTCTCATCCACTCTTCTTCAAAGTTCCCTAAGGCATTGGAGGGGAAAGGTTGGTATAGATGTCTCACCCGAAGCTTAGCACTCAGATTCATATATTCTCAGGAGTTTGACTAGTTGTCTCTGGATCACCCCCATTCACTGCAAAAGTAACCTCCATTTGAGGTTGAGAGCAGCACAAGTCTATGAATATGAGCATAAATACTGAAAAAAAAAACTGCTTGAGGACTTAACCTTTTAATGAAACAACAGTAGGTTCTAATTAGGGTCTCTAATATCCCACAGTCATGGTCTTTGGGCCACATTTTCAGTACTAAGTATGAATTCCCTTATGTGAAGTGAGCCTCAGAGGTCATGGATATGAGGATGCCACCATTCCAAACTCACTCTTGCTTGATTAGCAAACATTTTTGCCAATCCAGCGTTCTCCTTAGTCCTTCCAATTATTGCTTTAACCTCTCTCTCTCTCTCTGCCTCTCTCTCTCTCTCTCTCTCCCCCCTTTTCCCTCCCTCCCTGCCTTCCCCCTTCCCACCCCTCTTATTTTTGTTCCCACTTTCCATAAATCTCAATGTCACTGGCCTTCTTTGCCAGGTGAGACTTGCCATTCATTCACCAGCTGTATAAATGCCCAGATCTCTGCAGGATTTGGACACAGTCCTTCAGGCCCTGGTGTCTGTGGCATCATTCTACTGAGAGAGGTTCCATTTTTTTTCTCACCACTTTAAGAAGTAGTGATGAACATCCTTTTAATCTTGTCATCTTGTCTGTCCTCAGAACTTTCCAACTTTCTTACTTCTGGAATGTACTATGAAATGATCACATAAAATTGCCTCTGTCCACAGTACACATACAGCCAGTTATTTAAACTGGGTTCTGCCTTTCTCACCCAAACTCCCATTCTAATCAAGAGAATGCTGAGAAACTCCGTCCCACTCTTTTAACATTGCTGAGAAATGAAACAGCATCCATAGCTAACTCAGTGAATGCTAATGAGGTTGATGTACCAGAGAGAAGGAAGCCAAGGTTTTCTTCTCTCAAACACAGAAAACCAGTAGATGTAATGCAATAATGGCAAGATTAATCCTTTTTATGCATTCCTGACCAACCTCACAGCTACATCATTAACTTCACCTGGTAAATAAGACTAGGGATGCCAAGGAAATCAGCACACAAAAAATGGGGAGATGGGCAACAAGGTCATCAATCTTGCTACACTGTATCTCTATTGAAAGTCAGACTCCTAGCAATTTCTATTGAAGGACAGAGGAGTTCCTGCTATAAACCAAGAGATAGTTTGCAGAAGACAGATGAGCAGAGTCCTCCCACCAATACCCTCTCATCAACCACATCGCCTTCTGAAGGGATCATACAGTTTGCAGTATATGATAGTCTTGAGTGCATGTTTCAGACTGCCTACTTAGAAAGCTTCCAAAAAAATTTAGTACTTCTCATTCTTCAGTCTCCTATCTGCAAAATGGTTTAAAAAGAAAAACAAAAATCAACCACTATCCACCCAAAAGAGTCTGTGGCATGGGCACTGGAAAAAAATTTCCTGAACAAAACACCAATGGCTTATGCTCTAAGATCAAGAATGGACAATGGGATCTCATAAAACTGCAAAGCTTCTGTAAGGCAAAGGACACTGTGGTTAGGACAAAACAGCAACCAACAGATTGGGAAAAGATCTTTACCAATCCTACAACAGATAGAGGCCTTATATCCAAAATATACAGAGAACTCAAGAAGTTAGACCGCAGGGAGACAAATAACCCTATTAAAAAGTGGGGTTCAGAGCTGAACAAAGAATTCACAGCTGAGGAATGCCGAATGGCTGAGAAACACCTAAAGAAATGTTCAACATCTTTAGTCATAAGGGAAATGCAAATCAAAACAACCCTGAGATTTCACCTCACACCAGTGCGATTGGCTAAGATCAAAAACTCAGGTGACAGCAGATGCTGGCGAGGATGGGGAGAAAGAGGAACACTCCTCCATTGTTGGTGGGATTGCAGACTGGTAAAACCATTCTGGAAATCAGTCTGGAGGTTCCTCAGAAAATCGGACATTGAATTGCCTGAGGATCCAGCTATGCCTCTCTTGGGCATATACCCAAAAGATGCCCCAACATATAAAAAAGACACGTGCTCCACTATGTTCATCACAGCCTTATTTATAATAGCCAGAAGCTGGAAAGAACCCAGATGCCCTTCAACAGAGGAATGGATACAGAAAATGTGGTACATCTACACAATGGAATATTACTCAGCTATCAAAAACAATGATTTATGAAATTCGTAGGCAAATGGTTGGAACTGGAAAATATCATCCTGAGTGAGATAACCCAATCACAGAAAAACACACATGGCATGCACTCATTGATAAGTGGCTATTAGCCTAAATGCTTGAATTACCCTAGATGCCTAGAACAAATGAAACTCAAGACGGATGATCAAAATGTGAATGCTTCACTCCTTCTCTAAAAGGGGAACAAGAATACCCTTGGCAGGGAATAGAGAGGCAAAGATTAAAACAGACACAGAAGGAACACCCATTCAGAGCCTGCCCCACATGTGGCCCATACATATACAGCCATCCAATTAGACAAGATGGATGAAGCAAAGAAGTGCAGGCCGACAGGAGCCGGATGTAGATCGCTCCTGAGAGACACAGCCAGAATACAGCAAATACAGAGGCGAATGCCAGCAGCAAACCACTGAACTGAGAATAGGACCCCCGTTGAAATCAGAGAAAGAACTGGAAGAGCTTGAAGGGGCTCGAGACCCCATATGTACAACAATGTCAAGCAACCAGAGCTTCCAGGGACTAAGCCAGTCCCTAAAGACTATACATGGACTGACCCTGGACTCTGACCTCATAGGTAGCAATGAATATCCTAGTAAGAGCACCAGTGGAAGGGGAAGCCCTGGGTCCTGCTAAGACTGAACCCCCAGTGGACGTGATTGTTGGGGGGAGGGCGGCAATGAGGGGAGGATGGGGAGAGAAACACCCATAAAGAAGGGGAGTGGGAGGGATTAGGGGGATGTTTGCCCGGAAACCGGGAAAGGGAATAACACTCGAAATGTAAATTAAGAAACACTCAAGTTAATAATAATAAAAAAAACTGCAAAAAAAAAAACTGCAAAAAAAAAGAGTGTGTGGAAACTTTTTTGAGTTTGTGTGGCACTCAGAGAAACTATATGGTTAACTCTTGATATATGTTATTGACCTATAAGAAAGGGAAGGGTTTTTATTGACCGGCTTATAGATTTATTATCATTTATCTCCAACACAGACTTTAATGATTTACAATGATCTACCTCTATTCCTTTTCTGCCATTTATTATTCAGGGTTTTACCCAATTTATAATGTGAACAAAAAAAGAGCCGAAACCAAAGATGTTTGTGGTTAGTGGGTCAAACGAACGTCATTATTTAGATCCAAATTTTGGTTCTGTTACTAAATTAGACATTGAATGTGTCACTGAATGTACTTCTATTTTATTTTCCTTAGTTATAGATAAAGAATAATTGCCCCCTTACTATGTGTAATCTGAATCAACACTGTGAAAGAATTATTTAGTCGTCAATGTTGTACCATAATTGATAGCTTTCATATTAAAAATTATTGTTGTTAAATTAATTATTGTTAAAACTGGGTTTAGTTGGAGGTTAGTGGGGTCCCATGTCTGCTCTGCCATAAGGCTCAGGTAGCTTGGGGAGTCAGAACGCGGGAAGATGACCACGCTTACCCCAGGCTGCTTCGGGTTCTCAGGCTCTTGGGTATCCAGGAGCCACTGGAATGCCTCAGAAGAGCTGAGAATCCATCTATCCTGGGGCTGAGAGGTAAAAGGCAAAGCTCTGGCTGGCCCCTCGGGGAAGAATCCTTGTCTTGACTGCCATAGGCTGGAGCTTGGTGGCTGCAACTGCCAGGAGTGTAGGGAAACTTTCTTCCAGAGATTATACTGCAGCTCTGTAGGCAAAGGCCTTCTCTGTGGCTCCCTACTGCAGATCCAGATGAAAAGAGACAGTCTGTGGTTTTAAGGCATTCATTGTCATGGCGGAAAGTGGATGAGTAAAACTGTACCCCACTTCTCAGGGTGAGTCTGAGATTACATACCTTTTTCAGGGAGAACTGCTATACTGAGAATAGGACCCCCTTTGAAGGAATCAGAGAAAGAACTGGAAGAGCTTGAAGGGGCTCGAGACCCCATATGTACAACAATGCCAAGCAACCAGAGCTTCCAGGGACTAAGCCACTACCTAAATACTATACATGGACTGACCCTGGACTCTGACCTCATAGGTAGCAATGCATATTCTAGTAAGAGCACCAGTGGACGGGGAAGAAAAGGTTATTGGCTCAACCTCCAGGCCTTTAGGTACCTCATTATAATGGAGATCTGTCTTGAGCCTGTGGTCACATCCTGTCCTCTACCTGTCGGTGGGCTGATGGCCACAAATCTGTGGAGGACTGTGGTATAGTGATTGGCCTGGTGTCCTAGGAGTCAGGCGAAACACCTACTATCTCTCAGGGTCACCAGGTCTCAAGCCTCCTCGATCAAGAACCAGGGTGCTTTTCACTGTCTCACATTTAGTGGCACATATGTTTTTCCTTTTTTTAAAAAATTTATTTAATATTTAATAATAATTCTTTGGTTTCCGGGCAAACATCCCCCTCCCCCCTCCCCTTTCTTATCGGTGTTCCCCTCCCCACCCTCCCCCCATTGCCGCCCTCCCCCCAACAGTCTAGTTCAATGGGGGTTCAGGCTTAACAGAACCCAGGGCTTCCCCTTCCACTGGTGATCTTACTAGGATATTTATTGCTACCTATGAGGCCAGAGTCCAGGGTCAGTCCATGTATAGTCTTTAGGGACTGGCTTAGTCCCTGGAAGCTCTGGTTGCTTGACATTGTTGTACCTATGGGGTCTAGAGCCCCTTCAAGCTCTTCCAGTTCTTTCTCTGATTCCTTCAACGGGGGTCCTATTCTCGGTTCAGTGGTTTGCTGCTGGCATTCGCCTCTGTATTTGCTGTATTCTGGCTGTGTCTCTCAGGAGCGATCTACATCCGGCTCCTGTCGGTCTGCACTTCTTTGCTTCATCCATCTTGTCTAATTGGGTGGCTGTATATGTATGGGCTACATGTGGGGCAGGCTCTGAATGGGTGTTCCTTCAGTCTCTGTTTTAATCTTTGCCTCTCTATTCCCTGCCAAGGGTATTCTTGTTCCCCTTTTAGAGAAGGAGTGAAGCATTCACATTTTGATCATCCGTCTTGAGTTTCATTTGTTCTAGGCATCTAGGGTAATTCAAGCATTTGGGCTAATAGCCACTTATCAGTGAGTGCATACCATGTATGTCTTTCTGTAATTGGGTTAGCTCACTCAGGATGATATTTTTCAGTTCCAACCATTTGCCTACGAATTTTATAAAGCCGTTGTTTTTGATAGCTGGGTAATATTCCATTGTGTAGATATACCACATTTTCTGTATCCATTCCTCTGTTGAAGGGCATCTGGGTTCTTTCCAGCTTCTGGCTATTATAAATAAGGCTGTGATGAACATAGTGGAGCACGTGTCTTTTTTATATGTTGGGGCATCTTTTGGGTATATGCCCAAGAGAGGTATAGCTGGATCCTCAGGCAGTTCAATGTCCGATTTTCTGAGGAACCTCCAGACTGATTTCCAGAATGGTTTTACCAGTCTGCAATCCCACCAACAATGCAGGAGTGTTCCTCTTTCTCCACATCCTCGCCAGCATCTGCTGTCACCTGAGTTTTTGATCTTAGCCAATCTCACTGGTGTGAGGTGAAATCTCAGGGTTGTTTTGATTTGCATTTCCCTTATGACTAAAGATGTTGAACATTTCTTTAGGTGTTTCTCAGCCATTCGGCATTCCTCAGCTGTGAATTCTTTGTTTAGCTCTGAACCCCATTTTTTAATAGGGTTATTTGTCTCCCTTCGGTCTAACTTCTTGAGTTCTTTGTATATTTTGGATATAAGGCCTCTATCTGTTGTAGGATTGGTAAAGATCTTTTCCCAATCTGTTGGTTGACGATTTGTCCTAACCACAGTGTCCTTTGCCTTACAGAAGCTTTGCAGTTTTATGAGATCCCATTTGTCGATTCTTGATCTTAGAGCATAAGCCATTGGTGTTTTGTTCAGGAAATTTTTTCCAGTGCCCATGTGTTCCAGATGCTTCCCTAGTTTTTCTTCTATTAGTTTGAGTGTATCAGGTTTGATGTGGAGGTCCTTGATCCACTTGGACTTAAGCTTTGTACAGGGTGATAAGCATGGATCAATCTGCATTCTTCTACATGTTGACCTCCAGTTGAACCAGCACCATTTGCTGAAAATGCTATCTTTTTTCCATTGGATGGTTTTGGCTCCTTTGTCAAAAATCAAGTGCCCATAGGTGTGTGGGTTCATTTCTGGGTCTTCAATTCTGTTCCATTGGTCTATCTGTCTGTCTCTGTACCAATACCATGCAGTTTTTATCACTATTGCTCTGTAATACTGCTTGAGTTCAGGGATAGTTATTCCCCCTGAAGTCCTTTTATTGTTGAGGATAGTTTTAGCTATCCTGGGTTTTTTGTTATTCCAGATGAATTTGCAAATTGTTCTGTCTAACTCTTTGAAGAATTGGATTGGTATTTTGATGGGGATTGCATTGAATCTGTAGATCGCTTTTGGTAAAATGGCCATTTTTACTATATTAATCCTGCCAATCCATGAGCATGGGAGATCTTTCCATCTTCTGAGGTCTTCTTCAATTTCTCTCTTCAGTGTCTTGAAGTTCTTATTGTACAGATCTTTTACTTGCTTGGTTAAAGTCACACCAAGGTACTTTATATTATTTGGGTCTATTATGAAGGGTGTCGTTTCCCTAATTTCTTTCTCGGCTTGTTTCTCTTTTGTGTAGAGGAAGGCTACTCATTTATTTGAGTTAATTTTAAACCCAGAGTGGCACATATTTTTAATCGTTGCACTTGGAAGGCAAAGGCAGGTCTCCAAGTCCAGCCTGGTTTACATAGTGATTTCTAAGGTAACTAGATCTATATAGTGAGATCTGTAGTAATTCTTTTTATTGTGGAAAAAATTTATATTAAATGTTAAATAATTATCTCAAGTAAATTAATGATAACTAGCTAGATAATTTAGCAAAGCTTAAATAATATTGATTTTCAGTTCACACACACACACATAGACACACACGCATGCACGCATACACGCGCGTGTGCACAATGAAAAATATCACCAATTTATAAGAGGGAAACCAATACTCATAGATGTCATTTGGCATGCTGAGGGCCACACAGTGATATATTCTTAAGAAGAGTTGAATGTTTATGAAATGTAAACTTTTAATATCCCATGCTTTACTGATAAAATCTAGTATTTTATGGGGTCTATTCCCTGGCATAGAGATCACTAATTGCTTATTTAGAAAAGGAAAACTAGAATAGAAAATAATATTAGATACATGCTTTAAATTTTGTTGAACTAATTTCTATCTTAACATAGACATGAATTTTTCCCAAGTATATTCTTGCTTGGATTAGCAGTCATCTCATGTTAAAAGTCAAATTTAACATTTGCTATACTTGTCAGAGGAAATAAATAAAATGTATCTAAAGTAGGTAAATTGAGGCAGTATGAGTCCCATAATTTTGAAAATGATACCGATAAAGGTAGCCATACTACATGTATAATGCTATAAACTCTTTTTTGGAGGGGGTCATTTAGACTTTACAATGAAATGTGTGAGTAAAGGTCAACTAATTTTCTCTTTTTATGTTGTTATTTAGACTCCAGAAGAGCTAGAAGATGATTCTGACTTTGAGCAAGAGGATTATGATGTGCGTAGTCGGACAAGTGTTCAGACCGAGGATGACCAGCTCATTGCTGGGCAGAGTGCACGGGTACGTGGGCATTCACAACTTTGGAAAACTGCCCAGGAAAAAATTCACACAAATGGATGGAGGAAATTTGTGATTTAATGGGTACTGGGAGTTCAGATATCCTTGGCTCAAAGGTCTGGTCTACTGCTTTGGTGACCCGCCTCAGTGCACACTATTCCTGGTAGTAGCAAGCACTACTACTCCCAATTCATTTTAACACTCCCCATTCTCTACCCATTGGACAGAGAAGCTACATCTAAGTATTACATACCCTAATACGTGTAGCAGATTATATTTGGCTTGAGGGTAGACATTTGATAGGCAGAGGTCATCTAATGTATAAGTTTTGCATCTTACCCACCACGATGCTGAGTAAAATTGCCAAGTTCAGATATAGCACAAGAGGTAACAGCAAATAGAGAATTAGAATTCTACATTATTGTTGGCTTGATAATAGATAACTCTATAATCTTGAGTATATTTCACAGTGAATACCGTGTTGACTCAAGTGTATTAGATAGAGAAAAAACTTTGTTTCTCTCTAATGTCTACCTGTTGCCAGAGCCAAATTTTTGCTAAGGGATAGAAAGAAATTATACAAAAAACTCATGAGTTTTAAGTTTAAGGCATGAATCATGGAACAAAATGCAACAGCTCTGTCAAGCAAATGAACACCCACTGACCTGGTTGATTGCACAAGTGATATAAGGAGTATCCCAGGATGAGCCAATAATGTATTTCCTGCAGCATAGTTGTGAACACTTTACAGATCTAGTGGGCAATATGATCCCTTTTTAAAGGTTATTTTCATAGAGTAAATCCATTCAAATTTCAATATAACTGTAAATTTTACATTCTAATTATCTTTTCATTTTTGCTTAAGAAAACACAATAATCATAGACAATTATCAAAATAGGAATGTGGCTAGTGAACATGGAAATGTAAAAGATCCTGAGCCAAAAGACAAATGGAAATTTAAACCACACTAGGATTCTACCTCATGTGAGTCAAAGCTGCTATTAGAAAGAAAATAAATAATAACAAATTCTGGCAAGAATATGGGGGAGAAAGGCATTTACACTGCTTGAGGAATGTAAATCAGTTAGCCACTATGGAAATGACAGAGGGTCTCAGGAACCTAAAATTAGAATCATTATATGATCTACTGTACCAAACCTGAAGATTTTCCTCTAAAGACTCTTAGGTCAGCAGCCACAGAGACACTATTTTTGTTGGATATATTTTATTTAAATTTCAAATGTTATCCCACTTTCATATACATTCTTACTGAGGCACTATGCACAATAGCCACATTACAGAATCAGCCCAAGTGGCTCTCAGCGGATGAATGGATAAAATAAAATGTAAACATGTATGTAATGGGATCTTACTCAACCACAAAGAAGAAAATTAAGTTATTTGTTAGAAAATAAATATAAATGGAGATTATAGTATTAAGGAAAATATGGCAGATACAGAGAGACAAATATTGCATATTTTCCTATTTGGGATATTAGAATTGTTTTTAACAATTCTAAGTCAACAATTTTATATACATAATTCAAAAATTATATATATTATAGGTTGAAAAATAGTTGTTTGAGAAGAATGTAGGTTTTGGATATACCAGGAATCCCATTCTGTCATAGAAATTGTGAAAGAAAAGTAGAAAACAATGAGTTGAAAGTAGAGATGACACAAAGGAAGTATGTTCTTCATAGTGACTTCACCTAAAACTAAGTTTCTCTCAAGTATTTCAGAACTTTACAAATTTGTTCTAAAGTCAAATGACTGAGAATATATAGCTGTAGATTGATAGACACTACAAACGTCAAAATTCGGACACCAGGGCACACCAGTATATGTGTAAACATAATGGTAAATTGGAGTACAATTTTCGTGCTAGAGTTCTGAAGGAATAGACGAGGACCAACAGTTTAAAAGGAGAAAGTAGTGCTGGTCAATGATGAGACTCCGGGCCAATAAACCAAAAGGGCTGAGGGTATTGCTCGCTGGTAAAATGCTGATTAGCACTCACTCAGTGCTAACTGATCAGAGGAACAGAGAGCATAGTGCCTCTGATTTCACACAACTTTGGTTTTGATCTATAAAGTGAATGTTAGTACTACTCTGAGATCTCTGTGTTGCTTGAATTCTGTACCTTTCAAATACATTGCCTTTCAAATGTGAACCATAGACCTTCCTGACAGTATTCTTTTGATGGTTACTTGATCTTTACAGAATAATAGAACAACTCTTGCCTTATAGTAGTAAATGCTCAATAAAGTCTGGCTTGGATCATTATCGTGGTTTGGCAGAGAAGGTCCCCTCTGACCATAGATAGTGACATCAAAGTGTATGAAAGGGCATAGAATGTCAATTGAAAAATCTCTACAGATTTTTCAATCTTGCTTAAAACATTCAAAATCAGGAAGGTCATTAAGCAAGAATCTTTTGAGTCTGTTGGCATACCACCAAACTAATTAATCAAGCCAACTCATCTTTAAAATTAAGTAAAACCAGCATTTTTATGTCAATGACGAAGGACAAGTTTGAGTAATTCATCCAAACATTAATCAATTACAAGTTAGTTTTATTGACTGATTCCTGCCCTGGTTCCACTGAGTTGGCCCTCAAAGAATAAGACACATTACATAAGCCTTATCTTGCTTTGAGATCGCCATCTTGAGAAGGTGGTGTGAAATGTTCACATTTAATGAGAAGAGACTGCATATATTTCTCTTCCACACATTATTTTTATGTTAGACATCAAGTCAGTTATAATGGATTGAAACAAAATTTGGATGGTTCCTCTTGATAATCATTTCTTTACTCTGGAGCCTATTTTCAGAATGAAATATGATCAGAGACCAAGAGAGTAAGAACCAGGTTGTCTTGTTTGGCACTTGTTAATTTGTCTTGGAGGTCTGTCCCATGTTCTGGATTAACTTACAGCCAACAAATTTACTTCTTATGTCAACCTCCAGCAGAGACATAGAATTATGACTACTAAGTTGGGAATAAGAGGGCATTATCAAATGACTAAGGTTAAACTTTGGACTACTAATGCTTAACAAGCTACTCAGAATCCTGAAGGAAGCCAAATTTGTGTTTGACAGGTGTTAGGTATTCAAAGCAGTCTTTCCTGATAATGGCATTTTTTTTTGTTCAGAAACACATTCTTTTCTGAAAATGCAAGTTAACATAAGAAGATGTTAAACTGGAAAAATAACTTTAGCATCTTCTAACAGGGCTGTTTAATGCAATATTTAAAGGATATTATTTCTCATATATGGCCCTTTGTGCTACTTTTGAATATTATTTACATAGCTGTTAGTAGGTGTGGTTATATGTATATATGTGTACTGGGACCTGTAGTCATCGCACATGTCAGAAGAAGGCAGTACATATTCTGGATTTATTCTCCACTTTATTCCTTTGGCATCATGTCTATTACTGAACCTGGAGGTTGCTGTGTTTCTCCTATTTCTTTTCACCCACTACCTCTGACAGGTTGAGGGCAGCAAGGTTTTGTGATCTTCTTTTTCTGATCCCTTACATGCCAGATACTGAGATTTGGGGTATTATGTGGGTCCTGCCCTGGTTTTTATATTGATGCTGGAGACATGGTCTCAGGTCTTTATAGTTGTGATATGAGTGTTCTTAGTCACTGAACAATCTCTCCAGACTTCTGTCTGAAACAATTTAAAGGGGAGTGGGAAGAAGAATTGGAGTGGGCATGGAAATCTTCTAACACAGGCTATCTTGTCTTAGACATAACATCTTCATTTTTAGAAAATTCTTTATACATGTGTGTTTTGTTTATAGGTATATATGTACAGTATTTATATGTATGACTCATGGAGGCAAGAGAAGGTTGCCTTGAGAATAGAGTTACAGACTGTTGTGAATGGCCATGTGGGTGCTGGAAATTGAACCCAGAGTCTCTGAAGTTATAACCCTTTCCTCCAGCTGCTGACCTGACATCTTAAAACAGCTTCCTTCACATGTTGCCATAGTATAAGTAGGTCAGCAACAACTCTCTGACTCTTGACCTTAATGATAGAATTGATTTCTTTAAGAATATTCAGAACTGAATCTTTAAACATGAGCTTTTCAAACTTGTACTACTTTAGGTATTCTCTTATCTCTTGCATGCCTTATACTCAATGGGCTAGTGCCCGTGTAGTTCTGAGTTCCACTCCTGGTATCCATTATTGTCCCAGTTTCACATCTGTTGCTGTTATACAATATCTGACAAAAGCAACTGAGAGGGTGAAAGATTTCATTTAGGTTGCTATTCTACGTTACAGTCCAGTCTTTGTGGGATAATTGAGTCAGGAAACTGAAAAAGTTTATCATACCCATAGTTGAAATCAGAGAAAATAAATATATGCATGTTTAGTGACCACCAAGCTTTCTCTACATTTCTATAGTCCAGATCCCCAAACCTGAGATTTGGTGCTGCCCACTTTGAGGCTGGGCCTTCCCATCTCCACAAACATAAGGAGACATGCACACAGCCAACTTTCTATAAAAAGCATACAGCCCTACATTAAGAAACCTCTTCCCAAGTGATGTAGGTATGTAGGTTGATAATCATAATAATACAGTTAGATTTCTATGTTATAGTGACCTAAGAAGAGCTACATTACAACATTTTTCCAGATTTTGTTCTACACTTATATCTATTGCTCCACTGTGATGAAAGTCGTGGTAGTTCTGGTTGCTTCCCAACCAAATGCTTTAATATTGAAAAGCTGGATCACTCAAGGAAGCATGAGAGAGGATTTGCATGTTTTAATGGAAGGAATATCTCAGTTGGCCAATTCACACTCTCAGACAGGGAAGCGGTGTCAAAGAACCTAACTGTTTACCTCCATTATCCTGCTTTAAAGTGAAGAGAAATATCACATAGAGCTTTCATCCCTTTGATAAATTATCTTGCACTCAAAGCCTATGTAATAAATTTTGTTCTTTGCCTAAGAAAACAATTCTTGCCAGTTCAGGGACATTTGCATTCCAAACGTGGACACTGGGACTTGGACATGGAGATTTAGGTATGGGGAGAGTTTCGGTCTATGTTAATGGCTGCTATGTTGTTTCAGTGATTTGCACTTTGATCTCAATAGGGAAGATTTATGAGTCACAAAATGTAAGTGATCGGCTGTCCAGAGCAACGGCAAGGAACCTGGGACAAAGGTTTGAATCCTTGTGTATCCTAGTCTCTATTGGTCTCAGTTTGGACCCCAAATCAGCCAGATATACAGCCTTAAGAACGCTGATTGCTTAGTATAAATCAAGGCTGCAGAAACTAGCAGGTGCCTCTGGTGATCACATCACAGGAACAAGAAAGCTGATTCATCTTCTTTCCCCTTGGCCATGGAAATAATTTTTCTCATGTTGCCTTAGTTTGAGGGAATGAAGAATTATATGTTATGTATTTCACATTGAATTTGATTTTAATGTAGCTAGGCTTCTTTTTTTTTCCTACCAAGAATGGCTTTAATGTGTTAACATTTCAAACTGCTGAGTTACATTGATAAGACCTAATTAAAACTCATGTGTTGAATTTTAATTTGATTAACTTGCAAATTTTGCAGTTGTGATCTACTGTTTATAGATAACCTTTTTTTAAATTCCAGCTTCAGAAAAGGTCAATAATGAATTTTTAAAAGCCAAGAGCATTTTAAGAATATTCAAGAAAAGCCTTGAGCTCATCGACAGCTACACAGCAGAGGAAAACATAATGACACTTGTACCTCAGTCACACCCCATTAAGTGCATTATGCGGGTCAAGCAACCCTCCAGTCAAAATAACATCTCCCTTACAGATCTGCTTTGAAGGGGCTAGTCTTTTTTCTGAAGTGTGTCTTCAGAAACTGCCTGTCGTTGCCGGTGAATTGTCTTGAGTGACATTGATGCTTTGAGCAGGAAGATCCTTAAGCAATCTGTCAGAGGACATTGAACTTCTGCTCTGAGAAATGGCTCTTCTTTGGGGAAGCACTTCTAGGAATAAAGGGTGGGACAGTAATATAAACTAGATTCCAAGGTGCTGGAGGCCTACAGATATGGCTAATCAGTTAACGACGCTTGCTGTACTTCTAGAGGATTCAAGTTCAATTCCCCGCACCCATGCTGGATGCCTACAATCGTTGGTAGCTCTAGATTCAGGTTGATCTAAAGCCGTTTTCTCCTTTCCATAGGAACTTATACACACTTGTTCAAAAGTGCAATCATACACATTCATGCAAATAATGAAAAGTAAAATAATAAAATTAGGGAGTGTCAGGGATGGCTGTACATGCTGTTAGTCTTAGCACTGGAGAAAGAGAGGCAGGTTGATCTCTTGAGTTTAAAGCCAGGCTGGTCAACATAGTGAGTTCTAGGCCAGACAGTCCTATATAGCAAGATTCTGTATCTAAAAGAAAAATGATCAAACAAATAAAAATTAGAAAGAAAGCCAAGACCATTAATAATTAAGTACTAAGTTTAACAAAGGAGATGAAAATATGACAGGAAATTGTCCACACTCCAATGTACACATTCACTGTATTAAGAATGAAAATAAAGTATTTTCTACCCTGACCCTGTATGTACAGTGTTCAATATGTTAGTGAACCTACTTGTTTTTGTTTTCGTATAAAAGTACCCTGTGAACAAATTTAATAAGATTCCCTAGGAATTGTGCTGCCTAAATAAAATATTCTTTTGTATGAAGCCAAGTGAGTCAAGGAGAGCAGAATACTTTATAATAAAAAGAACATATTTAATTTCTATCAGTTCAAGCCAAATGAGAAACCTAGCCCCCACCCCCTTTTAAGCATGGAACTGCAAATAAGATTTATGACAGGCTCTTTTGTATATTATGAATCATCTTAAAGCTTATAGAAGTACTTTACATGTTTCCCAAAATAGAATGTTAAATATTTCAATTAGCACATTTCTATCAGTGTTTCTTCTGCGTTAAGGAAACAGACATCTGTACTGTATGTACTGTACTGTACTGTATGTACTGTATGTGTACATGCGTTAAAATGCATTGTAGTTTAGACACATGGTGAGCCCATGATAAATGTATGCACGAAAGTTGGTGGGCATAACTCTCTAAGACGGGGTATATTCTAGGGTTCCATTATTCCAAGCTAACGTTTCTCTTGCTTGTGAGAATACAGCATAAGGTTGCATGGCTTGGTAGACAGAGCTAGGCTTTCAACTGCCTTGAACCACTAGGCTGGGATTTTCATACAAACTATATTTGGCTGTAGGATAATATCCTTGTACATGATGGTGAAGAATTTCTTTGGCACACCACCTTGGTTTGAGTTCTCATTCTCCAAATAGTAAGTTCTATGGTATTAGTGATTTAATCAATTTCTTTGGGCCTACATACTGTCGTGGCTAAATGTGGATACTTAGAATAGTTACTTTGATTAAATTATTTGGTATCCATAATTCTCAGACAAATGCATCTTTGCAAGGAAGTATATGTCTTCTATTTATCCATAGCCACACAGGCTCTGGGACTAGCCTGTTTGTTATTTCTACTATGATAAGGGTGAGTAGGAAATGATCTACAGGCGTGATGTCCAAATAATGTGCACAATAACAGTGTGGGCTTCGAGTTTTATTTCTGTTACTGTGGCAAAATACTGACTAAAAGCAACTTAGGGGAGGGAAAAGTTTTATTTGTCTTACAACTTCTGACCCCAGCCCATCATTAGGGAAGACAAGGCAGATGTTTGAAGGTAGTCCTGTGTGCTGTTGTTGCTATATCTCAGCAAGAAACTTACTCCATAGCCAAAGACAGAAGATTCTGCCCTCTAGTTGGCTCACAAAGAAGTTTATGCTCAGTTTGCTTTCCTATACCATTCCAAACCACTTATCTAGAGATGACACCATCCATACATGTTTGGGTCCTTTTATATCAATCATGAAGACAATCCACCCGAACATGATTACAGTCCAATTAAATTCAGAAAATTGTTCAACTGAAGCTCTACCAAGTCAGGACACTAGGCTGTGTAAAGTTTGAGCAAGAAAAAGTTTCTTTAACTTATTTTTTGTGTTGCTTAACTGTGCATCTTGAATAAGTTTAATTGTTCATTCTGTACATACTAGATTCCCTAATCACACAGCTTTGTTCTGTCGTTGGAGACCTCATGAATCCCAGAACTAGACAAAAAGCTAACGTGCTATCCAAAGACTCCGTCTGCGAATCATTTCACAGGTAGTCATGGGAGAATGTCATGAGCGAGGATAAACGCTTCGCTTGGAGTGTGCTGCAAAAATGGGGTTAACCAACAAGTCTGACTCTTACTTACAGTAGCTGTATTCTAGAAATCACTTATTAATATTTACACAAGCAATTGTCTAACCCTTGCTTGCAGGAGAAATATAGGGATAGGTTATGGAGAGATGTAAATTACAGTGTTTTCTCCATCTGATCAACTCATGTAAGTTTTAAGGGTGTTTCTGTGCAAATATCATATATTGTTGATTCACTGACATTGAACGTAGGGTGCACAACACCAACACATAACTTAAACTAGCTTATGTAGCTCCTGTGATTTTTCCAGAAGACACATTAAAATCTTCTTGTATTTGCAGACACTTAGCACCATGCTTGGAACTAGTTTGCATGGTGGAGTCACCACTACAATCAGCACAAAGATATGAAAAGTGTAATGTTGAATAGACTGAAAATGGGCACTGTTTACACTAGGGGAACCGAACGAAGGCAGAGAATGGCTTGGTTCAGCATCATCTGGGAATACACATAGTGGTGACTCAGAGATTTCTGATTCTTGCATCATTTGCAAATGACTGGAGAAGTGCTTCCCGTATTGATTTGGGGTTTACAAATATATTTGAGAGAATCAGCAAATTTACAAATGAAGAATTTGAACAGCAAGAAGATTTCTTCACTCTTTAAGATTCCTTCACTCTTTCCTATGGTTTCTTATCCAGCAACTTCTGCCAATCAACTTTTGCTTCTGAGTCTTATTCAGCTTGAGCAGGCCCAATCTCTGAAAATCTGAGAGCTGAAATGTTCTGACCCCGGAAACACACTGTGTATTGAGGTTAATCTCAACAATTTTCGGAGGATCTTGGTGTTTTGGACTAGCAGTGTTCTCTTAACTCTAAATGTTTCCTGTATAAGCAGTTTGCATAAGAGATAGTAGTCTGGATGTCCTCCCATTTCAATGGCTACCTGTATGCAAAGGCTTTGCAAGCATCCCTCTAGGAAGATGGGAAAAATGGCTAAGCTGGAGGATGGCATCCCCTAAATGCCCTATGAGGGGATACTTTTGTTGTTGTTTGTATGTCATTGTTCTGTAGATATCTTCATTTTTTATTCATAAAACATCTTTCCATCCCACTATGCTTGGATGCTCAAATATTGTTTAAAATTTCTTTCCTTCCCTGCAACAGAAGGCTTTTTTTTCTTTTTCTCCTCTCTGAATAGCTTTCCGTGTTGAAAGACGTGTATTCTTTCATCTGGTAAAAGTTTCCTGAGACCAAATATAAAAATTGTTAAGAATAGATTCTTTTGAACAAACATATGCCATCAAACAGACAGGGAAGTTCTGCTACTGTCAGTGTGCCTGCACTTCTGGGTCTTTATCATTTACGTAAGGGAAGGGGCAGGCAACTAGAGGACCTGGTTAGTCTGCATCCTTGGTCTGGTAATAGAGAAGACATGCATCTTCTTGAATAGTGGAACATCCTATAAGCCTTGTGACTCTGGCTCTGCCATCCACAGGAAGCAGAGTCAATGTGCAGTTTTTTATTACTTTGTCACCATTAGTCATGCTTCTCCCCCTGTAACCCACACAGGCCATCATGGCGCAACTACCACAGGAGGAGAAAGCAAAAATAGCTGAGCAGGTGGAAATTTTCCACCAAGAAAAAAGCAAGCTGGATGCTGAAGTGGCCAAGTGGGATGACAGCGGCAATGACATCATTGTGCTGGCCAAGCAGATGTGTATGATCATGATGGAGATGACAGACTTCACAAGGTGAGGCCCAGAGACAGGGAGATGACCATGTTCTTGCTAAACCCGTATAGATAGTACTGGCTGTTATCATGGGAAAGCTTGTCCAGATGAGAAAGTGCTATACCAAAGCAAGGTAGAGTTCTTAAGATACACTTTTACGTTCAAATGATATCCTGTTAAGAACAGTTCCATTTTTTGTAATTAGTATTGTTTTAATTATCTATCATAGGGCAATCATAACATCGAAACCCAAGGGTTGGTTGGCTGTTTTGTGTTGTGTACTACTTTAATATATGTTTAAAAATTATTCGGGAGATAAAGTGAATGTTTTGTTAATTTTCTGTTGGAAAAATATGTACGTGTTTGTAAGTGCATACATCTGTTTCATGTGTTCCACTAGCACATGATTTAGCACTAATTTTTGACTCACACTTCTTCCTAATGTACTTGGAGTTATGTCAGCAGCTAAAGATGACAGAATTCTTACAAAAAAATAAAAATAAAACCAATGTGCATGAACATTGGTTCTTTCCCCTCTGAGTAGCCTTTCACATAAGTCAGGAAGCAGCCAAATTCTGACAGGAGCCGTCTCTTCTCTGTAGTCATGGTTGCTCTGTCATTACCTTTGGAGTCCTCTCCTCGACCCGCTTTGGAGTCCTTTTAAGAGGCCAGGGAGAGCTCCATCTGGCCTTTTGGACCACATCAAGAACAATCAAATGCAGAAAAAGTCACAGGGAAAAGGCCCCTCAGTTCTGAGTGGGAAAATGAGGTGGCGTCAAACAAATCCTTAACTCTCTTTGAAAAAGGGTGGAATAAGAGTAACGAACTTCTCAAAAGAGAATTTAATCTAAAAATGTAATACAATATGAACTATGCTGCCAAACACATTTAAAACATCAAAAACCTCATTTAGAGGCTGTGTCTACTACATATCTAGTTGGAGCCATAGGTACCCCTGAGTATTCTTTAGTTGATAGTTTAGGCCCGGGGAGGTATGGGTCGTCTAGTTGGTTGATATTGTTGTTCTTCCTATGACGTTGCAAGCCCCTCAGCTACCACAGTCCTTGCCCTAACTTCCCTATTTGGGTCCCCACGCTCAGTCCAATGTTTGTCTGTGTACATCCTCATCTGTATTGGTTTGACTCTGAAATAGCCTCTCAGGGGACAGCTATACCGGGCCCCTGTCAGGAAGCACTTCTTGGCATAAGCAATGGTGTCTGGGTTTGGTGTCAGCACATCAGATGTATCCCTAGGTGGGGCAGTCTCTGGATGGACTTTCCATCACTGGGAAGACAGTCCCTTGGTCTTGTGTAGGCTTGATGACCCAGGATAGGAGAACACTAGGCAGCTGAGGCAGGAGTGGGTGGGTGGTTGGGGGAGCACCTTCATAGAGTTAGGGGGTGGGAAGAGGGAATAGGGGGTTTATAGAAGGGAAACGGGGAAGGGGGGTAACATTTGAAATATAAATAACCAGTAAAAATTGCCAACACATCCACAAGAGTTTAAGTGTGTGTGTATTTGTGTATGTGTGTGTGTTTTATGTGCATTGTGTGTCTGTTCATGGTGTTTGTGTATGAGTATAGTTACATGTGGAAGTCAGAGTCCAAACTCAGGCATCAGACCTCACTTTCCACCCTCTCCCTTGTTTTTAATTGTGTGCTCCCAGTTGGCAGGCCTGCGAGCTTGGAAGGATTCTGTTTCTGACTCCCTTCTTGCTGTAGGCATGTAGACTGGGATTATAGATGTACCCTGCTGCATCTGGCATTACATGGTAGTTTCCTGGGGATTTGAACCTGTATTCAACCTTGTATAACAAGTGTTTGTTTTGTTTTCTATTGAGCCAGCTCCCTAGTTCCAGACTAAATTTCCGATTTTTCTTTTCCTGTCAAAATATTGTCAGATTTAATAGGTTATTGTATCTGATTGTACATCAGAATAGAATGTAAGCCAAAATTTAATGCTGCATCACAAACTAGTATTGTGCCACCTCATATGCATGCTTGCATACATATTTATCTTTTCAAAAAGAATTAACAGACCATCTACTTTAGTGAGTGTATTTTTTAAATAATACATCTCTATAAAGATGTATTCATAGTTGAACATAGTGTGATGAATCATGCAAGACATATAGCAATGTCAGGGCCTCATGTAGGTGACAATATTTTTTAATGATTGTTGACCACTTCAATAAGGAAAGGCAAAAATTGATTATAGGTTTTAATAAAATATAGAACACGACTATGTCATACCCTTTACCCTTTACCTCTGGCAAATATGTACTAACGACATTACATGGCTCCTTTTCCAAATCTTTTAAAATTGTTTTTTATTCTAGCAAAATGATTTCAGTGTTAGGAGTGTGACCTTCGAGAGCTTTAAATGTCATCATATTCATTCAAAGTTCAAGTTTGTACATTTGGTTAGTCTCCTTGAGCTTCACAAATGTATTTCTCTCACACAAAATAATATCAGGGGGAAAGTCCGAGCCATTATTTAAGTCTGTATTGCCTACAAATCAGCTGGTGGTGGCAGCCTCAGTCATTGCTTCCTGAGGTCCACGATGACTTCATTTGCTTGCTTTCAACATTTTATTAGTATTTTATCTGATGGATATTATGCAACCCATTAATAACATCAGTGGGACAAATAATCTCATTAGTTTGAAGTGAATAATGAATCTAGTCACGTTGCTAGTTTAGATCAGGAGAACATTTTGTAATTTGTATTATATATAACTGTGGTCAAGAAAGATAAATACATTTGAGGGATCTTGTTCAATGGTGTTGAATAACAGAGGGTTGTTTCTTTGGTTTTTTTTTTGTTTGTTTTTTTGTGGGTTTTTTTTGTGTATTACTCAAAGCATCATTTTAAAAGTGAAAAGAAATCTGGTTCATTTTTCCTTCAGAATTCATATAATAATTTTTGTGTTGATCTGAATAATGAAGTGCTCAGTCTGCTACTGGGTAATATTTTTTCCTAATCCTTGATGAGTTTGTGTGTGTGTGTGTGTGTGTGTGTGTGTGTGTGTGTGTGTGTGTGTGTCCCCATCCTGTTGTGAAAGCAAGGGGAAGAACAGAGTGGCTAATGAAAATAGAACAGTGGAAAGGTAGGGACCCACATGGCAGCTCAGGAGGCTGGCCCTGCTCTCAGGAGGCTGGCCATGCTCTCTCAGGAGGCTGGCCATGCTCTCAGGAGGCTGGCCATGCTCGCAGGAGGCTGGCCTTGCTCTTGCTGCCACCTGTGCATGCTCATCCTGAGCAAACCAGCACTTGACAGTGTCTTTCATTGTGGCCTCTCCCCTAACTTTACTGCATTCAGCTTTGTTCATTATTAGTGCTGAAATCACACTTTTCTACTTCAAGAAGGAATAATTGTAGCTTTGTACAGGTAAAGATTCCTAAGTACCATTTTTTTTTAGTACTTAAAGTTTGTATAGAGTTGATTAGAAACTGAAGCTTGATCCTCTACTCCAGTGTTTAAAGGTCATGTATGTCCCACAATTACCATTCATTTATTGTTGTATTGTTTTATTCTTATTACAGGCTAAATTATTAATTGGATTCCCTCATCTCTGTGAGCTCCAGTCTGTTGTGCTGCCTGGTTACTTATGCTCTGTCTTCTTCATGGGGGAGAGCAGACTCCTGTGTCTCATATTTTTTTCCTTCTCATCCCTGGTTTCTTGACTTTCATTTGAGGAGAAAATCTGGAGTATCACCCCTCATACAACAAATTCAGACTTCTCATGTCATTTTTGAGAAAGAAATTGCCATGTACCAGTTATGTGCTGCCCAAACAGGATGTATGCAGACACCTCAGCTCAGTCTTAATTGAGTAACATGAGGCAAAGTACTCATTTAAAAATCAACCAATAGGGGGGAAACTGGGCTAGGGATGAGAATCATGTGACCATACTCCATTCTAAAACATTGCACAATGAATTTTGAACTCACAGAATAGCTATACTTGTGCTGTAGTTCAGGAGCACATTCTCTTACTTTAGAGGTTGCAGCTAGGAATTGAGGATTTATCTACCCCTCTCCTCTTCTCATATCAAAACTGTCCAATAGAGACTACTATCCAACTTGCTTGCACCAAAACTCACTTGACTGGACAAACATCTTTGAATTTGCCTTTTTAATGCCTGACTTTCTTCACCTTTGTCCATCTGTTTCTGGTTTGTATTTTTATTCCATCAACTAAACAGTATACCTGAAATAGTTGAATTCATGTTTCTAAGGTCCTTTTTAACTTCTCATAATTCACAGGATTCAGTAAGTTATTTCAAAAACAGTCCTCATCATTTTTTTAACCTGCTGTGGCAAGCCTGTATCTCTGTCTCTGTCTCTGTCTCTGTCTCTGTCTCTGTCTCTGTCTCTGTCTCTGTCTCTGTCTGTCTGTCTGTCTGTCTGTCTCTCTCTCTCTCTCTCTCTGTGTGTGTGTGTGTGTGTGTGTGTGTGTGTTGTTGTGTAGGCATATGCATGCTATGTTGGTGGACTTGAAAGATATCTTTGGGGAGTCAGTTCACTCCTCCCACTGTGCAATCCAGGGCTAGAATTCAGGTTATCTGGCTTGAGCTTTATACATTTTTACACACTAAGACATCTTGCTAGTCTACGGAAATTTCTGGGAGTATTTTCTTTTCTTTTTCTTTTGAAGCTGCAACTTTGGAAAGGCTTATATGCTTCCACACATTTGCAAATACCCTCATTACATTTCCTCACTCAGGTTACATTTAATATTAGCAAACTAGATGTATCAAGAAGGCTATAGAAAATAAACATGTTAACCTTGGATTAATTCTGAATTAGATTTCTGAGTACTGACTACTTTGCTCACAATGTGCCGACATACTGCTATTGTACATTAAGACTCGCAAGCTTTTTGTAAAATAAATGCAAATATGTTGGCAAATGGGAGCTCACAGCCCTAAATTAATAGTTTGCCAGCTTGATTCTTTGGACTGACCACTTCTTGGGAAAGATTCCAAATACTGGCCTTTATGTACAAATCAGGTGTACTTAAATGAACAATGCTGTAAGATTCTGTGTAGTAGAGAAGTAATATATTCTATTTCTAAGAACACTAACACTATGTTCCAGGTGAAACAATAGAAGGACTCCTGCCATAAGGGATACAAGATTCCCTAAATACCTTTTCAAATCCCTCTTGCACTGTAGCCTTGACTCTAAGGGACAGAAATACCAGGATGTGAGCCCTCATTTTGATACAGGAATGTATAACTATTAGGATAACCTCCCTGCTGCATTTGTCTTCCAGTGACAGCAAGAATAAATTGAAGCCTTGTCTATTTCCCTAGACCAGATTTTTAGTTGTGCTTTCATTTTCTGATTATTTATGTCTTGATTCAGTACAATGCAGATGACAATAGCCATTAGCCAAATATGGGTGTTTAAGTTGTTTTTATTGTTAGACACATCATAAAGTTTATTATGTTTATAATTGTTTAAGTAGATAATTTTTGCCACATCAAATACACTGATGTGTATCCATTCCCATTGGTCTGTATATTTGCATCTTCTTTAAAAGGGTATACAGTATGCATTCCTTGCTAACTCCTCGTTACCTGATCCCCACAACCACTGACAACCACCTGAAAAAATGACTTTGTGATTCCTTGACTTTGACCACTCTATGTACCCTCTATGTACCAGATAGGCATAGTTCATTTTTGTCCTTTTGCAAATGGATTATTACATAGACAATAAAGTTTTCAGTGTCTATCCATATCATCACACACACAAAAATAGCTTTCATTTTTTTTGGTTGAATACTATTCCGCCGTCACAGATATACCTCCTTGGGTTTCTCTACTCATCTGTTAGTGGATATTTAAGTCCTTCTTCCTTTGGGTATTATGAAAAATGCTGTTGAAGACACAGAGAAGATATTTCTTTGAGTGTTTTCTTTTAAAATGAGGAACCCACAAACCACTTTTGGGTTCCTGCATCACTTTACATTTGTACCAGCAATAGACAAGAGTCTTAACTCCTTTATAAAATGTAAAGATTTTACGCTTTGTCATGAGGAACCCTACTAATGGGTATAGAGTAGAATATCCCTGTGGTTTTGATTTTCATTTCTCTAGTGACCAGGGGCATTTTACCCTTTTTCTGTGCTTATTGGACATTATATATTTTCTTTGGAGATCTACCTACTCAAATATCTTACTGCCTTTAATTGAATATTTCTCTTCTCAGTCTTTTAAATATTCTGAATATTGATTCTATATTGGATAATAAGATTCAAAGATATATTTCTCCTTTTATGATTTTCATTTTATGAAGATGAAAATTTTCCACTGAAAATATGCTTTGATGGTAAAAGTTTTAAACTCAAGGTCAGGTTTATTTTTTTCTTTAGTTGCTTGTGTTTTTGTTACTATAGTAAGAAATATCAGCAGATCCAATGTCATAGAGTGCTCACACACATTTTTTTTTATTTTATACTTTAGCTTTCTGTTTCAAACTGATCACTTCTAAGTTGAACATTTTGCTGATGGATACAGTTTCCCTAGCACCATTTATTGAAAATACTCTTTGCTTCATCAAGTGGTCTTTCCACCTTGTGGAAAACCATTTGATCATGGATTTGAGTTCCTATTTCTGAACTTTTATTTGTTTTATTTGTCTATATTTCTGCTTTTGAGTTAGGACTACAGTCTTTTGCCTACTGAACATTTATGGTAAGTTTTTATAATCAGAAACTATGAGATCTTTAGCTGTTTTCTTTTGCCAGATTATTTTGACTACTTGAAATTCCTGATAAATTTATAACACTTCATTTTGTTTGGGTAAAATAGAATACTAGGATTTTAATATGAATTGCTATGCATCTGTGCATGTCTAAGCCATCTAATTTATGTTTATGTAATGACATTTCATGTGCCATTTTGAATTTCTTCCAGCAATATTTTTATAGAACTAAACACATAAATATGATGCCTCCTTAGTTATATTTATTCCGTTTTTATTCCTTTTGATGCATTTTAGTGGACTTTTTTGAAGAATGGTTTTTAGGACTGAGTATTGAACCCAGAGCCTTATTCCTACTGGGCAAACATTAATACCTGAAATATGCCAATCCTGCATTGCTTTCTCAATTCTATTTCATTGCGGATTATTTTGGGTGTCTCCAAGATTGAGTTTGTATTCTTGTGAATCAGTATTGTTAGGTTTCCAACCTGCTTCACTCAGAGCATAGTTTCATTTGGGAGTATTCCTTGGTCTTCCTGAGTGTCAATGCTCTACTCAAAAATGTGTGTGTTAGCATAAAGTATTTATTCAACTAGTTTTATTACCATTTCTAACCCTCTAAAACAGACTCTAACTACAAAGAGTTCAGATTGAACCTTCAGGGTGGGTGCTGGAATCTTAAACATTTGTTTTCCGTTGTGGTGCTCATGAGTATGTGAACTACAGTCATTGGTAGAATAGTAATAATAATAAAAAAAATCAGAGAGTCCTTGTCTACTCTGGTTCCCTCAATCCTTCTGCCAACTTTTGCACAAGACTCCATGAACAATGCTTCAGTTTGGCTGTGGATCTCTATATCTGTTTCATTCAGCTCTTAGATGGAGCCTCTCAGAGGACAATTATGCTAGATCCCTGTCTACAAGCATAGTATCATGAATAGCGTCAGGGATTGCTTTTTGCCCATGGGGTGGGTCTTAAATTGGGTCAGTCATTGGATGGCCATTCCTTCAATCTCTGCTCCATCTTTGTACTTGCACATCTTATAGGCAGGACAAGTTTTGAGTAAAAGGTTTTGTGGTGGATTAATGTTGCCCTGTCTCTAATGTAAGTCTGGGCTACAGGAGGTGGTTACTTCAGGCTCCATATCCTCCCACTACTATGAGTCTCAGCTTGGGTCACACTCCCACACTCCCAGGAGCCTTCCCCATCCCTGGTCCCTTGCTTGTCCCAGAGATGCCCCTGAATGACTTCCCTTCTCCAAGCCTTCTCATTCTCATCCCTCCTTTCCCAATACCCACCCATGTTCTCCTGCCTATCCTCTCTCTCATCCAGTTCCTTCTTTCCATCCACTTTAAATATATTTTTTATTTGCCCTCCTGAGTTACATTCAAGTATCCACTCTTAGGCCCTCCTTGTTGCTTATCTTCTTAGGGTCCGTAGATTGTAGCTTGGTTATATTGTACTTTATAGCTAATATCCATTTTAAGTGAGTTCACACCATGCATGTCTTTCTAGGTCTGGCTTACCTCACTCAGGGTGATATTTTCTAGTTTGATCCATTTGCCTGCAAATTTCACAATGACCTTGTTTTTAATAGCTGAGTAGTATTACACCATGTAAATGTACCACATTTTCTTTACCAATTCTTTCATTGAGGAACATCTGAATTGTTTTCTTTTGTCTCTTATGAAAATAACTGCTATCTAAACATAGTTGAGCAAGTGTCCTTGTGGTATGGTAGAGCATCTTTTGGGTATATAGTCAGGAGTAGTATAGCTGGGTCTTGAGGTAGAACTATTTCCAATTTTCTGAGAAACTGCCCAATTAATTTCCAACCTACAGAGCCAACTAACCTGGGCCTCTGGGTGCTCACAGAGATTAAACCACCAACGTAAAAGGATACATTTACTGAGCCTAAACTTGCTACACATATTTAGCAAAAGTGTAGCCTGTTCTTCATGTGGGTCTTCCTAAAACTAGAGTTGGGCTGTCTTTGACATGGCCTCTGTTGCCTGCCTTTGTATCGCTTTCACTTAGCTAGGCTGCATTTGTAGCCTCAGTGGTGGAGCATGTGTTTAGTGATGAGACTTGATGTACCAGGGTGGGTTGGAAACAAATGAAGGGGCCTCCCTTTCTCTGAGAAGAAAAGGAGAGGGGAATGGGAGAAGAGTGGGAGTGTGGGACTCAGAGGAGAAGAAGGGAATTGTAAAGTGAGTAAATAAAGGAATTACTGATGAAAACAATTATACTGTATTTTCACTTTGGCTATAAGATGAGCTTTTGAGCATCAAGCAAAGATAATCTCTCTAGAGATACTCCTTACTATATTAGAACATTTAAATCAGTTTTTAAAATGTATTATTTACAATTTACAAGGAAATATTTTCTGATATCCTTTAGAATGATATACATATATAAATTTTCATGTATGTGTGTATTTGTGTTTGTCATATATTTAACTGGCAGAGTTTATATGCACCACACACATGCAAGTGTCCCCAGAGGCCAGAAGAGGGCACACGATCCCTTGGAACTGGAGTTAAGGCTAGCTCTACATCAAAATTCTTGAAGTAAACAAAGACACATTTCCTTGGCACTGAAAAATGAAGCATCCCTTAAGCTTCTAACGACTCTGTTTAGAGAAAGGCCAAAACTAACAGTTTTCATGACAGAGTAAAACTTTGCAAAGATTTTCTATGATCTGAACATTATAGAGAAATACATAATATGTCAACATTTTAAAGTAATGACAGATTAAGCTTTCCTTTAAATAATAATGGGAAAAAAGAATGCAATAAAAGGAAGAAAGCTACTTAGAAATGATAAGTAAAAAACAGTATCAAGGAACAGATTATTACAGAATCTTTACCTCATCTATATTATGCAAAATTCACATGTAAAATCTTGTTCACAATTTAAAAATTTTAATCGTAGGTAAAAACAACAACAACAGGGAGTGTATTCTGTGGGACACTTATTGTGATTATACCTAACTGAAATACCTAAGTTTAGGATCTTCTCTGTGTCTTAACAGTAATATGAATGTTATCTACTTTATTTTCAGCTACTAATACAGAAAAACAAATTCCAAAATAAGAACTAGGCTGTAGCAGAGCAACTTGTACTTCGTTCACATTTATTTGATGGAAGCCATTTTTAAGTCTTCCATTTTGTAATGCTACACAACTCGTACGGTCATTGCCCACTTCTTAGAACTACATGTTATAGAAATAAATCTTTTTTGAGCTTCTTTCCTCTGTGTGTCATCACATTTATGACACAGGAAAGCATAAAGCCTAAAAGTTCACTGCATCTTAGGTATGTAGAAGGAAGGATAGCAGATAATGTAACCTGGTAAAAACTAAGGATAAACACATTCAATTTATTCTTTACTTCCTTCCCAAGAAAGTAGTAATTTATATGCTGCAGTTTGTTTAAAGGTCCATGGTGCAGCAACATTTCCCCTCCCATTTAATCAGCATTTAAAATTAAACAGGCAAGTTGATTGAGTAATATAATGTTTAATTGCCTACCTAATTGAAAACTGTATGTGAAATGTTGGGGTGCTACAAGCATAAGGATATTTACAACCAAGTGTTTAGTACAATCATTTACATATCAGTACCAGAAACATAAAGTATATGATATTTGGAACTTTGCAATTTCAGAAAAACTAGCCAAATATTCCTACAGTATGTTCAAGACAGAAGTGCTTCTCAAGGCGCCATCTGTACTTATGTTAAATAATATAAAGGTGCTGGGCACAGTACGGATGGCTATGCATCTGCACTTAGCTGATCTAAACTCTTTTCTGTTTTAGAACTCATCCCTGGAAGCCTGAGGGAATGAGTTGTTGTTAATAGAGAGAATCAGGAGTCATATAAAAAACAGATTTCTGGACATATCTATAAAGGGTTGTCTATATTAAGTTTTGCCTCTGGGAATATCTTATTTTATATTTTATTTTTATATATATTTATATATATATTATATATATTTTTATAATATATATATATATTATATATATATGTTATATTATATTTATATTTTATTCTGTTAATTGATGGGGAATGAGCCACCTTGATTGCATGAGGATCAATTCCCATTCCTTGGGCACAGGATTTTGACAAATTGAGAAAGTGTGCTGAGCCCCCAGCATGCATCTCTGATACACTGCTTCCCGGCTGTGAATGCAATGTGACCAGCTGCTTCCTGTAGACACAGTGAGGTATTGTGAATGACATCATCCAACACATGAAAACCACTCAGTGCTAAAGGCCCTTCCTATTGTGATGATAATTTAATTGAGTACTATTGAAAAATAATGGAAGGATGATGTGAATGTGCATATGAAATTAGGAGGCCACCCTCCCCCAGTATACACAGGAAACAAGGTAGACTACCAACCTATAAGTTGGGGTGCACCAAAGCAACATTGAAATTTTAGTAACAGGGCCAGACCACAATATATACAGAAATAGCATGTTGGATTGAGGATGTGGTAGGTCTTTGTACTTTCAGTTACTGAGTAGAATTCTAATTATGATACATATTTTTCAGAGGCAAAGGCCCACTGAAAAATACATCTGATGTCATTAATGCTGCCAAGAAGATTGCAGAAGCAGGCTCTCGAATGGACAAATTAGCGCGCGCTGTGGCTGATCAGGTAATACAAAAGGGAGAATGGGCATTAATTAGTACCTGTGTTCTGGGACCAGTTTTATGCACCATATGAAATGGCTTTGCATAATGCACTTGGAGTTAGTCTCTAAAAATTTACAAGCTGGTTTCTGCTGAGCTCATGGCAAAGACAGTTTTAACCTGGTAGAAGCATGGTAAGCTTGAAACATGTGACAGGGTAAAAGAGCCTTTCCCATTCAGAAAACCTAGCATAGAACGTCATGAGGGCAAAACGAGATGAGGCACATACCCCAGGACCACTTGCCCAGAGATGGCACCATGTAGTCGGCCAGGCCCTCCCACAACAACCACTTATCAAAAGGTGGCTGACAGGCTTGCCAATGTGATAGGGATATTTTCTCAACAGAAATTCTCTCTTCTCAAATGATTTTGGCTTAGGCCAAGTTGACAAAAAGCTAAACATGTGTTAATAAGGAAGCATGGCTCCCCCTAGTTAATCCTGATCTTCCTATGGTATTCTGACATTCACAATACTTTATGCTTTGCTATAAACTGGACCAATTCCTGTGACCAAGGAATATCTAGATTTCAGATATTTTTCACGTACTTAGATAAATCTCAGAAAAGTGAAATTCTCAAAGCCTCACCTGTGTTTTTTCAGGACACCAGGATATGTACTTGAAACCTTCTCTGTCTCACATAGAATATTTTATTATATTTCAGCAATTTTCATTCAGCCTGGCTTGAACTAGAACATTAGAATTCATCTCTAAGTGTCTTGCTGCTAGAACACTTCTTGTAAGGTACATTAGGCAGCAGACATTTCTAGATAACCGATTATCCCTTCAAGCCTCAGTTAAGGATAGTTTGCAGTCTGAACTACTTCACAGCAAATATACTTTAAAATACAAAATAAGATACTGAGATAAAAATGACATGTACTCTTATTACATAGATACTCCATAATAAACATGAATGAGCTTCAGAAGGTGGTACCCTTTGAACATCTTGAAACCAGAGGGCTGGTTTCTTCTCTGTGAATATTCCTAGTCTCTTGGTTTCTGAGTTGCAGTTTGTAGCTATCGATTTCTTTCCCCATTTTTTTTAACCTTAAGCTTGTTCTTCTGTGTCCAACACCTCAGCCTTCATATCAAGATACCAATAAATACACTGATCCTTTATAACCTAACCACTCTGACCTGAAGACTCAACCACTAGTATTGAATGTAAAATAAGAACTAAAAGACACCTCTCTTAATTGTATTTATACATGATACCTAACATAATGGGACGTTTCTGAGAAATGCTAGTTTGGAAATCAATTATTATCACAACTTTAGATTATTTTCATTGTTATCCTAACAAATCTCACCATCATTTGTAGCAATTGAAAACCAAATTATGATGTTGTAAATGTTAGGATTACATCAAATGTCAGGTTTCAGAATTTTAAACTGAGCTTCTTTATAGAAATTTATAAATATCCTAGAGAGCTCACCTAAGAGAAAGAAGAATACAAAGGACCCACCTGGAACATACAACAAAGACAACCACGAACTGGAGAGCAAAAGATGGAGTTGTGTCTGCAAATATTTGTAGGCACTCGGCTAGGTGTCAACATGAGAGTTGGAGGAATGATTTTGTAAGACTTCTCAAAAGTATTTTGGTTCTGCCCCACCAGAGTCAAAATTAAATGAAGTTTGAATGGCTTTTCCATTACAATATTCAGGATCCATCTTTGAATGTATATTTATATACATTAGGTGTGTAAAGTTCTGTAGTCCCAGGTTTGAGTCCTGTTTTTGTTTTTATAATTTTGGATCTTAATAACTAAATTGTTGGCAGCATGATATGAGGCACTTCTCAAACCAGTTCTGATAGTAAACGTACTATGAATACACATACTCCTACACACGCATGCACAAACGTACAGGGAAAGAAGAAAGAGGGACAGAGAGGGAATTCTGTACTTACTTATAGATTTGGAGGTAGAATATTTGAATGCTAGTAACCACGATTTTTGAAGTAAACAGATAAAAAATTATTTCCATATCTTTATGATATGTTTACAGGTATTATCTATGAAATACCTGGAAATTTTGTTAGGGTTTGCTCTAAACAGAGGTTTCTTTTTTAGATATAGAGGGTTTATTGAAATTTTTATTGGTTTTTTCTGTCCTTTAAAAATATGGTTTAACTGGTTCTGTTTAAATAATACAGCAGAATATTACCAAAGACTGGATTGGTTGCTTTCATTTTGCCGGAAAATATTTTTATGAAGATTTGAGATATGCATGCAATATAAATGCTTTACGGACCACTGCATTTTTAATTACTGTTCCATTGAGATAGAACTCTTGGTTTAATTTGCTGCAAGGTATTTGTATTGAAAGCTTTGTCAGCCCTCTGGGGAGATATCATTTTAAAGTTAATTCCTTCCAGTATATGGGTCTCAGGAGTAGGATAAATATTACAGTATTAAGTACTTGTAGAAAACCAAAAACAGACTCTGTGGGATGCTTCCTTGATGAAAGCATTTAGTGAAAATGTATCACAATAATAGGTATTATGTATGAAAGGAAATATACTTATTTATTTATTTAATGAAGTGGTTATGTTATAAAAACAGTTTCATGGTGTTGTTGAAAACATTTCCATCCCGAAGCATATAAAAAAAAATGTAAGTCAGTCTTTCTCACATATTCTTCCCCGTGTTATTTTTTTTAACAGGTGGTAAAGATCGAACATTGTGTGTGTGTGCATGTGCATGTGTACATGAGTGGGTGCATGCACGTGCGTGCGTGCGTGGGTGCGTGTGTGCGTGCATGTGTGTGTGTTTATCTTTACAAATACTAAATTGTGCCAGTACAATGATCTGAAAGTGTCTCAAGAACATTTGGTAGCAACAAAACTACTCAACAGCTATTGGCTAGAAGCCTCAGAGACATTTTAGAGAGATACTGGAAATATTTAAAGAGCTTGGTAGCTAAGATTTGTGTGCATTTGATGGATAACTACCTACCTAAATTACAATGCAAACTAATTTCCCAAGAGAATGGCTCTGGTTGAAGGGCTCCCTTGCTATACTTATGGGGTTATTTCAACTAGTGTCAAATATAGCCCATCAGATCCTCCTTTTCCTACAAGGGCCACAATCCATTTGAGAGTTTCATGTTTGAAGAGTTTAGTATATTGCTAAAATTTTTGATAAGCAGGGAAAAATCTGTAAAATATACAGACTTAGTGAGTTGGAGTACTCCCTAGAAAACAAAAATAAACAGATATTCTGTCCAACTGATTGAATTGAACCCCTTGCCCCGTGATTAAGAACCGATTGTCAAAGTGTTGGATTTCTGGCTTCCATTCCTTTATATTTGTGAAAAGAGCCATAGAATAGTAATTGTCTTAAGATTTCCAAAGATAGCTAACAAAATAGTCTAGAGTAACACAGATATCCTAATAAGACTTTTGCAATCTTTACTAGCCCCCTCCTTTTCCATTTTAAAAGATTGATTTGTTACTTACAATTTTTTAAAATTTTATACTTGACTCTAATGCATTTTTTTTCTTAACTTGAGTATTTCTTATATACATTTCGAGTGTTATTCCCTTTCCCGGTTTCCGGGCAAACATTCCCCTAATCCCTCCCCCTCCCCTTCTTTATGGGTGTTCCCCTCCCCATCCTCCCCTCATTGCCGCCCTCCCCCCAAACAATCACGTTCACTGGGGGTTCAGTCTTAGCAGGACCCAGGGCTTCCCCTTCCACTGGTGCTCTTACTAGGATATTCATTGCTACCTATGGGGTCAGAGTCCAGGGTCAGTCCATGTATAGTCTTTAGGTAGTGGCTTAGTCCCTGGAAGCTCTAATGCATTTTGATATAGCCCTTTTCCAACCTTTCACATTGTCCCATGTACCTTGTAACTCTTCTCATATTTATGTCCTCTTCCTCTGGTACTTATCGTTATATAAAACCTACTGGCTCCAATTAATCTTATTAGTCTTACCCATATCACACGGTTCTAGGCTGACTATTGCCACATGGACAACTACCAGAGGGCTTATCAGTCCAGAAATCTGACTCTCCTTCTCTCAGAAGCCCTGGACTCTTTATAGTTCCTCAACTAGAAGTAGGGCCTTGTAAACCCTTCCCCAACTCATGCTTGAACGTTTACTCTTGTGGTACTGTGCATGTCTCTGCCAAGCAACCAAAGCAATGGAGGCTTCACGGGTAAAACTCTTTCCAAAATGGAGCTAGCCACTTGATACCATTGAGTTTGGCATTTCTCTAGTGCATCATAGAAAAGTGGAGTTAAATGAATGTAATTAAGGATGTGACACCAAAACCTTTTAAACTGTAAGTGTTGGAAGCTGAAGAGCACTTACTAATTGGTACCACTTTTTTTTTGTTTTATAGTGTCCTGATTCAGCATGTAAGCAGGATTTATTAGCCTACCTTCAGCGGATTGCCTTGTACTGCCATCAGCTTAACATCTGCAGCAAAGTGAAGGCTGAAGTTCAGAATCTGGGAGGAGAACTCATTGTGTCAGGGGTAAGCTGGGATTTTGGCTTCACAATGTCAAGTTCCTACTGCTGTATTTCTAAGGCAAGCATTCTTGGCAACAGTACTCCTGCAAACACCAAATGACAGTGATTCACAGCTTAAAAAAATGTTATCTCCATTATTCCAGACCTCACAATAGCTCACAAAGAGCAATTTGATTTTCCAATTACCCTATGTTTATACTAGCCTTGTAAAATCTCCATTCTTCACAAGAAAACTAATTTCATAGTCTGGAAACTCATTGCCAAGCTGTGACTATTCTAATTATTGGGGGCTATTGCATATTTACTCATTGTGAGTCAGCTTCCCCATTGTGAGTGCTGGTAATTTCCATGCTCTATTCAGGAGCCAGCCTCTCTAAATGTGGACTAGGTTCACATGTTAGAGATGATGAGATACTTATCAGGTTCCAATGCATACTAGGTTATCAACAACCCTTGACTGAATTGTTTGAATGTGATACAGGTTGATGTGCTGTTGCCAAAACCGTCCATAGTTACCAAACACTATGATATAGACTCTTCGATAGACCACTGTAATATTTCCCTTTTCATAAAAATATAATTATCTAAACCATTTCCATCAAAGTATAGAAGTAAGAAGTTCAAGGACTGCTTAGAAGAATTGGGATTTCTTGGCAAGATTCCAAATGTTTGTGTTGAGGTTCTTCACCTTGGCTTCTTCTTCTCCTTCATCCCCTTTCTCTCGACACAAAGTGCGATTTATTTTAATGATTTGTAAGTTCCAACATGTGACCATGCCACCTTTAGTTCTTTTCCCAGCTACCTATGATGCAGCCACTGTACCTGCAGGATGAGCAGGAACTTATCCCTATCAACATGATGAATATGAGCAAATATTGAAGTCCTTCTGAAATCATTTCTGTTGTCTTGGAGAGTCAACACTGTGTTGTCTGGTAAATCTGTGTGTATAATTATAAATCTTCCTCAATCCTGAGTGTTTCTGATCTCATGTGGCTTGACTTGCTGGAAACATAGCTGGGGAAAGAGCTGGTGTGGTTGGCATGGAGGTCCCATCTGGAAAGTTCGTTCCCTGCAGTCCTACCTTTGAGCTCAGTCAGTTGGCTATTTTGTGCCTCTTCCCAAAGCACAGTCACCTCTTTGCATTTCCAAAATGATCCTGCCTCAACATTCTTCCACAACCAAGAGCTATCTGTCTTGCAGTGTGTCCTTCTGTCTATCTGGTGATGATCAATTCTCTCTGACTAAGAAGTGATCAAAACATTGCATCTCCCTTGCTTCCTTTTATCTTCTGCCTTGACGGTACAGTTTTCCATACCACTCTGCTTCTGTGTCCATTTGTCCATAGCACCTGTGAAACTGAGTGCTTTTTGTTCCGCTTGCCTCATGTGCTTCCATTTGTTACTTTTCAAATCTTATGATTGACATGGATGCTCAGCGTATCCTTGTGGATCTCAGACTCCATCAACCTCATCTGGGCAAATATTTCCTGGCAGAGCAGCTGTCCATCACCTTCTCAGTACCCATTGTCTTTCACTGCCTCCAGAGCTTCATTTCCATTGTCCTTTTGTTATGTAGATGTAGTCCAAACCATCATGGCTTTGAATCACTTGCACTGTTGGCATTTGCGGAGGTGTTTGAGATTGAGAACACCTTCAAGAAGCCTGTTTCCTTCCTTGAGTCTTACCAGCAAAGTTCATAAGTCCTTGCATGGGAGAAGGCTTCTTATAGAGGAATGCTATGATAACTATGATAATACAGAATCAAGTGCATTATGAACATTGGCTGTCATGCTGCTCAGTTATGGTCCTGCTTAGGGCCACCTCATGGTTTTTATTTTCAAGCTTGACTGCTGTGTGATGCCACATCTGCATCTGTAGCCTGCTGTTTTTCCCACTTCTGCTTTCATATGAGTCCTCATCCTTTTCTCACTTATAGCCACAATGGAGAGAAGTTCAAAAAGCAATATACATATTGTGCAAAATAGCCACAAATGACTGCCTTCAATGTTCACAAAGTCAAGGATATGAGACCCCATACACAGAGATTTTCAATTATTTTGCCAAGAAAATTATGCCAGTGCTGTCTGCCACGTTTACTTTGTTCTCCAATGGGACACAGTTGCTACCTTTTTCAGGAGATGTCATTGTACTTTCACATATAATCAAAAAGAATATTTGAAGTGTCTTACTTGTTTCCCATACACACGGAGTTGATCAATATGGCTTCTTCTTTGAAATATGTGAGCATAACCAGGAAGTCAAAATTTCTGTCAAATGGATAGAGACAGGGATAGATTATGTGCAGTTGCCAAAGGAAAAGTAATTTCTGTTTGAAAACATAAGTCATGTTTTATGCTTCCACATAGGTTAAAATAAACATACACATTTGTATCATATCAGCATACTGATTTTGATGTGATTCTATACCAATAACCTGGGACTGGGCTCTTTTACTATATCTGCTTTTGAGTTTAAATGTTGGAGAAGAAAAACTCAACTAATCATGAAAAAATGGGTATTAAAAACTCTGAGTCATGACAGAAATTATAGGAATGAGGTAGTCTAAGAAGTACATCTTCGGAGATCCATCCTTACAGCTACTGTCTAAAATGCACTCGTTCTCTGGCTGCTGATCTGTTTTTTAGGTTGGCTTACACAATTCTGAGCAGCCTTAGGTTGGCTTATATAATTCTGAACAACCTAATGGTACACTTTTAATTAAATTTCAAGGTAGTGGATGCATTACAAGCCAATCAATTCAACACAGTTATAAATATTTCACATTTTTTTAAATCAACAGAATGGTAAAAAAATATCCAAAAGAGAAATGGATTTAAGAGATTAGCTGGTTTGAGTATGAGCTGGCCTTGCTGAATTTAATATTGTCTAAATTTTTATGTCAGTTTCGAGGAAAGAAATAAAAAGTAAAAGGGAAGAAAGAGCATAAAGCAAGAAAAAAGGGGAGGGAAGGAGAAACTTTATCACAATGTTATATAATAGTTTAGTATAGGTAAAGATCTGTTAAGTGTGACAGCATTGTATCGTCATGGGAGGAAAGTTGAGCAAACATATTGTTGTCCTTTTAAAGTGGATGTGTGTATGGTGGAATGTATCTGTTAGTGTTGTGCAGGTATGCATGTGGGTATTTATATACACATGTGTGCATATCCTTGTTGATAGAGGTCAGCATTGGGTGTCTTTCTGCAAACATTCTCTATATTTATTGAGAAAGTGTTTTTCAGTGAAGACTGAAGCACATTGATTTGGCTAGGCTTGGTGGCCCACTAATGAGCTTCAGAAATTTGCCTGTGTTTATGGACCATGGTGCTGTTATTTATACACCCAAGAGATAAGTTAGTCTTTCCACATGATACTGGAGATAGAACTCAGGTCTCCTTGCTTGTAAGGAAGTCTCTTCGTCTTACTGAGTCAACTCTCCAAACCTCTGAGGCAAAGTTGTAAAAAATGCAAATGTTATTTTGATTATTGTTCTAAACAGAAATAGATTCTTCCCTTATATAATACATCTCAACCATTATTTCTGCTCCCCCTACTTCTCCTAACCACTGTCTACCTCCCCTATCCCCTAAATTCACTCCCCCTCCATTTCCTTTACAGAAAAGAGCATGCATCCAAGAAGCAGCAAATAGGACAAAACAGGATACAATAATACAAGGCACAATCCTTTCTGTGGGGAACGGACAAGGCAACTCAGTAGGAGAAAGAGAGTCTCAAGAGCAGTCGAAGGGGTCAGAGATATACCTGCTCCCCCTGTTAGGAATCTCACAAAAACTCTAGCAGTCATAATATAAATTCAGAGGACCTGGTGCGTACTCTGCAGGCCGTGTGCTTATCTCTTCAGTTTCTGTGAACCCATATGGAGCACTGCTTAGCTATTTTGTTAGGCCATATAAACTTATTTATTGGGGAATTTTGTAAAATATATTTTGATCATATTCACCAAGTTATTCCCCTAACATCTTACATATCTGTGCTTGAACTTGTCATCCAAAAGAGAAAAAAGAAAAAGCAACAAGCCAGCCAGTTGTGGGGCATGCCTGTAATACCATCACTTGGGAGACAGAGGCAGTGGATCTCTGTGAATTTGAAGCTAGCCTTATCTGCAGAGTGAGTTCCACGATAGCTAGAACTACACAGAGAAATCTTGTTTTAACAAAACAAAACAACAAAAAGCTTATTTTAAAAGATAGATAATTTTATATGTAAAATTTATATTATATTTATGCACGTGAAAGCCTTCATGTATACCTGCACACCTCTTGTTTGCCTGGTGCTTGTGGAGGGTAGAAGACATTAACTGATCCAATAGTACTGGAGTTACAGTTGTGAGCCACCATGTGGGTACTGAGACTTTAACCTAAGTGTTCTAAACTGCTAAGCTATCTCCCCAGACCTTAGGACCTTAGGTCCTTCCTTCCCTTCTTTCCTTCCTTCCTTCCTTCCTTCCTTCCTTCCTTCCTTCCTTCCTTCCTTCCTTCCTTCCTATTTCCCTTCTATCTCTTTCTCTGCCTTTCTGCTTCCCCCTCTTTCTCCTCCCTACCACCCTCCCTCCCTCCCTCGCTTCCACCTTTCCCTCTTTCTTTCTTCTTTTTTTAATAGCCCATTGATTCCACTCTGTGTTGTACATGTATGCGTATGTAGCCATCCACTGTAGTTTAGTCAACCTACCAGAAGCTACTCCCTCAACTCCCTTAAACAAAATTCCCCACCCTCAGAAGCTTCTGCATATCAGCAGTAGCTATTCAGTTAGGGGTGGGGCTCTTGCTGTGACTTGTCCTCAATGCTGGAAGGTTGTCTAGTTTGATCTTGTACAGCTAAGCACAGAGGAAGAGTTGATGAATGCAGCAGTTCTGACATGTTCATAAGATGCACTTTCACTATCAATATGTCCCCGAGCCTTGAGAGAAGGTGATGACATAGATGTTTCATTTGGAGTTGATCATTCCACTGATAGTATTTTTTCTCCTCTCTTTGATCAATTGTGAGATTATGTGTTAAAGCATAGTCCATGGAAAGTCCTTTGATGAGGTATGAGAGCTGCATTCATCTATAGGTATAGAGAGCAAGGAAACATTTGCAAGCTATTATTGTGTGTAGGATGTATGCCAAGCAAATACTGGAAGTCAGAGGTCAATTTCGTAGAGTTATTTCTCTCCATTGACATTTAAGTGTTCTCTCTGTTGACCTTTAAGTGGGTTCTGGGGATCGAACTCAGTTCATCCAACTTGTGTGGTAAGCATGTTTACCTACCGACCATCTTACTTGCCTAGTTTCTAGTCATTCTTACTGTGCAAATTTTAAATTATATATTTAAAAAATTTAGGTTGTGCAAGATGGAGATGAGTACTCATTGTGATGTATGAATAATATTTGTATAATACTTTTAAACTAATAATTTAAAAATCAATCCCAACAATAGCATGTACATAAAGATGCATATGTCTATATACACATATACAAAGAAAAAACATACATGCATTATATTTACCCTTTGTTTTCTGAATGTGCAAGACTCTAATTTCTGGTATATATGTTCTAAAAGAAGTATAAAACAATTTAAAAAGACTATTAAAAATGTACATATATAAATATATATATATCACATACATATATAGTTTAATTGTCTAAGTAGTCTATAGACCAGTTGAGATAGATATACTTTAAGTATCTTCTTTCTGGGAGTTTTAAAAAAATCTTTGATTCTAGCTATAGTCAACTCTTGGTTATTTCCAGTGATCAAATCATACAGTAATTGGGGGGGGGGGTCTAAATTGCTAGCTATTTCCACATGGAGTTAGAATACATTCCTGTATTTCTTTTGAACCAAATAAAATACATCTAAGAAATTCATAGCACTTCAAAACATTTTGATTCTGATCTTCTTGCCAGTGGGTCATTAGGTATTCAGACTTAAAGGGCCTACCTTTTTGAAGCACTAACCATCTTTTGTCCATATCTAGACAGTGAGATACTTCCAGATAATAAATCTGGATTAGGCGGTGTGTTTTGTGCAACAGTAAGAAAATAAAATAGACATTTATCAGATACAAAATGGAAACAATTTTTAGGACACATTGTATTGGTAAGGTGAGTTGCCACAAGATGCAAAATTTCCTTCTAAAGTCTCACCTCTGATCTGTTATGATGGCAAACTGCACTGCGTACTTACATTCTGATTTTCCATTCTACTTTATACTCACATTTATCACACTACATTCAACATATTAGTTTTTTTACAAATTCTCTAGAAAAAAATAAACTTTTTCAGTAAAAATATTCTCCCAAGGTATTAACATGATGTATAACCTGTTCAAGCTTATGTTTTTGAAAAAATAGGAAATTAGATTTTTAATAGAAAAGTAAAAATTCTTCTTAGGTGTTAGGTGTTATAGAGATCTGTGGTATTAGTTGTCCAGTATACGGTCTATCTAAATTCAAGCAGCCTTAAGTTAAGGGTTATGGCACACTGATGCAATAAAAGCATTGATTCTTCAGTTATATACTCTGTGATGACAGTTTTCAAGTTACCAATAGACTCAGTTCTATTTGTTCTCATTTGCTTCTCTGTCACTGTGATAAAATACCATGGTCTAAAGCAGCATGAGAGAGGGTCTGTATTGTTAGGGGTCACTTTTCAACAGGGTTTGGGAAGAAAGAACAGGAAGTGGTGTGAGGTGACCCTCCAAGCTCCTCCCAGTAATGTACTAATTGTAGCAAGGTTTCTCCTGCTAAAGGTTCTATAATTTCTCCAAACAGTGCTATCAACTGGGATGAAGCGTTCAATTATTATTAGGGGCATTTTTCATTGAAATCACTATACTGCCTTTGAAAGAAATTATTCACTGAGAGAATGAAACTAGTGGGGTTGGTCATCCTGAATTGTTTTCTATACACACAAGGACTATGTGTCAATGTACTCTTTTGAAAAGAAGAAACAGACAGTCTCTGTCAAAAAGGCAGGACATGAGCCAAGTAGAATGACCTACTTTACATGGATGTGTTTATGACTGAGCTATATTTACTGTCCTCACCATACTGAGTAGCATCATCTAAACATGAACAGGGTCAATCACTCAATTTTAGTTTAGTTTGAGGAATGTTATTTGCTTTATTTTCTTTTGTTGGGATTAAAATACCTTGACAAAAGCAATTTAAAATTAAAACATTTATTATTCATCATATGTTAAGAGTACAGATCATCATGTAGGGAAAATCAGGGCAATAGGAGCTTGAATATGCTGATGACTGTACACTAGGGAAGCAGAGAATAGAGGATCCTGCTCACTTTCTCCAGTTAATGCCATGATGCTTCCCCTGCCCTGAGTGTGGTTCCATACATAATTAAATTTTCCCAATGACATACCCAGAGGTCCATCTCCCAGGCAATTTTACATTTTATCAAGTTGACAATTAACGGCAATTATTACAAAGGGCTTATTGTCTATAAGATTAAAAAGGGTTAATGATTTTAAACAGAATATATTGGTCTCTGAGTTATCAGCATCACCACTTATTCCTTTAAGTATTAGACATTTATTGAGTTCTGAGTACCTCTAGTTAAAAGAAGGAAAGCAAATAATTAGCACTTTAATCTATGATCAATTAATGCTACAGATTTCAGGTGATATTCTGAGAATTATGCTACAACAAGTTAGTAATACTTTGTAAAAGAAACTTAAAAACTGTATTTGGAGTTAGCTGAATTAAAGCAGATAATTGTCTATATTGTGCAGCATTTATGAAATGGAGAAAAACCTCTGTAGTAGTAAAGCCTTATAAAATAGTAATATAAGAAATATTCTAAACCTGAGGACTGTTAACTTGTGATAGTTCTTTTGTTAAAGTGGTGTCCTGCCATCTTCATTACTGCAAATATATAAAAGAATAATTTTATGTAGGGTTTAAGAATGTAGCTAAATGATATAGCATTTGCTTTGGTGTTTAGTAAACAAAATGTTTAAAATAATGCTTAGATAAGCATTGTGAAGGGAACTGTTTGGGCAATTTTGAATATGTCAGAGTAGTTTGATTTGTACTTACTCCCTGACCATGAAACAAAGTATTTATTGAGTAAAGTACGTAGAAATACAGCGTTGGCTTACTGGTTCTCCTGTATTATAGGATTTATCAGTGTTAGCCACAGTTAAATTGATTTATATTCATAACTAGTCTGTACTTCATTTGTTAATTTATAGTAGTTCCCCCTCTCATTTCTACTTTGATTTGCCCCCCCCCAAACTTCTAGGGTGAATCAAAGATATTGAAGGAAACAAAATATTTTTTAAATACTATAAATATTAAATAGATAAAACAGAGAGTCACTATTAACACACATATTAAAAATGACCTGGAGATTTCATTGTTCATTTTGTGTATCTTTTCTATTATTGAAAGTGCCCAGGGTTGGGGATTTTGCTCAGTGGTAGAGCGCTTGCCTAGCAAGCACAAGGCCCTGGGTTTGGTCCTCAGCTCCAAAAAAAAAAAAAAAATGTGCCCAAGAACACAGTAGTGTCAACAGGAGGGGCTCTTTTCAGTACTAGATGTACCCAAGTTCTGAAATCTGTATTTTTCTAAGCAGCATCAGTATTTGTGCAAGTCCTCATGTTATAGAGTTGAAATTTCTCCTGGGATGGCTCATTATATTGGAAAGTTTATGTAGGTTCTGATGATCAAGACGACTGCTGCTAGTGATAGATATGAGCCAGCAGTTGGGATGGCTCTCATATGGAGCATGCGTCAGTGGAATCCTACCTTCCACTGACAGACAAACAATCAGGAACCTAATGAACTGCATTTATTTCTTATCTAAATGGGATAATTTCTGGTTTCTTGAATTTAGCATCTATTGATACTCTCACTCTTTTACTATGTGAATATATAAGGGACACTATGTATTGAATCGAGTCATCCCAAACTTCTTAGTCTCTACCTCCAAATAATTACTGTGGAAGATACTTTCTATTGTGTTTTTATTAGTCTACATATTTATTTCTTTTCCTACATAGTTTCTCAGCTTTTGGGGTGTTTGGGATTCTTTTGTTAGAATGGCCTGGCTTCTTCTGATGGTTACCTCTGTGTCTCCCCTGTTCTCTTTTCTTTTTACTGCATTTTGAAAATAAAAGTATGTTTTACTGTTGTCTATATTCTGTCCCTATAGATTTTTTTGTCAAGTGCTTTTAACAGCCTATTTAAATGATTTATGAATTATGGCTTTGATCGCAGCCCTTAGAAGAGAAATATGTGACACATTATGGTCCATGTATCTTCCTAAATAGGAAAGGCTTCTGGATGGGCTATATGGAGTTTTCCTATTTCAGATTGTCTGAACTGCTTCAAAACACATCATCTTAACTCCAATCTTGAAAAATTACTTTCCTCTTAGGCGATAAATGTATTTCAAATCTTTCATCTTAATCCTATTTTCTAGAAGACAAGCTTTCTTAATTAAGACATTAAATCTTTCATCATCAATAGTGTGTCTTGTTTTATTATTTTTCTTTGAATACCTTCATTTGTGCAGATGCCTTGTGACAATGAAGTTGATTGGAACTATGGTTAGATATTCTGTCAATTCTGTATGACCTGTGTCTTAACCTCATTCATCCGCTTTCTTTGGGAAATCTATTTTGCCACTGGGAGTGACTAACTTGGAGATGTTCCAGTCTGGCTCATTTTTAAAGGAATATCTAACTATTCTTTTCTGCTCTATTTTCTAGACATAATATAGTACCACAAAACAAACCATTATGCCTTTACATAGGAACTGATTCAATCATGCTTCTGTGATTGTTGAGACTTATCTTCTTGAGGTAATTTTCTTTAATAATAACACTGTGCTCAACTTGTGTGGACCTGGCCTTGGTGTTTTCCACGTTCAATTAGTTTGTGTAGGCATCTGTAGATCATTCTTTTACAATACCCCTATCATTCCAGTGGTCTCTTTTTAGGCTCCTGTGTTAGAAATTAAATTGGATTCATTAATGCCAAGAAATTAAAGCCATCCTATATGTCTTCGGTCAGGTGAACACAGCAATCATAATGACAGAAACTCTGGTCTTGAATCTTATGGTCTTACCTTGAAGAGATTCCTCATCCATTTAGTTTAATATCATGGAAACTATGCAACAAATTCTTAGTTGAACTTCAGTTTAGATCATATGAACATTATCAAAGGGCTAGACCCTTGGATTGCATCCTGCATCAAAACAAGCTATCTTTTCTGTCTAATTTCTTCACTACAGACATTTTCACATTCAGTCACACAAAATTCACCTGAAACGTCAGCACAGTTTATTAATGCGCATCTTTTTGATGCAGCCTAGTTTTGCATTGGGTTCCTGAAAACATTTTTCATTTTCAAATTAGCAATAGGCAGCCAATAAGAAATACTTACAGTTTATAGTCTAAATTCCATATGTTCTATTTCCATATTTAAAAACCACTTAGCTCAATTTTTGTTCTTTTACTGTAACTTTAAGTGTAAAATTGTAACTTCTTTATTGGGTAGCCAAAAATCTTAATGTGTTTATTGGAAAATGGGCAATTGCATCATTAATCTTTATGACCTTTACATATTTAAAATGTGAGATGATTCAAGTTTCTAAGATTTCATAATCATCTCTGAAAATAACAGCCATAATTGACTATGTTTTCTACAATACGAAAAAGTCAGACAATGCTTATTATCTAATACCAATGGCACATCATTACAAGTTATTAAAAGTAGCTAAGCCAAGTAATCAATGATTCAATATGTAAAAACATAGGGAAAACTTCATAGATAGTTTCAAGATGCTATTGTATGCTGAATTTGAATTTATTCATAGAATTATATAAATATCAATACATCAAGAAAAATACATGTAGAGTAGCCTTGCTTTCTCTAATTCATGGAGACTTCTTTATATGAACTTGATAAATTTTTCTTTGGTGTCATCTTGAATTTTATAAAGACATTTTTTAAAATGTATCCAACACTAATTTTGAAGCTGGGGATGTTGCTAACTCTATCATTAATTTGAATTTAGTAACTTCCTGGCAGCTTTGCATAGTTTTATATTGCAAAGTATGTATATGTATATACATATATATATATATATATATATATATATATATATATCTGATAAACAAAAGAATTGGAAATTGAAATACCCTGATTTAAAAATCAACGATTTGGTAGTTTGTTTGTCTGTATATACAAATAAGCTTTGGTAATCTAAAAGTTATTTTGAATTATACTGTCTGCTAGCATATTTTCTGTGCAAAGAGTTTTGTTTTTCATGTATTTCCCTAGACCAGTGGTTCTCAATATTTTTAGTGCTGCAACCTCTTAATACAGTTCTTCATGTTGCAGTGACCCACAATCATAAAATTATTTGGTTGGAACTTTGTAACTCTGGTCTTGCTACTGTTATGAATTATGATGTAAATATCAGTTATGCAGCAGATCTGATATGTGGCCCCTAGAGGATCTGTGATCAACAACTTTAGAACTACTGCCCTGGACAGAAGCAACACTGGCTTCTATTTTAAGCAGAAACTGGTCTTCAGTACCACATATTTTCTTTAAATAGTTCCTACTTCATAACTTATATTTCACATTTCTCTATTTCTAAGCTATACCTTGATAAAATTATAGCTCTATTACACATTACTGCATCTTGACTGAGATAAAACTGGCAGATATTAATGTTCTGCCCATAAGACAGAATTGTCTACTTCAAGAATATTTGGCCAGGCAGTTTTCTGAGTCACCTGGATTTCACATCCTGTAGGCAGGATCTTACCAGGAAATTTGGGAAGTATAAGAGTTTTTACCTTTGATTTTCCTGTAGTTTTGAAAGTGGACTTTATAGGCCCAGTGAAGATACATAATATAATTGATACCAATGGAAAACAATGACGAAACAGCAAGAAAAAATATTTAAAAATTTAATAATGAATTCTAAAGTTAGAAATGAACATTGATTATTGGCTTATCTCTTCAATTGTGCCATTTATACAACCCACTATTGGGTTCCAAAATCAATAGTAAAAACTTCCTGTTATAACAATAATGAATGTTCCATAATGAATGAGGTAAGTATCCCTTTCATACCACATGCTGGGCTATGTATACAGGTGAAGACCTTGGCCAGGCTTACACAGCAAGACACCAGAGGCTCTAAGCAAGGTACCTGGAATACCCACATTTTGTTCCAGGGTTTAAGAGATACAACACACCCTTGCTTTCTCTCTTGGCAGTGTTCAACACTTTAAATTGAGGAGTCATTCCTTCTGAGCCCATTTAACTATCCCTGACAGTGCTGGGCATAAAAGGGTGCTTCTTCATCCTTCTCACATATGGTGCCTTTATCTGTTGCATACCTAAAGAGGAATCTAATTGACCTGGCTGCTTAATATCAAAAATGCCAGAACATATCTCTTTCAGCACCTAAGTCCTTCATAACCTCTTTCTCCTAGGTAATTCCCAGTTGTTCCCTCCTCCACTTCCCCAATTCCCTCCCAAGTAAGATACGGGATTTTTTTTTCTCTTGCTCTCTCTCTCACTTTCTCTTTTCTGTATCTCTCGGAAATCAGACAGGAGTTCAGAGCACTTTCACTACCTTTTATGAGGTAGATTGTGATGTCATAGATGGGGGCAGGGCTAGTCAACTTTCTACCCACCTCCCAACCTGTGCTGAGGGAGCTCCAATCGGGAGTGGAAGCAGTGACTCCTCCATGGTAAGTAACTTCACTTTATAATCTAATATCTCTTGCTGTAATTATTAATCTGAAGATGAGTGGGGTGGGCTAGAATTCCAGACAAATGATCATATGCAAGCTAAAAGCTCTGTACTTAATCGACTTTGGGCAAAGGCCAAATTTGTTTTTGACAAGAACTAGGAATTTCAGAGCAGAGGTTAACTTCAACTGTGATCCAGACTTGAGAAGCATACATGGTGTTGTCATTGTTTTTAAGTCATTCATTGCACTGGGCCTAAAAGTTACCTCAAGTGTGAAATGTGTAGAGTCCATTCTACCATCTCTGTGTATTCCCTGAAGGCAGCTTGTCAAGTTTGTTTTTTTTTTTTTAAGAAAATTTCAGGGTTATGAAATGTCCTTTATTGTCATTGGCCTTTAGATGTACTTATTGAGCACTTTTAAAATCACAAGGATAAAAAGTAAAGAAACTGAATTTTCAACATGCTTGATTTAGATATAAGAAAATGAAAGCTACCTTTTGCCCTGACAAAAGTGATTTTATAAATGAAAAAGGTCACCACTTTTGCAAGTTTAGAACTTGCCATTTTTAAGGGGTCACAACCAAATATATTGTTTTTATATACTACTGTTGTTGTTAAGTGTTGTAACATCACTGTCTTATGGGGTTACTTGGTGGCTAAGATGTGTGGAAAGCTATCATTCTTTGAGTTTCTGAAGCTGATAAGTTCCTTATATGCCTTACTATTTAGAGAGAAAAGATGAAGAGGAGTGAACCTTTCTCTGGCTTCCTTCCTTGCTCTCTCCTGGGTACTTATTAAAATGCTGGAGCTGGAGGCTTTTGTCTGAGAGGGCAAAGGGGCTTTCCAAATGCACTACACCGTTTAAGAGATGTGGAAGGACTAGGATGGATGTTTTTTTTTCTTTTCCCTTCTTTTTTAGTGAACATCAGAACATGAAGGCCTCTTGGAATGAGATGAACACATTTAGATATGGATTATAAAATATATGAAGAGACTATCATTTATGCTTTTCAAATTATAGAGCCTTAATTAGGCATTTATTCATACACATTGGTAGTGACAAAATGGGGACAAGTTCAAATGGAGATCATTTTTTGTTTTGCTTTGTTTTATGAAACGTCTATAGATCTCAGGGTGACCTCCATAGTGTTATATAGCTAAGAATAACCTTGGATTTCTGATTCTCTACCTTCTGAGTGCTGTGATTATAGATGTACACAGTCATATCAAGTTTGTTGTGGTGCTGAGGATTGATCCCAGGCCCTCGTGCATCCTTAACAAGCACTCTACCTGAACCATAACCACAACCTAAGAAGACATAGTTCTCACTAACAGTTTCTCTGTTTTGTGTAGAACCTATGCTATCCTATAACAAATTTGCAGCCCTTTAATTTTTAGTAAGCACTAAACTGTTTTCATACATCAGAACATGAAGGCCTCTTGGAATGAGATGGACACGTTTAGATATGGATTATAAAATAATACGAAGAGGCTATCATTCATGTTTTTTCAAATTATATGGCTTGGTGTTTCTAGAGTTATTTTCTTTTTTAGATGTCAAGTCTAAAGGATTGACAATAGTTTTAGACCTTTTAGACTTGGTGAAGAAAACTAGGACCATCTTAGCCACCAGTAAGATTTGGGTGGTAATCCCAAGCAGTCAAGCTAAAACTATGCACACGAGATTGCTAAAGTCTTAAAGGTTTACCTATCGCCATCAAATCTCTCAGTAAAAGCATCATATTCCTAAATCCCAGGTAGGGGCAGTGTTTCTGTGTTAGAAAAATGGGATGTATACTCATAGTTCAAGTTGTTAATGTCTTTTATCAACCCTTCACACAGCTGCCAGGTAAGAAATGGCAATATTTTCCAAACTATTGGAACACACTCATCTTTAAACTTCGTGAGTTGGGAGTGGTTGTGCTGTACGCTTGTGCAATCTCAGAGAGTCTCTCGTGGAATGTGTCATGCATGCACCTGTTGTTTTTCATGTGCATGTTCCATCTATAGTGATGTTTAGTGTTCATGTATTTTATATTAATTAAAATTATAGTTTTAAAATACACACCCATGATATATTCTAAAGAAGTTAGTGTATTATAACAGGAGTTATACTTGATGAAGATCTGTCATTGATGTATTGATTCTTTTCCTGTCTTTGACTGGTTAGGGTTATACAAAGTCAGTGATAAAGATTTTGGGGAGATCTGCTTTTATATGTATAAAGTAGGTAAATGGTCTATAAATCATGCAGTTTCATGTATCTATACTCAAAAATTCTGTATTTTTATGATTTTTTGAACTAATGGTAGCCCAAGTGAAGATTGAATAGTTGACAAAATAGTTTTTATGTTGGATATATATCTAATTCTTAAAAAGTTTATTCAAAAATAGGTTTTAAAATATACTGTCCATCTGGTGTAGTATTTCTGGTTAATACTATATATAAATAGTTCATGTTCTTTGACATGTAACCGTCACTTGAGTAACTTGTTCTCTACAATACACTTAGTTCTGAATGAATTGAAATGGAGGAAAAATAGTAGCATGGTAATGGCTGTGATACTTTGAAACAGCGGTTTGTTTAGAAGTTAACACGTGTATGTTTTTAGAATTGCAAATTTGTTTGATGCTAAAATATACATATCTACTAAATGCTACGTAGAAAAAATCTCATTGAACTCTGCAAAGTTCAAGATTACTTCTGCAATATTTTAGGACAAAAACTTGTCGTGGATAAGTACTGATGAGTAGAGAATTGGAAGTTATGAGCTGTATAGGAGATAAAAGTACTCCTTACTAGAATCTTGGGGAATGTCCAACTATGGGTAATTCTAAAAACTTGCCAAGTGACAACTTGGAAGTTAACAAAGTAGGTGCTTAAGCAACTAAAAATATTCCTATGAGCTCCTAAGATAAGGACCTAACTTAGTTTATTCAGTAAAAGTATTTTTGTTTCCTAATGTTCAAGAATTTACTATCTCAGGAACTAACTACCTTTACAGTGTAAACTTGTTTGAGAAGAACAAACTCAGAATCAAGTGTTATGGAATGACTTTGTAAGAAGTGGAAGCTTTAGTAGTCTTGGAAGGGCATTGTAGATTTGCAATGATATACATGAGTATTCCAGAGAAGAAGGTAGGTCTTCAAAAGAAAAAACAAACATTAATGGACTTCAGGGTATGCTGTATTCAGATGTGTTTTGTATCAAAATTAAAGTCACTACTTTTAATGTATGTCTTGTATTTTTACTGAATCATTCCTGACTTAATTGTATGTTTAGTTTATAACATACTCCACTAAGAGAAATTAAGAAGCCCACAATTGTCTTCTATGAAGATAAAACTAGATAGCCAGTTACATAGTTACAAAATGCCATGTGGCCATGCCCAGCCACAACTGTGGAAGACAGTTGAGGGAAAGGGTGAGCCCCAAGACTAATAGGATCTCTGGTAAGAATAAAGGGAAATTTTTTCTGGAGCTATCCTTGGCAGGTGTAGAAGTGTCAGATGATGATGGGAAGTCCCCAAGCCAATGAGGCTCTGTACTGAGGGTTGCTTTGTAAGATAAAAAGAAGCATTTTATGTATGATGCAAGAATCATGTCAGATTCTCTGGCCTAGAGAAGCCACAACTGATAAAGTTTAAATACTAAGTAAAACTGGGTGTCACTGTGTAATCTCTTCCTTAATACTCTTAGAAAGAGATAATTGATTTAGGTATGATTTACACAAGTGGACAAACAAATTAGCCCAAAGCCCCAGTGGTGTGGATTCACTGACGCTTTGCAGTGTGCAATCTGTCTCATTTTCTTGTCATCTAAATTTGTTGAAGATACTATTTTGACCTTTATAACAGACTCGATTTCCATGAATAGAACTACCCTGCAGCCTAGCCCCTCTCCCAGATTTTCAGGGCTTTGTAACTAAATAAGGATTTGGCTCACACCAATTCTGTGAAATGCTTTTTACTTTCCTTTCTTAATGTGACATCAAAATTACCTTTTAGATGTTTATTATCTCAGGAAATCATTTTCCCCCCACAGGCTCAACATGACTATGTGAGAACACTGAAGTTTACTGATGAAAAGCGGCTTTCCAAAGCCAAAAATAAATCGTTAGTACTAATTGTTCAATACAAAGTTCAAATGGAACTTGAATTATTTTTCAAAGACATTATACCTCATTAGAGGAGATAGTGATACGGGAACTACTTGTTCCAAAATTAGTTGACATTGTTCTTTTTCATCAGGTCTAAGCAACCATCCTTCTAAATTATTCTAGAAATAATCAGATCTGTAAATGAGTACATACTGAATATGTATATGATGCCTATTAGAGGTAGTATAGAGACATAGATGAAATTATCATGGAAGACAGATACCTAAAGAAGTAACACTGATACATTATAATAACCTCCCTGAAAGAAGTATAGTACAAGGTAATTTAACATTGATGGAAAAAGGACAATGGAGTATATGTGTATGTATGTATGTATATATATATATACACATATATGCATGTATATATGTGTATGTATAAATTATATATGTATATGTACATATATGTATTCTTTGCATATATATGTATATATATATATATGTGTATACTTTACATATATAAAATTGCTATAAAATACAAATTTTCAAGGAAGAAGAGAAAGTATAATATCTCAGAAGAGAAAACAGTAGAAAAAACATACTATTCTTGTATATGTCCATTTTAGACTGACTGGACCAAATGTCAAAGAAACGTAGAAAGTTTTTACTACTTCTGTTATTCAACCAATGTCCCTTTATTCATTTTAGTGACCAGAACATCTGCAAAAAAAACTCAGCTTTGGAATAGGATGAGGCTATGAAAATGCAGAACCTGGGCAAAACTGCAGAGTTCTTGAATAAAGATGATAGAGTAGGATCTTAGAATATCTAATTAACTACCTACTTCTTAATGCATGCCAGGTGATTCACTTTCACACCTCTGTTTCAAAATCTGCAAAGTAACACACTGACTCATCTTTCTGTTCTTGGAAGAAGTTTGAGATCAAGAAAATTGCACATCAGGAGAATTAAGTATTTAGGGAAACTGGGAGTTAAAGGTAACTTTATTAGTTAAGGTTTCATTGCTGCAACCAAATGCCTTGAAAGACCAATTCACCATTATATTGGTTCATCCCTGATCACTTGAATCTGTTTCAGGGCCCAGGTTGAGGTAGAGGATTATGGCAGCCGGAAGCATGTACCAAAGGCTGCTCCCCTTAAAAGACAGCCACTCCCACAAGCCCCTAGCCTGGGGGTTGACTTTTGTTATAGGCCTATATTCCTACTGCTTGTCACTTTCCCAATAATACCACTATATTATAAATCCATGAAGGAAACAATCCACCAATTATGTCAGTGCATTTAGGATTCTAATCATTTTTCCAAAGCCATCGTCTGGCAGCTAACCCACTGAGTCATGAACCGGAGGGGGACATTTCACATTCAAGCTGAAGCAGTCATACATGACTGTTCCATGAATATTTATTTAATCTCTGGCTAAGCATTAAAAAACAATTACAAGAATGACGGTCAGTAATCTAAAGATTTAGTAAATCTTAACCTTAAAGGAAGAATGTGGAACTGTAGAGATCTGAGAGATACACTTCAATTTTTTCTCATGTCTCAACATGAAAAGTTAATGAAGAAAAAAATTAAGTGGCTCTCTATCTTCAATGCTGGGCAAGATGTGTATATTTATGTGGGTGTTTGAGGTGGGAAAGGAACAGGATACTATTGAGAAGAAATAGAAGAAAAGGAACAATTCAGAGAAATATTAATTTCTAGAACATTATCGACAGAACTGTATTCCCATCTTAAGTAGGGTGAAAATGTGTATTTATGCTGCTGAAATGAAACCTGGAAGGTCTATATTAAGATAGTAGTTCATAACTATATTTTGAATCAACAATCAACTAGACGTGTTAAATATTTTCTCTATTTTCTTGTCATGAATAATAGCTGTTACCCTACACTGATAAGTCTGTGAAGTAATCTAGAGAAGTGCACAAATACAGGAAGAAGAGATATGAGAGAAACTCCACATTTTTCATCCTCCCAAAAAGGCTACAGTCTTTTGATGGCATAGGTGTCCATTTGTTCCTTTTCATTATGTCTGCCCCAGTCAAGCTTTTGCGCATTTCCAGAGCTGAGCAACCATCCCAGGGCTCTGCTTCATAAAGATGGTACATCTTTGGAGGTTTGGAGGAGTCAGAGAGGTAGTGCATGAAATCAGGGACAACAATGACTCCAATAAAAGAGGAAAGAATTGTTTTGCACATTTAATACCATAGACACAAAACATTAGCTATTCACATAGGAGATGCTCATATTTTTGTTCCTCCCATTCTGAAACTGAAGTTTGGAAAACAACTATGGATCAGGATTCAGTTCCTGAATGCTCTTGACATAGATAGATTTGGACTATAGAAAGAAGAGCATGGACCAGCTCAAGGGTAAGATAAAACCCTCCTAGGATATAAAAGCAGCCTGAGACTCCTAAATAGGAAGACTCTTATTTTTTTAATACTTTGGTAAATCTTGAACAATCCAGATAACCCTTTGATATGAGGCTTGTTGTGGTTTGCCTTTGTGGAGTGTTTATTACCATCTCCGATCTCTGTCCTAGATGTCTACAACCACTCATTACTAGTCAGTGAAAATTGCCTCTGGAAGAGAACCATAGGACTAGTTGCCATGTTGATCTTTTACCCAGAATACAACACAATGCTTCAAGATTTACTTATTACCCCTCAGTGTTGGTATGGCACTAGGACATAATGGTGTATGCTGCTAAAAGAAAGACTGTTAAGGACAATTGAAGTCATTTACTCATCACCTTATATCCTTCCTAGTTGAACCAGATCCCCCTAACTTAGATTTCTGGACTCTCTGTTCCCAAAGACAATTACGTGTTCCAGTGAGAATAGGGAAAATGAGTTTTAAGTAAGATAAAATGGCTTAAATTTATTACTTTGTATAAACAAGAGATTAAATCAATTCCATTGTGTTTGTGACATTAAAAACTTGAAAGTTTCTATCTTCAATGCTATGATACAGATAATTTATTTAATTTTTAAGTACTATGAAAACAATAGAATTATTGTATTGTTTATTCATTCTGTACATTGTGAAACCTTGATATAGTGGGAACAGATAAATACATGTTCAAGATGAAAGGAAAAGGAAAGGTGATATATTATATTCCTTCCTTTTTAATTTTTTTTATTTCTACACTCCAGATTTTATTCCATTCCCAGTCCACCCTCCAACTCATACCTCCTTCCAACCTCCCCTCTACACGAGAATGTTCCCAGCCATCACCCCACCAGACCTCTAAATTTCCTGGGGCCTCCAATCTTTTGAGGGTTAGGTGCATCTTCTCTGACTAAACCCAGACCTAGGAGTCCTCTGCTGTATATGTGTCAGAGGCTTCCTCTCAGCTGGTGTATGCTGCGTGATTGATGGTCCAGTGTCTGAGAGATCTCGGGCATCCAGGTTAATTGTGACTGCTGGTCCTCCTAAAGGGTTGTCCTCCTCCTCAGCTTCCTCCAGGTTTTCCCTAATTCAACAGAGGTGTCAGCAACTTCTGATTATTGGCTGGGTGCACATATCTACATCTGACTCTTTCAGCTTCCTGTTGGGTCTTTTGGAGGGCAGTCATAATAGATCCCTTTTTGTGACGGCCCCGTAACCTCAGTAATGCTGTCAGGTCCCGGGGCCTCCCCTTGAGTTGGATGCAACATTGGGCCTGCTGCTGGACCTTCTTTTCCTCGTGTTCTTCTCCATTTCCATCCCTGCATTTCTTCCAGACAAGAAGAATTATGGGTCAGAGTTTAGATTGTAGGATAGCCACCCCATCCCTCACTTGATGCCCTGTCTTTCTGCTGGAGGTGGGCTCAACAAGTTCCCTCTCCCCACTGTAGGGCATTTGATCTAACCCCTCACCCCTGATTCCTGAGAGATTCTCACTTCCCAGTTCTCTGGTACATTCTGGAAGGTCCTCCTTACCTCCTTCCTCCCAAGGTTGCCTGTTCCCATTCCTTCTGCTGGTCCTCAGAGCTTCAGTCTTTTTTCCCCAAGCATTACCAGATCATGTTCCCCTCTCCGCACGCCCCCATTCCCTTTCCCTAGCCTATCACTCCCTCTCTCCCTCTACCCTTGTGAGACTGAGCCATCCTCACTTGTGCCCTTCAGCTTGTTGACCTTTCTGAATTCTCTGGGCTGTACCTTGTGTATTCTATACTTTTGTTTCTGGCTAATAATCACTTATTAGTGAGGACATACTGTGCATTTCTTTTTTGGTGTGAGTTACAACACTCAGGATATTTTCTAGTTCCATCCATTCACCTGCAAAACTTAGAATATCCTTGCTCTTAGTAGCTGAGTAGGATTCCATTGTGTAAATGAACCACATTTTCTGTGTCTGCTATATTCCTTTCTTAAAATATTAGTTTTAATAATGTCTAGCACTTTAGTGTAATGGTTATGTTGACATTCCCAATGGTGTTCTCTTTAAGATATTTATAACTAGCAAATTCCATAGTTTATGTTTGTTCTAGGTGAGCCATGAAAATAGTGGTTTTTAAGGTCAAGGAATGACTATGTTTTAGAGTTCAGAATTATAACAAAGTCACAATGTTTTTGCAGGTGAAACCCCAGATATGACAGACATTACTCAGTGAGGTACCAAAAGTTGACATACTAAGCCTTTGTCTTGCCTTTTTTTTCTCTTGGGAAAAAATGAGAGGACATTAGGATTTGTAATACATATATATCAATATTAAATGTAATATAATACACCATTTTTCCTATGCTAAAATCAAGCTGCACCCTTTAATGTTTATCTTTGTTCCTTGGTTAACATTTGTGGTCATCTTAAAATTAAAGTGTTATTTTCCCCCAATAAGTTATCAAGTTTCATAGGTTTCTAGCTTCCTTTTAAGAGAAACTCTGATATATTTTTCTCTGATTTTTGGCAATACTGTTATGCATTTCCTGTCCTTTGAGGAGCCTGTTCTCTTTAATCTGTGTATTATGAAAGTTTCTTGTATAGCTCAGTCTCTTTTGAGAGGATACAGACAATATTTTGTCCATCCATAGAGATACTTTGTTGGACCAAAAATATTTCGAGTTTTAGATGGAAGGGAACCCTCAGGTGTTTTTGCTACATTTTCAATAAAGTGCATTCACTGCAGGAGAACAGGACTAGAAGGTTTTCAAACTAGGCCAAGCCCTGGCAGGCACTTATACGAGGAAGCATCATGAGCTTCTAAAGAGAACCACCTTAGATGCCTTTTATGTCTTCTTTTAGTTAAAGGCATTTGAAACTGTGGTTCATTGCTAAGTGCACAATTCATAAGACAAAGAGAAGCATCTGCATCTCAGATAATTGTCTCTTGTGTTATAAGTTCCTCTTCAGTTTCATTCTCATATGAATGGGAAGGTAAAACAATTCAGTATTACACTTTTTTAAAATTAAGATTAATGCAAAAAAAACTAATAAGTTGGTCCATGGGGGCATATACCAACTTGAGGAAATATCTAACAAAGTAGACCAGCAGAGAAAAATACTCATCATGTTTTAGTTGCCACCTCATTCCTCAGTTTAAGGGAAATTGAAACAACCAAGAATCCATCAACCAAGCTGACTGACAAGCATCCAAGTATTATTAAGACCTACTCTCAATGTGTTTCATGTGTTGAAAACCCTGTGGAGAACACACCAGTAAGGGGCAAGAAGGTACTTGTATATAAGGAGACAGACTAGCAGCTGTGGAGACAAGACTCAGAGTGCTTTGGAGTAAAAGGGAGCAAATATATCTAGCTCTTCATCTGTCTGGGGCATGGAGTGCAGCAGTACTGATACAGACTCATGAAAGAGAGATTAATGAATGAGCTGTTAGTTCCTATGGCAAGCATGACCTTTCTTCAATTTATTCTTAGAATTTGTTCATTTATTTTCTACCCCTTAAAATGTGTTTCCTCTATGGTTTTCTTTGCCAGTATTTCCTGGGTATTCTGCAAAATGAAAAGTTGAGGTTGTAACTAGGCCACCCCACAATTAGAACCATGAAATGGGGACCCATGTACCTTGCCAGTACCACTGATGTCCAATTACTTGAAACATCTGTTGGAATACCTGCTACCATACATGTTCTTGTATCCAGCTGTTCTTAAACTTATGAGAGATTAGAAAATAATTGCTTAGAGCCACACACTCCTTTTCAACTTTAAAAAGCGTGTTTTAAGTTTTTCTTTACCTACTAAGGCTTATTTCATATAACATTTTAATGATATAGTGATAAACTTCAGTTTACACTTGAAGAAGTAGAGACTTACAGTAGTGACTATCCATCCTTTCATAGGCAGTACATGACCCATATGTAGTTTCTCTCAATGGAGAGTTTTGTGTTTTATGAAATGTGAGCATAGTTCAGGAGCGTCTCTGTTCTGCAGAGCAGTACTGTATATAATATAGGAAATGCCACACGTCAGCTGTGGTAATGAAGATAATTGCCATAGTTCATGCTGTGTCATTTCTATCTCATGGTGTCTTGTAAACGACAAGTTGAAAGGCTAAGTAAAAACTGGAAATTGTTAAGATCTTTTCTCCCTATAGCTTTTTGGTATACAGGAAGTGGTATGAATGAAATTTTCAGATGTGAAAAATTAGAAGAAAAATTAGTTTTCTTTGACTATGTAGAGCCTTTGTTGGAGGACTACAGTTGCTAGAAGGAAAATCAGAGCCAGGGATGATGTACCTATCACTCTATTGGTGCACAGCTTTCATGAACTATGATAACAAGCATTTGTGTGATGTGGCTTCCTTTTGTGTGACCCTGATAACTTCTTGGTCATATGACTCATGTTTGTGAGCGATTAGAATGTTTCACAGGGGCTGTTAACTCCAAGATTGCTGGTCCAATATTCAGAAAGGTAGAAAGTAAACTAGGAGGACCCTAGAATGGATTCCCCTCTTTAGAGAAGAGTGTATAACAGTGGAAGGAATCCCCCATCCAAAATGTTAAATTTTCTCTATTTTAGTTTTCTCATATGTAGATAAGAGGATGCTCATATATACTTGTTTTGAAGATAAGAGAAATTTTATGTGGTGGTAACATGATGCCTAGCAACCAGACCTCAGTGCCTTGTTGATATTAATACTCTCAATAGTCATTCTTTTACTTATAAAAATGTTTTATGAACAAAAGGCTGGTTTTGAAATATACTGAGTACAGTGATGGAAGAGGTCACATAACCAGTGTATACTTCAGCTTGGCTCAACATAAATTTGTCAATTATGTACATTTCTACTGTTCTGATAGACTCATGCTTTTGTCTTTACTTCCCTGGGAGGATGATGGGGTAGAAGGAATGCATTCTAGGCTACGAATTGTGTTTTAACTCTATGCGTGTCTTTTCATTTTTGTTTCCAAGTCCATAATGTCACAACTCAGTAAGTAAGTAGCAGATTTGTGGGGAAACGTGAGTAAGATAAAGTACAAGCTAGCTTACAGGAGTATGGACAATATGTATAAGAGAAAAAGACAACTGACTGAGGCCACTAGTGGTGTTAGTGTGCCAAAACTTAGAAACTAGTTCTAGTTTAGCTTCCACCATGATATCAATATTTGTATTTGCTTTGAATTTCATGGACACTGAGACGGAATGCCACTGGAGAGGAATGATGAGAGAAATAACAGGCTGCGTTCATCTAAGAGGATAGTTCTGACTTGTATTTCAGTAGGGAAATGGGTAAGGAATGGGAAGCAAGGAGAGTAGGTAGAGAACATATGAAAAAAAAAACTAGCAACAATGTCTTAGAAGCTGGTGAATGATGAGATAGAAGAAGGTGAGATGGGGTCAAGCAACAAGTGTACTAAAGTTGTGATGGCAAGAGATGAATATGAAATGCTGAGTCAGAGAAAGCAAAGTGCAGCAAAGACTCAGAATACGTCCTCTAAGTGGTATGAAGAAGGAATCGGCTTCTCTCTCCTGATGACTGGGAGTGAGAGCTTTGTGGGAGGAATGGCTTTGTGTAAGAGTGGAGTGATTCACAGAGCTTCTAGCTAGGAGATTTAGAAGATGGAAAATCCTCAATAATAAAACATCTTCAAAAGACTGAATTATTCTCTAAATGCCAACAAATCTTCAAAAAGGTATCTCAAGAATCTGAAGAGTAAACAATATAGAAATGAACTGAGTTTTTGAAATGCCACAAAATTATATTCCTAGGTCAAGATGAAGTCCATAGCCAAACCTTTGACAGATGTATATAGTGATACCATAGAAGTGGATGGATTGCCAGTTCATTAGTGGAAAAATCCATGCCTGGTACGAAGGCACATGTTTATAGGCAATTTTTCTGTATCTACTCAAAGTGGACAGAAAAATGTGCTCAATTATAAAAAGCTATGGTTAAGCTGCTCAAACTTAAAACTAATTTAATTAAAATTGCTGGGTATTATTAAACCATGCATAATACTGAGGGCCTCTTTTGAACACTTGAATGATGGAACTTTCTTTTTGTCTTAATTTTCATTTCTATAATGAAAAAAGATGAAATCTTAGGTTAAATGTACTGAATTATTTTGTATAGCTATAGATGTGTCTGACATTTCACTTGACTATTTTTTAGTATTTTATAGAAAAGAGCATTACTCATAAGTTATATAAGAAGATAATTATGATATTGGAGAAAATGATAATATACTGTAGTAGCAGTCCCACTTAATGACAACAGAGATGTCTCAGGTAGACACCTGAAACTGTAGGCATAAGGACCCCTATATGGTATAGTCAATCAGTCTCAGCTATGGAGAAGATACTGGTCATGGTTCGCTTCATTTATTGAGAAAGGTAATGATACAAGATTTCATCATGCCTAGGAATGGTACACAAATTCAAACTTGAGTTTTATTATTGGAACATTCTATTTAGTAATTCCAGACTTAGATTGTCTTTGGATCACTAAAAGTGATAGGCATAAAGCCACAAATACGAAAGGTTTTGTTGCCAGGTTGGGGATTTAGCTCAGTGATAGAGTGCTTTCCTGGCAAGCGCAAGGCCCTGGGTTCGGTCCCCAGATCCGGAAAAAAAAAAGAAGGGTTTTGTTAATTGCAATTAAAACAGCTAACAGGAAACCAGCAAAGACTGCACTAAATATACTTGCATGGATAGAGAGCTGACAGCATACAGCAGAGGAAGTCAGAGACCATGTCCAGTATAGCGGGGAACTCTGAAGGAAGTGCATGTCTCATATGGGTACTAAGGACACTGCAGGCCAATTATCCTTGCTTGTGATGAAGATAGTCTAAAAGATATAGTTTCTCAATTTTGACTTTTCATAATCTTGGACTAAAAATGTTTTTATACCTTCTGTAGTTATTTTCTCTTTCCCATCTAATTTGCTTAGTAAATGGTATACCAGGAGAGGTAAATGGTATAAAATAATGGTAGAAAGTTGTTCATGAGACCTAATTTGATGAGATTATCAAGCTCCCTGTTATGATGTGTGTCTAAAAATTCATAGGTCATTTCTTCGGATGATGGATTTACTTCCTCGAGTCACCTGTCAGATGGAGGCCAACGATTTAGAAATCAATATGACATGAGATTCTGAAGGGTGGGATGAAGTAGGGAGTTATCAAGACAAAGAAAGTCAAGAAAAAATGGGAGAATTCCTAAGTACCTCTGACGTAATTATTGCTAATTTTCAAAGAGGAAAGCATCTGAAGTATAGCAAGAATCCCTTGTTGGGGTTGAGCAAAAATTATTGAGCCTTTACTGGTAGAGAAATAAAGATGGCTTTAAGCCATATTTAGTAAATTTGTTGACTGTAATTAAGCCTTCATGGGAGTCCCCAAGGTTTACTTACCTATAATTGAAAAAATGCAAATGAAGACAGTTAATCAGTGAACTGGCTGTCTATGAGGCACTACTACCTACCTAAATGAATTAAAAATTCAAGACACAAATATATCCAGTGGAAACTTACCTGGGTACCAAATGGTAAATTTCTCAGTGAGGCTTTGAAGATGTTTTCCTTAGCTTGTCTGAGGCTCAAGTGCCTTTCTGTTAAGATCTTTGCCAATTTAATCTTTAGCCACTGTGTACAGATTTTCTCAGGACTGGCTTTCAGTGTTGGTAGAGCACCAGCTGCCTCTCTGGCAGAACTCATGGAACCCCACAGAAGAAAATAACAGACGTCTTGGGCTCCATTCTATCATGAGTGATCCCCTACTTAAAATGAAAATATTTGTCAGGCAAGACTAAGTTATCAAAGAAAAAGATTACCCCTAGGGTAAACTAACTGCTCAAATGATATCTGATAGTACCTTAAGTGATAGCTATTAGAGTATGGTGCATATTGTAAGATATGTTGTACTTATATTTAAACAACAATTAACCAGGGATGTGTATTTTTACCTCAAACCCAATGCTTTAATATATGTTGCTAGATTTTTATCTTATTTAACAATAGTTCCTTATAATACTTGCACTTCTGTTAATACATATGTCTTCTCATTAACTATTTCATTAATTGGCATCTCATGATAAAGTGCCATTACTAAGAAGTGCACAATCTGTTCCTAAATATTAATCATTGGAACACAAAGTGGAGTGTGATATCGTTTAAATAAAATGTGTTTATCATGATCTTTTGGAGGATAGTGAAATAAAATATATTTAAGTTCATGTACAGATCAACATAATATAGGAGATTATTTATGTATACTGTAATGGTACCACACTGTCTTTGATAACTGTCAAAACGTGAACTCTTCGAGAAAGGAAGTAAATATGTTTCCTCTCCCTTTGTCATATAACCAGTTTCAAGGTACAAAAGTACTGAGATTGACAAATAATGTCTGCCTTGAACACCACAGGAGCAAGTGGTAAATTGCTAACTGTTTTTTGCCACTCTCTTAAACAAAAGAAATCCAGCTTCGCTAACTTTATCTCACTATTGATATATGAGGAGGTGAGTGGAAAGAGCAACAAAATGATAATGTACCACCACAGACATGTCATTTCCATTTATGCCAGTATAGGAACATCCTGAGATTGCTCACTAGGGGAAAGAAGGGACAAACCTAAACCTTTCTACCACATCTTTGTCTAAGTTATTTATTACTCCTGACTTGCTAGAGAGTTTTTAAATGTATTGATATAAATTCTAGAAAAGAAGAGACATATTTCAAGGTGTTTCAGATGTATCCTGGTTTCTAGGCAGATCAAATATCTCTTCAAATATCATGGATTTTAGTTTTTGAACATGAAATGTTCTTCTTGGCAGATAATAGTCCCTGTTGCTCTAGGTTTCTAGCTTTTCCATTTATTAACAGCAAAGCTTACTTCTAGCAAAATCTCCCCAAGCCAGTGAGAAATGGGTGACATTTTTGTGGGGGTGGGGTAGGTAATAGCTTTAATATAACTAAAAGAATGCTGTAGTTTTCTGAAAGCAGCAGCCTTATTTCTAATTATTCCTAATTTTTATCATAGTTTATTTCCCCCAAAATATGTAGGCTAGTGCCACTAAAACTACTTCCTACTCGGTGTTAAAGATATCTTATTTAGCCACTCAGAAATCTAGCAAGTGACTAAAATGGACTTCTGCCATATATGGAGAACCTATTCCCAGTTTTATATTCACTGTTATTACCTTGGAGTTGAAGTAATGAAAATAGAATAGTTTCAGCCTTGACATGAATGTTTGCTTTTTCTTAGGCAGCTAAACCTTCCATTGTCCTCAAGAATCCTTCTTTGTACTTATATTCCCAAAGCATGTTCTAAATGGTGTTGGCTTATTCATTTTTTTTCATTTGGCCAGTATTCCCCTTATTTTTAATTTAGAACAGTTTGCATTTCCATGGGCTGCAATCTATATCTATATATCTATATCTATATCTATATCTACATCTACATCTACATCTACATCTACATCTACATCTAGACAGATAGATAGACAGATAGATAGACAGATAGATAGATATTTCATCTCTTAACCATCATTTTTAAATGTGACCAAAAATGGTTCAAAACCATGTGCTACTTTCTTGGCCTTTATAAATGACATCCTGAAACATTCAACTTTTGTACCCCTCAGACCAATAAATTCTCCACTCTTTTTACATTTTTTATTTTTAGATACCGTTTTATTTTTGTTTCTTAAAGAACATGGTGAATCATAAACGGTTTTGTGTTCTATTGCTCAGACTTTAGCAAGCTCCCCATTGTTATGGAGAGCTAATTCCTTCATGATTCTCTAATCAACCAGTCTTTTTCTATTCAAATTAGCTCTTTCTTGATAATGTCATGTCTTAGATTAGTAAGAGAATACTGATGTTTATCTCGAAAGTCTTATGCTGGGAATTTTTAAGGAAATTTATTGGAATTTTTGGGTGTGTGGAGAGAAAAGCATATTTAGTAGTTCATTTTGCATTGTTTTATCTTGTTTTGTAAAAACACTAAATAAGAGAACTTGAATGAAGAAAATCACAAATGAGTATACATATATGTGGGAAATTAGGAAGAATTATTATAAAGTGTGTAGTTTTTCATTTATAGCTCCTGAAGTTTCACCCTGACATTTATCCCTAAGATAACTCCAGCTACATAAAACACATGCCTCCCTCTCAGTTAGCAAGTAATTAAACTCAGCAGCATAACACCTTAACCTTTCCTTTGTTCTCAGTTTTACCTACAAGCATCAATATAAAGTCAGGGGTAGTAGGAATTTGAGACTTGTTCCCCATTGAGAAGTTTAGGAATCCAGACACTACAGGAAGCCCTTGTCCTTGCCCCAACCCTCCCTATATGATTCCAAGGAAATCTTCTACCTCTGTGGTTCCTTGAGCACTTGGCAGCCTACTAAGTTACTCCTTATAGAAAATTAAGCCTTTAGAGTGTGTGTCATTTTTTTCTGGATTTTCCATTACATCTTACTATTTGTGTCTGAGTCTATTCCAGTCTCCAAAGTTGTCACTTAAGAGAAGTGGCTGGCATAGCATAGAAGAAATACCTGCATAGGAAAATGTACGGGTGGGAAAATGGAGAAAGAGCAGGCAGAGGGGAAAAAGGGATTTCAGCATTGCTTCCAAGAGTGTTAGTGAGTTGGGCATGTTCTTGAAATAGTGCATGTTCAGTGCAAACCCAGCTTTAGAGAAACAATTTATCAGTAGTGACTTGAGGTTTTAGGAGTTTTCTGGTAGGTAAGTCATTTCAAGCACATATCATGGCGTTTTACAGCTTTAAAGTCATAAAACATTAGATCACAGGACAACAATCAATGACGGGAAGACTTACATTCAGAAAAGCCTTCCATTAATTCAAAACACAAATGAGGACAGTGCCCAGGCAGACTATCACTATGTGACTTTGTGACGGAAGTTGTTTGGAGTTAAGAAAAATGGGAATGGTGGCAGGGTGTGTGGGGAAACAGGACAGAAAAGTGCCTCAGACACAGAATAATTCACCCTGATTTGCTTCACGGACTGTAATAGAACAAGATGTGAGGAAACATCTGTTGCCTTTTTTTAAAAATAGTACTTTGATATTTTGAAAGATTAGTGACAGAAGTAGGAGAATTCTAATTTCTATGACTAGGGACAACTGACACAGTGTAGAAAAGTGTGAGCCCCGTCCAGTTTGACAGTACCGTGGAGTGAGAGTGTTGGTCAGTGTGAGCAATGAGCACAGTGTGGGTTCTCATAAGGCTTCTTGAATTTAATCCCTGCTTATGGAATTATAGTGGGTCATGTGTGAATCTTAGAACTCACACATGGCAAGCTATATGGCCACTCCCTGGGATGAATCTCCATCTAAATTAATGTGGTCATGCGGCCTGATTTGTTAAATATAGGCTCATGTTTTTAAAATTAACTTTAAAAGAACAGTTTCTCTTAGACTAGCTACAAGGATCACCAACGTGAACAAAAGTGTCTTTAATGAAAGACTAGACTTTGCAGTAATAAGAAATGGCCACGTTGAATATTTGAGGAATGTTGATGGTGATGTTAGTTTTTGAGTCCAATTTAAAGAAAATGAGCTCCAAGTTTAGAACGGTAATTAGAATGGAGATCCACTTGAAGTTCTAACCAGTGGTTAGAGCTGGGTACTAAATGCACATAGGTTGCCCTGAATGTGACTTCAAGACTGTAATATGGCTACAGGTTGAGTTGCTGGGAACGTTAAGCACTGGATAGGAGTATTCAGGCTCAAAATGTCTACACAGAAAATAGTCAGACTTTTAAAAATAAGGTAAAAATCTAAAAAGCAGGTGAGATGGAGACGGCCATAAACTTTGTGATGATACTAACAGAGTTGAGAGGTATCAGGTTTCCAGGCCAGGCAGAGTAATTAGAGACTTTTTGATTCATCAGTAGTAGCTGATAAACAAGACCGCAGAGACTCTGTAGTGCTCCCAGGGAATACTGCTGTTCACGGGCTTTCAAACCTTGTCAAAAGCTACAATTGGTTTTAATCCCTAAGTGAAGTTTCCTCACCTATGCAACAATCATTACCACTTGAGAAATCTTGGAAATTGAATCACATAATTCAATTAACATGACTGAGGCAATGGCATGCACCTCCACATAAGTGCCCAATTAATGTCACTTATTATTATTAGAACTTCACTTACATATGTTAATTTACTCATCTTATTTGGAAATGACACTGCTAGAGTAAAATATCACAAAATAGAAAGCAATTATGTTAAATAGGTGTCCTTAAACCTTGCTAAAAGGAATCATGCCTCATGTCTTTACTCTTTCTAATATCTTTTGGGGATTAACATTTTAGTTAAAACTTTCCAGATAGAAGGTACTTTGGAACAAGCATAAATATAACCCGTCTATTCAAAATGTAAAGAAAAATAACCTATGGTGAAAATAGCCAAGAAGTAGAAGTGGATCTAAAGCAAAAGACACAATATACCTTTGGAATTCAACTTTTGCTTTGTATTCATTTTTTTATTTAGTTTATTGTATTTGTGTAATTTTGTTCAGGGATAGTTGTCTAGGTCTCTCTCCCAATATCTCCCTTAGCAGGTGGTTTGAGAAAAATCACTAGGTTTATATCTCAGAGCCTTCACACTCTCAACAATATATGAGGTTTTCTCACAGGACTCCTGTGTCAGGCTGGGAGACAAAATGGGTTTTGAAGAAGAGACAGGCTCTCTCCTAGCTTTGCTAAAGTATTAGATACCATCTATCTAAAAATGGGATCTATGGCAGAAATCTCCAAACTACTTGTATCTTTTTATTCAGATCCGTTTTATTCCCCAAGACTCATTCTTTAATATATTTGATATTATAATAGGCATATCATGCCCTTTTGTACTAATCATATCTAACCCCCCCAAATCAGTCTTATCACTTTCATATAACTTCTCTTTCTAATTTACCCAGAACACAGAATGGAATTCACTAACTCTATGAATATGTACCACTTATTTTTGAATCCTGAAAAACTGATGTGGAAATGATCATAGTTCCCATTTAGGGGCATGGGAGAACAATCTTTCCAGCTTGCACAGTAATCATGAAGGATGTATTCTAATTGGTCCAGCAGGTTGCTGTCTCTCTTTTTTTTTTCCTTTTTCTTTTTGGAGCTGGGGACTGAACCCAGGGCCTTGCGCTTCCTAGGCAAGCGCTCTACCACTGAGCTAAATCCCCAACCCCGTTGCTGTCCTCTCTTGACCCACTTCAGGGATAATGGGAAAAAGTGAAAATGTAGAATTCAGTGAAACGTTGTGAAGTACTGGGAACAGTTGTTAAAATATGCTGATTGTCCTCTTTGGATTCCGTTAATCTAGTTGTTACCAAACTTTGGCATATTTATCAGAATCGCTTAGGCACCTGTTAAAATGGAAGATTTTTAAAATTTTATTTTTTTGGATTTATATATCTATTTTTATAAAGCTTTGTGTTGGGACTGTAAAGTCACATTTTCCAGGTGATCCTAGCATGGCAATCAAAAGACTGTAGATTGAAAAACATTAACTTAATTCATGCTTGGCTTCTTTCCAATAGTAACATTGAATACACTAGAATTTGCTTATGAAAGTTCACTTTAGAAACCTAGGTGGTCATTCAGAGCCTGCCCCACATGTGGCCCATACATATACAGCCACCAAACTAGTTAAGATGGATGAAGCAAAGAGGTGCAGGCTGACAGGAATTGGATATAGATCTCTCCTGAGAGACACAGCCAGAATACAGCAAACACAGAGGCGAATGCCAGCAGCAAACCACTGATCTGAGAATGGGACCCCCGTTGAAGGAATCAGAGAAAGGACTGGAAGAGCTTGAAGGGGCTAGAGACTCCATATGTACAACAATGCCAAGCAACCAGAGCTTCCAGGGACTAAGCCACTACCCAGAGACTATACATGGACTGACCCTGGACTCTGACCTCATAGGTAGCAATGAATAGCCTAGTAAGAGCACCAGTGGAAGGGGAAGCCCTTGGTCCTGCCAAGACTGAACACCCAGTGAACGGGATTGTTGGGGGAGGGTGGTAATGGTGGGAGGATAGAGAAGGAACACCCATATAGAAGGGGAAGGGGAGGGGTTGGGGGATGTTGACCCAGAAACCGGGAAGGGGAATAACAATCGAAATGTAAATAAGAAGTACTCAAATTAATAAAGATGGAAAAGAAAATAAAAGAAAAAGAAACCTAGGTGGCATGAATGAAACAGCATCGATTGGACCGTTATTTCGATATATGTACTTTGTATAGTCTGATAGAGGTACTAGAGTGAAATACTAAATGGGTTGTTCTAGTTGTTTAGATTAAGTCATACAATGATGCATTATATTTCCATGGACTCATGGCTCAGAGCCATAAACTTTTACTTTTCTGTATCATTGTATGGTAATTATCATACTGATTATCTTTCACGGCAAAGCATGAATTTGTTAGTGTTACAAGAGATTCCAATATACAAAGAATGTATTTTTCAGTGATTTGATCAAGTGTTTAGATGAAGAAATAATTTTGCTCATTAGGTCATAACCATTTTTAACCAGTGTAAAGCCTTTTGAATCTTTTATGAAGAGTAGGGAACTAAAAGCTGTCAAGTAGGGACATCAAAGAGGCATTAATGCAACTTTCAATGACCAGGTATTACATGGAGGAAATTCTGATTACAAGAGATGTCATGAAGTATCATAAATAGTAGTCACAGCGAAGGATGGTGCCACAGGGTTTACAGTTAATGTTCTTCAAACTATTGCTAATCACTAAACTGTACATAGCTCTGTGCTTCAAGTAGCCACAGTTTAAACATAGGAATTATACAATCAGCACGTAACAAAAGCATACACACAGGGGAGTGTCCTTAGTTTAGTTCTTAAACTTTAAGATATCTCTCTGTATTTGCTACTACAAGCAAATGATGGTTGACCCACCATGCTCAAACATGCCTGAAGCTATAGGACGATTTTCAGTCTAGCTAGTGATTTTTTTCTTTCAATAGGCTACATGTAGAATCCTTGATGAAAGAGACTCTGAGAATGCTAGATGTTTTTCTAGCATCTATGGTTCAGTTTCTGTTACTAGTTGGTTGAAACAGATATTAAATGGCCCAGGATTCATTATAGGCCACACAACCTAGCCAATAGTAGAAATTAGGTAAAGCCAAGATTGCTGGTCATGTGATGAGATTCAAATCCTATTATTATTATATTCTCTTTCATTGTTTATTCTAATAGCAGTCTCTTTGTAACTCAGGCTGGCCTCTTTGGTGTTGTTTGTTTTGTTTTGTTTTGTTTTAGACACATTCTCATTTATAAAGTTGTCACTCACCTAGAAGTGACTATGTAAACTAGGCAAGACTTTAACTCCCAGAGATCCGGAGATCCACCTATCATGTTCTGCATGGCCTTAACTCTTGATCCTTCCAATCCCCCCTGCAGTGTTTTAAAGTTGCCCTATCCAATAGGTGGCAGTATGAACCAATAAATCGATTTGTAAGAATGCAATACTTTAAAACTGGATCTCTTCTTTCATCATAGAGGGACTGTAATGATTACACCTAGATAGTGTTTTAAAGAATTAAGCATAGAAGTGCTTGAAATTTTCTTTGAATAGTGTTTGGAGTGTAGTACATAGGAAATCATTGAATAACGCATGGACATGTGGGCTTGCTGGACATTGTTGTACACTGAAAATCATATCACAATAATTGATATTTTCACAAGAAGTATATTTATAACTAGAAATATTGAAGTGTATACTCCAAGATCATTAAGTAAAACTTATGTTTGGACTGGTGACTTCATTTCTATCAGTCTTAAGTTCAGGAAGTAGAAATAATGTATAATGAATTTCCCATAGGTAGAAGCATGAAACTGAAATGAAACCTTTGTGGCTTCTTTTAAAAAGTATTCAATGTTTGGCAAGTACTTTTCAAACATTTGAGTAACTTACCTTTGAGTCTAATAATAAATGTTGCCCATGGGGATACTCACATGCTAAGAATAGGTCTTTGTCTTCAGTGGTATTGGTAATTTAGACAGCTATGTACTATAGAACAACCAAATTTTTCTTATTCTTGGAGCAAAGGTAGAAGTAGGCAAAAGGCTGATTTACAGTGTGCTGACTTTTTCCTCTGATAATTTGCCTATGTGTGACACTAGCAGAAGCACAACACCATTTGATGTGTAAAATTGTACCTGCGTTCTGTGATTTTGAGGCCTTAACTGAACCATTGTCTCTTCTTTTTCTCCTGTTCTAGCTGGACAGTGCTACATCACTCATCCAGGCAGCCAAAAACCTGATGAATGCGGTTGTCCTCACGGTGAAAGCATCTTATGTAGCCTCAACCAAATACCAGAAGGTCTATGGAACAGCAGCTGTCAACTCTCCAGTTGTATCTTGGAAGATGAAGGCTCCTGAAAAGAAGCCCCTTGTGAAGAGAGAGAAGCCTGAAGAATTCCAGACACGAGTTCGACGGGGGTCTCAAAAGAAACACATTTCACCTGTGCAGGCTTTAAGTGAATTCAAGGCAATGGATTCCTTTTAGGACAATAGGCTTCAAACAAGAAAGCTTTTTCTTTCTCCCTCCCTCCCCCCTCTCTGTCCCCTTTCTTTTTCATTTTGATTCCATTTTTGTAAGCATACCTGCTGACTTGTATGCCTCTGGCATGGGGAAATTAAGAGAACAGTGTCTGTTTGCATGTTAGATGAGATGAGATCAATGCTACTGCTCCATCAGTAGCCTGGGAAGGAAGGGGGACAGGTGATGATTTCTGTCCTGAGGTGGCACAGAGCTGTCCTTTGCAACATTCTCTTTAAAGTTGGGCAAAGAGTTCACACTGTGATGTTCACGGGAGTGGGAGGGATGGGGAAAATAAACTTAAACTCTACAAAAGCAAACTCTAATGCATGCAAGAATCATTAGGTTGGCAGGTATATTCATAAGTGAAAAACCTGGAAGTGTTATGGTAGAGCATAAAACCTGTACTGCTTCTGTTTCGGTGCAAAAATGTACTAGCCAATACGCTGAAGTGTGTGGCCCACAAATTGAACAATTTAACCTCAACGTCACATATCCATGCTATCATGCGGATTCTTAACTGAGGAGAAACTAACTCATCCCGTCTCAAATGTTTCTTTAATCTGCATTCTGTTCTTTCTTCCTGGTAGTGCCATTACTAGTGTTCCTCTTATTTTATCCTCTCTGCTGAAGACAGGAAACATTCCTTGGAGACACTTGGATCCTTCTGCGGACCCCGATGATACAAAGTGGAGCTCAACTGTCCTTCCTTTTATTCCTTTCTTTTTTTCTTTCTAAATTTGAACTCTGACTTTGCTAGACATAGAAGGCTCAATGGTGGAATGTTAGAGCAATGGGGATTGACAGTATGTGAAGGTTTAGAGGCAAACGCATAGGTGTGTAGCTGGGAGTGCTGGTATCTAATATACCATTGTATTCACTGACACAAAAATAAACACATTTAATCTTGACACCTGGGTTGTGTTTTCTTTCTCTGTATGCATAGATAATATAAGAAATATCCTTAAACGTTGATATCAAAATACTTCTTGTTTGATTTTTCAAATCAGCACAAAAACATATGTATTCTCACAGTCATTTGTTAAGAAAAGGTATTTTGTAGTTTGTTTTTCCATATGTTTCACCTTCAAACTGAATCTGAGATGAGAATGCTTGCATTTACTTTTCCGGGCCAATCAAGCTTCCCTGGGCTAAATTTTTAAAACAGGAGATTTAAGATTTAAAGTTAAGATTGTATTAATTTCAAAATATTTATTCACTTCCTTTGTTTTCCTCTTGAAATTAGAAAAACAAGGCATCAATCACATCACCAAAGAGATTCTAAGTGTCGCTCAGCTTTGGACTAAGGATTGGGGAAAAGCACCCAGTTACACAGATGAATAGTTGATGTCCATTGGAGCGACATCTACAAGTTACACATTACTATGTGCTGCCAGCAGATGCTGGACAGAACATGTTTCTCAATAACATAATAATTCCATGTATTTCACATGCACTTAAGCTGTGTTAGCTTATGTGCCTTCTCCCAGAGGGAACCGATAGGAAAATAATAGAAGGAAAGAAAGTACAGTCCAAATCCTTATTTGGAAATGGTTCTGCTAAAAGCCCGGCTGGCTGATACTTAAAGCACCACTGAGAACCTAATGGAAGAAACACTATAAAAAGCAGTAGAATGATTTTCAGCACTAGTCATTAAATATAGGCCTGCCCCTTAATTTGCATAAGCATTCAGAGACACAGTGACTTATCCAAAATTTGTGCCAGGTCATAGGCTGAGTGCAATACTCCAGTACTTAGCAACTGTGTGGGAGACATTCCCTCTTGGCTTTTCTAGCAGGGGTAACCAGCATGCCACTTGTCTACTGATCAGAATAATAAAGACAGCACATTCTTAGCCACATTGACTTAGTTCTAAGAAAACTAACCTCAGAAACAATGGCAAACGAGTTCTTTAATATCACCAATATCATTTTGTCCTCTGAAGCTTTCACAGATGAGGGACATCCCCTCCCATCCCTTCTCTTCAGGATGGAAGGACACAGAGGTAGTCAGGGGTTAAAAAAGATATCAAAAGTATATCATCGGATAAAAGTATCAGCCTAGTGTTCATAACTAGGTATAGAGTCAAGAGAATGCTAACCTCAGTGACGCAAAATTACTACTGATAAAATTCTTCATTTATATGCCATTTTAGTTTTTAAACTAGCAGAAAGAATTCTTCAGAATAGCCAAGAAATTTAAAACATTCAGAAGCTTTCTGGAAAATTTCGAATATAAACTGTAGATGTCTGAAGAACATGGAAAGAATGTCTTGGACCTTGACCTATAAAATACTTAGATACTTTAATATGTATGTATTTCTTATGTATGTATGCTTTCTAAAAATCAATTCTCAGTTTTGCTTACATCTTAAGGTATTTCACAAATATGCATAGTCCTTGCTTGCAATTCTTCTTCAGCAAACTTCATCCCTGTCCTATCGTTGCCATGATTGCTCTTGTGATCAAAGAGAATGGTGACTTTGCAAACCCAAAAGGTATTTTGTGAAGAACACTACAACAATGAAAGAGCTGCTAGTTTCCTAATGCCAAGATCATTTCTCCAATGGGAAATGTTAAGAAGTATACAGTCCAAAGTATTATTCCTAAATTATAAAATCAATACAATAGCAAATCAATCAATCAGTCAATCAATCAATCAATCAATCAATACTGCAGGGTAAGAATACAGACATCAGGACATACTGAAATATTAGTATTGAGATTGATGAAAGAGGCAGATGCAACAGAATTGTAAATACTTGAATACCTTTTAATTATGTGGTGCTTCATGGGTATGTGTAACTAAGTACGGTGCCTGTGGAGGTCAAAACAGAGCATCAGATCCCCTGAAGCTGAAGTTAGCAGGTGATTATGATCTGGCTAGCACAGACGCTTAAAATGAAATTGTGACCCTTTTCAAGAGCAGGGCATGCTCGTAACCACTGAGCCTCCAATGTATCACAACTAAATATATTTTTGACACATGAAAGGCACACTAACTAATTTCATTAGAGATATTAGGAGGGTGAGGGTTTGACAGCATACTGCAACAGAATTTGACAGTCACAGTGAACATAGGGTCCTGAAATATAAATGTGATGAGAGGGCTGAGGGTCGTCTGTGTTGACAATGAAATGGACTGGAACTTTGAACTTAGATGATGGCATTAAAGAACAGCAAAATCCAAAAACTCAAAAGACCTACATTCATATATTGAAATCAGAACTGAAAATTGTCAACCAGAAGATGCACCTTCTATAGACACATAAGACTTTCCAGTAACTTCTGGCATAGCTAGATATGGATGAATAAAACTAAAATTCATTCAAAGAAAACACTAAGAGTCAGTTAAATATCTGGAAAGAAATTAAGGTAAACTACAATGGTATGTTCAAACTGCAGTGGTATATTTGAGGAGACACTGGAATGGTAAAACCTATTCTGCTACACACACACACACACACACACACACACACACACACACACACACACACACACACACACTTTCCAAAAAAGGAATGTTAAGTATAGAAGGGTGGTCATTTCTGGTTTCATCAAGCAAGATGATACCCACCCAGGGGTATCATAGGAAACTTAGAAGCATTTTGCTGACTGCTCCATCCCATTCTTTGGTGACAGTATGGTCAATACAAGTGTCAATTCCCAGTTCCACAACCAGGGAAAGAAAAAAGTAAAACTTCTGTCCAATGTTCTTCCTTGACTGGTGTCTGTTGACAGTAAGGGTTTGTGCCCTAACCCCAAGTGTGCTGACTAGAATTGAGATATAGGGTAAATGCCGAAGAAAAAGTATACACTGGGAAATTCCAGTATTGCATGTTTCTGGAGGTAAGAGATCTGAGAAGAATATCAGATGACACTTAAGGTATGGGAAGAAACAATGGCAAGACTTCCACAGAATGTAAGAGATTTAAGAGCAGTTGTATAAAGAAGAGCTTTGGGAACAACAGACATGTGTAGGTATGAAGCGGCCAGAAGATTATATTCCTTGTACAATAAATATGATCCACTAAACAAAGTAGGTACTTATTTAAATGTTCATATACTTCGTATATGACACTCAGATCTCCAAAAAATTCATCAGATGAAATAAAACTATAAATATGTGGGCAGCAAAAAACAATGAACAAAGAGAATAAGAATAGATCTCCAATGCCAGATAAAATGGACTTTAAGTAAAAATCATTAGAAGAGAAAAAAGATACTGTGTAATGACAAAAGATCAATGAATCATGAGAATGTAATAATGTATGTGAACCAGATATTAATGCCTCTACATATGAATTAATGAAAGAATAGCAGGGGAACGTAGAGGATTCGACAATAGAGACTTCAGTGCTGCACATTAAACAACCAAGTTAATAACACTACATCTTTTAACAACACTACATCATTTCAACCCAAAAGATACATACGGAATCCATCCAACCTCAGAACAAATATTCTTCTGAAGTGCACAGAGGATTTGGTCCAGGTTAAATTATGTGATAAGGCACAATGTCAAATGTTAAAGACTTAAAACTGTACAAAACATACTTTGTGGAAATTTACTATGAAATGAAATTAGAAATCAGTGGAAAGTATCATCGGGAACCTGCACATGTGTGGAAGTGAACTCACTCTTAATCAATGGTGCAAGAAACAAAATCATGAGGCAATTAGAGAATATCTTCTAGAGAAGCTGCACCTAACCCTCGAGAGTTTTGAGGCCCAGGAAGGGGCAGGGTGGGGTGGGGTAAGGTGCTAGTGACATCTTCTTGCAGACAGGGAGGAAGAATAGGATGAGGAACTTTCAGAGGGCGGACTGGGAGTGGGATAGTGACTGGACTGCAAAATAAGATTAAAAATAATTTATAAAATAAAAGAAAAAACAGACAAAAATGAAAATAAAAAGCCAAATTTTAATATATTAGTGTTGAAGAATAATCTGTAGTTGTGAATCCTTATATTAAAAGGTAAAGTCACAAGCAAACTTCAAGTTATACTCAAAGACCATTATATAATAATAAAATAATGCCAACTCCATGAAAAACAAAGTGTTATGGTAAATCTTTGTCAACTTTCATGTGCTAAAGAATGGGCACATAGGTTGTTGTGCATTATTTCTGAGTGTGGCCATGAAAGTTCCAGTGATCTGGACCCCGTGTAAGGAAGATTGCTGCCTTCACTGATGTGAATGGATGCTTTCCAGTCACATAGTGTCAAGAAGTACAAAACTGCAGAGGAAGGACAAGTTGAGCTAGAACACTTATAGTCTCCTGAGCTTGAAAGGCAGTGCTCCTGCTTCTATGACTCTCACAGTTGAGCTATGATTCACAGTACTCTTTCTTATTCTTAGGTCTTTGAAATGGAATTTTAAGGACATCACTCACTGTCCTGACTTGTAGCTCTCAGGTGGCAGATCATGAGAGTTTGTTTCTATAACTACATAAAATGTTCCTTCTAAGTAACCAATCTGTGACACACACACACAAAACCTCATTCTCTCTTTCTCTCTCTCTCTCTCTCTCTCTCTCTCTCTCTCTCTCTCTCTCTCTCTCTCTCCCTCCCCCTCCCCCTCTCCCTCTCTCCCTATCTTCTCTCTCTTTCTTCCATGCTATCCCTTCCCTCTGCCCTCCATGTATGTGTCTTTGTAATCTACAAAATATAGAATGAACAGAATAGGAAAGAACACATCAATAGTTTCTTCTTTGTTCTAGGTTAAGAAAAAATATGATTCAAAAACCAAAAGAGCATATTTCTCTATATTTTGCACAGATTACAAAACTATCAAAATGCTATGAGAAACGGTGTAACAAGAAACATAACAAAAGGTGAGCTAAATAAATTCTAACCTCCCCACACAATACTAAATCATGAAAAGTTATGAACATATCTGTCCAGAACTAATAAGGGATTTGAATTAATAATCAAAATTTTTCCAACTGAGGAAAACCAAACAAACTTTCCATGGGTCAGTTTTATAGATTCATCTATGAAAAATTAACTTCAATTCTCAAGATCCTTCTAAAACTAAAAATTCTAATTCACTTCATGAGGTTATAATTATCTTATTATCAAAACCAGACAAACATAAGAAAACTACAAAGCAATAACTTTAATGACATTTTAAGATATAAGCATGCAATGTTTAAAGGAGGTTATGTTTCAAATATGGTTTGCTTTCTGAAACTGTTAAAATGTAATACATTTTATGAGATATTAAAAGGTATAACCAGGTAGAGTTTTCAGGGATTATTAGCAAAATCATTTTAATGAACATGTCTACTCATGAGACAAAAGGATGAGCTTATCAATGGACTAAATGATTATTTTCGGAAGAGGCCTATTGTAAAAGTATCTTTCCATAGGATATACTAGACAACATTAAGATTCAAGATTCTGGCACTAGAAAGTCTTCAACAGATGAGGTCCTTTACTGAGATTCTGAATCAGGAGTCCAAGGAATCATTTTCATAACATACCATGCTTGTGGTATTGTATTAATGGCAACAGTAAACATAAATTAAAACATATCAATAACTAAGTTAAGTTACTTTTAAAATATAAGGATGACTTGATATACAAAAGTCCATTGAATAATTAATTAGCAAAATTAACGTTTTTTGATGAAAATGGTCATCAAATTAGGAATAGCAGAAACTACTTCAGAATTTGAAGTTCTCTCTCTCTCTCTTTCTCTCTCTCTCTCTCACTCATGCACACATGCACAGAGGCCAGAGGTGAATTTGGTTGGTTCTGTCCTGCTACCATGTGTATTTCAGGGATTGAAGTTAGGCTTTGCATTTGATGACAAGGGCCTTTATTCAATAAAATGTATTTTCAGTCTCCTAAACTTTATATAGACTTTCCACACAACACAAGCTAGATGAAAACAGTTATAGGAGACATCAAGAGCAACAAAGCAGATCAGAAAAGAATCTCCCTGCAACACATTCAATGCACAAGGCAAAGACTGTAAGTGGAAAGCTGTTAGAGACAAACAGTATGTGTACATAAATGTAACATAACACCTCATTTCTCAATGGAAAAATTTGAAAGTCAAGAGGGCTTGGATAATGTAGTTTAAATTCTGAAAGGCAGCTACTAATCCAGACAACTCTACACAGTAAAACTACCCATGTAATCGAAGAAAAATAATCTTTCCATGTTAAAAATAAACTGAAGGAAGAAATGACCAGTAATCCAGGTTTACAAAAAATACTTGGAAAAAAATTCCCACTGAAATTCACTATAAACACATTAGTTATCTCATAGGAAAGAGCAAACCACATTGAACACATACATATACAAGTAAGAAAAATGAGAAAACTACAAAGTCTACAACTTCAACTAAATGCAAGAAATAAATAGGAATTGAATTAATAAGTATGAATACCAATTACATCAGTTACCAAGTCAAAAGAAACAAACATATTAGATTAAGAAACAGAGTAGTCCTTAATGTTAAGAATATTAACAAACTATTATGAAGCCAGTATAACTAACATGTCAAAGCTAGACAAGATAAAAACAATCTGTAGACCAATCTTTTTGATACTCAAAGATGCTAACATTTCCAACATAATTAAAATGGTTCAGCATGTAAGAGGGCTTACACCAAGATGTACAACCTGCTTTCAATCTTTAAGACCCATATAGTAGAAAGAATGAACAGCATTCCCCGAAAGTATCTTCTGACACCCCTATATAGGTTGTGTCATATATATTTATGCCCACATGCATGCATACATATACATACATACATACGTACATATATACATACATACATACATACATACACACACACACATACATACATATAAAAGGCAGGGAAAAGAAAGAAAGAAAATGACTAAGTGTTCAAAATATTGTTAAAAAAGGAAGAGAGAAATAGAAGTATATCCATCTGTAACTGATATAATTCTATACTATCAGACCCAAAATAATCCACCATCAAAAAGTAATCTAAACTTTTAGAAGTGAAAGAGCAGTACACAAAATTAACACATAAAGTAAGTAGCCTGCCTGTGTAACAATACCAACCACGTTGAAAACATAATTAGGAAACCAACACTGCACATAATAGATTTAAAAACTATGAAAATGAACTTAACTTTGAAAGTAAAAATATAACTCATGAACTCTTTAAAACACCATGAAAGAAAATGAAGACACACAAAGTTGAAAAGAAACATCATCTTAATTAATTGGTAGTAATACTGGTGTGAAAATGGCTATCTTATCAGAAGAAATCTTCAGATTCAACACAATAACCATGAAAATTCACTGCTATTTTTTACGGACATAGATAAAACAATCTAGGGTTCATATGAAACCACAAAAGACTTTGGATACCCAAAACAATATTGTGAAATATAATAATGATGACTTGTCACTATAACTGACTTTTGATTTCAAATTATACTACAAAGCTGTAATAACACAATGGAAAGAGAATGCATGCTACTGGCATAAAAGCAGACACATATTTCAAACATACACGATGTAGGACCCAGATATAAACCTACACATCAATACACATCTAAGTTTTGACAAATATGCCTGAATATGCATTGGATAAAACACTACCTTTTCCAAAATTTATACTGGGAAAAGTAGATATTCACATGTCTATATGGATAGAGGAAAGATAAAACCTAACTTAATCTTTGATAATAAACAAATCCTCTTTAAACAGATCAAAGACCTAACCTACCTTTCGAACTATGCATTTGACAACTGATTGATTTGTACTCAAAAAAATTAAACAAGAATTAAAACAACCTATTAAATAGTTCTGATGCCAACTTTCAAAAAAGAAAAAATACAAATGGCAAGCAACATATGAAAAAAATCAAAAGCACTATAATTAAATTAAAATTATATTAATTTTTCCAACTCACCAATCAAAACAACAGCCATTAGGAAAAACTACCAGCAAACAAGGTGATGGACAAAAGACAGCCCTTATGCTCTGCTCATGGGAATGTGAACTAGTGCAGCCATGTACAAGAAATTATAGAATAGCTTCACAAACTAAAAGTAGACCTATGATATGGCCCATATAACATTTCTGGGTATTTATTCAAAGAACTCTAAGTCAGCACATCACAGAGATATTTGCATGCTAGTGTGCACTGACATTCACAACAGCCATATTATGGGCCACCAGAAAGGACTGGATAAAAATGACAGTATATATAATATGGAATAGTTTTTATCAAAATAAAGAAAAAGTTACCTTGTTTTCAGGAAATCAGACATAACTGGATATAATTGATGATAATATGAACAAATTTAAGGCAACATCAGACAGTCAAAAATCATATCTTCTGTAACTTCTGGTTTCTAAATTTTATGCAGATGTGTAAAATCACAAACACACACACACACACTCACACACACACACACACACGACATGGAAGTAAAAATGAAAACTTGAGGGGAAAGGGGGATTTAACATAGAATGGATAAGAAAGAAGAGTGTTGAGATATGTCAGGGAACATACTCAACATACAATATACAATTTGGAAAATACCATGTAATACAATACAATATGCAATGAGTATACATACTGATGTTGAAAAATCTTACCTTTGTGGTCTGCATGAAACACTTTTCCATGACAAAGTCACATTAGTTTGAAAGGCACAGGATTAGAAACATTTTACTTCAGATGAAGTCTTTCATAAGACACATAGAAAGCCATGGTCATTCATTGAAAGGAGAAACCGCCAGTGAGATACAAATATTGAGATAATTTATGCATTTACCAGTGGCACATTCTCCTCCATAGTACAGACAAAGTGAAGTCATAGAAGGTGACATCAGTACCTCATTGTCACAGTTCATTTAGACCAAAAGATTTCTTGGATCAAATGGACTTAACATACATCTAGAAAATATGTCATACAACAGTTTGAGAATGAATACCTTTTTAGTATCCCACTAGGCATTTTCCAAAATAGACCACATTTTAGTACATTAAGAAAATCTTAAGAAATATGAAATATAATTTATTTTATCTTAGAAGATGGAATAAAATTAGAAGCAAAGAGCAAAAGAAACTACACAAATGGACAGATGTCAATGTGTAAATTATAAATGGTTCAATGTTAAAATCATAGGAAATTAAAAACAATATCGAGAATCAAATGAAAATAGGAAAACAACTTACTACAATCTCTGAGAGACAAAGGTGGGTGTAAAATGGAACTTTTCTACAAAGAGTTGAAACATTAAAATTCAAAGAGGTGGCTCTTAAGTACTCTTCACCACCGCATCTTGAGTCAGCAAATTCTGACATGCTCCCAGGCATTAGACAGCCATCAAGGACCACACCTGGAGTTCTATTACTGTGAAGAGAGACCATGACCACAGGAGCTCTTAAGAAGAAAGCTGTTAGACTGCAGGGAGACAAATAACCCTATTAAAAATGGGGTTCAGAGCTAAGCAAAGAATTCACAGCTGAGGAATGCCGAATGGCTGAGAAACACCTAAAGAAATGTTCAACATCTTTAGTCATAAGGGAAATGCAAATCAAAACAACCCTGAGATTTCACCTCACACCAGTGAGAATGGCTAAGATCAAAAACTCAGGTGACAGCAGATGCTGGCGAGGATGTGGAGAAAGAGGAACACTCCTCCATTGTTGGTGGGATTGCAGACTGGTAAAACCATTCTGGAAATCAGTCTGGAGGTTCCTCAGAAAATTGGACATTGAACTGCCTGAGGATCCAGCTATACCTCTCTTGGGCATATACCCAAAAGATGCCGCAACATATAAAAGAGACACGTGCTCCACTATGTTCATCGCAGCCTCATTTATAATAGCCAGAAAATGGAAAGAACCCAGATGCCCTTCAACAGAGGAATGGATACAGCAAATGTGGTACATCTACACAATGGAATATTACTCAGCTATCAAAAACAATGACTTTATGAAATTCATAGGCAAATGGATGGAACTGGAAAATATCATCCTGTGTGAGGTAACCCAATCACAGAAAAACACACATGGTATGCACTCATTGATAAGTGGCTATTAGCCCAAATGCTTGAATTACCCTAGATGCACAGAACACATGAAACTCAAGAAGGATGACCAAAATGCGAATGCTTCACTCCTTCTTTAAAAGGGAACAAGAATACCCTTGGCAGGGAATAGGGAGACAAAGTTTAGAACAGAGGCAAAAGGAACACCCATTCAGAGCCTGCCCCACATGTGGCCCATACATATACAGCCACTCAATTATACAAGATGGATGAAGCAAAGAGTGCAGGCGGACAGGAGCCGGATGTAAATCTCTCCTGAGAGACACAGCCAGAATACAGCAAATACAAAGGCGAATGCCAGCAGCAAACTGCTGAACTGAGACAGGGACCCCCATTGAAGGAATCAGAGAAAGGACTGAAAGAGTATGAAGGGGCTTCAGACCCCATATGAACAACAATGCCAACCAACCAGAGCTTCCAGGGACTAAGCCACTACCTAAAGACTATACATGGACTGACCCTGGGCTCTAACCTCATAGGTAGCAATAAATAGCCTAGTAAGAGCACCAGTGGAAGGGGAAGCCCTTGGTCCTGCCAAGACTGAACAGTGATTGTTGGGGGGAGGGTTGTAATGGGAGGAGGATGGGAGGGGAAGCCCATATAGAAGAGGCGGGTTAGGGGGATGTTGACCTGGAAACTGGGAAATGGAATAACAATCGAAATGTAAATAAGAAATACTCAAGTTAATAAAGAGTAAAAAAAAAGAAAGCTGTAAGAGCTCATAATTGGAGCTTATTTACAATTTCAGAGAGAGAGAGAGAGAGAGAGAGAGAGAGAGAGAGAGAGAGAGAGAGAGAGAGAAGGCAAAATCCCATGGGGGAGAGAGCTGGACCCTCAGAAGTGCAGACACTCCTGAGAACAAAGAGGATACAATTACTTTCTGCCCACATTCCTGACTCAATAGGAAATTGCCTAATACCATCGGGTCACAGGGACCTAGGAGCAGTCAGGGGCAGAACCCTTTGGCTTTTTGCCTACTCTGAGAGTTGAAAGTCAGTCACCAGGAGCACAAACATACCTGACAGCAAAGGTAAGATACTCTTCTGTGTCCAGCAACTCACCTGGAGGCTTCAGTTCACAAAAACCCAGGAGCAGCTCTCTGTTTCAAGATCCGGCTGAAAGAAAACACATTTACAGGAATGCTGACACACAGGCCTACAGGAGGATCAAGCCACTGTCAGAGACAGCAAGACAAGAGAACACCAGAGACAACCTGATGGCAAGAGGCAAGCACATGAACGTAAGCAAAAGAAACCAAGAATACTGGGCATTATCAGTGCCCAGTTCTTCCACCAAAGCAAGTATTGGGTATCCAAACACTCCAGAAAAGTAAGATTTAGTTGTTTTTTTGTTTTTTTTTTTTTTAACTTGAGTACTTCTTATATACATTTCGAGTGTTATTCCCTTTCCCGGTTTCCGGGCAAACATCCCCCTCCCCCCTCCCCTTCCTTATGGGTGTTCCCCTCCCAACCCTCCCCCCATTGCCGCCCTCCCCCCATAGACTAGTTCACTGTGGGTTCAGTCTTAGCAGGACCCAGGGCTTCCCCTTCCACTGGTGCTCTTACTAGGATATTCATTGCTACCTATGGGGTCAGAGTCCAGGGTCAGTCCATGTATAGTCTTTAGGTAGTGGCTTAGTCCCTGGAAGCTCTGGTTGCTTGGCATTGTTGTACTTTTGGGGTCTCGAGCCCCTTCAAGCTCTTCCAGTTCTTTCTCTGATTCCTTCAATAGGGGACCTATTCTCAGTTCAGTGGTTTGCTGCTGGCATTCGCCTCTGTATTTGCTGTATTCTGGCTGTGTCTCTCAGGAGCGATCTACATCCGGCTCCTGTCGGTCTGCACTTCTTTGCTTCATCCATCTTGTCTAATTGGGTGGCTGTATATGTATGGGCCACATGTGGGGCAGGCTCTGAATGGGTGTTCCTTCAGTCTCTGTTTTAATCTTTTCCTCTCCCTTCCCTGCCAAGGGTATTCTATTTCCTCATTTAAAGAAGGAGTGAAGCATTCACATTTTGATCATCCGTCTTGAGTTTCGTTTGTTCTAGGGATCTAGGGTAATTCAAGCATTTGGGCTAATAGCCACTTACAATGAGTGCATACCATGTATGTCTTTCTGTGATTGGGTTAGCTCACTCAGGATGATATTTTCCAGTTCCAACCATTTGCCTACGAATTTCATAAACTCGTTGTTTTTGATAGCTGAGTAATATTCCATTGTGTAGATGTACCACATTTTCTGTATCCATTCCTCTGTTGAAGGGCATCTGGGTTCTTTCCATTTTCTGGCTATTATAAATAAGGCTGTGATGAACATAGTGGAGCACGTGTCTCTTTTATATGTTGAGGCATCTTTTGGGTATATGCCCAAGAGAGGTATAGCTGGATCCTCAGGCAGTTCAATGTCCAATTTTCTGAGGAACCTCCAGACTGATTTCCAGAATGGTTTTACCAGTCTGCAATCCCACCAACAATGGAGGAGTGTTCCTCTTTCTCCACATCATCGCCAGCATCTGCTGTCACCTGAGTTTTTGATCTTAGCCATTCTCACTGGTGTGAGGTGAAATCTCAGGATTGTTTTGATTTGCATTTCCCTTATGACTAAAGATGTTGAACATTTCTTTAGGTGTTTCTCAGCCATTCGGCATTCCTCAGCTGTGAATTCTTTGTTTAGCTCTGAACCCCATTTTTTAATAGGGTTATTTGTTTCCCTGCGGTCTAACTTCTTGAGTTCTTTGTATATTTTGGATATAAGGCCTCTATCTGTTGTAGGATTGGTAAAGATCTTTTCCCAATCTGTTGATTGCCGTTTTGTCCTAACCACAGTGTCCTTTGCCTTACAGAAGCTTTGCAGTTTTATGAGATCCCATTTGTCGATTCTTGATCTTAGAGCATAAGCCATTGGTGTTTTGTTCAGGAAATTTTTTCCAGTGCCCATGTGTTCCAGATGTTTCCCTAGTTTTTCTTCTATTAGTATGAGTGTGTCTGGTTTGATGTGGAGGTCCTTGATCCACTTGGATTTAAGCTTTGTACAGGGTGATAAGCATGGATCGATCTGCATTCTTCTACATGTTGCCCTCCAGTTGAACCAGCACCATGTGCTGAAAATGCTATCTTTTTTCCATTGGATGGTTTTGGCACTTTGTCAAAAATCAAGTGACCATAGGTGTGTGGGTTCATTTCTGGGTCTTCAATTCTATTCCATTGGTCTATCTGTCTGTCTCTGTACCAATACCATGCAGTTTTTATCACTATTGCTCTGTAATACTGCTTGAGTTCAGGGATAGTGATTCCCCCTGAAGTCCTTTTATTGTTGAGGATAGCTTTAGCTATCCTGGGTTTTTTGTTATTCCAGATGAATTTGCAAATTGTTCTAACTCTTTGAAGAATTGGATTGGTATTTTGATGGGGATTGCATTGAATCTGTAGATTGCTTTTGGTAAAATGGCCATTTTTACTATATTAATCCTGCCAATCCATGAGCATGGGAGATCTTTCCATCTTCTGAGGTCTTCTTCAATTTCTTTCCTCAGTGTCTTGAAGTTCTTATTGTACAGATTTTTACTTGCTTGGTTAAAGTCACACCGAGGTACTTTATATTATTTGGGTCTATTATGAAGGGTGTCATTTCCCTATTTTCTTTCTCGGCTTGTTTCTCTTTTGTATAGAGGAAGGCAACTGATTTATTTGAGTTAATTTTATACCCAGCCACTTTGCTGAAGTTGTTTATCAGCTTTAGTAGTTCTCTGGTGGAACTTTTGGGATCACTTAAATATACTATCATGTCATCTGCAAATGTGATATTTTGACCTCTTCTTTTCCGATCTGTATCCCCTTGATCTCCTTTTGTTGTCTGATTGCTCTGGCTAGAACTTCAAGAACTATATTGAATAAGTAGGGAGAGAGTGGGCAGCCTTGTCTAGTCCCTGATTTTAGTGGGATTGCTTCAAGTTTCTCTCCATTTATTTTAATGTTAGCAACTGGTTTGCTGTATATGGCTTTTACTATGTTTAGGTATGGGCCTTGAATTCCTATTCTTTCCAGGACTTTTATCATGAAGGGGTGTTGAATTTTGTCAAATGCTTTCTCAGCATCTAATGAAATGATCATGTGGTTCTGTTCTTTCACTTTGTTTATATAATGGATCACGTTGATGGTTTTCCGTATATTAAACCATCCCTGCATGCCTGGGATGAAGCCTACTTGATCATGGTGGATGATTGTTTTGATGTGCTCTTGAATTCGGTTTGCCAGAATTTTATTGAGTATTTTTGCGTCGATATTCATAAGGGAAATTGGTCTGAAGTTCTCTTTCTTTGTTGTGTCTTTGTGTGGTTTAGGTATAAGAGTAATTGTGGCTTCGTAGAAGGAATTCGGTAGGGCTCCATCTGTTTCAATTTTGTGGAATAGTTTGGATAATATTGGTATGAGGTCTTCTATGAAGGTTTGATAGAATTCTGCACTAAACCCGTCTGGACCTGGGCTCTTTTTGGTTGGGAGACTTTAATGACTGCTTCTATTTCCTTAGGAGTTATGGGGTTGTTTAACTGGTTTATCTGTTCCTGATTTAACTTCGATACCTGGTATCTGTCTAGGACATTGTCCATTTCCTGAAGATTTTCAAATTTTGTTGAATATAGGTTTTTATAGTAAGATCTGATGATTTTTTGAATTTCCTCTGAATCTGTAGTTGTGTCTCCCTTTTCATTTCTGATTTTGTTAATTTGGACGCACTCTCTGTGTCCTCTCGTTAGTCTGGCTAAGGGTTTATCTATCTTGTTGATTTTCTCAAAGAACCAACTTTTGGTTCTGTTGATTCTTTCTATGGTCCTTTTTGTTTCTACTTGGTTGATTTCAGCTCTGAGTTTGATTATTTCCTGCCTTCTACTCCTCCTGGGTGTATTTGCTTCTTTTTGTTCTAGAGCTTTTAGGTGTGCTGTCAAGCTGCTGACATATGCTCTTTCCTGTTTCTTTCTGCAGGCACTCAGCGCTATGAGTTTTCCTCTTAGCACAGCTTTCATTGTGTCCCATAAGTTTGGGTATGTTGTATCTTCATTTTCATTAAATTCTAAAAAGTTTTTAATTTCTTTCTTTATTTCTTCCTTGACCAGGTTATCATTGAGTAGAGCATTGTTCAATTTCCACGTATATGTGGGCATTCTTCCCTTATTGTTATTGAAGACCAGTTTTAGGCCGTGGTGGTCCGATAGCACGCATGGGATTATTTCTATCTTTCTGTACCTGTTGAGGCCCGTTTTTTGACCAATTATATGATCAATTTTGGAGAAAGTACCATGAGGAGCTGAGAAGAAGGTATATCCTTTTGCTTTAGGATAGAATGTTCTATAAATATCCGTTAAGTCCGTTTGTCTCATGACTTCTCTTAGTCTGTCGACATCACTGTTTAATTTCTGTTTCCATGATCTGTCCATTGATGAGAGTGGGGTGTTGAAATCTCCCACTATTATTGTGTGAGGTGCAATGTGTGTTTTGAGCTTTAGTAAGGTTTCTTTTACGTATGTAGGTGACCTTGTATTTGGGGCATAGATATTTAGGATTGAGAGTTCATCTTGGTGGATTTTTCCTTTGATGAATATGAAGTGTCCTTCCTTATCTTTTTTGATGACTTTTAGTTGGAAATTGATTTTATTTGATATTAGAATGGCTACTCCAGCTTGCTTCTTCTGACCATTTGCTTGGAAAGTTGTTTTCCAGCCTTTCACTCTGAGGTAGTGTCTGTCTTTGTCTCTGAGGTGTGTTTCCTGTAGGCATCAGAATGCAGGGTCCTCGTTGCGTATCCAGTTTGTTAATCTATGTCTTTTTATTGGGGAGTTGAGGCCATTGATATTGAGAGATATTAAGGAATAGTGATTATTGCTTCCTTTTATATTCATATTTGGATGTGAGGTTATGTTTGTTTGCTTTCATTCTCTTTGTTTTGTTGCCAAGACGATTAGTTTCTTGCTTCTTCTAGGGTATAGCTTGCCTCCTTATGTTGGGCTTTACCATTTATTATCCTTTGTAGTGCTGGATTTGTAGAAAGATATTGTGTAAATTTGGTTTTGTCATGGAATATCTTTGTTTCTCCATCAATGTTAATTGAGAGTTTTGCTGGATACAGTAACCTGGGCTGGTATTTGTGTTCTCTTAGGGTCTGTATGACATCAGTCCAGGATCTTCTGGCCTTCATAGTTTCTGGCGAGAAGTCTGGTGTGATTCTGATAGGTCTCCCTTTATATGTTACTTGACCTTTTTCCCTCACTGCTTTTAATATTCTTTCTTTATTTTGTGCGTTTGGTGTTTTGACAATTATGTGACGGGAGGTGTTTCTTTTCTGGTCCAATCTATTTGGAGTTCTGTAGGCTTCTTCTATGTCTATGGGTATCTCTTTTTTTAGGTTAGGGAAGTTTTCTTCTATGATTTTGTTGAAGATATTAACTGGTCCTTTGAGCTGGGAGTCTTCACTCTCTTCTATGCCTATTATCCTTAGGTTTGATCTTCTCATTGAGTCCTGGATTTCCTGTATGTTTTGGACCAGTAGCTTTTTCCACTTTACATTATCTTTGACAGTTAAGTCAATGATTTCTATGGAATCTTCTGCTCCTGAGATTCTCTCTTCCATCTCTTGTATTCTGTTGGTGAAGCTTGTATCTACAGCTCCTTGTCTCTTCTTTTGGTTTTCTATATCCAGGGTTGTTTCCATGTGTTCTTTCTTGATTGCTTCTATTTCCATTTTTAATTCCTTCAACTGTTTGATTGTGTTTTCCTGGAATTCCTTCAGGGATTTTTGCGATTCCTCTCTGTAGGCTTCTACTTGTTTATTAATGTTTTCCTGTGTTTCCCTAAGTGTGTTCATGTCTTTCTTGAAGTCCTCCAGCATCATGATCAAATATGATTTTGAAACTAGATCTTGCTTTTCTGGTGTATTTGGATATTCCATGTTTGTTTTGGTGGGAGAATTGGGCTCCGATGATGGCATGTAGTCTTGGTTTCTGTTGCTTGGGTTCCTGCGCTTGCCTCTCGCCATCAGATTATCTCTAGTGTTACTTTGTTCTGCTAGTTCTGACAGTGGCTAGACTGTCCTATAAGCCTGTGTGTCAGGAATGCTGTAGACCTGTTTTCCTCTCTTTCAGTCAGTTATGGGGACAGAGTGTTCTGCTTTCGGGCGTGTAGTTTTTCCTCTCTACAGGTCTTCAGCTGTTCCTGTGGGCCTGTGTCTTGAGTTCACCAGGCAGCTTTCTTGCAGCAGAAAATTTGGTCTTACCTGTGGTCCTGAGGCTCAAGTTCTCTCGTGGGGTGCTGCCCAGGGGCTCTCTGCAGCGGCAGCAACCAGGAAGACCTGTGCCGCCCCTTCCGGGAGCTTCAGTGCACCAGGGTTCCAGATGGTCTTTGGCTTTTTCCTCTGGCGTCCGAGATGTGTGTGCAGGGAGCAGTCTCTTCTGGTTTCCCAGGCTTGTCTGCCTCTCTGAAGGTTTAGCTCTCCCTCCCACGGGATTTGGGTGCAGAGAACTGTTTATCTGGTCTTTTTCTTTCAGGTTCCGGTGGTGTCTCAGTCAGGTGTCCTGCTGCTCCTGGGCCCTCCCCCACGGGAGCCCAGAGGCCTTATACAGTTTCCTCTTGGGCCAGGGATGTGGGCAGGGGTGAGCAGTGTTGGTGGTCTCTTCTGCTCTGCAGCCTCAGGAGTGCCCACCTGACCAGGTGGTTGGGTCACTCTCTCACCGGGTCTGGGAGCAGAGAGCTGCTGCAGGCCGGGATCCGCGGGTGTCAAGATTTAGTTTTAAAGTCATATTTTATGATGATGATGGAGGACATTAAGCAGGACATAAATAACTCCCTTAAAGTAATACTGGACAACACAGGTAAACAAGAAACACTTAAAGAGGAAACACAAAAAAAATCCCTTAAAGATTTGTAGCAAAGTACAATTAAACAGTAAAAGGAATTGAACAAAACAATCCAGGAGTTAAAAATGAAAATGGAAACAATAAAAATAGCACAAAGGGAGAGTACGCTGGAGATAGAAAACCTAGGGAAGAGATGAGGAGTAATAGATGCAAGAATCACAAATAGAATACAAGAGCCAGGAGAGATAATATTAGGGGCAGAACACACCATAAAAGCACATGGACACAACTCTCAAAAGTAATGCAAAATGCAAAATCTCCTAGTGTAAAACCTCCAGGAACCCAGGATACAATGAAAAGATCAACCTTAAGGATAATAGGTATAAAAGAGAGTGAAGACTCCCAACTTAAAGGGCCAGTAAATGAATTTAACAAGATTATAGAAGAAAACTTCCCTAACATAAATAAAGAGATGCCCATAAACATATAAGGAACCTACATTATACCAAATAGATTGGACCAGAAAACAAATCTCTCCTGTCACATAATGGCCAACACACCAAATGCACAAAACAAAGAAAGAATATCAAAAGCAGTAAGGGAAAAAGGTCAAGTAACATATAAAGAGAGACCAAAAGAATTACACCGGACTTCTCACCAGAGACTATGAAAGCCAGAAGATTCTTGGCAGATGTCACACAGACCCTAAGAGAACACAAATGCTAGCCCAGGATACTATATCAGGCAAAACTCTCAATTAACATAGATGGGCAACCCAAAATATTCTATGACAAAACCAAACTTACACAATATCTTTCTACAAATGCAGCCCTACAATGGATAATAGACAGAAAACTCCAACACAAGGAGGGAAATTACACCCTAGAAAAAGCAAGAAAGTAACCTCCTTGCAACGACACCAAAAGAAGAGAGACAAACATAACTCCACCTCTAACAACAAAAATAACAGGAAGCAACAATCACTATTCCTTAATATCTCTTAAGCAATAGTGGACTGAATTCCCCAATAAAAAGACATAACATACTGGATTCATAAAGAGGACCCAGCATTTTGCTGCATACAGGAAACACAACTTAGAGATAAAGAGAGATACTACCTCAGAGTAAATGGCTAGAAAACAATTTTCCAAGCATATAGTCCGAAGAAACAAGCCGAAGTAACCATTCTAATAATGAGTAAAATTGACTTTCAACTAAAAGTTATCAAAAAAGTAAAGAAAGATACCTCATATTCATCAAAGTAAAAAATCCATCAAGAGGAACTCTCAATTCTGAATATTTATGCTCCAAATACAGTGGCACTTACATTTATAAACGAAATCTTACTAAAGAGATTTCAACTCTCCACCTTCCTCAATGGACAGATCATGGAAACAGAAATTAAATAGAGACATAGAGAAACTAACAGTAGTTGTGAACCAAATGGACATAACAGATATAGAACATTCCATCCTAAAACAAAAGGTTATACCTTTTTCTCAGCACCTCATGGTGCCTTCTCCAAAATTGACCATAAAATTGGTCATAAAACAGGCCTCAGCAGATACTAGAAAATTGAGATAATCCCATGCTTCCTATCAGATCACCACAGACTAAGGCTGGTCTTCAATAACAACAAAAACGAAAGAAAGCCCACATATACATGGAAGTTGAAACAACGCTCTACTCAATGACAACTTGGTCAAGGAAGAAATAAATTAAAGACTTCTTAGAATTTAATGAAAATGAAGATATAACATACCCAAACTTATGAAACAAAATGAAAGCAGTGCTAAGAGGAAAATTCATAGCTCTGAGTGCCTGCAAAAAGAAACAGGAGAGAGCATATATCAGCAACTTGGCAGCACGCCTAAAATCTCTAGAACAAAAAGGAAATACATGCAAGAGGAGTAGAAGTCAGGAAATAATCAAACTCAGGGTTGAAAACAACCAAGTAGAAACAAAAGGAACTATACAAAGCATCAACAAAACCAGGATCTGGCTCTTTGAGGTAATCAACACGATAGAAAAAAGCTTAGCCAGACTAACCAGAGGGTACAGAGACAGTACACAAATTAATAAAATCAGAAATGAAAAGGGAGACATGACAACAGAATCTGAGGAAATTCAAACAATCATCAGATCCTAGAACAAAATCCTATGTTCAACAAAACTGGAAAATCTGGAGGAAATGGACAATTTTCTAGACATATGCAAGGTACCAAAATTAAATCAGGATCAGATAAACCAGCTAATAAACCCCATAATTCCTAAAGAAATAGAAGCAATTATTAAAAGTCTCTCAAGCAAAAAGAGTCCAGGACCAGAGGGGTTTAGTGCAGAATTCTATTAGAACCCAATACTGTCCAAACTAATCCATAAAATAGAAATAGAAGGATCACTACCCAATTCCTTCTATGAAGCCACAATTATGTTTATACATAAACATAACAAAGATCCAACAAAGAAAGAGAACTTCAGACCAATTTCCCTTATGGATATTGACTAAAAAATAATCAATAATATTCTAGCAAATCAAATCCAAGAACACATCAAAATTATCATCCATCATTATCAAGTAGGCTTCATCTCAGGGATGCAGGGATGGTTCAATATACCGAAATCTTTCAACATATTCCACTATGTATACAAACTCAAAGAAGAAAACCATGTGATAATTTCACTAGATGATGTGACAAAATAAAATGCCTCTTCATGATAAAAGTCCTGGAAAGATCAGGAATTCAGTGCCCAATACATAAACATATTAAAAGCAATATACAACAAACCAGTAGTTAACATTAAAACCAAATGGAGAGAAACTTGAAGCAATCCCACTAAAATCAGGGACAAGACTGCCCACTCTCTCCCTACTTATTCAATATAGTACTTGAAGTCCTGACCCGAGTAATCAGACAACGGGAGGTCAAGGGGATAAAAATTAGAAAGGAAAAAGTAAAAATATCATTATTGGCAGTTGATATGATAGTATACTTAAGTGACCTCAAAACTTCCACCAGAGAATTACTAAGCTGATAAACAACTTCAGTAATGTAGCTGGGTATAAAATTAACTCAAACAAATCAGTAGCCTTCTTTCACTCAAAGGATAAACAGGATGAGAAAGAAATTAGGAAAAGGACACCCTCACAATTGTCCCAAATAACATGTATTATGTTGGTATAACACTAACCAAGCAAGTGAAAGGTCTGTATGGTAAGAACTTCAAGTCTCTGAAGAAAAAAATTGAAGAAGATCTCAAAAGAAGGAAAGACCTTTCATGCTCATGGATTGGCAGGATTAATATAGTAACAATGGCCATTGTGCCAAAAGCGATCTACAGATTCAAGGCAATCCCCATCAACAGTCCAACTGAATTCTTCATAGAGTTAGAAAGAGCAATTTGCAAATTCATTTGGAATAACAAAAAACCCAGGAGAGCAAAAACTATCCTCAACAATAAAAGGACTTCTGGGGAAATCACCATCCCTGACTTCAAGGAGTATGACAGAGCAATAGTCACAACAACTGTATGGTATAGGTACAGAGACAGGCAGGTAGATCAGTGGAATAGAATTGAAGTCCCAGAAATGAATCCACACACCTATGGTCACTTGATCTTTGAAAAAGGAGCTAAAACCAACCAATGGAAGAATGACAGCATTTTCAACAAATGGTCCTGGTTCAACTAGAGGTCAGCATGTAGAAGAATGCAAATTGATCAATTCTTATTGCTGTGTACAAAGCTTAAGTCCAAGTGGATCAAGGACTTCCACATCAAACCAGATACACTCAAACTAATTGAAGAAAAAGTGGGGAAGAGTCTTGATCACATGGCACTGGGGAAAATTTCATGAACAAAACACCAATGGTTTTTGCTCTAAGATCAAGATCGACAAATGGAACCTTATAAAACTTCTGCAAAACTTCTGTAAGGCAAAGGACACTGTCATTAGGACAAAACAGCAACCAACAGATTGGGAAAAGACCTTTACCAATCCTACATCTGATAGGGGGCTAGTATCCAAAATATACATAGAACTTAAGATGTTAGACTCCAGAGAGCCAAATAACCCTATTAAAAATGGGGTACAGAACTAAACAAAGAATTCTCAGCTGAGGAATATTGAATGGTTGAGAAGTACCTAAAGAAATGCACAACATCCTTAGTCATCAGGGAAATGCAAATCAAAACAACCCTGAGATTCTACTTCACATCAGTCAGAATGGTTAACATCAAAAACTCAGGTGACAACAGATGCTGGCAAGGATGTGGAGAAAGAGGAACATTGCAAACTGGTACAACCTCTCTGGAAATCAGTCTGGAGTTTCCTCAGAAAATTGGACATTCTACTACCTAAGGATCCTGCCATACCTCTCCTTGGCATATACCAACAGATGCTCCAACATATAACAAAGATACATGATCCACTATGTTCCGTAGCATTCTTATTTATAACAGACAGAAGCTGGAAACTATTCTAATGCCCTTCAAAGAGGAATGGATACAGAACATGTGGTACATCTACACAGTGGAGTACTACTCAGCTATCAAAAAAAAATGACTTCATGAAATTCATAGGCAAATGGATGGAACTAGAAAATATTATCCTGAGTGTGTTAACTCAATCCCAGAAAAATACATATGGTATTCACTCACTGACAATTGGGTATTAGCCAAAAAGCTCAAATTACCCAAGATACAATCCACAGACCACAGGAAGCTCAAGAAGTGCTGATGTTTCAGTCCTTCTTCAAAGGGGGAGCAAAAATATTTATAGGAGGGGAAATGGAGGCAAAGTTTGGAGCAGAGACTGAAGGAACAGCCAGGCTGAGCCTGTGCCACATGTGGCCCATATATATACAGCCACCAAAACTATATAATATTGATGAAGCCAAGAAGTACATGCTGACAAGTGCTGGATATAGATGTCTCCTGAGAGACACAGCTAGAGCATGTTAAATTCAGAGGCAAATGCTAGCAGCACATGATTGAACTAGAATGGTAAACAAATTGGGGGAATTAGAGAAAGGATTAAAAGACCTGAAGGGGCTTGCAACCCCAGAAGAACAACAATGCCAACCAACCAGGGTTCCCAGGTACTAAATCACTATCCAAAGACTATACATGGACTGACCCTTGGATTCAGCTGTATATGTTGCAGAGGATGGCCTTGTTGGGCACCAATGGGAGGAGAAGCCCTTGGTCCAGCTAAGGTTCGACACCCCCCCCCGCCCAGTGTAGGCTAATGTCGGGGGTTGGCAGGAAGGGGGATGGATGGGGAGGGTAACACCCTTATAGAAGAAGGGGACAGGGATGTAATAGGGGGCTTATGTCTGGGAAACTGGGAAAGGGAAAATCATTTGAAATGTAAATAAAAAAATCCAATAAAAGAAAAAAAAATTTTATATCAACATTAGCCTTGTATTGGATACACATCTTTTTTTTATTAACTTGAGTATTTCTTTTCTTTATACATATCTTTTTTTTTATTAACTTGAGTATTTCTTATATACATTTCGAGTGTTATTCCCTTTCCCGGTTTCCGGGCAAAAATCCCCCTCCCCCCTCCCCCCTCCCCTTCCTTATGGGTATTCCCCTCCCAACCCTCCCCCCATTGCCGCCCTCCCCCCAACAGTCTAGTTCACTGGGGGTTCAGTCAAAGATGTTTTAAATAAAATCATTAAGTAACTCAAGATACTAGAAAAAAGGAACAGGTAAATCCTAAATAGGTAGATAGCAAAACATAATTTTATTAAGTCAGAAGTAAAAAATGAAATGAAGACTACAAGACATACAAAGATTCAATGAAATAAACTATTGGTTTTTGGAAACAAGATTGACAGACATTTAGCCAAAATAAATATATAGGAAAATAGTTCATAAAATTGGTGATAAGATATTACAGAACACATCAATAGAATTCAGTTCCTCATTACAAAATGGAATCTGCAAAATAATCAGATTAACTTCTACAAACCTATGGTTTACTAAAGTTAAATTTTCATAAAACATAAACTACAACAGTAGATCCATGGTGAACAATGAAAGTATACCAATAATATTCTCTCAACAACAACAACAACAACAACAACAACAACAACAACAAACAGAATTGTACAGACAAACTGCTGGACTCTATAAGATTGTTAAAGAAAAATGATCACCAATGCTCTTCAAACTATTTTACAAAATAGGAAAGGCAGAGAGCATGCACTTTCTACAAAATTTATTGATAATACAAAACAAAAAGGTAATTATTGATCCATTACTTTGATGACAACACACATATATAAAATCTTTAATAAAATATAAACCAATATAACAACATATTAAAAAGATCATGTATCATTATCAAACTGGTTTTATTCCAGAGACTTGGAACACAAAAACTAAAGACCAAACAAAAACTAAATACCAAAATGAATTATACCAATACCTTCAAGAACAGAAACCATACTATTATGTAAATAGAACATAAAAGCCTTTTGGCAAACTTCACCAAGGCATCATGATTAAAAAAAACTTGACAAAACTAGGAAGAGATGAATTATACAATAACATAGCAATATGCCTGCATGACAGACCCATATTATTCTACATGAGGGCAAATGAAAGAATTCCCTGTACAGCTAGAAGGGAAACAAGCTTGTTTTTACACTCTGCATTCCTGTTTACCACAGTGCTTAAATTTTTAGCCAGAACAATAAAGAAAAAGGGGATTAAGAGATAAAAGTTATATAAATAGGAAAGGAAAATTCAGTTTATCCATATTTGTACATGGTTTCAGCCTGTATTTAAGAGACCCTAAGACTTCATCAGAACCTCATAGATTTAGTAAAGCATCAGGATAAAAAATTATCATACAAAAGTAAGTAGTTTGTAGGATTTTTGTTTTGTTTTCACAACAATGAGAAACAAGCTGAGAAAGAAGTCAAGGAAACAAACCCATTCACAAAAGCATAAAAAAATAGGGTAATAAATGTACTAATGAGGTAAAAGTCATCTACATTAATAACTATGAAACTTACTCCTGGACTATGTGGCTAACCTTAAATGTGCAAAAAGGGAACTTATTTAAGAAAAATGGAATGTTGAAGGGTCACCAGAGGTTTTGTGGTTGTTATAATTAATATTATAAAATGGCTGCACTATTTAAGAGCATTCCCCAAGTTCCATGAAATGCCCCATGAAAATGTTAATCACATTCTTCACAGAAATTGAACAAACAAAAACCCTAAAATAAATAAGTGAAAGAGTGCCTCAACAGCAAAATTAATTCTGAGAAAAATACATGGAAGATATCATAATATTGGGTTTCAAAATGTGACACAGAGAGCTGGAGAGTTGGGTCTTGTTTGGGGCACAAGTTCAGTGCTCAGCATCTTTAGTAGTGAACTCGACCTCCATCAGTAACTCACTCCAGCTCCTTGGGTATCTAACTCCCTTTTCAATATGTGAAGCTGTACTAGTACACACACACACACACACACACACACACACACACACACACACACACACTTAAAAATACTACACATTCTTAAAAATAATAAAATTTTATCTTTTTTAAAAAAAGCTATAGTAACACAGCTGTTTTACTAGCACAAAACAAACATAGAGACCAATGGATTTGAAGATCCCACTTGGCTATAGCCACCTGATATCCTGATATCAACAAAGGTACCAAAAGCATGTACCAGAGGAAAGACAGAGAATGTTGCTGAGGAAACTGGATACCCATCAGTAGAAGATGTGTTGGAACCCTATGGCTCACCCTGCAAAATCATCAACTCTAAATTAATCATCTCATGCACTTTGAGAACTTAATCTTGAAATGAGCAAATACAAAACACGTCAGGATAAAGATATAAGCCACAATATACTTATGGCATAGAACCTCAATAACTTTGTAAATAATTGGGAGAGGCAACAGATCAAGTTTTAAGCTTCTACGGGCCAAAAGAAATAATTACCAGAGTTAAAAGGCAGCCAATTGTAGGAAGTAGGATTCATTTTCCCACAACTCATCATATATAGAATTAATATCTAGACCATATGTATGTATGAATAAGTAAACACAAAAGAATAAATAATCTACTCAATAATGGAATAAAGTGAACATTTTTCAAAATTACTACAATTAACCAATAAACACTTACATTAAACTTAAGAACACTTGCCTTAGGCACAAAGGGCATAGATATAGATTTCACCTTATCCTAGAAAAATGGCTGTTACCGAGTAAACAAAACAAAAGTGAATGGTGGGGATGCATGAGGAAAAGGAAATCTCTGTTGGTGTATATGCAAATTGTTTCATCAAATATGAAAATCAATTTAGAGTTTATTTATAAAAATAAAAAATAGACCCGCGGATCCCGGCCCGCAGCAGCTCTCTGCTCCCAGACCCGGTGAGAGAGAGACCCAACCGCCTGGTCAGGTGGGCACTCCTGAGGCTGCAGAGCAGAAGAGACCACCAACACTGCTCACCCCTGCCCACATCCCTGGCCCAAGAGGAAACTGTATAAGGCCTCTGGGCTCCCGTGGGGGAGGGCCCAGGAGCAGCAGGACACCTGCCTGAGACACCACCAGAACCTGAAAGAAACAGACCTGATAAACAGTTCTCTGCACCCAAATCCTGTGGGAGGGAGAGCTAAACCTTCAGAGAGGCAGACAAGCCTGGGAAACCAGAAGAGACTGCTCCCTGCACACACATCTCGGACGCCAGAGGAAAAAGCCAAAGACCATCTGGAACCCTGGTGCACTGAAGCTCCCGGAAGGGGCGGCACAGGTCTTCCTGGTTGCTGCCGCTGCAGAGAGCCCCTGGGCAGCACCCCACGAGAGAACTTGAGCCTCAGGACCACAGGTAAGACCAAATTTTCTGCTGCAAGAAAGCTGCCTGGTGAACTCAAGACACAGGCCCACAGGAACAGCTGAAGACCTGTAGAGAGGAAAAACTACACGCCCGAAAGCAGAACACTCTGTCCCCATAACTGACTGAAAGAGAGGAAAACAGGTCTACAGCACTCCTGACACACAGGCTTATAGGACAGTCTAGCCACTGTCAGAACTAGCAGAACAAAGTAACACTAGAGATAATCTGATGGCGAGAGGCAAGCGCAGGAACCCAAGCAACAGAAACCAAGACTACATGCCATCATCGGAGCCCAATTCTCCCACCAAAACAAATATGGAATATCCAAACACACCAGAAAAGCAAGATCTAGTTTCAAAATCATATTTGATCATGATGCTGGAGGACTTCAAGAAAGACATGAACACACTTAGGGAAACACAGGAAAACATTAATAAACAAGTAGAAGCCTACAGAGAGGAATCGCAAAAATCCCTGAAAGAATTCCAGGAAAACACAATCAAACAGTTGAAGGAATTAAAAATGGAAATAGAAGCAATCAAGAAAGAACACATGGAAACAACCCTGGATATAGAAAACCAAAAGAAGAGACAAGGAGCTGTAGATACAAGCTTCACCAACAGAATACAAGAGATGGAAGAGAGAATCTCAGGAGCAGAAGATTCCATAGAAATCATTGACTCAACTGTCAAAGATAATGTAAAGCGGAAAAAGCTACTGGTCCAAAACATACAGGAAATCCAGGACTCAATGAGAAGATCAAACCTAAGGATAATAGGTATAGAAGAGAGTGAAGACTCCCAGCTCAAAGGATCAGTAAATATCTTCAACAAAATCATAGAAGAAAACTTCCTTAACCTAAAAAAAGAGATACCCATAGACATACAAGAAGCCTACAGAACTCCAAATAGATTGGACCAGAAAAGAAACACCTCCCGTCACATAATTGTCAAAACACCAAACGCACAAAATAAAGAAAGTAAGGGAAAAAGGTCAAGTAACATATAAAGGGAGACCTATCAGAATCACACCAGACTTCTCGCCAGAAACTATGAAGGCCAGAAGATCCTGGACTGATGTCATACAGACCCTAAGAGAACACAAATACCAGCCCAGGTTACTGTATCCAGCAAAACTCTCAATTAACATTGATGGAGAAACCAAGATATTCCATGACAAAACCAAATTTACACAATATCTTTCTACAAATCCAGCACTACAAAGGATAATAAATGGTAAAGCCCAACATAAGGAGGCAAGCTATACCCTAGAAGAAGCAAGAAACTAATCGTCTTGGCAACAAAACAAAGAGAATGAAAGCACACAAACATAACCTCACATCCAAATATGAATATAAAGGGAAACAATAATCACAATTCCTTAATATCTCTCAATATCAATGGCCTCAACTCCCCAATAAAAAGACATAGATTAACAAACTGGATACGCAACGAGGATCCTGCATTCTGCTACCTACAGGAAACACACCTCAGAGACAAAGACAGACACTACCTCAGAGTGAAAGGCTGGAAAACAACTTTCCAAGCAAATGGTCAGAAGAAGCAAGCTGGAGTAGCCATTCTAATATCAAATAAAATCAATTTCCAACTAAAAGTCATCAAAAAAGATAAGGAAGGACACTTCATATTCATCAAAGGAAAAATCCACCAAGATGAACTCTCAATCCTAAATATCTATGCCCCAAATACAAGGTCACCTACATACGTAAAAGAAACCTTACTAAAGCTCAAAACACACATTGCACCTCACACAATAATAGTGGGAGATTTCAACACCCCACTCTCATCAATGGACAGATCATGGAAACAGAAATTAAACAGTGATGTCGACAGACTAAGAGAAGTCATGAGCCAAATGGACTTAACGGATATTTATAGAACATTCTATCCTAAAGCAAAAGGATATACCTTCTTCTCAGCTCCTCATGGTACTTTCTCCAAAATTGATCATATAATTGGTCAAAAAACGGGCCTCAACAGGTACAGAAAGATAGAAATAATCCCATGCGTGCTATCGGACCACCACGGCCTAAAACTGGTCTTCAATAACAATAAGGGAAGAATGCCCACATATACGTGGAAATTGAACAATGCTCTACTCAATGATAACCTGGTCAAGGAAGAAATAAAGAAAGAAATTAAAGACTTTTTAGAATTTAATGAAAATGAAGGTACAACATACCCAAACTTATGGGACACAATGAAAGCTGTGCTAAGAGGAAAACTCATAGCGCTGAGTGCCTGCAGAAAGAAACAGGAAAGAGCATATGTCAGCAGCTTGACAGCACACCTAAAAGCTCTAGAACAAAAAGAAGCAAATACACCCAGGAGGAGTAGAAGGCAGGAAATAATCAAACTCAGAGCTGAAATCAACCAAGTAGAAACAAAAAGGACCATAGAAAGAATCAACAGAACCAAAAGTTGGTTCTTTGAGAAAATCAACAAGATAGATAAACCCTTAGCCAGACTAACGAGAGGACACAGAGAGTGCGTCCAAATTAACAAAATCAGAAATGAAAAGGGAGACATAACTACAGATTCAGAGGAAATTCAAAAAATCATCAGATCTTACTATAAAAACCTATATTCAACAAAATTTGAAAATCTTCAGGAAATGGACAATGTCCTAGACAGATACCAGGTATCGAAGTTAAATCAGGAACAGATAAACCAGTTAAACAACCCCATAACTCCTAAGGAAATAGAAGCAGTCATTAAAGGTCTCCCAACCAAAAAGAGCCCAGGTCCAGACGGGTTTAGTGCAGAATTCTATCAGACCTTCATAGAAGACCTCATACCAATATTATCCAAACTATTCCACAAAATTGAAACAGATGGAGCCCTACCGAATTCCTTCTACGAAGCCACAATTACTCTTATACCTAAACCACACAAAGACACAACAAGAAAGAGAACTTCAGACCAATTTCCCTTATGAATATCGACGCAAAAATACTCAATAAAATTCTGGCAAACCGAATTCAAGAGCACATCAAAACAATCATCCACCATGATCAAGTAGGCTTCATCCCAGGCATGCAGGGATGGTTTAATATACGGAAAACCATCAACGTGATCCATTATATAAACAAACTGAAAGAACAGAACCACATGATCATTTCATTAGATGCTGAGAAAGCATTTGACAAAATTCAACACCCCTTCATGATAAAAGTCCTGGAAAGAATAGGAATTCAAGGCCCATACCTAAACATAGTAAAAGCCATATACAGCAAACCAGTTGCTGACATTAAACTAAATGGAGAGAAACTTGAAGCAATCCCACTAAAATCAGGGACTAGACAAGGCTGCCCACTCTCTCCCTACTTATTCAATATAGTTCTTGAAGTTCTAGCCAGAGCAATCAGACAACAAAAGGAGATCAAAGGGATACAGATCGGAAAAGAAGAGGTCAAAATATCACTATTTGCAGATGACATGATAGTATATTTAAGTGATCCCAAAAGTTCCACCAGAGAACTACTAAAGCTGATAAACAACTTCAGCAAAGTGGCTGGGTATAAAATTAACTCAAATAAATCAGTTGCCTTCCTCTATACAAAAGAGAAACAAGCCAAGAAAGAAATTAGGGAAATGACACCCTTCATAATAGACCCAAATAATATAAAGTATCTCGGTGTGACTTTAACCAAGCAAGTAAAAGATCTGTACAATAAGAACTTCAAGACACTGAGGAAAGAAATTGAAGAAGACCTCAGAAGATGGAAAGATCTCCCATGCTCATGGATTGGCAGGATTAATATAGTAAAAATGGCCATTTTACCAAAAGCAATCTACAGATTCAATGCAATCCCCATCAAAATACCAATCCAATTCTTCAAAGAGTTAGACAGAACAATTTGCAAATTCATCTGGAATAACAAAAAACCCAGGATAGCTAAAGCTATCCTCAACAATAAAAGGACTTCAGGGGGAATCACTATCCCTGAACTCAAGCAGTATTACAGAGCAATAGTGATAAAAACTGCATGGTATTGGTACAGAGACAGACAGATAGACCAATGGAATAGAATTGAAGACCCAGAAATGAACCCACACACCTATGGTCACTTGATTTTTGACAAAGTGCCAAAACCATCCAATGGAAAAAAGATAGCATTTTCAGCACATGGTGCTGGTTCAACTGGAGGGCAACATGTAGAAGAATGCAGATCGATCCATGCTTATCACCCTGTACAAAGCTTAAGTCCAAGTGGATCAAGGACCTCCACATCAAACCAGACACACTCAAACTAATAGAAGACAAACTAGGGAAGCATCTGGAACACATGGGCACTGGAAAAAATTTCCTGAACAAAACACCAATGGCTTATGCTCTAAGATCAAGAATCGACAAATGGGATCTCATAAAACTGCAAAGCTTCTGTAAGGCAAAGGACACTGTGGTTAGGACAAAACGGCAACCAACAGATTGGGAAAAGATCTTTACCAATCCTACAACAGATAGAGGCCTTATATCCAAAATATACAAAGAACTCAAGAAGTTAGACCGCAGGGAAACAAATAACCCTATTAAAAAATGGGGTTCAGAGCTAAACAAAGAATTCACAGCTGAGGAATGCCGAATGGCTGAGAAACACCTAAAGAAATGTTCAACATCTTTAGTCATAAGGGAAATGCAAATCAAAACAACCCTGAGATTTCACCTCACACCAGTGCGATTGGCTAAGATCAAAAACTCAGGTGACAGCAGATGCTGGCGATGATGTGGAGAAAGAGGAACACTCCTCCATTGTTGGTGGGATTGCAGACTGGTAAAACCATTCTGGAAATCAGTCTGGAGGTTCCTCAGAAAATTGGACATTGAACTGCCTGAGGATCCAGCTATACCTCTCTTGGGCATATACCCAAAAGATGCCTCAACATATAAAAGAGACACGTGCTCCACTATGTTCATCACAGCCTTATTTATAATAGCCAGAAAATGGAAAGAACCCAGATGCCCTTCAACAGAGGAATGGATACAGAAAATGTGGTACATCTACACAATGGAATATTACTCAGCTATCAAAAACAACGAGTTTATGAAATTCGTAGGCAAATGGTTGGAACTGGAAAATATCATCCTGAGTGAGCTAACCCAATCACAGAAAGACATACATGGTATGCACTCATTGATAAGTGGCTATTAGCCCAAATGCTTGAATTACCCTAGATACCTAGAACAAATGAAACTCAAGACGGATGATCAAAATGTGAATGCTTCACTCCTTCTTTAAAAGGGGAACAAGAATACCCTTGGCAGGGAAGAGAGAGGCAAAGATTAAAACAGAGACTGAAGGAACACCCATTCAGAGCCTGCCCCACATGTGGCCCATACATATACAGCCACCCAATTAGACAAGATGGATGAAGCAAAGAAGTGCAGACCGACAGGAGCCGGATGTAGATCGCTCCTGAGAGACACAGCCAGAATACAGCAAATACAGAGGCGAATGCCAGCAGCAAACCACTGAACTGAGAATAGGACCCCCGTTGAAGGAATCAGAGAAAGAACTGGAAGAGCTTGAAGGGGCTCGAGACCCCATATGTACAACAATGCCAAGCAACCAGAGCTTCCAGGGACTAAGCCACTACCTAAAGACTATACATGGACTGACCCTGGACTCTGACCCCATAGGTAGCAATGCATATCCTAGTAAGAGCACCAGTGGAAGGGGAAGCCCTGGGTCCTGCTAAGACTGAACCCCCAGTGAACTAGTCTATGGGGGGAGGGCGGCAATGGGGGGAGGTTTGGGAGGGGAACACCCATAAGGAAGGGGAGGGGGGAGGGGGATGTTTGCCCGGAAACCGGGAAAGGGAATAACACTCGAAATGTATATAAGAAATACTCAAGTTAATAAAAAAAAAAAAGTAGACCTACCATATGTATATGCTATACGACCACCCTAGCACACCCAAGCAGCTGTATTGGTTGTCACAATTCAATATGACCAAGTTATAAAATCATTCTATGTGTCTTCCAATTGATATATGGATAAGAAAAATATATGTATGTTTTATATACCTACATACAATGAAGAGTTATTCAATAATGAAAAGAAAGTCATCTTTAGGAAGATGATAGATCTGGAAAAAAATGATCTTAGTAAAACAAGTCAGACTCAGAAAGGTAAGAATCACATATTTTCTTTTATATGAGATAGATAGATAGATAGATAGATAGATAGATAGATAGATAGATAGATAGATGATAGATATGATGATCATTGGGGAAGAAAATGGCAACTAGTGGGAAGGTGACAAAAATCACAGTATGGTGAATATTATAATAAACATTCTTCATGTATAAAAATGTCATCATGGAAGGTAACAGTTTGTACAATTAACATAGAACGACAAATCTGAACCAGAAGATAATAGTAAACAAAGCAAGCTGGTTACATTTGGAGAGTGTGTGATTTTTTTCTTACATGGAGCATCTATATTGACCAGACTCCAAAAGATAGAAGAGAAGATACTGTTGTCAAGATATGTCCAGTATATTGTTGTTGTTTAACAGATGCTTTGTTTTGCAGTGTGGAGAGTTTCAGCATATGGAGGTTAGTGATGGGTAGAACAGTGTGATTACGATTAACACAACCATGTTCTAAGACAGTAAGCCTTATTTGTATTTCACCTGAAATTAAAATACTAGCAGTTGATATTCTCTGGAGGAAAGATGTTCAAAGCCACATCCCCTCTCTCACAAATGCCCTCACCAGCTCGAATTGGATATACATCTATCAAGTTAGGTCAGTAATGTTTATTTTTCTATGAGACTTAAAAATGTTCATACACAGAGACTGAAGGAACACCCATTCAGAGTCTGCCCCACATGTGGCCCATACATATATAGCCACCCAATTAGACAAGATGGATGAAGCAAAGAAGTGCAGACCGACAGGAGCCGGATGTAGATCGCTCCTGAGAGACACAGCCAGAATACAGCAAATACAGAGGCGAATGCCAGCAGCAAACCACTGAACTGAGAATAGGACCCCCGTTGAAGGAATCAGAGAAAGAACTGGAAGAGCTTGAAGGGGCTCGAGACTCCATATGTACAACAATGCCAAGCAACCAGAGCTTCCAGGGACTAAGCCCCTACCCAAAGACTATACATGGACTGACCCTGGACTCTGACCTCATAGGTAGCAATGCATATCCTAGTAAGAGCACCAGTGGAAGGGGAAGCCCTGGGTCCTGCTAAGACTGAACCCCCAGTGAACTAGACTGGTGGGGGGAGGGCGGCAATGGGGGGAGGGTTGGGAGGGGAACACCCATAAGGAAGGGGAGGGGGGAGGGGGATGTTTGCCCGGATACCGGGAAAGGGAATAACACTTGAAATGTATATAAGAAATACTCAAGTTAATAAAAAAATATATATATATACATATATATATATATATATATATATAAAATGTTCATACATTTCCACTGAATTATCAGGTGAAATTAACTCTATTGGTACTTAGGGATGGATGCACTTCCAAGAAGCCATGAACTCCATCAAACATCAGAAATGTATGGCCAGGGTTTGGGGAAGGAAGGGTTTTCCACAGTTATTAGTTTTAACTCTCCATTGTATAACTATTTTATGGGGGACAGTCGCAGAGAATGGAGTTCAGGAGGCCAGGATCACGGAGCAGAGTATTGCCATGCAGACAATTCTAGCAAATACTCAAAACATATCCATGATATATTAGCATTCCTTATCACAGAGCACAGGGTGAAGCACAAACAGAAGTGAAGGATTTTATTACATGAATTAGGTAACCTCTTCTAAATTTCTTTCTACTAGATTATATAGCATTTGGCTTTGAATGAGTTGTAAATGTTGGAAAAGAAGGTCAAGTAACATGATCATGCAAAGTATATATAAATGTTTTATTTAAAACATATACTCATCTTTTACAAAAAAGGTAAAGACTCCACACCCCTGACCTAGTCTTCAAATATGCTCTTCCCATGGATTTACTTTGGAGTCAGTCATGAAACTCCATTATAACATTTGTGCAATACTCCTAAAGTGAAGACTTTGTGCATGAAGCACAAAGTTCCTACTGAACCCACACCTCATTTTTTTCTTGAATACAATTTAAAATTAATTCTTCGACAATTTCAGACATGTATATAATACACCTTGATTACTCTCAAACGTCCACCCTCTTTTGTGTATTCCTGTAAGCAACCTTTATCTCTGAGAATACCATTTTCATATCTGTATCTCATTGTTTTGTGGTCACTGGTTTTATATCAAGTACTGTCTATGTAACCGTGGGTGGGAACTATGCCCTGGAGGAGCCGGGTGGACAAGTTTGAAGTCATACAACTGAAAACAATACCTATCCCAGAACCCACCAAGACAAAGTGTAGTTCACCAGGGTGAAGAAGATTCCTATATTGTACTCAGAATTTGTCATGCCTGCTGTTTTTCTCCCCATAGGGACTCACACACATGAGCTAGTAATAAGTGATGAAACCTTCTTTACATTTGCACACATGTCATGAGTCCACAGGGAATATATACGATTGTTTTCCATTTTTATAAGCTTCATTTCTTTTTTTTTTTTTTTCCGGAGCTGGGGACCGAACCCAGGGCCTTGCGTTTGCTAGGCAAGCGCTCTACCACTGAGCTAAATCCCCAACCATAAGCTTCATTTCTAAATACTACTGCAATGGTCTTAGAACTAAGGAAACATTGGCCATCCCTATTCTTTTGTACTAGGGATAGTCCCAGGAAAATGCAGAGGTAGCATTTTACTGATAAAGATTGTATACCTTAAAAATGAATTGTTTAGAATAATTGTACAAAGGAAGAAGAAAATTTGCATGTGTGTTTATGTATGTGTATACATATATATGTTTACATATATGTTAATATGTGTGTGTATGTACACACATATGTATGTGTAATAATTTGTATCATATACATGTCATATAAGATAGATTATGGAAAAACGAGGTCTGTTACTGAGCAAATGGTATTTATATAATATTTGAGAACACCAAGTCTCTTACTGATGCTGCATTTAGAAGACTTTTACAAAACTCTACTTATTTTATGAATGAGCAGAAGGAAAAAGTGCCTAAGGAGAAATGTATCCAGATTTTACTTCACGATTATGCTCCTCTACTAGGTACAGAAAGCACAAGAGAGAGAATTTTCAGTGCTGCACAGAATGGATGATAAATGTGTATGAAGAAGAGTCAAAAGTCACCAGAATGTTTGTATCTCAGAATGAGAACAGAAAAATACTCTCTTCACCATGCTAATATTTATTCTCTGAACATAACACTGAGATGAAGCACGGAGTGACTACCTTTCTTGTGTCAATCGTTTATTCCTATCAGTAATGTGTTGTCTCTCCTTCACCAATAACACCTAGAAATTTATTCTTTTTCTCAGACTTTTAGAATCTCCTGTGTTCTAGCAACAGTTTTGAGAAGTAGATATTAGGTATTCTATAGTTGATTTAAAATGCACATAGAGATTGTAGTATCTTGATTGTTTGGTGTTTGTGCTGGGAACAGATCTTACCATGTAACACAGGCTGGTATAAAACTCATGAGTCTCCTGTTCCATCATCCTGAGTGCTGAGGTTACAAGAGAGTTCTGCCATGCTTAGAGCAGATTAAATACCTTATATGAAACAAATATAACAGAAATAGTTTGCATGGTGTCAAGTAGAAGTTGGCACCTTTTTACTAAAAGTGCCAGAGAGTAAATTATCTTAGTCCTGATGATTGTCCAAATAGGTAACAAAGTATAACCATTTGATGCTGTAGGACTATTCACAGATGAGAAACAAAGAGGCATAGCACCATTCTGACAAAAACTTATTTTCAAAACATTTTTCTGGCCAGAGTTGGAATCTTAAAAGTATTCTTCCAAACCTCCTGCTTCTTCAATCTTCTACAAATTCTATTAAATATTTGACAATTGGTGAATCTATTTTTTTTCAGTTTCAAACTATTATTTTTCAGGTGCATCTTCAAGAAAATGAATAGCTCATAAAGGGAAAATAATATTTTCTGTGATTTCTAAACTCAACAGCTTTAAACAGCTATTTGTTAAATGCCACACATATGTCAAGAATATGTTTAATTAAGTGAAATGTTAACAATTGGCTCTCAATAATTTAGGAGGAAAACAATAACGGACAGGTGTGATTGCTAATATTTATCTCAGCATCTAGAATCATTTAGCAAACATCCCTTTGAAATGTGTACCACACCACAGCTGGGCTCCTTGAATTTGCAAAAAAGGAAAACATGAGCTGAGCAAGAGCCTTTCTTCCTGCTTCCTAACTGCAGATGCAGTGTGACCCGCCACATCATTCTCTTCCTATCAAGCCTTCTTTACCATGAGAGACTATGCTCTCACTCTTTGAGCCAAAATCAATTCTTCCTTCCTTGGATTTGCCAGATTGTTTTTTAAAAGATTGAAAAAGAGTAACAAACGTAGCTCAAAAATTGAGCTTAAAATAGTTTAAAAATTAAGTTACAGAGCAGTGAGTTAAAGAAAAACACTTGTTGATGGTTTTATCAACAGTGATGTCACTTCCAGCAAAGGCCATTCATACCATGGAGGAGTTGGATATGGGGAGACCTGTGTGACCCTAAGCCATACAGAGTCAACTTTTCTAGCTCAAAAACCAGCCATGGGTTCTGTGCTTGATCCCTCCTCTGTTGGACCAGCCAGTTTGGTGTACATGGGAAGAAGTTTTATTAATCATAGACCCCCAACTCCCAACCCCCCCATACACACAGTCCCTATTCCTCTGGAAATGCCTCCATCTAGTTAAGCTAATAGATTGAATCCACATTTGTGATAAATACCATGTATTTTTCTTAATACAACTTAGCAAGCCCTGTAATTCTTTCAATGTATGAGTCATCTTCTCTTGGATCAGATGTTGCCCTTTTCTGACTGGAATGTGATGCATTCTAACTTTGGTATTCATTGTAAAGACAATAAGAAATCATCTAGAAGCCATTCTGTCTCTTACTTAGATATAATTTCCTGAAGTGGGGCAATTATAGGTCTGTAAGTGGGGGAAGAGTTTTCTCAAGCAGAAAAGCAGGGTGGATTCTTATGGAAAGAAGATTCAATGAGGACTTGGTAATTTTAAACCACCTCATTAACTTAAGGACAACTCAACATCTCTTTCTCAAGTTTAGCTACGTTTCCTTGATTTTTCAGAGACCTAGATGCAAGTTACTTGCTGAAGACTATTACTTTCATCAGAGATTCAAATGTGGTACTTAATTCTCTACAACCTCACTCTGGGTCTATTGAAGAAAGGCAATATTTGGAGGAGAGTGTAGAGTGGATGAGAGGGATTGTTCAGAAACAGGCAGTCACGTGATTACTACAGTTGACAAATTACTCAGTACCTCTCACTTATGACTTATCATTACAACATATTTCACAATAAGCCACAGTTCTAGTCTGATTTCTGTAACCGTAACAAACATCATAACCAAAATCATCTTGGGGGAGGAAAGAATTTATTTGGCTTATACTACCATATCATTATCCATCAATGAGGAAATGTAGGGTAAAAACACAAGCAGGAATCTGTAGGCAGGAACTCAAGCAGAGAAAATGGAGGACTACTGCTTACTGGTTTGGACCTACTGGCTTGCTTAGCTTGCTTTTCTATACAACACGGGATCACCGGCCTTCTACAGTGGGCTATGCCTTTTTAAATCAATTAGTAGTAGGAAAAAAAATACCTTACAAACATGGCCACTGACTAAACCAATCTAGACACATTTTCAATTGAGGGCTTCTATTCCCAGATGACTCCAAGTTTGAATCAAGTTGACAACTAAAATTCATTATGATAGCTACCACTAAATATTTGGAAATATCACTCTCTACACATTATAGTTTAATTCAGGAATGTTATTTAAGTCTCATGTATTAATGACTTACCTCCCCCCTCCATGTTGATTTTGAGGGAGAGGGGTGTGTGTAAACTAAGGTTAGAGGCCTTAGGTCATTTGGGACATGCATTTGACCACATTTCTCTGGCATTTCAATCTCTTCCTTTCTAATTTTCCCATTTATCCAGGGGGTAGATTGCATGCTTATCTGTCTCCACAGTATACTGATCTATCATGATATAAAACTGTTTTATCACAGGACCAAATGTGATGGGGCCAATTGGTCTTAGAAGTTTGTACAATGATGAGTGAAAGTAAGCATTTGTCTCATTTTAGTTGATCATTGCAGATTTAGAAAGATGACATATGCCCTTTAGATTTCTAAAAATAGAAAATCCATTTACCTGTGCTAACAGGGTTACCTTCACCCTATAGAGCCAGTTGTATGTGATCACAACTTGGATTATCTAATATTTAAAAGTCAGCACTGGGGGTGGGGGGATTCTATTTCAGTTTCAGTACAAATCAGGAAAACTTTCTTTATAGATATTTTAAGATGGTATCTGTTTAGTTAGGATATTATTGCTATGAAGTGACACTACAACTGGGGCAACTTTTATAAAGCAAAACATTTAATTGGGGCTGCTTTACAGTTTCAAAGATTTACTTTATCATCATCCTAGTAGGAAGTATGGCAGCATGAATGCAGACATAGTGCTGGAGGATCCAAGAGTTCTACATCTTGATCCAAAGGCAGCAGAAGAAAATTGTGTACCACCCTGGGTATAGCTTGAGCATAGGCAACCTCAAACTGTTTATGATCCTCACAGTGTCACCCTTCCTCCAATAAGGCCACACCTTTTAATAGTACTGCTGATTATGTGCCAAATATTTAAACACACACACACATACACACACACATGCCCCCGCCAGCAGAGACCCAGTTATTCGTGGGTGTCTAGGGGGACCCATACCTGCGGGAGAACAGGTGAGAAAGAGCAGCGAGACCAAGCAGTGTCCTTGTCAAGGTCTGTTTATTGAGAGGAGTGTATAGCATTTAAAGCCCTGAAGCAGGAACTAAAGCTTAGGGTGTCAGGGAGAGAACTGGGAAGTGCCCAAGGACTTAAGGTGAATCTCTAAACTTCAAGATAGTCTTCTTAGACAATGAGGCAACCATCTTCCGGGAACCTGTTCTTTGAAAAGTCAAGCCCTTCTCAGGAATCTGCTCAGGGCAGGGCTCTAGCTTTGCCTAGTCATGCAGTCTGGTCCCTGAGACACACACACACACACACACACACACACACACAAACACACAGACACACAGAGAGAGAGAGAGAGAGAGAGAGAGAGAGAGAGAGAGAGAGAGAGAGAGAGAGACTGAGTGGGGGGGGACAGGACATAAAACTTACTGGGAATTGTTTTCTTTTTTTAATTATTGCATCTTTTATTTATTTACGTTTCAAATGCTATTCCCTTTCACGGTGGTATCCCCATCCCATCCTCCTTCCCCCTGTTTCTATGAGGTTACTTCCTCATCCACCTAAACACCCACTCCCACCTCCCCATGCTGACATTCCCCTACACTGGGGCATCAAACCTTCACAGCATCAAGGGCCTCTCCTCCCATTGATGTCTGACAAGACCATCCTCTGCTACATATGCAGCTGGAGTCATGACTCCTTCCATGTGAACTCTTTGGTTGGTAGTTTAGGCCCTGGGAGCTCTGGGAGGTTCTGATAGGTTGATATTGTTTTTCTTCCTATGGGTTGAAAACCCCTTCAGTTCCTTTAGTCCTTTTTCTAACTCCTTCATTGGGGACCCCATTCTCAGTCCACAAATTGGCTGTGAGAATCTGCTACTGTATTTGTCATGCTCTGGCAGAGCCTCTCAGGAGACAGCTATATCAGGCTCCTGTCAGCATGTACTTCTTGGCATCCACAGTAGTGTCTGGATTTGGTGTCTGTTGCTGAATACAGAAAACATATCTCATTTACAAAGACAGAAACTATCTCAAAGTAAAAAGCTAGAAAAAAATTTTCCAAGCAAATGGTCCCAAGAAACAAGCTAGAGAGGCCATTCTAATATCATAAAATCAAGTTTCAACCAAAAGTTATCAAAAAAGATAAGAAAGGACACTCATCCCCATCAAAGGAAAAATCTACCAAGAGGAACTCTCAATTCTGAACATCTATGCTTCAAAAATAAGGGTATCCACATTCATAAAACAAACTTTACTAAAGATCAAAGCACACATTGAACCTAACACAATAATAGTGGCAAATTTCAACACCCCATTCTTAGCAATGGACAAATCATGGAAACAAACTTAAGAGAGACACAGTAAAGCATACAGAAGTTATGAATCAAAAAGTTATCTATAGAACATTTAATCCAAAAACAAAAGAATATACCTTCTTCTCAGTTCTTCATGGTACCATCTCCAAAATTGACCATATATTCAGTCACAAAAGAGGTCTTAACAGATACAAGAAAATTGAAATAATCATATGCACCTATCAGATCACCATGGACTAACGCTGGTCTCTCTATGACAGGCCATAAAGATAAAGAAAAGGAATACAGGAACCAGCCCAAGCTATCAAGACTGACTCTTAAACCATTTGGCAGGAGGGCACCTCCCCCAGCTTACTCAGAGTCACACTTTAACCAGATGTCCTTCAAACCCTGATAAGCCCCTGGCTTCTAAAATCCTGTACGCTCCAGTCAGCATGTGCTCTTCTGCTGTGCTGTTATCTCACTGCCATGTTTGAATGAGCCAATCACTTATAGCCGCGCCAGAAATTAGCCAATTGTGTGTAACCGCACCAAACCCCCTAGCCTTCCCTATATAAACCCCTGACTTTTGAGCTTTGGGGTCGACACCTCTGGCTCCTGCGTGGGCTAGGTGTCTGCCCGGAGATCCCCGTAATAGATCTCCGTAATAAACCTCACTGGGATCAGTGTTTCCTGGGCTGCGCCTGAAAAGTTCTCAGAGAGAACTTTCCCTCAGGAAGGAGATCACCAAACCCATGGACCAGACCAAGACCACCGGATGCAATCAGCAAGAGGGTTTACTTTCAGGATACACAGGCACCTGTGGGCGCTTCAGTCAACTCGGGGGACTGGCGCACCCCGCAGAACCAGGGACGGTTTTTTATAGGGTTCTGGGGAGCAGAAGCAGGCATACAGAAGCAGATGCATGGTTACAGGGACATAATTGGTGGATTCTAATGAGGCGAGGGTTTAGCCCGGGGGCAAGTTCTCTGGCCGCCTTCCTGGAACATAACAGCTGACTGGGCCCTCCACTAGGGTGTGGGACCACTCCCAGGGCTTTTTATTTCTCCCTTTTGTTGTCAGGCGCTCAACTACAAACATCCTGTTTGGCAGCTGGCATGTTCTCAGTGTTCTGACCCTTCCCTGAACCAGTCATCTAAGTACAGCCTTGCAAAATGGTGTTACTGCTGCTAAGCTGGGGTCTCTCATGCCATCCTGAGACTCGAGCTAGGTTCTTTCACTAGCAGCTTGAAAGCACACCTGAAAGCTCTAGAACACAAAGAAGCAAATACACCCAAGAGGAGTACACAGCAAGATTTAATCAAATCAAACTCAGGGCTGTAAACACCGGAGTAGAAACACAAAGAACTGTACAAAGAATCAGCAAAACCAGGAGCCAGCTCTTTGAAAAAATCAACAAGATAGATAAACCCTTAGCTAGACTAACCAGAGGGCACAGAGACAATATCAAAATTTACAAAATCAGAAATGAAAAGAAAGACATAACAACAGAATCTGAGAAAATTAAAAAAAAAAAATCACATCCTACTACAAAAACCTATACTCAACAAAACTGGAAAATCTGGAGGAAATGGACAATTTTCTAGACAAATACCAGGTACCAACGTTAAATCAGGAACAACTAAACCATCTAAACAACCTCATAACCCCTAAAGAAATGGATGCTGTTATTAAAAGTCTCCAAACCAAAAAAAACCAAGACCAAATGGGTTTAGTGCAGAATTCTATCAGACCTTCATTAAAAACCTCATACCAATACTGACCAAACTATTCCACAAAGTAGAAAAACAAGGGGCACTACCCAATTCTTTCTATGAAGCCACAATTATGCTTACACCTAAACTTCACAAAGACCCAACAAAGGAAGAGAACTTCAGACCAATTTCCTTTATGAATATCAATGCAAAAACATTCAATAAAATTTTCAATAATTGAATCCAAGAACACGTCAAAATGATCATCTGTCACGATCAAGTAGGCTTCATCCTAGGGATGCAGGGATAGCTCAACATACAGAAATCTATCAACATAATCCACTATGTAAACAAACTCAAAGAAAAACAAAAACCCTTGATCATTCCATTAGATGCTGAAAAAGTATTTGACAAAATTTAACACCTCTTCATGACAAAAGTCTTGGAAAGATCAGGAATTCAAGGCCCATACCTAATTGTAGTAAAAGCATATACAGCAAACCAGTTGCAAACATCAAACTAAATGGAGAGAAATTTGAAGCAATCTCACCAAAATCAGGAACTAGACAAGGGTGCCCACTTTGTGTCTCTACCTATTCAATATAATAATGAAAGGAAAATTATACAGGTCCTCTCCGGGAGTCTTTCAATACTAGAAGTCTGTCCTGGCCAAAGCAATAAGACGACAAAAGAGGTCAAAATGATACAAATTTGAAAGAAAGAACATAAAATGTTACTATTTGCAGATGAAATGAAGTATATGTATGTAAATGAACCCCAAAATTTCACCACAAAACTCTTAAACCTGATAAACAACTTCAGCAAAATGGCTGGATATAAAGTAAACTCAAACAAATAAGTAGCCTTCCTCTACTCAAAGGATAAACAGAATGAAAAAGAAATTAGGGAAATGACACCATTTAAAATTGTCATAAATAATATAAAATACCTTACTGTGACTCTTATCCAGCAAATGAAAGATCTTATGACAAGAACTTTAGGTATCAAAAAAAGAAGTCAAAGAAAATCTCAGAGGATGGAAAGATCTCCATCCTCTCACAGATTCGCATGATTAATATAGTAAAAATGGCATCTTGCTGAAAGGGAATTGTTTACAACGCATTCCCCAGTTATTCAGAACACAGCATAGACATGTAGGCAGAGGTCTGATCAGTGATATTTGGATATTGAGAAATTGATTCCTCAACTATATAACTTAACATATAAAATGTCATACTAATTTATAAAAGTGAAATTTGTCTGGATGATTGACATTTGATATCTGGATTATGAATACAAGCTAAGTAGTTAGGGCTTTGAATTATGTTCTTTTTACATATTTAATTTTATAACTTCCTACAAGAGTTATTCAGTTTGTATTTCAAGAGAATCTTAGTTTTCATAATTTTGTTAGATTTTGTAATTTCAAAATAGGAATGTTCACCTCATTCATTGCTCCAGTGTTACATGTGCTAGCAGCCATACTAAATATTTCTGTTGTTGAAGATGCCTTTGTAGGTTAGGAAGCAAGTACTTTCAAGGTGATGACATCAAACCCTAGCCCTGATAATTTTTTAAAACATTGATGAAACTCATGTGATTGTTTTTCCCCTTTGAAAATGATCACAGGTGGTCTAAATGATAATAAATACTCTAAGGTTAATGAGGGATGTCTTAGAGTTCTACAAACCTGAGTGACACAAAGCCACCTTGAAAATTAGTATACTGAACCTGGCATTTTGGAGGCTTGGTAGATAGGAGGTAAGAAAATCATACAAGTGAGATAGCAACCATTTGTGACAACTTTTGAGCAGGAATGAGATAAGTTATAAATTTAATCAAGAAATCTGTAATTGAAGATATTCCCACTCTAAAAAGCTTACAGTGTAATTAGGATGTGACTTGAAATTGTTCCTCTGATGATAATATCACTGAAGTAGAAGCAATTGATTTTTTTCCCCAACATACTCAACAAAGTAAAGTGGGACATGAAGGAATTTCTTTAACAGGGATGTCCAGAGGAAAGACATACTTAGAAGGTGGACTCTGTTAATTTCTTTTTTTTTTCTTTCTCTAAAAAAAATTCTGTACTAAGGAATAACTTTTAAAATAATTGGAAGCAAGAAAGTATCACACACTTTTCCAAATGTCACCAAATATAACAGCCTGGTCTCTTTTTTTGATGCCTTTACCCTTACAGTCTTATATTTCTAGATATTATATATGTTAATAAAGGATGGTCTAAGGCAGATTATGTGCAACGTAACTATTACTACAATTTTAACCACCAGTGTTGACACTGGTGTCTGTGAGTATATTAATGTATTAATGTGGCATTTGTCATGCTTATTCACCTTAAGATGCTGTTTCCTTGCTTTAAACAAAGAAGCAAGACTGTAAAAATTGTACATTCCAGGTAGGAAACTACTTCACAAGTCTGAAGATACCACTTCTAAAATCCCAGAGTGTCCAAAATAGGAAGAATGCCCAGGGCAGAGAATATTCTGTGTTTGTTTTGATCCTGATACTGTTCCACCACTAGCTTTCACTGAGTCATTTAATTTGGCCCTTAAACATCCTTTGAAGTTATGTTTTCCCAGTGCAGAATCCTGTTGGCAGACAGTCCTGATCACTGGCAGCCATTTATTGGTTCCTGGCAAGAATGTTGGTCTCTGAACTTCTTCCATTACTAAGTCAACCCTTGCCTCTATCTCAGTCAATAGTTAATACATTTTTTTCTAATATAGAGTCTTGGGGGGGGCAAAGAGAACCTGCAGCATGGACTGAATATAAAAATAAGTATACACACTGAAGATGGAGGAGTGAAGGGAGGGAATGAGGGAGGTAGGGAGGGTGATACTGAAAAAAAATATATATATATATAGAGAGAGGGTTTCTTGAAACACTTTTACTTGACCAAAACAAAGGGATTAGTTGAAGGGATTTATTGAAACCATTGGACAGAAAGCCATAACAGGGAGCACTAAATTCTATGTACATTACATGAAATCACAGGGAAGTGAGGGTATGCAAGATACATATATTTAATCTCCAATGTACTTGAAAGTAGAGAAAAAATTTGGATATACAAATGAATATCTTTTAATATTCTACCTTTAAAATTTGTCTCGCTGTGTATATGAGTGTGTTTGTGGGTGCATGTATTTGTGTAAGTGTATGAAATCATATGCAATCAGACTTTTTTCTTAAAATATTTAGCATATATATATATATATATATATATATATATATATATATATATATGTTTGCGTGTGAGCACATCCACACATATTTTTGCATGCAGAGTCCTGACTTGACATTGGGCTTTTCCTCCATTCCTCTCCTGTTTATTTGCCATGTCATAGTCTTTCAGTTGATACAAATGTCCTCCATCTCTGCCTCCAGAGTGCAGAAATTATGGGCAAATACTATACTCACCTGGTTTTCTGTGAGTTCAAGGCATCTTAATTCCCGTCTTCAATCCTTACCTACCAAGTAATCTCCTAAGTCCTCAACTTCTTATACACACAAAAACTTCTCAGTTTATTATGTTTTGTGTCTATGATTTTATGTGCATATTTATAAAAAAGGAGCATCATACTGTTAATGGCTTTTAACAAATTAAGTTAAAGGCTCTGCAAGTTATTGCAAGTTAAATAAAATTAAAAGAAAATATATTATAATAGACTTGAGTTCTGGGCCAGAAATACTATAGTCATTTTCTATCCTTTCTTTTTAAAAAAAAATGTCAAGCCATTAAAAAAATCCCATGGCTCCACTCTCTCTGTAAATATTCATGTAAGAAAAAACTGGGAAATTCTGATAGTCTTAGGTAAAAATATATTAATAAACGAAGCTATACCACAAGGAATATGTTCATTTGGGTGGATGGGTTCAAATGGACAAAATGGTTGGAAACATACCTTGTGCATAGCATCCTGTTGCTTTGTTCTTATAGGGTGATCCCAAGCTGTCAATGTCAAGGAACTGCTAGTCTAGTGAGAATGTCAAACATTGAACTTCTGTGGAGTTTGTCGATCAGTGAAAGGAAGTAGGGACAAATAATTTAAAAGGCAAAACATCTTTTTGACATTATCTCTGCTCTACTGTCAAATAGAATGTGGAAGATTTGTTTTTGTCTTATGGATTTTCTTGTATGGGTTATTAGACATGTTTTTCTTGTGCAAAATGCATAACCCTTTATGAATATATTGTATAAAATGGAAAGCTAACAAAATAATAGTGATGTCTACAGACTACAAAAATTCAAATTAACAGTAAGGATTGTCTGTCCTGCCTGTTTGGTCACTATATTGGACACTGTGCCAATGCAATTGAGGGAGAGACTTAGTGAGCCAATGGACTAGACTTATTCATAAAATTAAAATTTTAATAACAGCATTTCTCTGTGAAAAGATTTGGCCAAGTCATTACTCACCTATCATGGTGCTACTTGCTAGGCAATGTAAAGACAGTTTAGTATACTAGAAGTTTAAGGAAGATCATATTTATCCACTTTCATGGTCATACTTTAATGATATACCTTAAAAAGGACTATGCACTTGTTCCTGAGAATTGTAAGATGAATATAGCATTCACAACAACTAGTAGGAAGGTAAGAAAATTGGAAAAGAGGGATGGGGAGGAACAGGGAGGGAATGAAAAAGAAGGGATGGGGCAGAAAGGAGGGAGCAGAAGAGGGAAATTTATTATCCCTCAGATTGCTACTACTTAAATTGTGATTTCTGAATCAATGATGTTTATATCATTTGAGAGATTCTTGGAAGATGGTTGATTCCCAACTTAAAAAAAATAAGTATTCTTATTCTCTATTTCTTTTTTTTTTTTTAATTAACTTGAGTATTTCTTATATACATTTCGAGTGTTATTCCCTTTCCCGGTTTCCGGGCAAACATCCCCCTCCCCCCTCCCCTTCCTTATGGGTGTTCCCCTCCCAACCCTCCCCCCATTGCCGCCCTCCCCCCATAGACTAGTTCACTGGGGGTTCAGTCTTAGCAGGACCCAGGGCTTCCCCTTCCACTGGTGCTCTTACAAGGATATTCATTGCTACATATGGGGTCAGAGTCCAGGGTCAGTCCATGTATATAGTCTTTAGGTAGTGGCTTAGTCCCTGGAAGCTCTGGTTGCTTGGCATTGTTGTTCATAAGGGGTCTCGAGCCCCTTCAAGCTCTTCCAGTTCTTTCTCTGATTCCTTCAATAGGGGACCTATTCTCAGTTCAGTGGTTTGCTGCTGGCATTCGCCTCTGTATTTGCTGTATTCTGGCTGTGTCTCTCAGGAGCGATCTACATCCGGCTCATGTCGGTCTGCACTTCTTTGCTTCATCCATCTTGTCTAATTGGGTGGCTGTATATGTATGGGCCACATGTGGGGCAGGCTCTGAATGGGTGTTCCTTCAGTCTCTGTTTTAATCTTTGCCTCTCCCTTCCCTGCCAAGGGTATACTTTTTCCTCATTTAAAGAAGGAGTGAAGCATTCACATTTTGATCATCCGTCTTGAGTTTCGTTTGTTCTAGGGATCTAGGGTAATTCAAGCATTTGGGCTAATGGCCACTTATCAATGAGTGCATACCATGTATGTCTTTCTGTGATTGGGTTAGCTCACTCAGGATGATATTTTCCAGTTCCAACCATTTGCCTACGAATTTCATAAACTCGTTGTTTTTGATAGCTGAGTAATATTCCATTGTGTAGATGTACCACATTTTCTGTATCCATTCCTCTGTTGAAGGGCATCTGGGTTCTTTCCATTTTCTGGCTATTATAAATAAGGCTGCGATGAACATAGTGGAGCACGTGTCTCTTTCATATGTTGAGGCATCTTTTGGGTATATGCCCAAGAGAGGTATAGCTGGATCCTCAGGCAGTTCAATGTCCAGTTTTCTGAGGAACCTCCAGACTGATTTCCAGAATGGTTTTACCAGTCTGCAATCCCACCAACAATGGAGGAGTGTTCCTCTTTCTCCACATCCTTGCCAGTTATTCTCTATTTCTAAAACACTCCCAGGTGTTTGTGTGACAGCACATTAAAACTGAAGGAAGAATGCCCTAAAACGGTGTTTTGAATGGAATCTTCTGTTTCACTAAAAACTGTGATTTCTTCCTTTACTCTTCTTTGTGTTCCTAGGTTCTTAAAGACATCAGAGGCTCTCGCTGAATGTATAGTTCTTAATTATTGCTGACCTTCACCTAAGATGTGGCCAATTCACCATGCATGAGGAGGCTTCCTCTGTCTTGGGGACATAGGATTTGATACACACTATATTTGCAACTGTGTAACACATATGTCAATAAGGAAATGGCTTTATGAAAAAAATCTCAAGTGATAATGATGTTTTATCAATGCAGTGGGATTATGGACACTATTTTTCTTTAAAAATACAATTAAAGTTTTCTACAAATAAACTTTGTCAAAAATATTAAAGACAGAGCATAGCACAGAAACACTATGACTTTTACGGTGTATTGGGCCGCTAAGCACTAAGAGCATGAGAAAGGGTGGTGGGTGGTGACCTTATTTGATCTTTACTGATTAACATACTATTTCAGTCATTACCTCAGGTTCCCTTTTGATTGTCCCAAGATTCAGCATCATAGGACCTTAGTTCCTTGACTCTTAGAAGACAGCAAAAAACACTAATTTTTACATTGTAAATGAATTCCAAGATTTGTCTGCCTTTGTAAATTTAACTGCGTGGGATCTTGCCTTGTGATCACCACTCCCTTAATCTCTGACAATCTAGCTCATGGAGCAGCTGCCCCTGTTCCTTTAGATCTGTGAAGTTTCTTATATATTTTATAAGATCCTTATATTTTGCAGAGTTGAAAAATATTTGAAAAAATTCTCATGCTCAAATATTTGAAAATATTTTTCAACTCATGTTTTTGTAGTTTTTTTTCTCACAGTCTTATAGACTGTCTTGAAGGTCTCAGTGTTTACCTTTTCTGAGACATTAGATATACCCATTACTCCTGGACTCCTGCTGTCTCTGATAATCATGGAGTCATTAACCTTGGCAAAGAGATTATTCCCCAATAACCTTGGCAGGGAAAATATTTCTAAAAGAAGGAACATGAAGTAATATCAGTAATATATACAATACACACAAGTCTTATGCCCACAACAACAACAGACCCTTGTGGAGGCTCTCACTCTGCTGGTTCTATTCCAAGGGGGTGGGGGAACACTATCATTTTGTCTCTAACGTGGCCAAGATGGAATGAACAAGCGAAGAAGTCCATTCCAGTTCTAAGAGGTTAGTGTGGGCCTCTGTGTGTGGAATTTCAAGTTGTGCATCTTTTCCACACAAATAGAAGGCACACAAATCATGAGACATACAAATAGGGGCAGGACAAATTAATGATATGCCCATAGAATTCATAAAAAGTAGGGCCATACTTTTAAAGAAAATCCTAGTGAAGGTATGTGCTCATAGGTCTCTTCTTGCCTGTAGCACAGGGTGCTAAAGCTAACAGCAAGGGGCTTGCAGACCATGCTTCCAAGATTTCCATCATGTCAGACTGCCTCCAATTTCTGATCTCCTATTAGTGGTGATTCCTTCTTATGATTCTCCAATGGTCCATTCAGTAAGCAGTTACGTATGAATATGTGATCTTCTACTTTCTCATATCAGTATCTGGTAAACATTTTTCCTAACAGAAAAAGTAAGTAGAAATTATTTTATAATGGGTTAATTTGATGTTAATAATCACTGAAGTAATAATTCATCATAATGGATAACCAGAAATAGTGGTTTAATTAGGAGAAATGTTTCTGATTTTAGTGATATTCAGTATCACATTGAAAGACCCCCGGAGAGGACCTTTCCCTCAGGAGGAGTCCCAAGCGCCCAATGACCGAGCCAAGGCCACTCGGATGCAATCAGCAAGAGGGTTTATTGGAAAACACAGGTACCTGCGGGCACACAGTCTCTTCGGAGGACTTGCGAGCCCAGCAGCTCCAGCATGGGGCTTTTATAGGGATTGGGGAAGCAGAAGCGGGTGTACAGAAGCAGATGCATAGTTACAGGGATTGGTGGATTCAAACGAGGCACACAGACATGTTCACATATGATTGGCTATTGCACATGATGAGGTAATAAGGTATAGCTACACACATTGGCAGGTTTGGGGCGTCCTGGATGTCGGGGGCTGGGGGCTTATCTCTTCCTGCCAGGTGGCCTGTGAGTCAGATCTGGTACTCCTGGTCTGTTCTGAATTCCTTTCCTTTTATGGTCTGTTAGTTCTAGCGGCAGGGCGGGGCTGCCTGGACTTGTTTTTCACAGTGTTTAGTCCTGAGGTTGTGAATTTTGAAACATACTTTTTTAACTTCATAATTTTAAACCTTAAATCTGTATAATTTTCCTTTCAACATATAGGGAAGTTGTTGAAAGGGAAGGAGACTTTGACTATATTCTGTGACTGCAAATAAGTTCTTTTTCGAGTAGATTGGCATGCTCAAAATTTAAATGAGTCTTCCAAAGCCCCAAATATTTCTCTGATTCTGCTTCATATATATGTATAGTTAATTAAATTAGTATTTTTATACGCTTAGAATATTGAAGAACTCTTATGTGATATGATAGGGAAGTGCTTTTTCCCCTGGAGGTCTAATAACAAGGATGGCTCAGATCAGTGAGCTGCTCTCCACAGATGAGGATATGATTGCAATGTTCACTCTTGATGAGATTTCAATACCAGCAAATCCATCTCGAAGTCTCTGTTTCCTGTTCTAGACTTCTGAAGGGGAGAGAAGAAACAAAACACCACAAGGCAAATGAAACCCTGGAGTTTGCCTGAAAACTAAACTCACCAATCTCTCTCTTGTTCAATATATATATATCAACCTTATCTTTTAGAAGGCACATATCAAATATTTCTGTGATCCAAGTTCCTCCTTGAAGCAATGCTAAATGCCTTATAGCTAGTCATAGTGATCTGGTACCCTTCCTTCAGTCAGCAACCATTGGAAGAGAAGTCATTGACTGATTCACACCCCCTTTGGTAAGCACATATCCAGGAAAAATCCTCCCCCTTATTCACACCACTATACAAATTATAGAGGAAGCTTACATAATCATTTTCAACAAATGGCTTTTTGGTGTCCATATTTTTCAACATTTCTCCAATAAAATAATAAGCAGTTATCCTCTCATCCTCTCTCTCTCTCTCTCTCTCTCTCTCTCTCTCTCTCTCTCTCTCTCTCTCTCCCTCCCTCACACCCTTCCTCCGTTCCTCCCCTTTCTTCTTTCTTTGAATAAAAAAATTCCTAATGTTTAAAATCCCATGAGCAGTTATATAGAGTTTTACCTGGATTCAGCATAGGCAAGATTCTTGCTTAAAGCATGAATATTGTAAGCACATAAAGAATATTATTAGGTGAATAGAACAGGTGTCTTTCAGCATCACTGTAAGAAAAACCTCTAAAATGGTGGGTGTGTGTTCCTGCCCTATGAATGAGTAACAATCTTGGGTTCTAAAGTGCTACAATTTGGGGAGGCAGGGGTGCTATAGTAAGAACCTCTGAAAGAACTCACTTCTTCATTAAAGCCATTTTGTCTTCCACACTGAGCCTGATAACTTGGATTGTATTTTAATCCTCAGAAAAAAGACCATCTTTATTCCTTATCTCTTCTTAGAGACACCTCATAACTGCCACCTGCTATATGCTTTAGAGTTATTTCCACCACACCTAATATCTATCTACTAGATCATGGGTGTCATGGTGGAAAAGAAGAGGACTTTCATCTCTCTGAGTCAGTGTTACTATGGTACAATTGTGTGCACAATCATTGTGCCCCAATCTTTTCCATAATCACCAATGCAAAACTTACACTTACATGTCTTTGACTTATTGCTAGGACTGAATGCTTGTTGTTGAAGTATTACAACCTGCATTTGTTCTCCAAAACTCATAAACATATAAATATGGAAGTGGAAACTTGTGGTGCCAGTGAGGGCAAGTGAGATAGGCTTATCCATGGAATGAGTTCCAGGCCTGTCACAAATTCAGTGTCTATGAAAAAAGTGAGTGGTTATTCAGGAACAACAATAAGGTTGTCATCTGATTTTACATGCATGTCAATGCATATGCATACACACTCATACATATTTAATCTAAACACATGAACACACTCATATGCATGCACATACACCTACACAAACACACATATACACATACACAGAAGAAAAATTTTATGTAACATTCCTGTGTTACACAGTTAAAGTTTGCAGAGTATTGCCATTCTATAAAACTAGATTGCTTTGCCCAGCCTTGATGTAAGGGTTTGTGCCTGGTCTTATTGTATCTTGCTGTGCCATGTTTTGTTGGTTCCCTGGGAGTATTGTTTTTCTCAGGGGAGATGGGAGTGGGAATCAGAGAGAGAGAGAGGAGGGGAGAGATGTCTGGGGGTAGTAGGTGCAGTAGAAGCTCTAGCCATGATGCATTTCATGAGAAAAGAATAAATAATTATTTTTAATTCCCAAAGAAAAAATATTGATAGAATCTACATTCATGTCTTTACCTTTATATGTTTGAGATTCATCACCAATTTTCTTCAAAATATTTAAATGCCATTTTATGCCTATTTATCCGTATCTGAAAACAAAAATAAAAGTGAATGGATAGAGTCAAATTCATCTTTAAATTTGACTTCTCCTTTGTATTATGCTGCTGGTCATCATTCCCAAATGCTGCTGTCACAGACTTGTTTTCAACATCAGTGCTGAGTACTCAAAATCAGGTCAGGATTTTTGTAGAACAAGTTCTCTTTCCCACTGAGTTAAATGCACAGTCCCTACTTTTCTTCTTTGTAAAAGGAAATGTTTGTTGAAGGTAAATATGGAAAGAACAAAATCAGTTAGGAAAGATAAAAGAAAGATACACCTAGGCTGTGGTGGTTTAAATACATTTGAATGCATAGTTACTAGAGATTTGATAGGATAGAGATTTGTGGTATTGTTGGAAAAAGTATGCCATCTGGGGTGGGCTTTGATACTTTTAAAAGCCCACATCTGGACTAGTGTTTCTCTATTTCTTTGTCTCTTCCTATGGATTAGCATATAGTTCTTAGCTACTGCTCCAGCTCCTTGGATGCTGGAATGGTCCCCACCATAATCATAATGAACTAAACCTCTGAAATTGTAAGCAAGCCCCCAATTCAATGTTTTCTTTTGAAAGAATTACCTAGGTCATTGTGTCTTTTCATCGCCAAAGAACAGTGATAAGATGCAGGTATAAATTTGAGCAAGTTTCCTTTGAGATAGGAAGTCTCTGTGCAAGCTAATTTCTAGACCAAAGACTTTGTAGAGGGACAATTGATGGTAGTTGCATGGGACTGTGAAATTCCTCAGATCTAGCTTTCCTCCCCAGATATCAGTTGCTTTTTAATGTTTCTTTAAGACCTCGATGATCAGGCTGTTCTCAGGGATGACCCAGTGAGCATGTGTCTTTCATCCTTCATTTGTTAATTCAATAAAAAATGAAATTGTATGCATGTCAATGATGCTTCAAGGTTATAAAGGAGTGAGTACCTGGTTCTCAAATGGCCATGGTTGTTGTTAATATGAAGATATGCTCCTGCTAAACATTATGGGGGAAAACAGCTTTTCTGCTCTGACACTATGTGACAGGACTCCTTTTTACATCAGAGATATTGATAGCAGTTTTCAAACTGTTGCAGTAAAAATGAAAAACTTTTTTTTCAAACATTTTACCAGAGTAAGTCTTAGTGTCTCAATCTGAGATGGTTAAACATAGTGGAAGTTAGAATCACCATGAAAACACCTTTCGTCATATCTATGAGGAATTTTCTAGAATAATTAGACTGATGTAGTAGTCAATTTTCTGTTGCTGTAATGAAAACACAATGACTAAATGCTTCTTTTAGGAGAAAAATTCTATTTTGACTTACAGGCCTAGAGGCAGAGTCCATGGTGGAGGGGAGGCATTGCAACAGTTGACTGGAGTGGGATGCTGAGAGATCCTGTTCGACCCGAAGGACCACCACCAAAGATTCACTCATCCCCAAAGACCACTGGAGCTGAGATTTGATGCAATCAGCAAGAGGTTTAATGATTCCAGCTCATCAGGGTTCCACAGTCTTCAAGCAGGAGAAGAAGGCAAAGAACCCTGTCTTACAGATACATGTTACTTTTAAGCACATCAACCACAAAAGCCACAGGAATGGGGATGGGTACATTGAGGCACACAAGGATTGGTTGGAACCATTTGCCCCTTAACTTCATTGGTCCACGTTGTGGTCACATTGTCCTTGGTGCCTGGAGCAATGCTGTGGTGTTGGGCAATGGAAAGTCCCTGCCAGTCCTGCCAGTCATGTGACTACCACGAGGACAGAGTATAACTAGGTCATAAAACCACAAATGGTTTGGGGAGTTATATCTGGTGGAATTTCCCGGCAGGGGAATTTTTATTAGGGGAGGGGTGTAGCTTGTGGAATTTTCCTTTGGTTCCACAATACCATCTTTAATTTCAATCCTGATGCAGAGCCAGTGAACTTGGAAGAGCCCAGGCCGGGAGACCCTCACTCAAGTCTTGGGATGATGCCACCCCCGCAAGAACTTACGAGAGACTGTCTTTGCTGTAATACAATGAGGTTTATTGATAGGAACCAGTGCACTGGGGTCCAGACTCATATCCCACATTGGGGTAGAAGTATTCAACAATGAGTAGCTTGGAGAAGAGGTATTTAAAGGAAGAAAACACAACCCAAGGGGTTAGGGAGGGCGTCATTGGAAAATGTCGAGAATAGCAGTGAAAAATCACAAGGAGAAGTTTCCTGTTTCTCAAGATTGTTTAACTTTATGGTCAGCAAATTCCTGGAAGAAGCTTCCTGTTTCTCAAGATTGTTCTTTAAGATTTTAATCTAACTTTATGGTCAGCTAGTTTCTGGGAGAGAGTTGTTGAACCAGCTGGTGTAATTGCAGTTCCAGGGCACAACCAGTTTCTTTCTTCTGCTCTAAACTTTTGTCTAAGGGGGGCAACCTTAAAACTTCTACCTTTCAAACTGAGGGTACAGTAAGGCTATAGACCCTGAAAGCCTGCTTTCAATGATGTACATCCCTAAGCAGAACTCCAACTCCTAAAGTTTCCAACACCTTCCCACAACATGCCAACACATGTTAAAATGAAAGACCCCCGGAGAGGACCTTTCCCTCAGGAGGAGTCCCAATCGCCCAATGACCGAGCTGAGTCCACTCGGATGCAATCAGCAAGAGGGTTTATTGGAAAACACAGGTACCTGCGGGCACACAGTCTCTTCGGAGGACTTGCGCGCCCAGCAGCTCCAGCATGGGGCTTTTATAGGGTTTGGGGAAGCAGAAGCGGGTGTACAGAAGCAGATGCATAGTTACGGGGATTGGTGGATTTAAACGAGGCATATAGACATGTTCACATATGATTGATTATTTCACATGATGAGGTAATAAGGTATAGCTACACACATTGGCAGGTTTGAATCATATTCGAATGAGGTTGTAATGTGGTAAGAGAGTACATGCGGCCTGGGACGTCCTGAATGTCGGGGGCTAGGGGCTTATCCCTTCCTGCCAGGTGGCCTGTGAGTCAGATCCGGTACTCCTAGTCTGTTCTGTATTCCTTTCCTTCTATGGTTTGTTAGTTTTAATGGTGACTCGGCCCTAGGTATCTGGTCGTGCCTGGGCTCGTTCAAGCCTGTTGCAGCTCTGAGTTAAGACTCATGGCGGGGGGGGGTGGTCTTTCAAAACAGAGGTTCATATATAAGGATGAAACACTTCTCTCATTCAAATCACTTCAGCTGGTCATTATGACACTGATTTAGGTACTGCCATTCCATAATATTCCAGATAGATTCCTGAACTGAAAAAAGGAGCAAAGTGAAATGAGCATAACCATTCATTTTTATGGATGCCACAGGACTGTCCACTTCATGTTTCTGACATGACAACTTCCTTACCACAGTAGGCTGTATCCTCTTGAACAATAAGCCAAACCAAAGCCTTCTTCTCTTAACTTCTTTTTTGTGAGTTGTTTTGTAATAGCAATGAGGAAAATAACTAACATGTCATCTGTCTATTGTGGTAATACTATAGCATTATTTTTAAAATACTGTAGTCAATCACAGACAATATAGCCAGTTGAGTATTTGACTAATGAATTAAATGAGCTTAACTTTGGACAAAGATACATTAATTGTCCTTCCTGGGTCCCCTGCAGTGTTTGACCCCTGCTGAGCCCTGCTGATGCATGTAGAAAGAAGCCTTTTGTTCCTAAGAAAGGAATGCCCTGGTCCAGTAGTGACACACCTGGATGTACACCTGGGTGATGGTCCATTTGTCTTTTGTTCTCCATCTTTGTTCCTGGGACTTAGGCTGGTCTTCCTGGATTTCTCCCCAGTAAATTTGGGGCAGGAGTTTGGTCTTTTGTTCTTTAAGACTAAAGTCAGGTTCTCCCACTGTGCTTCCTGGAATTTTCCACCAGGTGAGCTTGGGGTATATATTCGATGAATAAAGCTACACATTTGTCATTCTCTCTTAACACAAATGACCCATATATATGTGTTTTTTAATCCCGCAGACTTACATCCAGTTCTTGGTGCCATGTTGGTGTGGGCATCAACATAAGTGAAGTTCATTATCTTTGTTAATCATTACTGTCTTTAGTATCCTTGCTCCTCAGTTTAGCCATTTATACTTTCTGTGAGATGCTTTCTCAGCCACGCTGGGAGAGCATGAACAGTATAAAGCAAGGGAGCCTGTGAGAAGGCACAAGGCATAATAAATTCAGGAGATGACAAGAGGCTCTCCATCAGGGTCTGGAATTACAAGAAACGAAAACTTTTAAGAGTTATTTCCTATTCAAAAAGGAATTGTTACATTATTAAATTCCACCATACTGGGAGCTTTGCTGCTTCAAATCTTACTTATTACGACTCTAGCCTAGATGAGGTAAAGGAAGCTGAAAAAGACATTCTGGGCAGTAGATCAGAAAGGAGATACTTGTGGTATTGAGGAGAGCCCTAGCTTTCTGCTTACTTGTGCCAGTTGCTTTTAAATTTACAAAATACTCGTTTTTTCTTCTCTTTGGAATGACAACAAGCAGCTCAGCCCAATGTGAAGCCAAGACCCAGATAGAAAACTCCTGAATAAAAAAACATCTATGCCCTTGAATACTTAGTCAGCTTCTCTAAATTATTCAGAATGGTAACTACACTGTAGCTATTTATTATATTGTGGGTTTTTTTTCTTAACCGTTCACGATATGTAATGTGTATTGAGTGTCTTATATAGATTCAGCTTTTGAAACAATTGTTTAAGAGTTAGTAAGATGGATGGCATAGCAAATAATGTGCTTGTCCCTAAGCATCAGGGACAAAGTTTGAACTCCTGTGCTCATGCAGTAGGAAGAAAAAACTTGACTCCTACAAATTATCCTTTGATCTTAACAATCACACTGTGGCAGGCACACACACACACACACACACACACACACACACACACACACACACACGCACAATGAATATAACAATTTTTTAAAAAAAATCTCATGGAAACAGATTTTTTTCTTAAATATATGTGACTTGATGGAAGATTGGCAGTTAAGTAGCACAAAATGAGTTCAGTAGAGAAACAGAATACAAAGTTTGTGCTTTAATAAATCTTCAAACATACTAAAGACTTGTCACTCTGCTTGAAAGAAGATGTGGAATTCAGCAAATAGGGGAGGTTTTGTCCTGCATTTCAGAGAACAGACATTTGGAAGAACATTAACATTAATTAGCAATTATTTCTATATCTAACACCAATTCCAATGTATAAAGATAGCAGAGAAGCATGTGAGCGGGGATTCTAAAGGACTTGGAGGAGAGGAAATACATAATGATGAACATGTGTGACACACAATGATGAACATATGTGGAATAGGAAGATAACAGTGATGGCCCTGACATTGTGTGATGAGGAAGAACATGGAAAAGAAGTTTGCTGACATATAACTAGTCACACTGTCTGTAGCTGTGGATCTCACCTGTATATCAGTCTTTGCTAGCTAGCTTTCACATTGAAAATGTGGGAAAGAGGTCACACTTGGTCAATTCTGAATGTGTATCATCTGTTAATTAGAGGTATTAATTGACTTTCCTAGCATTGAACGGTGAGGTGCAGGAGGGGCACAGGTATTAGGGATATGGCTCAGCAGAGTATTTGTCTAGCATGATGGTTAATTTTAATTGTTAATGGGACACAATCTAGAACTATTGGGGAAGTGGAAATTTCTTTATCTTCATTGAGTTGATGAAGTTGGAAGACCTACCCTATAGGAGGATGTGTCCCTTGACAGGGATTCCAGACTGCTTGGGAAAGGGAGCTGAGTGAATGCATTCATTTTTCTGTCCTTCTGACTGGAGACATCATGTAAGTAGTTGTCTTACTTTCTCCTGTCATGAGGGACTGTAGCCTGGAACTGTGCACTAAATAACCTATTTTTTTATCATAGAAACAAGAGAGAGAGAGAGAGAGAGAGAGAGAGAGAGAGAGAGAGAGAGAGAGAAACCTAATATGTATGAAGTCCTGTGTGTGATCCTAACAACTCACAAAAACAGTGTGGTGTTATGTATAGATGATACCAGGTTTCAATAGGTATAGGCAGGAGAAACAGAAATTCAAGATAATTCTTTCCTACCCAGTGAGTTTAAGTAAGACACATGAGACCTTTTCTTACTAAAACCAAATATTTGAGGGTAGATGATAGCTTATGTGACCCAAAACAATGTTTTTGCCTTGACAGTTCCAGAATTAATAAAATATAGCAGACATTTTTTTTCTCCAAACTCAAGTTTTCTCGATTGCTTTTAGTAAATTGATCAGTGGACCAAGCGGGTAAGTTTCAATTCAATACATAGCCTCTCAACTTGAATCAAATCCCTTGGATTTGGGTAAGGCTGTGATGTCATTTGAAAACTGATCCTTTTGTGGCATGCAGTGTTTGGCTGCTAGTCTTAGCCAATTGCATCTAGTCCTTGGGGGCTAAAGTCACAAAGAAGTACTTTCCTCAATCAAAACTCTGTTCAGGAACTAGCAGGACTGTTATATCATCTATCATCTCTTCTTACGCCCTACTAAACCACCCAGGAATCTGATGTTTTGCTGGAAGGCCTAATGGGATCTACCATTAGCTTCTTCCTGTCCCTAGTGGTTAGACTCTAAGTTGCTAACAGCAAAGAATTGGTGTTCTATTACAAATAAAGAATGAGATTCCAGAGAGCTGTTCATGCATACTATTTTATCCAACCATTAAATAACCCTGTTCAATGGGAAATTCTGTCTAGACATCTTATTTCATATTGTTGATTTACTAAAATTAAACTCACAGGTAGCCCTATTACTCATGTTTGAATGAAGTTTTCTAACACATGTATTTTCTTTGTAAAGTATACCAAAGGCTTTTTGTTCTTAGTATCATTAGACATTGCCCATGTGCCACTTTCAACATGAAAATCACCAACAGCAACTACAAATTTAAGAGGCACAGCACTATCTACACTATATAAACACAACTTTGTTGTAAGAAGATTGAGGCCAAAATACAGCCTATTTTGCCCTCTGGTACCTTACCTGGGAATGAATAGATCGCCAACTCAAAAATTTCCCTACTCTGTGGATATGAATATTGGTAAATGTTGACAAAATTTATCAAGTATTGATTAGGGTATGAATTATTCACAAGAAAATGGATAGAAAAATACAATATGTGTGTATAATGAAGACAGATTGAACCTTTAGATGCTATAATACTATTATTTGGAATCAAGTACTGACCAAGTTACAAGTTTCAAGATGTTGAACATCTAGTTCAAATTTCCAATTTTTTACTATGATAAATATTCCAAACAAAAGGAATTTAAGAGCAAACAGGATATATTTTGCTTGTAGGTCACAATCTCTTTTTTTCCCCCATCTTTATTAACTTCAGTATTTCTTATTTACATTTCGCTTGTTATTCCCCTTCCCAGTTTCCAGGCCAACATCCCCCTATCTCCTCCCCCTCCCCTTCTATATGGGTGTTCCCCTCCCCATCCTCCCGCCATTACCACAATCTCTTATTAAGAGAGCCAGAGAAGGAACTCAATGCTGTCCTGCTTGTTAATTCTTATAGCATTACCTCTGACCAAAGAACTCATTTCACAGCTAAAGAAGTGTTGCAAGAATCATGAAGGATTCTGCTTGCTAACTGGCTTGATCATAGTTCATGTTTTCTATTTTAGGTTTCTTATACATCCAAGGACTGCCTGTTCAGGGAATGTTGTTGCCCACAGTAAGCTGGGCCCACATCAATCAACATTCAAGACAATCCCCCACAGACATATACAGAAGCAAACTGGATCTAGTAATTTCTCAATAAAGACTGTCTTCTCAGATGACTTTAGGCTGTGTGAAAGTTAATGGAAATTTGAACATGTATTGTGTCTTAGGTTGAGAGATTCTTCATTTAGCTACTTTCATGGTCTGTGTTTGTATAGGAGAGAAAGAAAAATCCCTACATCCCAGAGAGATAAGGCCTTTTAGGCATAATCATATATGTTCACCACTCAAGAAGTTTTTTTGATTCTATAGAAATTGGATCTGAGAAAAAGCTTGGGTTTTATGATTCTAGTGTTTTAAATTTATAACTAGATTATACTACTGATCAGCACAGGCTTTTCTGAGATGTTATCTTCCTTTTAGCACACAAATTACCTAGTTCTAAGTTTTTAACTTTTTAGATTTTGTACCACTTACATTTCTCTGTTTATGTATATGGGCACATGCATATAGTGTCTACAAAGACAAGGGGACGGCCTTAAATGCCCTGAAGTTGTGGGTGCTGGGAGCAAACTCTAGTCTGCAAGACCTTTAGAATTTTTAACCTCTGTGCCTTCTCTCCAGCCCTCCAAATGCCCATAAATCAACAATAAAATACTTTTTTACAAAGTTGATAATAAAATGTGAAGAAAATATCTGTAAATAGGGTATACAGAGTTCAGGATGTTTTCTTTCTCACATTCCAGGTATCTTGGAATGAACCATATTAACATGTAGGTTTTAATATTAATATTGGGGTGAAAGTGTCAAAGAGTACATAGTCAGTGTGAGAAAATGTATAAGAACTACATATCAATATGAGCTAATTAGGAAAACAGGTTGTATTATCTATCAAAATATGCTTGTTCATAGGAATTATTTTAACAATGAGGAAGAAATGAGCACTATTATCACAAAGTAATAGAATGATAAGTATTACAAAAACAGTAGAAATATCTATTAGAATATGTATTTCATGACAGTAATCTATGGAGAACAATTCAGGCGTTAATTAGAAGCTGCATGAGTCAGGATGAGAATGAAAACAGAGTGCATTTTCTGTGATTAGTAAATTAAACTATTACATTGTTAAGGAAAATAGGTCAAAAATCTATGACTTTTCAACCATGACCCTTGTCTAAAATGGAGAACAGTTTACTTATTTAGCATCTTGGATCAATAAAAGTGAGTATATCAGAATCTCCACAGGATAACATTTTCATAATGTTTTCATCAACTACAAGTGAGGTCACTGGTTAACTCCTCAGTTACAGAGTGATATTTGTATCTCTCTAACCTTTGTAGATTACAGTTCTGATCTCTGTGACGATGTGTGATAGGTAGAGCCTTTGGGAGATAATTAGGCTGTGGGTGGGTAGGTAGGATAGCACCCCCATAGAAGCAGGAGGAGGGGGGTGGCATACGGGGTTTCTGGAGGGGAAACCTAGAAAGGGGATAACATTTGAAATGTAAATAAATAGAATATCCAATTAAAAAATTACTGGACTCACTCAGTTCAGGTCAAGATTCAGCTTTTGGTTTATGTCAATCATAGCAATTTTTCTTTTGAAATGAAAGTTTTCATTGAATTAAAATTCTATGTTAATATTACTAATCCATGAGCAATTAAATATATATTATATTCTTTTGAATATATACATATATATTTGAGTTATTTTAGTTTCTCTAAATTTAAAAAACAGATTCTATTCTGATGCAATATATTCTAATTATAGTTTCCTATCTCTCTATTCCTCCCAGTTTCCCCCTACATTATGCCCCCTACCTCCCAGAACAACTTGCTTTCTGTTTCTCATTAGTAAAGAACAGGTTTCCAAGAGACAACAGCCAAACAAGACAAAATAAAATATAGTAAGATGAGGAAAAACTAGCATATCAATGTTGGACATGGCAACCAAACAGGTTGACCAAGTGTACTTGGGATAGAATGGAGCATCCTTTGGCTATATACCCAAGAGTATGATACCTGGATCTTGATATAGATTAATTCCCAACTTTCAAGGGAACTACCATATTGATTTCCATAGTGGTTCTAAGAATTTAACTCCTGCCAGCAATACAGAAGTGTTCCCCTTTCTCCACACACTTGCCAGTATGAGCTGTCAATTGTGTTACTGATCTTAGCCATCTGACAGGTAAAAGATAGAATCTCAATGTAGTTTTGATTTGTATTTCCCTGAGGGTTAAGAATATTGAAAGTTTTTAAATTGTTTCCTAGCCATTTGAGTTTCCTCTATTGAAAAGTCTTTCTTTAAATCTCCACTGCATTTTTAATTGGTATTTTTTGATATCTGGTTTCTTGAGTTCTTTATATATTTTGTATAGTAATCTTCTATCAGATATGGACTGAGTAAATAAAAACAATTCCCCATTCTGTACGCTGCCACCTTGTCCAACTGACAGTGTTCTTTGCATTACAGAGAGTTTTCAGTTTTGAAGCCCCGTTTATTAATAGTTGATCACAGTGCCCATGCTGTAGGTATTCTATTCAGAAGGTCATCTTCTGCACCAGTTTGTCAAGGCAAATACCCATTTTTTCTTTTATCAGGTTTAGGGTGTCTGGTTTTATATTGAAGTCTTTGATCTACTTGTACTTGTACTGACTTTATGTAGACTGGTAGGTATGGATCTATTTGTATTCTTCTACGTTCAGACATTCAGTTTGACCAGAGCCATTAGTGAAGATGCCTTCTACAAAAAAAATTCAGGTTTTCCTAAGTGTTTGTATTTATATTTGCATCTTCCTTTCAATTCCATTAATTAACCTTTTTTTTATGCCAATAGCATGTGGTTATTATTACGATAGGCCTGTAGTAAAACTTGAAATTGGAAGTGATGGTACCCCTAGCATTCAGGATTGTTTTAGCTATTCTGGGCTTTTCTTTTTTTCCATATGAATTTGAGAATTAGCCTTTCATAGTTTGTAAAATTTCTTTTGGAATTTTGATGGGAATTGTGTTGAATCTGTAGATTGTTTTTGCAGGACGGTCATTTTTTTCTATGTCAATATTACTAATCCATGAGCAATTAAATATATATATATATATATATGAGTTATTTTAGTTTCTCTAAATTTAATATAATGCTGGATGTAGGCTTGCCATAAATTATCTTTATTATGTTCAGGTGCTCCTTAAATCTCTGATTTTTCCAAAACTTTTATCATGAAAAGATACTGGATTTTTGTTAAAAGGTATTTGGCCATTCGTTAGATGTGTTTCTTTTTCTTTCACTTTGTTTATATGGTGATGGTCATTTTTTTCTTCCTTCTTCCTCTCTCTGCCTTTCTCAAAGGAATATATCTTCTTACTCTCACACATAACCAACTATTACGTGTACATGCATGCACCGAAATGAACACACAGTATTAGTTCAGTTATCTGAAATACCCACACTTAATATAAAAGTGGCTTGCAGTATACTAATTGTGTAATGTGGTACTACTTTTCATTCTCTATGGGAATTATAAAAGTTGTTGAGATATGTTCTTCAGACTTGATTTTAGGAGTGAAAATATAGGTACTTGCCTCAGGAAAGTGAGATCTAAGCTGCAGATTTAGCCACTAACCCATTCAAGATTACCACATAAGAGCTTATTCCTTTTTATGGGGTGACTTGAAATCAGCAACTGATTAACACCAGGGTTAGCTGCTGAGCTAGCACCCACAAACCTGACCCCCACTATCTCCTCATTTTTGAATAAACATCTTTACTTGGGGGAACTCTGAAGGCTGGTGGATATTTCTACAAGTTGGATTCTTCCTATGCTTGACTCTGTTTCTTCTGTTTCATTTCCTCAGATGATAACCCCAGATGCATCTTTTAACCCATAAGGTTAGGCTTCCCAGGGAACTCAGCATCCTATAGAATTTAATTTAGATCCTTTATTTGAAAGTGCTACTTGACATCATAGCTGACATTTTCTTTCTTATGACACTAGCTGCCTTTATTGTAATATTTAGTGTGCCTTCAAAGTTATGCTGCATACTCATAGCCTTGTGGGAGATCTGTCCCTTCTAATTGTTTGTTTTCAGTTTGAACATTAAAGTAGTTTATTTTAATATCTTCTCCTAAATTATTCATGCGTATTCTGAGTATGCCTTGTGTGGTACACGCACACAGGAGTTCATCTGGAAGTCAATGGAGAACTTTTGGGAGTTAGTGTTCTCTTTCCATCATGTGGGTTCTAGAGATCAAGCCCATGTCACCAGGCTTGGCACCTTCACCCACTCGGCCATCGGGAAAAATGGTTTTAAAGCATTTTAGATGCAAACTAGTGCAGTTTAGGATGGATCCTTGCATTTGTTTAAAAATCGCTTAAGTTTCCAAAAGTGCTTGAGCCTATGAGCCCCTGATGGATTTTTGTACATTTTTTTTTTTTTGGTGCGGTTTTACTTAGGATATCTACAGGTGAAAAAAAAAGTACCTAGAAAACAAATGGATTTTTAATGATTAGTGTTAAACACATGGTTTTCTCTGTGGTATATGTCTCATGAAGTTCCCAATGCATAGGAAGATGTAGCTAATACAAGATTCATCATGCTTGTTCACTTGTCCCTTTCTGCTGTGCACAGATATTAGTTACAACTAAGCAGTATCAATGCAAAAATCAGCAATTCAGTTAAAATGCATAAAATTATTCTACCATATTTTCATATTGTTATGTTTATAGAAAGTAAATGAAAATAAATTGAGCATAATACATGGTAAATATTTTTGTGCATATATTTCACATATATATCTATACATACAAGTTGATAATTTAATACCTATATTCTTAATTACAAATAATATTCATTTAAAATTTCAAATCACAGCTGTACTGATTGGTCTTGTGTGTCAACTTGACAGAAGCTGGAGTTATCATAGAGAAAGGAGCCTCCCTTGAGGAAATGCCTCCAAGAGATCAGCTGTAGGACATTATCTCAATTAGTGATCAAGGGTGGGAGGGCCCATTGTCTGTAGTATCATGGCTGGGCAGGTAGTCTTGGCTTCAATAAAAAACCAAGCTGAGCAAGCCAGGGGAAGTAAACGAGTAAGAAACATCCCTCCATGGCCTCTGTATCAGCTCCTGCTTCCTGACCTGCTTGAGTTCCAGTCCTGACTTTCTTTTGTGATGAACAGCAATGTGGAAGTGTAAGCTGAATAAACCCGTTTCTCTCCAACTTGCTTCTTGGTCATGATGTATGTGCTGGAATAGAAACCCTGACTAAGACAACAGCCTTTGAATTGGCAATATAACTTCTTGGTAACCCAGAACTAGAAATCAAGCAGTTTTAATACAGTAAGTGTAATGTTAAGATGGAGAAAGCTACTTCAAATCTGTTAATATTTCTCATGTACACCAACAATCTATTCTATGTTTAGAATTTCTAACAGTAAATGAGGTTAGTTATACCAGGTAACAGTCATTAATATTATTGTACACTAGCTTTTCAAATTGGAATGAGGGTGTATATTGTACAGTCTAGCTGTAAGAAAGATTGTCACATCAAAGGAAGAATTTATGTACAATATGCATTCACAAGTATATGTTCAACCCAGGTCTTACTGTCTGGTTACACTATATAAATATGATACTTGGCACATGTTAAATTTTTGTGAAAAAGTTAGTAGTGCATAAAATATCTATTTCAGTGTATTATGTACAATAAGCACAAAATACATCAAGTGTTCAAACATCCAAAGTTGAATTATAAATCACCCCAACTCAATGAATATGTGGCCATTAAAGAACCAATGAAAGGTATGTCGAACTGTTACACAATACAGAAAATACACTCTAGAAACAGTATCAAGGAAAACAGCCAATGCAATTCTGTCCTAGAAATTGTAGCTAAACAAATACGGGTCCACTCACACAGAGTCTTCATAACAACACCAGAAAATCAACTAGTCCTTATACAGTGAAGAATTATGGATTACTTATCCTGTGCTCTGAGTTTGTTTATATAGTGAATTATGCTGATGGAGTTCTGTATACTGAACCATTCCTCTATCCCTGGGATGAAGCCTACTTAATCCTGGTGAATAATACTTTTGATATGTTCTTGGATTCAGGTTGTGAGAATTTTGTTGAATATTTTTGCATTGATATTCATAAGGAAAATTGGTCTGAGGTTCTCTTTATTGGGTCTTTGTGTGATTTAGGTATCAGCATAATTGAGGTTTCATAGAGGGAATTGGGTAGTGTTCCTTCTGTTTCTATTTTGTGGAATCATTTGAAGATTATTGGTAATAGGTCTTTTTTGAAAGCCTGATAGAATTCTGCATTAAACCCCTTTGGTCTCTTTTTGGATGGGAGATGTTAATTACTGTTTCTATTTCTTTGAGGATTATGGGACTGTTTGATGGTTTATCTCATTCCTGATTTAACTTTGGTACCTGGTGTATATCTAGAAAATTGTTCATTTCATACAGATTGTTTGGTTTTGTTGGGTATAGGCTTTTGTAGTAGCATCTAACAATTTTTGGATTTCTTCAGTTTCTGTAGTTATGCCTCCCTTTTCATTTCTGATTTGTTAATTTGGATACACTCTTTGTGCCCTGTGGTTAATCTGGTTAAGGGTTCTTCTATCTTGTTGATTTTCTCAAAGAACCAGCTCCTGTTTTGTTGATTCTTTGTATAGTTCTTTTTGTTTCTACTTGGTGGATTTCAGCCCTGAGTTTAATTATTTCCTGCTGTCTACTCTTGGTTTTGTTTTTTCTTTTTTTCTTTTTTTTTTTTATTAACTTGAGTATTTCTTATATACATTTCGAGTGTTATTCCCTTTCCCGGTTTCCGGGCAAACATCCCCCCCCCTCCCCTTCCTTATGGGTGTTCCCCTCCCAACCCTCCCCCCATTGCCGCCCTCCCCCCATAGACTAGTTCACTGGGGGTTCAGTCTTAGCAGGACCCAGGGCTTCCCCTTCCACTGGTGCTCTTACTAGGATATTCATTGCTACCTATGGGGTCAGAGTCCAGGGTCAGTCCATGTATAGTCTTTAGGTAGTGGCTTAGTCCCTGGAATCTCTGGTTGCTTGGCATTGTTGTACTTTTGGGGTCTCGAGCCCCTTCAAGCTCTTCCAGTTCTTTCTCTGATTCCTTCAATAGGGGACCTATTCTCAGTTCAGTGGTTTGCTGCTGGCATTCGCCTCTATATTTGCTGTATTCTGGCTGTGTCTCTCAGGAGCGATCTACATCCGGCTCATGTCGGTCTGCACTTCTTTGCTTCATCCATCTTGTCTAATTGGGTGGCTGTATATGTATGGGCCACATGTGGGGCAGGCTCTGAATGGGTGTTCCTTCAGTCTCTGTTTTAATCTTTGCCTCTCCCTTCCCTGCCAAGGGTATTCTTTTTCCTCATTTAAAGAAGGAGTGAAGCATTCAAATTTTGATCATCCGTCTTGAGTTTCGTTTGTTCTAGGGATCTAGGGTAATTCAAGCATTTGGGCTAATAGCCACTTATCAATGAGTGCATACCATGTATGTCTTTCTGTGATTGGGTTAGCTCACTCAGGATGATATTTTCCAGTTCCAACCATTTGCCTACGAATTTCATAAAGTCATTGTTTTTGATAGCTGAGTAATATTCCATTGTGTAGATATACCACATTTTCTGTATCCATTCCTCTGTTGAAGGGCATCTGGGTTCTTTCCATTTTCTGGCTATTATAAATAAGGCTGCGATGAACATAGTGGAGCACGTGTCTCTTTTATATGTTGAGGCATCTTTTGGGTATATGCCCAAGAGAGGTATAGCTGGATCCTCAGGCAGTTCAATGTCCAATTTTCTGAGGAACCTCCAGACTGATTTCCAGAATGGTTTTACCAGTCTGCAATCCCACCAACAATGGAGGAGTGTTCCTCTTTCTCCACATCCTCGCCAGCATCTGCTGTCACCTGAGTTTTTGATCTTAGCCAATCGCACTGGTGTGAGGTGAAATCTCAGGGTTGTTTTGATTTGCATTTCCCTTATGACTAAAGATGTTGAACATTTCTTTAGGTGTCTCTCAGCCATTCGGCATTCCTCAGCTGTGAATTCTTTGTTTAGCTCTGAACCCCATTTTTTAATAGGGTCATTTGTTTCCCTGCAGTCTAACTTCTTGAGTTCTTTGTATATTTTGGATATAAGGCCTCTATCTGTTGTAGGATTGGTAAAGATCTTTTCCCAATCTGTTGGTTGCCGTTTTGTCCTAGCCACAGTGTCCTTTGCCTTACAGAAGCTTTGCAGTTTTATGAGATCCCATTTGTCGATTCTTGATCTTAGAGCATAAGCCATTGTTGTTTTGTTCAGGAAATTTTTTCCAGTGCCCATGTGTTCCAGATGCTTCCCTAGTTTTTCTTCTATTAGTTTGAGTGTGTCTGGTTTGATGTGGAGGTCCTTGATCCACTTGGACTTAAGCTTTGTACAGGGTGATAAGCATGGATCGATCTGCATTCTTCTACATGTTGCCCTCCAGTTGAACCAGCACCATTTGCTGAAAATGCTATCTTTTTTCCATTGGATGGTTTTGGCTCCTTTGTCAAAAATCAAGTGACCATAGGTGTGTGGGTTCATTTCTGGGTCTTCAATTCTATTCCATTGGTCTATCTGTCTGTCTCTGTACCAATACCATGCAGTTTTTATCACTATTGCTCTGTAATACTGCTTGAGTTCAGGGATAGTGATTCCCCCTGAAGTCCTTTTATTGTTGAGGATAGCTTTAGCTATCCTGGGTTTTTTGTTATTCCAGATGAATTTGCAAATTGTTCTGTCTAACTCTTTGAAGAATTGGATTGGTATTTTGATGGGGATTGCATTGAATCTGTAGATTGCTTTTGGTAAAATGGCCATTTTTACTATATTAATCCTGCCAATCCATGAGCATGGGAGATCTTTCCATCTTCTGAGGTCTTCTTCAATTTCTTTCTTCAGTGTCTTGAAGTTCTTATTGTACAGATCTTTTACTTGCTTGGTTAAAGTCACACCGAGGTACTTTATATTATTTGGGTCTATTATGAAGGGTGTCGTTTCCCTAATTTCTTTCTCGGCTTGTTTCTCTTTTGTATAGAGGAAGGCAACTGATTTATTTGAGTTAATTTTATACCCAGCCACTTTGCTGAAGTTGTTTATCAGCTTTAGTAGTTCTCTGGTGGAACTTTTGGGATCACTTAAATATACTATCATGTCATCTGCAAATAGTGATATTTTGACCTCTTCTTTTCCGATCTGTATCCCCTTGATCTCCTTTTGTTGTCTGATTGCTCTGGCTAGAACTTCAAGAACTATATTGAATAAGTAGGGACAGAGTGGGCAGCCTTGTCTAGTCCCTGATTTTAGTGGGATTGCTTCAAGTTTCTCTCCATTTAGTTTAATGTTAGCAACTGGTTTGCTGTATATGGCTTTTACTATGTTTAGGTATGGGCCTTGAATTCCTATTCTTTCCAGGACTTTTATCATGAAGGGGTGTTGAATTTTGTCAAATGCTTTCTCAGCATCTAATGAAATGATCATGTGGTTCTGTTCTTTCAGTTTGTTTATATAATGGATCACGTTGATGGTTTTCCGTATATTAAACCATCCCTGCATGCCTGGGATGAAGCCTACTTGATCATGGTGGATGATTGTTTTGATGTGCTCTTGAATTCGGTTTGCCAGAATTTTATTGAGTATTTTTGCGTCGATATTCATAAGGGAAATTGGTCTGAAGTTCTCTTTCTTTGTTGTGTCTTTGTGTGGTTTAGGTATAAGAGTAATTGTGGCTTCGTAGAAGGAATTCGGTAGGGCTCCATCTGTTTCAATTTTGTGGAATAGTTTGGATAATATTGGTATGAGGTCTTCTATGAAGGTCTGATAGAATTCTGCACTAAACCCGTCTGGACCTGGGCTCTTTTTGGTTGGGAGACCTTTAATGACTGCTTCTATTTCCTTAGGAGTTATGGGGTTGTTTAACTGGTTTATCTGTTCCTGATTTAACTTCGATACCTGGTATCTGTCTAGGAAATTGTCCATTTCCTGAAGATTTTCAAATTTTATTGAATATAGGTTTTTATAGTAAGATCTGATGATTTTTTGAATTTCCTCCGAATCTGTAGTTATGTCTCCCTTTTCATTTCTGATTTTGTTAATTTGGACGCACTCTCTGTGTCCTCTCGTTAGTCTGGCTAAGGGTTTATCTATCTTGTTGATTTTCTCAAAGAACCAACTTTTGGTTCTGTTGATTCTTTCTATGGTCCTTTTTGTTTCTACTTGGTTGATTTCAGCTCTGAGTTTGATTATTTCCTGCCTTCTACTCCTCCTGGGTGTATTTGCTTCTTTTTGTTCTAGAGCTTTTAGGTGTGCTGTCAAGCTGCTGACATATGCTCTTTCCTGTTTCTTTCTGCAGGCACTCAGTGCTATGAGTTTTCCTCTTAGCACAGCTTTCATTGTGTCCCATAAGTTTGAGTATGTTGTATCTTCATTTTCATTAAATTCTAAAAAGTTTTTAATTTCTTTCTTTATTTCTTCCTTGACCAGGTTATCATTGAGTAGAGCATTGTTCAATTTCCACGTATATGTGGGCATTCTTCCCTTATTGTTATTGAAGACCAGTTTTAGGCCGTGTTGGTCCGATAGCACGCATGGGATTATTTCTATCTTTCTGTACCTGTTGAGGCCCGTGTTTTGACAAATTATATGGTCAATTTTGGAGAAAGTACCATGAGGAGCTGAGAAGAAGGTATATCCTTTTGCTTTAAGATAGAATATTCTATAAATATCCGTTAAGTCCATTTGGCTCATGACTTCTCTTAGTCTGTCTACATCACTGTTTAATTTCTGTTTCCATGATCTGTCCATTGATGAGAGTGGGGTGTTGAAGTCTCCTACTATTATTGTGTGAGGTGCAATGTGTGTTTTGAGCTTTAGTAAGGTTTCTTTTACGTATGTAGGTGCACTTGTATTTGGGGCATAGATATTTAGGATTGAGAGTTCATCTTAGTTGATTTTTCCTTTGATGAATATGAAGTGTCCTTCCTTATCTTTTTTGATGACTTTTAGTTGAAAATTGATTTTATTTGATATTAGAATGGCTACTCCAGCTTGCTTCTTCTGACCATTTGCTTGGAAAGTTGTTTTCCAGCCTTTCACTCTGAGGTAGTGTCTGTCTTTGTCTCTGAGGTGTGTTTCCTGTAGGCAGCAGAATGCAGGGTCCTCGTTACGTATCCAGTTTGTTAATCTATGTCTTTTTATTGGGGAGTTGAGGCCATTGATATTGAGAGATATTAAGGAATAGTGATTATTGCTTCCCGTTATATTCATATTTGGATGTGAGGTTATGTTTGTGTGCTTTCATTCTCTTTGTTTTGTTGCCAAGACGATTAGTTTCTTGCTTCTTCTAGGGTATAGCTTGCCTCCTTATGTTTGGCTTTACCATTTATTATCCTTTGTAGTGCTGGATTTGGAGAAAGATATTGTGTAAATTTGGTTTTGTCATGGAATATCTTGGTTTCTCCATCAATGTTAATTGAGAGTTTTGCTGGATACAGTAACCTGGGCTGGCATTTGTGTTCTCTTAGGGTCTGTATAACATCAGTCCAGGATCTTCTGGCCTTCATAGTTTCTGGCGAGAAGTCTGGTGTGATTCTGATAGGTCTGCCTTTATATGTTACTTGACCTTTTTCCCTTACGGCTTTTAATATTCTTTCTTTATTTTGTGCGTTTGGTGTTTTGACAATTATGTGACGGGAGGTGTTTCTTTTCTGGTCCAATCTATTTGGAGTTCTGTAGGCTTCTTGTATGTCTATGGGTATCCCTTTTTTTAGGTTAGGGAAGTTTTCTTCTATGATTTTGTTGAAGGTATTTACTGGTCCTTTGAGCTGGGAGTCTTCACTCTCTTCTATACCTATTATCCTTAGGTTTGATCTTCTCATTGAGTCCTGGATTTCCTGTATGTTTTGGACCAGTAGCTTTTTCCGCTTTACATTATCTTTGACAGTTGAGTCAATGATTTCTATGGAATCTTCTGCTCCTGAGATTCTCTCTTCCATCTCTTGTATTCTGTTGGTGAAGCTTGTATCTACAGCTCCTTGTCTCTTCTTTTGGTTTTCTATATCCAGGGTTGTTTCCATGTGTTCTTTCTTGATTGCTTCTATTTCCATTTTTAATTCCTTCAACTGTTTGATTGTGTTTTCCTGGAATTCTTTCAGGGATTTTTGCGATTCCTCTCTGTAGGCTTTTACTTGTTTATTAATGTTTTCCTGTGCTTCCCTAAGTGTGTTCATGTCTTTCTTGAAGTCCTCCAGCATCATGATCAAATATGATTTTGAAACTAGATCTTGCTTTTCTGGTGTGTTTGGATATTCCATGTTTGTTTTGGTGGGAGAATTGGGCTCCGATGATGGCATGTAGTCTTGGTTTCTGTTGCTTGGGTTCCTGCGCTTGCCTCTCGCCATCAGATTATCTCTAGTGTTACTTTGTTCTGCTATTTCTGACAGTGGCTAGACTGTCCTATAAGCCTGTGTGTCAGGAGTGCTGTAGACCTGTTTTCCTCTCTTTCAGTCAGTTATGGGGACAGAGTGTTCTGCTTTCGGGCGTGTAGTTTTTCCTCTCTACAGGTCTTCAGCTGTTCCTGTGGGCCTGTGTCTTGAGTTCACCAGGCAGCTTTCTTGCAGCAGAAAATTTGGTCTTACCTGTGGTCCCGTGGCTCAGGTTTGCTCGTGGGGTGCTGCCCAGGGGCTCTCTGCAGCGGCAGCAACCAGGAAGACCTGTGCCGCCCCTTCCAGGAGCTTCAGTGCACCAGGGTTCCAGATGGTCTTTGGCTTTTTCCTCTGGCGTCCGAGATGTGTGTGCAGGGAGCAGTCTCTTCTGGTTTCCCAGGCTTGTCTGCCTCTCTGAAGGTTTAGCTCTCCCTCCCACGGGATTTGGGTGCAGAGAACTGTTTATCCGGTCTGTTTCCTTCAGGGTCCGGCGGTGTCTCTGGCAGGGGTCCTGCCGCTCCTGGGCCCTCCCCCACGGGAGCCCAGAGGCCTTATACAGTTTCCTCTTGGGCCAGGGATGTGGGCAGGGGTGAGCAGTGTTGGTGGTCTCTTACGCTCTGCAGCCTCAGGAGTGCCCACCTGACCAGGCAGTTGGGTCTCTCTCTCACCGGGTCTGGGAGCAGAGAGCTGCTGCGGGCCGGGATCCGCGGGTGTGGGACTTCCGGTAAACACAGAACGTGCCCGGTCCTAGAGAAATTCTGCTTCCATGTGTCCCAAGCTCACCAGGCAGCTTTCTTGCAGCAGAAAATTTGGTCTTACCTGTGGTCCCGAGGCTCAGGTTCGCTCGTGGGGTGCTGCCCAGGGGCTCTCTGCAGCGGCAGCAACCAGGAAGACCTGTGCCGCCCCTTCCAGGAGCTTCAGTGCACCAGGGTTCCAGATGGTCTTTGGCTTTTTCCTCTGGCGTCCGAGATGTGTGTGCAGGGAGCAGTCTCTTCTGGTTTCCTAGGCTTGTCTGCCTCTCTGAAGGTTTAGCTCTCCCTCCCACGGGATTTGGGTGCAGAGAACTGTTTATCTGGTCTGTTTCCTTCTGGTTCTGGTGGTGTCTCAGGCACAGGGGTCCTGCCGCTCCTGGGCCCTCCTCCACGGGAGCCCAGAGGCCTTATACAGTTTCCTCTTGGGCCAGGGATGTGGGCAGGGGTGAGCAGTGTTGGTGGTCTCTTCTGCTCTGCAGCCTCAGGAGTGCCCACCTGACCAGGCAGTTGGGTCTCTCTCTCACCGGGTCTGGGAGTCTTTTTTCTTTTTTGTTCTACAGCTTTCAGTTTTGTTGTCAAGCTGTTAGTGTATGCTTTTTCCAATTCCTTCTTGGAGGTACTCAGGGCTATGAACTTTCCTCTTCGTATTGCTTTCATTGTATCCCATAAGTTTTGGAATGTTGTTCGTTTTCATTAAATACTAAAACATCTTTAATTTTTTTCTTTATTTCTTCCTTGACCAAGCTATCATTGTGTAGATCGTTGTTTAGCTTCCATGTGTATGTGTCATTTCTGGACTTTTCTTGTTAATGAAGATCAACCTTAGGCTGTGGTGATCTGATAGCATGCATGGGATTATTTCAATATTTTTATATCTGTTGAGGCCTGTTTTGTGACCAATGATATGGTCAATTTTGGAGAAGGTACCATGAGGTGCTAAGAAGAAGTTATATTCATTTGTTTTATGATAAAATGATCTACAGATTTCTGTTAAATCCATTTGGTTCATAACTTCTGTGTGTTTCACTGTGTTTCTCCTTATTTTCTCTTTCCATGGTCTGCCAATTGCTGAGAGTGGGGTCTTGAAGTCTCCCAATATTATTTTGAGGTGCAATGTGTGCTTTGCACTTCAGGAAAGTTTGTCTTATGAATGTAGGTGCCCTTGTATTTGGAGCATGAATGTTCAGAATTTGGATTTCGTCTTGATTTTTCCTTTGATGACGAGGAAATGTCCTTTCTTATCCTTTATGACAATTTTTTTTGAATTTCGCTTTTATTCCTTATATACGAAAGTTTGTTTCTTCGGCCCATTTCCTTGGAAAATTTTTTTCCCAGCCTTTTACCCTGAGGTTGTGTCTGTCTTTGTTACTAAGGTAGTTTCTTGTATGAAGGAAAATGCTGGATCCTGTTTATGTATCCTGTCTGATAGTCTATGTCTTTTTATCGGGGAACTGAGTCTATTGATGTTAGCATATATTAAGGAAAAGTCATTTTTGCCTCCTGTTATTTTTGTTGGTAGAGGTGGACTTATGTTTGTGTGGGTATCTTCTTTTGGGTCTGTTGAAAGAAGACTACTATTTTGCTTTTGCTTTTTCTTTCTTTCTTTCTTTCTTTCTTTCTTTCTTTCTTTTTTTTTTTTTTTTGGTTCTTTTTTTCGGAGCTGGGAACCGAACCCAGGGCCTTGCGCTTCCTAGGCAAGGGCTCTACCACTGAGCTAAATCCCCAACTATTTTTCTTTTTCTAAGGTGTAATTTCTCTCTTAATGTTGGAGTTTTCCATCTATTATCCTTTGTATGACTGGTTTTGTGGAAAGATATTGTGTAAATTTGATTTTTGTCATGGAATATCTTTTTTCTTTATCTATGTTAATTGAGAGTTTTGCTGAGTATAGTAGCCACTGCTGGCATTTGTGTTCCCTTTGGCTCTGTATGACATCTGCCCAGAATCTTCTGGCTTTTAGAGTCTCTTTTGAGAAGTCTGGTATAATTCTGATAGATCTGCCTTTATATATTGCTTGACATTTTTCCCCTTACTGTTTTTAATATTCTTTCTTTGTTTTGTGCATTTGGTGTTTTGACTATTATGTAATGGGTGGAATTTCTTTTCTGATCCAATTTGTTAGAGCTCTGTAGGCTTCCTGTATGTTTATGGGCATCTCTTTATTTCAGTTACGGAAATTTTGTTCTAAAATTTTGTTGAAAATGTTTACTGTGGCCCTTTAAATTAGGAATATTTGCTGTCTTCTATACCTATTATTCTTAGGTTTAGTCTTCTCATTGTGTTGTAGGTTTCCTGAATATGTTGGGTTAGGAGCTTTCTGCTTTTTGCATTTTTTTGACTTGTGCCAATGGTTTCTATGCTATCTTCTGCACCTAAGATTCTCTCTTCTATCTTTTGTGTTCTATTGGTGATGCTTGCATCTATATAATTCTTGATTTCTTTTCTGTGTTTTTTATCTCCAGAGTTGCCTTTCTTTGTTATTACTTTATTGTTTCTATTTCTGTTTTTAGATCCTGGATGGTTTTGTTCAATTTCTTCACCTAAATAGGTGTTGTGTTTCCTGTAATTCTTTAAGTGATTTGTATGTTTCCCCTTTAAGGGTTTCTATCTGTTTTCTTCTGTATTTGTTTAAACGAGTTATTTATGTCCTTCTTACTGTCTGCTATCATCATCATGAGATGTAATTTTAAATATGAATCTTGCTTTTCCCGTGTGTTGGGGTATCTAGGGCTTGCTGTAGTGGGAGAACTTGATTCTTATGATGCCAAATAGCCTTGGTCTCTGTTGCTTGCTTAGGTCCCTGTCTTGCCTCTTGCCGTCTAGATATCTTGATGTCTCTGAATGGAGCTTGTCCCTCCTGTGGGCCTATAAGCCTGGGATCTTAGGTGTGTCAGCACTCCTGGGACACCAGTTCTCTCTGGGCAGGATTTGGTGTGGGGAACTTTGTCACAGGGTTAGTTAGCTTCAGGGTACTGATTGAAACTGGAAGTCTCCTGTCTGTGGCTGCTCTGTGTTTCCTGTGCCCTGTGTACTCCTCATGGGTCTTTCTTGGTCAGTTATTAGATCAAAACTTAGGAGTGAAAGCATTTCTGGGAGACCATGTCTCTCTGGGCAGGATTTGGGTATGGAGGGCTGTGGGACTGCCTTGGCTCTGGGGCGCAGATATCATATATGGTTTGACATATTAGTTTCATCCTCATTCTTTTCATCTTTCTGTATCCTAACATCTGTCATCTCACTGCATAAAACCACTAAATTATATATTTATATATATATATATATATGTGTGTGTGTGTGTGTGTGTGTGTGTGTGTTTGTGTGTGTGTGTGTGTGGTATATGTTATGTATGAATGTATATGTGTATGTGTGAGTGTGTGTGTTTGTGTACATACACATATCATGATGTGGGAGAGTAAGTAGACTATAAGTTTATTTTCAGGGTTTGCTGAACATCTGCACATGATTGAGTAATTGTTTAATATTCATGGCATTGTGTTGAATGTCTCTATACACATACACCCACATACAATAAAACAATTTATTTTTGCTTTACTCATTGTTTGTATGAATGAATACTTATGACAGCAAATACCTTCAATTTTCTATTTGCCTAATAGTGTTTCAATAGCTTTATATATTTTAATTACTTTTCCTAAGATATTATCCCTAACTATGGTCTTTTAAAGTGATTTAAATATATAGTAAATAAGGCCAGGAATTAAATTCCCCATTTAAGTTCAGATATATTGAAAATAACAAACCTGGAACATTTGGTTTTGGTATTTGTTATTTTAACAAATTACCACAAAGAAAGTGGTCAAAAGCAATATACAGTCTTTATTGTGCATTCTGAAGGCCAACTTTTCTAAAGGTATCTTACTGAATGAAAATAAAGTATTGGTGGAACTTAATTATTACCAAAGATATTGGAAAGTCATCTATCTCCTTGTCCTTTGCAAGTTTTATAGCACACTATACTTCTTGGCTTGCAGAATCTGTCCATCCCATCATTGTATGGCTTACTAAATCTCTATTTCATTCTAATATGAAACCTGTAGTTAGAATGGATTCATCTAGAACAGCCAATTGTAATATTCCTACCTTAAGACCTTTAACTGCCTCTCAATATTGTTATTGTTTTATAAGCATATCCAATATTTTCTGAGATTAAATGGTGATCTTTGGGATAAAAAGAGATATTAATGTGTTCAACAGTAGCTCTAAAGTCTGGTTAGGAGCTACTACGTTGTACTGCCTCCAAAGTCTAAGACCCCTGGCCCTGGAATAACCAGTTCAATGATAAATTCTGCACACTAACACTTTCAGCCTTGGTGAAAAGATGTGCTTGGCTGGGAAGATGTTCACTTACTAAGAACACTAACTAAGCAAGCATGAGGCTATGAATTCAAATCCTTAGCACCTAAGTAATAGTCTACAGGTGGCAGCTTGTCCCTGTAATCCCAGCACTGTGTATAAGCAGATACATGAAGACTGAGAATTTACTAGCTGGTCGTCAACTCTAAGCTTGGAGATGCTGTCTCAAAGTACTGAGGTGAAGCACTTACTCTCAAAGAGTAAGATAGAGAGTGTTAAAGAAGTAATTTTTTGGCTTCTGCATATTGTCTGGGAATACACATCCAAATATATGTGTCTATATAAACAGAAATATATGTCTAGACAAGAAAAACTGTAGAGAAAAATATATTTGAAGATAAGCCACTCTTATACTAAATCAATCTCTCACTAAAAAAATTGGTCACACACTCAGAGCTAATGTATCAGAGTTTGTCATTCTAGACTTATAGACTTCTACAGGTAAAAGTCTTAGGTCTACTGTATTTTAGTTGTTAATATTTTATATACCAAGAAGATATAAGTTATGGTGGTTTGCCTCAATATACAGCTAATAAGTTAATGGTGGCTGCTTTCTACTATGGAATATTATACTTCAAGGACACAAGTGGAATAGGAATTGTTATGAGTATGAGTAAAGATAAATCACTAAGGTCTTGAGTATTTAAGAAGTCTCTATGCAACCATGGGAATTGGCGTGTTCCTGGGATAATAGATGCAGAGAGAAGAATTTTTGTAAATCCACATATTAACCTCACTACTGTGTTATTCTAGTAACACACTCAGGGCTGGGAGAATGTATTACATAAGTTCAGAAATGTTTTAAAAACACCTCTGATGGTTAACCTTGATTGTTTACTAGGGGTTTTGAATTGCTATAGGCATGTCTGTTAGGAATTTTCTAGATTAATTTAACTGAGTTGAGATGATCCAATCTACATGTGGGTAGTACCATTTTATTGTCAGGAGTCTCATCGAACATGAAAGGATAAAGCTTGCTGACACAATCATTCATTATTATTATTATGGATTGCAGATGCAATGTGACCAACAGCCTCCCACTGCAATGCATTCCCTTCTATATTGGACTGTGTACCCTGGAATTATAAGTTAGAATGAGCACTCTGTTGTGTAAGTCACTTAAGAGGATGATCTTTTCACAAAAATGAGACAAGTAAGCAATGCACATATAACTTTATGCCTCTTCTAAAATTCTCAATCATTATGTAGAAACATACATGCTTCCTTCTTATGTCTAGGCAGACCTTGGAGAGGAAAATAGGGCAGCATATTGACTTGTGACCTAGAACGCAAGGAAATCATGGTGTTGAACTGTATTTGTATGCCATTCTTCATTCTGCTCTAAACTAAAGTTGAAGGAGCTAAAATACAGCCATGTCAACAGGAAAGAATAAAGAGGGAGAGTAGTAGATTCAAAAATGTTAGTAATAATTGTTTTCTGATGAAACATAACACAATAACTGACTTAACCTACACTCAGACTAGCTAAGACTTCATACTTGAAGTGCAATAGTGAAGTTCCTTATCAAATTGCTGGAGACTTTCATTACTGTTTAAATAGTTTTAAAGAACTCCCAGCCTGTATGCTTCAGAACAGACTATGCCATCTCCATCTCTCCATCCCTAACCACCAGTAAAGGTGTCCACAGCATTTCATTCTACTGAGGTCCTGTTAGAAAATCAGAAAGGGCTTAATGTACCATCAGGAAAATTGTCTACTATTGCTTACCAACCATCTTCCTTCATGGTGCTAGCAAAGGCACTGAAAGGAGCAGGGAAGACATACATTCAGCCTGGGAGATATTGCAGAGGCATCATGGGGTGGAAGGTCCCATCCAATTAAGAACAGTGGGAAGTAAGTCTTCTGAATATCAGCAGGCATCATAGTCACCTTCTCTATAATTCTTTTTATTAACAAACATCTTCAAATGTGTAGAAACAGAGAGCTTTTTAAATTAAGAATAGAGAAGAAAATATATAGTATAATATAATAGTAAATGGTATTATATTATATAGTACTATATAATAGTATGCTGCTATTAAAGGTTTTTAATTATCATCATTTTATTTTTACTTATTCTCTTTACATCCCACTCATTACTCCTCTCCTAGTCACTCCATCCCCTAATCCTTCCCTTCCCTCCCCTTCTCCACAGTAGTCTCCTCCTTTCTGAGAAGTCAGAAGTAACTGTAGGTCAGATAGAGGAGGATGAATCAAAGTCTTTGACTAATAGGGTCCGCAAGGTTCCTGTCTAGTCAAGAATGCTGGGGCTACTGGATATCTTATTAAAGGAATATTAAGAGGTTGCAGAGGCCAGTGAAGAGTCGGCAGCCAGGGTCCTGTGTTCATGGTTGGCTGTGGAGGTGGCAATATTGGAAGCCAACCCTCTGATGTGAGCCTCTGTTAGCAACAGGAGACTGGCCAGGCAGGCAGTTCCAAGGTCAAAGGATCAGTGCTTCAGGACAAGAGCCTCCTCTCCTTAGAGTTACAGTTCAGTAACAAGAGCCAACCTTAGATATCCTTAACGAAATAACTTATGTGCCTTATTCCATATGCCAAGGACCATATTAACCTTGGTGAGTGGGATGGGATTTTTGGAGATAAATACCTTCTATTGGCTAAGGCTAAGATGCTGGTGATGTTCTATCTGCACAGGGAAGAATTCCAGGTGCTATGCTATGTGACTGATTGCCTTTGATCACCTACTTTACAGTCAAAGTTAAGTGCTTTAAAGCAGGCATTTAGGCAGGAGATTAGGAGATGCCTACCGTCTCCTCAAATTCTGAGATTTCTGGGATTTGAGCATGATCCACCTCACCAGTCCCATGGTTATTCCTCTGGTGACACTGACCATGTGCCCTACATATAGGAAAAGTTCCATGTTAGTAAAGCTCCTAACGGGCTATCAAAGGATGGCTGCTAAATGAGTGTATAGCAGCCTAAATGACTTTAGTATTTTTGGAAAAACTACTTTACTGCTCTCCTTTCCTGTACTTTTGACACATTAAGGTTGGCATACTATTATGTCTTACTATTATCAGAAAAAGGGTTGGGAGTTGAATAAACACTTTTGGGCACCAAAAAATTTTATATACTGAGGTGGGAGAAAAGACTGAAAGGAAAGGGGGTAGAGAAAACTGCATTCAGAATGTAGAGTAAATAAATTAATCAGTAAATTTATAAACTAATAAAAAAATCCATAGACCCAATGAATAGAACTGCTCACTTGCTCACTTGCACTGAAACCTGATTGCCAAGTTCAAGCCCTGAAAGGCCCAGAAAAAGAAAGGTGGAGGCCATCAAGCACATCTGTAATCTCTATACCACTAGAACAAGATAAGACGTGGAGAAAGGAAAATAGCCTGGGTCCTCACATGCCAGTGATGGAATGGGCAGCACACAGAAGGAGTGAGGAAGACCCTGTTAAGGCAACAAGGTGGGAGCAAAGAACTACCTTCTAAAAGTTGTCCTCTACATCTCACATGCCGTCATGGCATCTATGTGCCTGGGAATAATAAAAATGACAATGAAAATAAAAAAGGAGAACTAATTGCTATGAAGAATAAATTAATTTAATCTGCACAAGGTCGAGGTTTTATATATTCGTTCATCTGTTCTTACTCCTAGGATTATGTGGAATTACTATGATTTAAAAATACCTATTGTATCAACACTCTTTTTGTTTGGTTTTGTTGGTTTTTCTGTCTTTCTTTCTTTCTTTCTTTCTTTTTTTTTTTGGTATTCTTCATAGACTGATACTCAAACTGAAAGTGCAACATTGGAATCCACTATTTCACACAAGTAGCTAAGGAAAGAATAGCAGTAGCCATAGATTTTCAATAAAACATAGTAGAAAGAGACTTTCAGAAGGTCAGTGTACAACAACATTGGGGCCATCTCCACAACAGGAGAGAGTCATTCTAAATATACAGGCACCAAAGATCGTAGTCCATCTGTGTATAAAGCAAATGTTAAGAACTCTGAAGGGAGAGATCAACTCCAATACATATTTGAGAACTTTAACATCCCACTTTTAGCAATGGGAAGATCAGCCAGACAGAAAATTAAATAAAGAAAGAGCAAAGTTAAATTGTACCCTAGAGTGAATGGGCCTCATAGACATTCACAGAACATTCAACATAACAGCAAGGATATACTGTCTTCTAATCTGCACAGAGGATCTTTCCCAAGGAATAACATGTGGTGTAACACAAAACAAAATATAATAAACTAAAGGAAGTCACTGAGTAGCACTTCTGAACACAATAGAAATAAACTAAAAAGTAATAAGAAAAATACTGGAAACTATCTTTTGAGTAAATAATAAAACAAAGAACAAAGAATATTCATTTCCAAATTCTTTTTCTTTCCACTTGAAAAGTTTTAATGAGAGAAGAGTAGAAGAGAAGAGGAGTAAAGGCCAGCCATGAGTACATGGAGGGAAGGGGAAGGGGGGTGGGAAGAGAAGGGACAAAGGGAAAGAGGGAAAAATAGCAGAGAAAATAACAAGAGTGATTATTTCCAAATTCTTACAAGGCATGTGAATTGAAAGCAGAGTATACAAACATGGGAACACAGTCAGTGAAGTTTCCTCCTGCGGTGTATGGGAACTAACATAGAGACCCACAACTAGACGATGTTCAGAGACTGAGAGATTTTGGAACACTCAGTCCTAAATACATGTCTCCATCAAACACTTGCCACTCAGGGCTCAGGGTGCTTCACTGAAGAGACAGAAATACTGTATGAGCTAGTGGGGATGGAAGATGGCAAGAAAAGTGTGTCTTCCAGAGAAGTGCACATATGAACTCACAGAGACTGTGATAGTATGCACAGGACCTGCAATAATTCAGTCCACATGGGGTCTTAACAAAAAAGGTGATACTTTATTTGGGTTCCCATCTTTCCCTAAAAAGGTATCCCTAATTGATCACCACTTGTAAAGGAAAAATTAGTTTTCTCCAAAGTAGTTTCATTGGGTATATAAACTACACTTAAGGATAGGCCATCCAGCAGTAGATGGCCAACACATAAATTAACTCAATGTGGAGAAAAGTCCCTTTGAGATACATCAAAAGCAAGAGCAAGAGGGGAAACATGGAAACAGCAGTAATGGAGCTAGAGAGATGGCTCAGCAGTTAAGAATGCTGATCTTTCAATGCAACCAGATTTGATTCTCAGCTCGTATGTGGCAGTACAGAACAATCTGTGATTGCAGTTCCAGGGGATCCAGCATTCTTTTATGGCCTCGAAGGGCTCTGTAACCAAACATCACACAGACAGATTCACATGGAAAGCACACATACACACAAAATAAATAAATCTTTAAATACGATCTCTTAAAAAGTCAAGTGTGCTAGCTAGTTTTATGTCAACCTGACACAATCTTATAGTCATCTAAGAGGAAGGAATCTTAATTGAGAAGTGTCTGAATAAGATGTGACGGATGCAAGTCTGTAGGGCATTTTCTTAATTAGTGATTGATGTGGGAAGGCTTAGGTCATTGTGCGTGGTTCCATTCCTGAGCTTATGGTCGTGAATTTTATAAGAAAGCAGGCTAAGCAAGCCATGAGGTGCAACCCAGTAAGCAGAACCTCTCTCTAGCCTCTGCATTACTGCCTCCCTTCAGGTTTCTGGCCTGAAGGGAGTTCTTATCTTGACTTCCATCAGGGATGAACAGATATGTAGAAGTGTGAACCAAGTAATCCTGCTCCTCTCCAAGTTGCTTTGGTCATGGTTTTATCACAAAAATGAGGACCTTCTATCTAAGACATGTGACCACTTGTCATTGCCTCTAAAGGAAGTAGTATAATAAAAACTAAGTTTAAAATACACTATAGGAAAGAAATAAGACAAAAGCACAAATAAAAAGAGAAAAATAACATTTTCACAATTATTATAAGAGCCCAGAAAACTACATGTTCCTCATATTTTGCCAATAAAGTAGTATGTGGTGTTGACATTTTGCAATTTACTTATTAATTAACAGAGGAAAAAACTCCCCTTTGAGTTCCAGTGGGGACTATAGTAACATTTATGTTGTACTAAGCACATTAATAACACTATACAACAAAATTTGGTTAAAGGAAACTCAAATACCTTAGATGCCCTTGTTTATATATTCAAGTAAACAGCAAACTAGGCTTAGATTCCCTACTTCTACTTGCAAATTCTCAGCAGTCTAAGCATTTGCAGAATTCAGACAAGTGGATACAGCAGAACATTAATAGTTGCCCATTTCATCATCAGTTTGGTGACATCATCAGCCATAGCAAATGTCATAACAAATGGATGCTTGACCACTTTCTTGCTATCTCTTGCAATATTCTTTTTATTGCTGTGTACTATGAGTTGTGTAAATGTGATGGTCTGAATTATTCCTTATCATTTGTAGGGAACCATTTGGAACCTTCATTTGACAACAAAATATGCTAAGTTTTAAGTATCTTATGTAAAACAACATGATGTTTACATATGAACTACACTCATACCACTTTGAATTGTATCTCCATTATACACAATATCTAACACAATGTAAGATAAACAAATTATTCTTCAGTTATATTGTTCAGAGAATAGTAATATAAAACAATTGGTAAATTTTCAATAGGGATATTTATTTTGTATGTTTGTTTGAGTACAGATAAATCTGCATGTGTGAGAATAAGTGAAAGCCACAGGACAATCTCAGATGTCATTCCTCATATGTCATCTACTAGTTTTTGAAACAAGGCTCCTCATTGGTCTGGAAATTGTCAAATAAAAAGATTCACAAACACGGCTTCTTTCACATAGGCTCTGAGAATGAAATTCAGACCCTCTTGCTTCCAGGGTAGCCACTTTACTGGCAAATGTAACTTGTCAGAACCAGATGTAAGTTTTAAGATCTATCTTTGGCTCTGGGTTGGTTGAAACTGCAGGTGAAGAACCCTGGACATGGCGGACCAATGCATCTATATGATTGGTTAAAAGAAGAAATGAGAAACTGTTTGAGTAAAGTTCTTTTTGTCCTGGCCAAAACCCACTAGAAGAAAATTCTTCTTGCAAATGTGTCATTTGAAATGTGAATAAAACAAATATCGAATAAAAAAAAGAAAAGAAGAAACTTTCTTGTAGATTGTTTCTACTAGACCCTCTGCTTATGTTTGTAACACAAGCAGAGCCTGAGTCTATAGCTGTCCTATAAAAACGTAAAGAATTGGGGCAATTGTTCTGTTCAATTGAGACCTCCACTGCTGTCCCTATGGGAACCTCCTAATTGATACCTATTCGAATTAGTCGGAAATTGAGAGGGACAAAACAGCAGCTATTTTCAAATAATGAGAAACTTTCCCTACTCTTATATACTAAACAAAACGTGTGCTATGGCCTCAAGTATAGTAATTCCCTCATGAACAAAATTGGCCCAAATAATTATCCAATGCCTGGAGCAATATAAATAAAGGTTCTCTAGTTTATACATTTACAATAAATGCTTCCATGTGTGAGGAAAGGACAAAGACAAAAAAAGGGAAATACATTTGTAAGCTACTAGTCACAGAAAAAGTTAATCAATGTTCAAATTTTAACCATTTAGCAAAATAGTGAAGTTATTAAAGTTTCTAAAACTACTTAACCCTATTTAATAGCTCCGTTTTCAATCGCTAAGGCCTACTGGATGCCTTTCCTTGTTTCTCTACTTCACAAGGTTTATATGGATGTCTCTGAACCCAAGTATTAGCTTTCAATTATGGTTTTACTCAGTTGAGGCATGCATCACACCAGTATTTGCTAACAATCTCAGAACTTGGGAAAGCCTTTAAGACTTAAATGAGCATTCTATCTTGGTATTTCTGAGCTTTATTATTTCAGATGGAGACAGGAGTTTGCATGGTTAGTCTTAATCTTGTATTTTATATATCGGGATATTTCCAAAAAGAAGACATGTCACTCATAGTTTGCCATATGTAAAATAAGTCGAACTCACTAGGAGCTTCCCACCTGATAGACTATTTAACAATTTTATCATTCATTTATTTTTATTTATTCCTTAGAAAGAAGGGATAGATATTGATCCACTCTTTATTTTTCCTTAAAGAGAAAACATATACATGGAATAAAGTAGAAAAACGGTTTTGTTTAATTTTATAATTTTTTCGGATACCATCATTAATGGCCCATCAAAGTGTCCTATAAAAGAAAGATTCATACTTCCAAGTTTGGTTCCAAAAAATGAAATTACAAGGGAAAGAAATGTAGGAACCTAAAGATGCTGACAAATAAGTTACTGAAATTATCATACTTCTGTCTGCTAATGTGAACATAACTAATGAAACACGCTTGGATGTTGGGGGAGATCAGTGGATTCATATTCTTCAAATAACAACATTCCATACAAGAAGAAATTTTGCACTTGGTGCTTTGTTCTTGATTAGCTTTTCTGTGGGAAACTGGTCCTGGGAAGATTCAAGTACCTACTCATTCCCATTAGAGAACCAAAAATAGACCAAAGTACCCAAGGTAACGAGACTTCTACTATTGAAATGGGTAAACAATGAGTATATTGAGATTTTTACAGAAATATGAATGTAGAGCATAACTGACTCATACTAGAAGCCCATACCAGATGTGTGTGGGCTTACAAAAGCTCAGAAGCCTCCATGAATTGAAGGCAGCTTGGCAGATCAGACAGTCTCTTCTAGGCTTCTTGGTTGATCTGATGATCATCTTCATAGTCCATACCTCTTATATAAAATTGAGGAACAGCAGTCTTCATTCATCAACTCAGTTTCAGGAACTTCCTAAAGTTTCTGAGTTGAGTCTTAATGAAGCCCCATGTGGAACTTAATAAATCTTGTGGAGCTTCCTCCCAGGAAGGAAGGAATAATTCCTTCAAATAATCAACTGAAATAAGGTTCAAATAATCAACTGTGTAGAAATGGAAATTTATATATACAATGGTTTTACACAAAGGAAAATTCCACAAGGTTGAAAAGAGATGATCCCCTCAGTGGAACCAAGAACCTTCATCCATGGGAACCAACATCTTTCTTATTGCCCTCTCCATAGAAAACCTGCCTGTTGGAATCTCATCATTCTTCCAGGGCTCTGTATAGTTATTCTAGTATTATATAAAAACATATAAAAACATATGGATTAACACATGTAGAATAACTTTTCTTTGGATATATGTTAAAGGGTGAAAGACCATATCTATTACCACTCATCCATTTAGCAAATATTTGGGGATATTTTTCATGTTACAGGCACTCTGGCAATCTGTGGTAATAAAGCTTAGTTGAGATGCAAGTGCTGCTGTAAGCAGTATTTCTCAGTCAGGAATAATTATAGCTTACACATATGGTGTCAAAATAGAAGTTAGAGTAAAGGACTATAAAAGATCTTGCTGAAACACAGCAGAGGAAAGGATACATTCTTTCTGGAAAGACAGGAAATGGAAACCATAGACCAAAGCATATTTCAGCCAAGCTTCCAAGCATAAAACAACATATTAGTCAGAACACAACAAAGGTAACACAGGACACAGTGGACAGTATTTCCAAATCTTGGTTGGATGATCACACTTGGGGAAGTTGTAATTGTCTAACTGAACAAAGCCTGTAGGAAAATAAACTAAGAGATGTCTCTATTTTGAGTTATCTTTGGAGTTTAAAGTTGTTATAAAATTATTTAAGGATAAGTTCATCATGAAAAAGATTTTTTCCCAATGGGATGATCCTATTTCTTGTAGGACAGATTATATAGTGAAAATGTTACTAAAGTGACACAAGAGAGGCCAGAGACATAGCTATATGGGCGTGTGCTTGATAATCTTCCCAGGGACTGGAATTTGCTTATTTTTACTAAATATATATAACTAAAACTCCAGGTTCGTGATTTATGATACACTCTTCTGTCATATGCTTGCATGTGTCTGCATGCACATGTGGGCACATACAATACATACATGCATGCATACACATAAACATACATACGTACATATGCACACAGACTGACACACATAAAGAGAAATAAGATGTATCTTCTGAAAATATGAGACATATCTGATCTCTTGGGAAATCAAAAAAGGGATTCATAGATATATGATCAAAACAAGATTAGAGATGTATTTAAAGGCATGTCATTGGGGGTTGGGGATTTAGCTCAGTGGTAGAGTGCTTGCCTAGCAAGCGCAAGGCCCTGGGTTCGGTCCCCAGCTCCGAAAAAAAAGAAAAAAGAAAAAGAAAAAAAAAGGCATGTCATTAATAAATGTGGCCAATGGAGCCATGTGACAAGGGACAAATATGTAAAGTGTTCTGTAAACCAGTGGATGAAAGTCCTAGCAGAGTAAATACAGAACTGCATTTGCCTGTTTTTTCCAAACCCATATCTACTCTTTCATATTTCCTCATGAGTTTTTTTCCTAGACTTGTGCTCTGTATGTATTCAATGTACTTGCTTATTACCTTTATTCTACAAAGTCTTTCCAAGAAAAATATCAGTAAAGCAATAAGAAGAAGGACATCACCTAGGCCAGGGTAACTGTTTCCCTTGTGTGGCCACTTGAGCTCACAAGGTCATGGAAGCACCAACCTTGTGGAGTGAGTCCTCATGGCTCTCCTGGGTTGAGCAAAGTACTGCTTCATTCTCATCCTTGACTCTAGTTGTGTCTTCTCATGATTCACACAACATAAACGATCCACTTGGCAGATTATAGCACTATCTATTGTAAATATAATCTTAGTAAATAAAATTCATTATTTTATTCAGGAAACTTATATCCTGAAATGTATCTGTTTCTTACTAGGATCTAAAAACCAAATAGGTGAAGGTTGAGTACAGGCCACAGTTTCAAGATATTTCTCTGTAAGAGGTCACCAAAGGAAACAATTGGAAGTTGAAACAGTTGGGCCTGGAATGCATAGATTGAGGATAGCAAAATATGATCATTTCCACAGAGCTGAGGAGGTCCCTGTTTTTGAAATATTGATTATAGCAAAGGCAGCATATGCTTATTAGCTTTTCACAAAGTCTATATTTTGACAAATCCCTGTCTATCATTACATCCAACTTCAATAGCTGTTCATGGAGAAGGAGGTAAGATTCCTTACATTGAATTTAACATCCAAGAAATATGTGTGGCATTGCCACCTCCCATTTCTAAACTGAATAATGGAAGTCACTGGGTTTGTTGGTTTAAATTATTATGAAACAGGCAAATGACTCTGGTGGATGATCCATTTAATATATCCCAGAAGAAACAGGTAAAGTTACTCTATACAGATGAATCACTCAACTAAAAGGAACAAGAGAATGAAGGGCAACAGACATGAGAGATGTAAACCAACAATTCTTTAGTTATTTGTTACATTATTTACCACACCTCTAAGTAAATTCCTGCTATCAAGCAGTTTCCTCTAAGCTGAAACATTACAGCTTTGAGGGAAGTTCATCAAGTTTTAAAAAATCCTAAAAAGAGGTTAAGACTCAAAAAGTCAACAACTCATAAGTCTCAGGAACTCCTTGGAACTTATACACAGAGACCGTCCAAAGGTTATATAAACAATAAGTGATAAAGATTGTTGTGGCTGACTTCCTAAATTGTCGATCTGTCTGTAAACAGTCAAGGGTTCCGGTTTTCATCAAACATAACCCATTCTGTGAAGGGTTTTCAGGGATGCAGCTGTCTTTCAGTTATCCATGCTCCTGGAAGTAACCACTCATTTATTCTCCAATAAAGCAATTACTGGAGTTATTGCCCTAGCGTGTCAACACTCTTTGTCTGTTAATAAGTTTCCAAAGTAATGCTACAAAACATTAGGAAGCCATGAGGAACAATACATTATATAATGCTTCTCAAATTTAGTCTTACTTTTTAAGTGCTGGCCTTTTCCTCCACATTTGAAGCAGTTAAGTCTTTTCGTTTTTTAAGAAAAACAGGATATGTTACAGCCCTAGATTCTATTATTTATCTGATGAATGGTGCAAATAGTACCCACTATGAATTCAGGTACAGAGAGAGTTCACTATGTAGAAAGGTATTTATCAACGACTTCTTCATGGAACAAACCCAGTGAAAAATTGGTTAAGTTTGAGGAATTCATGCCCTAAGTTCTCAAATAAAACTGATCAAGGTCTTATTTTTCAATCATGAAATTGGATCAGTTCACTACATATCCTAAAAAATTAGCAATACCTAAAACACACACAAACACACACACACACACACACACACACACACACACACACACACACACACAGAACTCCACTGTTTACCAAAAAGTTCTAGGTGCTCAGAAGAGTATAAGATAAAATATGGTTAGCTTCCAGAGTCTAGTGCATATTTTGTTGATTTTTTTCTAAATTGATCCCAATAACTGTAGTACACAGAGAAATAACTATGTGGTTGAGACAAAAATCTGTTAATGGGATGGTTTCAAAGTACATAGGAATTCGAAATATAATTAAGTTACCTACTAACTCCTTCAAAGTATAAAAAGCAAAAACAAACAAAAACTAATCTAAATAAACATCCCAGAATAGAGAACAATAATTGATTACCTTAGTACCCCTCAGTTTTTGATGGCATACTGCAAGTCCAGAGGGAAAAGCCTAAGGGCCTCCATTATACTCACACCTCTTACATTTTCAGACAGATCATCAATCTTTTGTCAATATCAGGAATTCCAGTATATATCTCTCCTTTCTGATTTAATTATCTCAGAATCCATGGGAAATCTTCTGTTTAAAGATAGTTCAGTAAGATTAAGTCTAAGTCATCACTATCTCTCAGTGCTGTAATGTTACAGCAGATTACTAGAGTTTCTAGTCTAATGAATCTCATCCAAATGCCGTGTCGCTCCTTCAGGTCACTTGGAAGCCATGATAGTTATTGAAAGAGAAAGATCCCCCATCTTCCATGGCAAAAATCTATTTTTCCTGTTTCTGGGGTCACAACTCTTTGTAATCATCTACTTGAGAAAGGTCTACCTCACGGCTCACGCTTCTCACTCTCACTCTCACTCACTTTCCACTCTAGTGACAACTGCCATGATGATGTCATACATTTTTAATGCTATATGAAAAAGGGCCATATTGTACCCTCTTTTGGGAAAACTGGGTATGCTTAACATTTGTTAGGATCTTTAATAAATGGTGCTGGTCTAACTGACTGTGTGTATGTAGAAAAACAAAAATAGACCCCTATTTGTCACCATGCACAAAGCTCAAGTCCAAGGAGTTCAAGAACCTCAACATAAAAGCAGATACACTCAATCTAATAGAAGAGAAAGTGAGAAGGAGCCTTGAACTCACTGGCACAGGGGGAAATTTCCTAAATAGAACTCCAATGGCTCCTACTCTAAGATCAAGAAACTGGAAAGCTTCTGTAAGGCAAAGGACATAGTCAATAAGACAAATTGGCATACTACCGATTGGAAAAAAAACTTCACTAACCCCACATCTGATAGAGGGCTAATATCCAAAATATATAAAGAATTCAAGAAGCTAACTGCCAAAAAAACACAAACAACCCAAACAAAATATGGGGTATAGAATTAACCAAGAATTCAGAACAGAGAAATCTCAAATGGCTGAGAAGAATCTAAAGAAATGTTCAAAGTCCTTAGTGATCAGAGAAATGCAAATCAAAATAACCATGAGATTCTACCTTATACCAGTCAGAATGGCTAAGATCAAAACTTCAGGTGACAACGGATGCTGGCGAAGATGTAGAAAAAGAGAAACACTCCTCCATTGCTTGTGGTATTGCAAACTGGTACAAACATTTTGGAAATCAATTTGGAGGTCCCTCAGAAAATTGGAAATAGACTTACCTAAAGACCCAGCAACACCACTCTTGGGAATATGCTCAAAAGATCCTCTGCCATGCCACAGTGGCACATGTCCCATTATGTTTATAGAGGCCTTATTTGTGATAGCTGGAAGCTGGAAAGAACCCAGATGTCCCAGACAGAAGAATGGATACAGAAAATTACACCATGAAATACTACACAGCTATTAAGAATAAGGGCATCCTGAGTTTTGCAGGCAAATGAATAGAAGTAGAAAATATTACCCTGATTGAGGTAACTCAGACCCAAAAGGACATACATGATATTTTCTCACTAATAAGTGGATATTAGTAAAAAGAAATACAGAATGCTCAAGATACAGTCCACAGAACTCAAGAAGTTCAAGCTGAAGGGCTCAAGTGAGGACATCTCAGTCCCACTTGGGACGGAGAAGAAAGCAACCACAAGTGGGGAGGGAGGAGGAAAGGACAGGGGATAGGGGTGTGGGAAGAGGAGAACATGATCTGGTATTGGGTTAGCAAAAAGGATTGATGCCATGAAGGCCAGCAGAAAGAATGGAAACAGGCGACGTCGGGAGGAAGACGGTTGGGAGGATGTTCTAGAATGTAGCAAGAGACCTGTGAAGTGAGAGATCCTCAGGACCCAAAGGGGGAACCCTAGATAAAATGCCCTACTATGGGGAGGGGGAACTTATTGAACGCACCTCCAGCAGAAGACAGGGCATCAAGTGTAGTACGGGGTTGCTTTCCCACCTTCAAAACTCTGACCCATAATTCTTCTTGTCGGATAGAAATGCAGGGACGGAAATGGAGAAGAGCCTGAGGAAAAGAAGGACCAGTGACAGGCCCCAAAGTGGAATCCAACTCAAGGGAAGGCCCTAATACCAGACACCATTACTGAGGCTATGGGGCATTCATAAAAAATGATCTATCACGACTGTCCTCCAGAGCCCAACAAGTATCTGAAAGAGTCAGATGCACAGATATGCATTCACCCAATGAACAGAGGCTGCTGACCCTTCTGATTGAATTAGGGAAAAGCTGGTGGAAGCTGAGGAGGAGGGCAACCCTGTAGGAGGACCAGCAGTCTCAATTAACCTAGACGCACCCCCCACCCAGATGTCTCAGGCACTGGATTACCAACCAGGCAGCATACACCAACTGAGATAAGGCCTCAGACGCATATACACCAGAAGTACGTACAGGATCTGGGTTCTCTCGGAGAAGATGCACCTAACCCTCAAGAGACTGGAGGTCCCAGGAACTTTAAATATCTGATGGGGTGGGGACATCCTTGTGGATACAGGGTGGTAGGGGGGTAGGGCGGTAGGGCGGTAAGGAGGACGTATATGATGTGAAACAGTCGGGGTGTGGACCGGGAAGGGAATAAAATATGGAGTAAAACAATTAATTAATTAGTTAATTAAACATACTTTTTAAAGTTACCAATCCCTAGTAATCAGTAGCAATATTGATGTTAGGGTTTAATTACAAAAAAAAAATCTTACCAGAAGAAAAGGATATAAGGAATAACTCTTACAGAAGAAAAATCAACAACTTGTATTTTTTTTCTTTTTTTCAGAGCTGGGGACCGAACCCAGGGCCTTGCACTTGCTAGGCAAGCGCTCTGCCACTGAGCTAAATCCCCACCCTGTAACAACTTGTATTTTTAAAGCATATTCTGGTATCTAGGAAATAAAATATTTTAATCCACATGTCTGTAGTACTTGCCATAATAATATCATCTTGTTTAAATTTCTCATATTACAGGGGAAAAACTCTAAAATCAAAGCTGTGGGTATTTGCTATCATTTAGTTCCAAAACACCACTTTAAGACTGTTAAAAGCTTGATCTTTATAAAAAGACCAAAGGTGGAAACTGTGAAATGCCATTCCCTAGGCTCCATATAATCATTGCAATAATTAAATTAGAACAGCCATGATTATCTATATTGTACCCACAGGAGACTTCCTCTACAGCAATCATCAGGAAGTGGGGAGGAACTTATTGGGCTTTACCCTTTATAGCTGAACTATTGATTATAGAAAGATTCTGGGAGAGAATGAACAACTGTCTTTAGTTTGCATGGATACTACTGACTACCACAGATAGCTGGCCACACAGAGACACCTGTTTCATCCCAGAGGGATAAAACATAATGAATATACATGAACACAAGAGATATCTTTGCATGGCGGGGAAGCAAGATACACAGTGGTCATAGAATAGAGATTTGGGTGTAAAAGTATTTTGTATGTGTTGCCCATGTGTGCAAAACTAAACTCAATAAAAACTGGAACACAAATATAAATGTACACATATTGGCACACACACACACACACACACACACACACACACACACACACAAATTCTGGCCCCCAATTTACCACTGTCAGAGGTGAGCGAGAGATTTCAAAGAGACTGTAAGATAGCATTATTTCATTCTATTCTTGACCATGAGTTAAACAAGAATCATGAAACACATGTTTCTGCTAAGATATTCTGAGTCAATATAGGCACAAAGCAACAGGAACCAATGGTTATGACTGAGACTTCTGGAATCTCGAATTAAAAAGAAAAACCTTGTCCCTGAAAGTATATTCATGTATTTGTGTATATACATTATTTTGCGTATGTATTATATACATGCGCACACTAGAGATCAGTCTTAGATATATTTCTCAATCATTATATATACTTTCTGTTAAGATTTCACTTTTGCCCAGAACTTACTAATATGACTAGTCAGCTAGCAAGCTTATGGAATCCATTTTCTCTTTCTTGACAGGGCTGAGATTTTGAGTGTGCACCTTCACAACAGGTCTTTCAAATAGGTTCAAACTCAGTCTTTAATGTTTCCATTAAAACACTGTACAAAGAGAGCTGGCGCTATTTTCCTCTTTGGGATTTTTTAGCTCAAGTACCAAAAGCATTACTAAAATGGTACTTGTCAAGATGATGCCATAGCTGCTAACATGGGTAAAACGGAACTAAAGCTCAGTTGCCTGAAATCATAGCTCTTCTCCTCAACCAGATTCATGAATATACCATACTTAGTTCTATATGAAACTGCAGAGATCTAACACAGTCCCTGAAGAGTATGAATTAATAGGAAAAGACAAAGATGTACATGGTGTGTGTGTGTGTGTGTGTGTGTGTGTGTGTGTGTGCGTGTGCGCATGCGTGTGTGTTTGTATGTGTATGTGACAGAGCATATATATCAGAACTGATAGTAGAATAGTCAAAAGTAAAGGACAAAGATGTGTGTGCATTCATATGTGTAAATGTGTACATGAGTGCATTATATGAGAGAGAATATGTATCAGAATTGATTGTAGCATATAAAACAGTGAAAAGTAAATTTAACCATATGTATAGGATATGAGATGGTCTTCACTGAAGGCAATAATATATAGTATTAATATAGTGACTTCAAGGTACAGGTTTCTGCCTTTCAATTCTCCCTTAAATGGAAATCACCTTACTGTAGTGTGAAAATCAGTTTGTTCAATGTCATCTTTAACTCTGTGTGTATTTATACACATTAGAGGTTGGGAAGCTAAAGGATTGTAGCACATCTTCTTTTGGTGCACAAATCCTATCAGAAAAAGCATAATCATAAATTCAGGAAGAGGATCCTGTCAATGTGAGGGGACTGCACACGATGAATACTGACACCTCTGAGGCCATTAGAGAAGACAGTATGTTTACAGAACAGACAGGAACTTTCAGTCGTTGTGACTCATTTGGACAAAAACCTTCACTCTTTTAAAATTTTCACATTATATGTACACTGCATACTGTTAAATAAGAACATTGTCATATAAGTATAGCATGTATGCACTAAGCACAGCTCTCCCATACACATGCACTGCCCCTTACTCTCCCTAGTCATTCCCTTCTGGTCTCCTCTACTTTCATGACATGTATATATATATATATATATATATATATATATATATATATGATTTTATATCTCTATAAAGAAAAGGCATATGATATTTGACATTCTAAGAATAGCTTGACTCCAAATGGTCCAAAGAAAAAGCTAGAGTTGTCATTCTAATATCGAATAAAATTGACTTCCAACCAAAAGTCATCAAAAAAAAAAAAGAAAAAAGAAAAGAAATAAGGAAGGACAGTTCATATTCACCAAAGGAAAAATCCAACCAGATGAACTCTCAATCCTAAATATATATGCTCCAAATTCAAGGGCACCTACATTCATAAAAGAAACCTTACTAAAGCTCAAATCACATATTGCACCTCATAAAATAATAGGAGATTTCAACATACCACTCTCATCAACGGACAGATGATGGAAACAGAAATTAAACAGAGATATAGAGAAATTAACAGATGTTATGAACCAAATGGATTTAGCAGATAATTATAGATCATTTCATCCTAAGACAAAAGGTAAACCTTCTCAGCACCTCATGATATCTTCTCCAAAACTGACCATGTAATCGATCACAGAACAGGCCTCAACACATACAGAAAGAGAGAAATAATCCCATGCATCCTATGAGATCACCACAGACTAAGACGTATTAAATAACAATAATAACAACAGAAATCCCGTATATACATGGAAGTTGAAACAACACTCTACTCAATGACAACTTGGTCAAGGAAGAAATAAAAAAATTAAAGACTTCTTACAATTTAATGAAAATGAAGATACAACATAACCAAACATATGGGAGACAACGAACAGTGCTAAGAGGAAAACTCAGCTCTGAGTGCCTGCAGAAAGAAACAGGAGAGAGCAAACGCCAACAGCTTGACAGCACACATAAAAGCTCTAGAAGAAAAACAAACAAATACATCCAAAACGAATAGGAGGCAGGAAATAAGCAAACTCAAGGCTGAAATCACTCACATAGAAACAAAAAGGACTATACAAAGAGTCAACAGATGCCCTTCAACAGAGGAATGGATACAATAAATGTGGTACATCTACACAAAGGAATACTACTTAGCTATTAAAAAAATGACTTTGTCAAATTCATAGGCAAATGGATGGAACTGGAATATATCCTCCTGAGTGAGGTAACGAATCACAGAAAAACACACATGGTATGCACTCATTGATAAGTGGATATTAGCCCAAATGCTCGAATTACCCTAGATGCACAGAACACATGAAACTCAAGAAGGATGACCAAAATGCGGATGCTTCACTCCTTCTTTAAAAGGGGAACAAGAATACCCTTGGGAGGGAATAGGGAGGCAGAGTTTAGAACAGAGGCTGAAGGATCGCCCATTCAGAGTCTGCACCACATGTGGCCCATACATATACAGCCACCAAACTAGATAAGATGGATGAAGCAAAGAAGTGCAGACTGACAGGAACAGGATGTAGATCTCTCCTGAGAGACACAGCCAGAATATGGCAAATACAGAGGCGAATGCCAGCAGCAAACCACTGAACTGAGAACGGGACCCTAGTGAAGGAATCAGAGAAAGGACTGGAAGAGCTTAAAGGGGCTCGAGACCCCCTATGAAAAACAAAGCCAACCATCCAGAGCTTCCAGGGACTAAGCCACTACCCAAAGACTATACATGGACTGACCCTGGACTCTGACCTCATAGGTAGCAATGAATAGCCTAGTAAGAGCACCAGTGGAATGGGAAGACCTTGGTCCTGCCAAGACTGATCCCCCAGTGAACGTGATTGTTGGGGGGAGGGCGGTAATGCGGGGTGGATGGGGAGGGGAACACCCATATACAAGGGGAGGGGGACGGGTTAGGGGGATGTTGTCTGTAAACCGGGAAAAGGGAATAACAGTTGAAATGTAAAGAAGAAATACCCAATTTAATAAAGATGGAAAAAAATAAAGTTAAACTGGAAAGAAAAAAGGAATGAACAAGACCAAGTGTTGGTTTTTTGAGAAAATAAACAAGATAGATGAACCCTTAGCCAGACTAACCAGAGGTCACAGAGAGTGTATTCAAATTAACAAAATCAGAAATAAAAAAGGGAGATATAACAAAAGAATCTCAGGAAATTAAAAAAAATCATCAGATCCTACTACAAAAGCCTATATTCAACAAAACTTGAAAGTCTGGAGGAAATGGATAATTTTTCTAGACAGATACCACGTACCAAAGTTAAATCAGGATCAAATAAACCATCTAAACAACCCCATAACTCCTAAAGAAATAGAAGCAGTTACTTAAGTTTCCCCACCAAAAAGAGCCAGGACCTGGATTTTGTCAGACCTTCATAGAAGAGATCAAACCAATACTATCCAAACTATTCCACCAAATTGAAACACTACCAAATTCTTTCTATGAAGCCACAATTACTCTTATACCTAAACTAAAGTCCCAAAAGAGAACTTCATATCAATATCCCTTATGAATATCCATGCAAAAATATTCAATAAAGTTCTTGCAAATTGAATCCAAGAACACATCAAAATAATCATCCATCATGATCAAGTAGGCTTCATCCCAGGCATGCAGGGATGGTTTAATATACAGAAATCCATCAACGTAACCCACTATATAAAAAACTCAAAGATAAAAACCACATGATCACTTCATTAGATGCTGAGAAAGCATTTGACAAAATTCAATACCCCTTCATGATAATAGTCCTGGAAAGATCAGGAATTCAAGACCCATATCTAAACATTGTAAAACCAATATACAGCAAACCAGGAGCTAACATCAAACTAAATGAAGAGGAACTTGAAACAATCCCACTAAAACCAGGGACTAGACAAGGCTGCCCACTTTCTCCCTACTTATTCAATATAGTACTTGAAGTGCTAACCAGAGCAATTAGACAATGAAAGGAGGTAAAACAGATACAAATTGGAAGGGAAGAAGTCAAAATATCACTATTTTCAGAAGATAAGATAGTATATTTAAATGACCCCAAAAGTTCCACCAGAGAACTCATAACCTGATAAACAACTTCAGCAAGGTGGACGGATAGAAAATTAACTCAAGCAAATCCTCTACTCAAAGGTTAAACAGGCTGAGTATGAAATTAGGGAAATGGCAACCTTCACAATAGACCCAAACAATATAAAATAATCTTGGTGTGACTTTAACCAAGCAACTGAAAGATCTGTATGAGAAGTACTTCAAATATCTGAAGAAAGAAATTGAAGAAAACCTCAGAAGATGGAAAGATCTCCCATGCTCATGGATTGGTAGGATTAATATAGTAAAAATGGCCATTTTGTCAATAGCAACTACAGATTTAATGCAATCCCCATCAAAATTCCTAATCAATTCTTTACAGAGATAATAAATTTGCAAATTAATTTGGAGTAACAAACAACCCAGGATAGCAAAAAGTATACTCAACAGCAAAAAAACTTCTGGGGGAATCACTATCCCTGACCTCAAGCAGTATTACAGAGCAATACTGATTAAAAACTGTATGGTATTGGTATAGAAACAGGCAGTAGATCAGTGGAACAGAATCGAAGACCCAGAAATGAACCCACACACCTATAGTCACTTGATCTTTGACAAAGAAGCTAAAACCTTCCAACGGAAATCAACAAATGGTGCTGGTTCAACTTGAGGTCAGCATGTGGAAGAATGCAGATCAATCCATGCTTATCACCCTGTACAAAGCTTAAGTCCAAGTGGATCGAGGACCTAAACATCAAACCAGATACATGCAAACTAATAGTAAAACTTGTGAGGAGGTGTCTCCAACACATGGGCACTGGGGAAAATTTCCTGAACAAAATGCCAATGGTTTATGCTCTAAGATCAAGAATCGACAAAAGGAACCTCATAAAACTGCAAAGCTTCTGTAAGGCAAAGGACACTGTTATGAGGACAAAACCACAACAACATATTGGGAAAATATCTTTACCAATCCTACATCTGATAGAGTGCTAATATTCAAATTATATAAAGAACAGTTGAACACTTAGCAAGGCAAGCTTTTCTTGGCCACACACTCATGGTCCATCCTCACAGGCAATCCTGTCTTATGGTGACCTCCTTTTTTCCTTTCTTTTGTCCTTCCCTTTCTTTGTGTTTCCAACCTGAGATCTCTTCACTAGATCCAAAATTCTACCTTCTGCTTGCCTCTGCCCAGTCACAGACTCTAGGTTTTTTATTTATCAATTAGGAGTTATTGGGGAGTATTAGTAACAGCACTTTGATCATTAGAATATCCATTGTTAGACTGCAACTTGCTCTTGAGGTACAGATCTCAGCATCTGCACATACAGCACACAAGACCAATCCCAACAAACGTAAGCCCCTTAGAAGAGAAGTGACTATTAATAGAGCCATCTACTCCCATTCATAACTACAATTCTTATGGCTAAAATCTGTTATAAATGTACATATATTTTCATCTTTAAAGCTCTCCATCATTTTATTTATCAAGTAGAACTCACATTTGTATTTTAGAATGCTAAAATATACAGGTTTTATATCCTTTCCTGCTTGGGGACATCAAAGTTGATTCCATAAATTAGCTGTTGTGAACATTGTAGCAGTAAACAGCTGGGTGCATATATTCTTGCAATACACTGACTTGAAGACTTTTGGGTAACTACCCTGCAGTTACATAGCTGTGTCATAAGGAATGTCTACTTACAGATTTAGAACATCATATTGTACCAATTTCCAACATTGCTGGACAAGTTTTCATTCCTATTCCTACCAACACTGTTATTCATTCCCTAAAGACATTTTGTCTTGATTCTATCATCTGGTGTGTAGACTTTTGCCTACTATACTTGCTGTAACTACTATAAATAGAGATCATATAATCTATAACATAACAATGAAAGGTAAAGTGAGTTTTTCTAAAAATGATTGTGGGAGATATATCAGAGATGGAAGTTGGAAATATTCCTTTGACCTGCCTGGGTTGAAAATATGGTAGATTATCTAATCATAGAAAGTTGAACACTGATAGTCTGATATACTCTATGATGAAAGTCTTCATGAATTATTAGCTTTAGGGAAAATGTAGCTACTAAAGGCCAAAGGAGCTTTGGGGTAGCAGGTTGTATTGGAAGTTACAAAGGCTTTAGTGAGAGGAAAATGATGTTGCTTCCATTTGTGGTAGAAATCATAAAAAAAGGAAGTTTTTTTCTTGATCTGATAGTCCAGATTCAGGTTTTACATAAAGACCTAGTTTGTACAATAACTCTGAGACTCTTATGTAGATGGACTGACTTGGAATGTACTTAGGAGATTCTGTACTTTGAATTTCAGCAATTTTATGGGCTGGCAATTTACAGTACGATTCTCTGTTGTGATGTTTAGTTGTGTTATGATATGGAGTTCATCATCAGCAACATGGCCACAAAAATTATGGATGCTCAGTGCTACTATACTCTACTCTGTAGGTGAAGTGTAATAAATGCAATTTTGAGTTGTAATATTCCCTTAGCTTGTTTGGACGCAAGTGCTTCTAAGTGAGGAAACATCTTTTGTGGCAACAGTTGAACGCTTAGCAGTCACACAATTCCCCAGTTTATAAGCTGCAATATTTTAAGGACTTATAATTTTTTTTTGCTAAAGATTATCTATTTCTTCTACATCTCTACCATTTGCAATATTATACATATATCCATTTTTGACATAAAACAAACTAATGAAAAACAGAAATTGATGTAACTTTAGAGGGAAAGACTTTTGTCAGATGCCTGGGATTAGGTTTATTGAAACCTAAATATAAGACTGATTTAAGTGACAGTAAAATACACAATGATCAAAAACTTGAAGCTTGGGGTCCAAGAGCACTAACTCTCCTTGCAGAGTACCTGAGTTTGATTCCTAGCACCCACATAGCATCACAAAACTGTATGTAACTTCAGTCCTAGGGGATACAATGCTGTCTTATGACCTTTGAAAGCATCTGGCACACATGTGATACGTAGACAAATAAGTATAGGAAACACCTCTTGAAATAATAATGTTTAAAGAAACATTGTGCTGTTGTTTCACATTCTCTAATTGGTCTTTCCCAATGCCTGACTACTTCATGCTGCTTTTATATAGATTAAATCATCTTGAGTAATACTTCCTACAAAAAAAGGAGTAATACTCCTTTACAAAAATACAAAAATGATATAACTTCCTTTGGTTATTAGAGTTTCTCTCAAGGCTGCCTTCTGAGCCTACCCACTCCCATTGTCCTCTTCATAATGACTATTTTTCTTCTACTTTTACATAAATCTCTATCACTTAATCAATCTACTACCAAGGCTTTAAAGGAAAGCCAATTTTTCCCTTTAAGGTCCAATTTACTTTATCTTTCATTATTAATGCTCTTCTATCTAAGCTGCAAGCATGATTCCTGATGTCATAGGGCTGTCTGTCCTCATAAAGCTTATTCCTTTAGAATAAGTGGGTATATGCTCCTTTCCTCAATTGGCCAACAAACCTGCCACTGTCTCTTCTAGCTACCATGAACCACATAAAATGTATTAAAATTCCTATTGTGCAAATGTGATTATAGATGTTAACATGGTCATCACTTTTTTATAAAGTAAGTCACTCTTGCTGAAATGGATATATAATTTCCTTTGAGTGAATAGATAAAATAATGGAATAGAGAGACACTCAGAAACAAAGATCAAACAAAAATGCTGCAAGATTAGAGACCAGGAAGCTTTGCTAAGAGATTCACAGATTATTTCTTAAAGTTGTATAGAACATAAGGGAATTCATGCTCTGAATGGATGCTCCACAGGGCTACCAAGTCTCTTAGTAGTCACATGAGCAAGACAACAATCTACCACCTGTGTTGTTGTTGTTTAGCCTCTCCTTATCACTTCACATTAGAAAAATGGATTTCACAGAGAGGAAGACACAGCATGAAGTCAGAACCATAGATGTTTCAGTAGGCTGAACCTGCTGAGTACTACATCTGCCATCAACAGAAATGACACCATCAAAGACTCAAACCCCAGGTCTCCAACTGGTAACTTATAGCAGGTCAGTTATGGGAATTCCCCTTACTCCCTACAGAAAAGTGCTTTATTCTCATTGGATAAGAGATTAATCTATATACTACAGAATAATACAAATTTTCTTTCCTTTTTCTGCACACTGGTTCCCTGTGGTGCTGCCAGATGTCCTTATTCACTATGTAATCTCCTGCATTACTGATTCTAGCCAATGAACCATTTTATAAATGCCATAGGATATGTGGGAGTATTCTTCCTGGGATCTGAAGAACAGAGCTAGGGATATGAACTGCAAACAAAGCATCAATGTCTAATTCCTGTACTCAAAAGGCTGAGGCAGGAGAGTCATGTGTTGGAGAAAACCTCGAGCTACATAAATAGACATTGTCAACAAAAGTTAGAGCTACACTGTGATACAGTGGAGGAGTTGAAACTCAGAGACCAGCAAGATAATTTAGTGAGATGCCTGTCACTGATTTCTACATCTTCCTAGGTATTGGAACGCCAACAAACTACAATTATCCATGCATTTGAGTTACTTTCTGTAAATCAAATAAATAATAAATCACTTCAGGGACTGTATTATAATAATGTATGCCAATTTAAAAATGAAAAATTTATAAAGTTAAGAATCTTATCTCCAAACCCACTAACCCTGCAGACACACAGACGTTATTAAGAGATCTCAGAAATGGGAGTCAAGAAAAATCTGATCACTTGCTATTGTCCTGTGAACCATGGAGGCATTTGAATTTACCTTTGACATTTAAATGACATTACTTTTAAAGATACCACAGATGTCCTCACACTCCTTACATTAAGGTTTACTTTATCTTTTAAAGATTTACATAAAGTGATAAGTGTAATCATTGGATGGATCTAAGTCTATAAAGTTATTGCAGATAGAGAATTTACTCATGTTTTAGAAGCCTGTTGCTTGCCTCTCAGGTAATTTCTTTTTCCTCTTCCTAAACAATGGTGGGAGGAGAGAGATTTCCCTAATTTAGTTGCTGACTACTGGGTTTCTGTCTTGAATGCTTTTACACTTGATCTTAGCCAAAAGGCCAAGAAGCGATTTTGAATGCTTTTTATGGCCCCCTCTACCCATCTCTTGGTCTTTCACAGGCATCCCTGGCTGGGTGATAAAGCATATACTAACTTCACAGACGCTTCAATCTTGTCATATGCCCACAGCCCACAGGGTTTTTAGCCTTTCAACAATATAGACAAGCTCCTGCTCTATACTTCTCAAAATGACCTTACTGCCAAACCTTAGTACATCAGATAGTTATCTCTCCAAACACACAAAACTATGCATACTTTTAATTTAGAAAATTTCCATCTTAGTGAGTTTCAAAGATCTATTTAGTAACTTGTAGAGTGAAGAATTAATTAATTTTGTTCCTTCTGTTTAATTTTGTGTTCTCTTTCCTGAGATGTTAAGTTGGAAAACTCTTTAAAACTTAAATGGGGAAGAGGCCAAAAATTAAGAATAAGTGACTAGAAAATGCACACATTCACTGATATCTATATTCTCTATTTTACACTGGTTGAAATAGAAAGAATGATGCCAAAACATGGATACATAAATAGAAATACATATTCATAACCACCAGGTATCTGTGTGCAGAAACCAGAAATATCCTTTTCAAGAAGACTACATTTAAATGTTTCTGGCATTTTCCTATACATATAGAAAGTAAATATTCCCAAAATAACCATTTTTGTTTTTGAATAGTCACCAGAATAGCTGGATCATCATTCAGTATAGAACAAATAATTTTATTCATTCTTCATAGAGCGAACTCCACACAGTGGATTAAAGCCAAATATGAATCTTTCAAGCAGGAATGCTAAGCGTTCTTTTTATACATATAAAGAACTTCTGTATGATGAAAGGTGAACTCTTGTGTGTGGGGAGGACATTTGATTCCTTTTGTGGGTGTTAGAAGCCAAGTGTTTCATCTCTCCTATGGAGGCAATTTGACAGCAGAACAGGAGCCTCAGTATAAAGGTGAGGCCCTGTGAGCTCGGCTATTAACGGTGGCAAACCTTGCTGTTAATCTAGGAACACAGAGAACACTTTGTTACTTACCTCCTAAGAAATGAACACTGTGCAGGAAGCTCAGAGAAAATATAGGTTTGGGAAGAGTCCGTTGCTGAAGGTAATGAAGGGCTGCGTGAGCAGACCTGGCTGAGCCTTGGCAACAGCAGCGGAACAGGTTGAAAGAGGGCACAGGTCCATCTAACACAACATTTGGCTGGATGATGAAAAGGCTATGTTCTCCCCTAACATCTTCTATGTGGTATAAATAGTGTTTTCTTAGACTGGGTCTTGTCCTTACAGAATCAGTTTTACAAGCAGCATTTGGTTCTATATGAAGAGTGTAGAAAAACTGTGCTTCTGGGTAGACCTACAAACTACATCCATCTGTTACTACCTATTTTATACAGACTGATAACTTATTTCTGGGAGTGGAAGGGATGTTGCCCTATATAATGTATGAGGGTGAACTGACACTGTGTGCGGTCACACGGGCATAGTATATATCAGGGAAACCAGGCCCCAAAACATATCAGACATATCAATCCAAGGAAAAGTGATGACGACTCCTTTACCTGGACTTATTAAAATGGTGAACACCTAGAGCTGTGATAGCCATGACCCTACATTTGACAACTGTCATTTGAAAATGTGTGTGTGTGTGTGTGTGTGTGTGTGTGTGTGTGTGTGTGTGTGTGTGTGTGAAATACTAGTAGGCAAAGAAGTTCCTATCCTCTCTGGAGCTGCAAGGCTAGTTGATTGACACTGTGTTTGGTTCACAGGTTAATCCATTAGGACCTGGATCTGCTTTTCCAACCCAGTCCTCTCAATTTTGAACTCTACACTGACCTGAAAGGAGCAACTTCCTGAGGCTGGATGACTTGTGAGCTTATCAAGATTTTATTTACAGTTCTCTTAACCCACCTTCAAAACCTCTTGAACTCTGAGGTAGTCTCTTTAATTTGCATTCATTCTGGAAACTAGATATTTGCATATACATGTTTATATGTTTACTGGGTGCTGCCTGACATGAGATGATATTAAGATTAAAATTTTTTTTTAAAAACAATGTTTGCTTCTGTCATATTGCTAAAGTAGGTGGGATTATCTGATAAATTGCTGCCATTAGAGTCACTATAGTTTGCTAATTTTTTATTCAATAAGTTCTGATATTATTAAAGTCACAAATGTCTCCATGTATGTTTGTGTCATCATGCATTCATAATACTTGACTCTGTGGGTTTTTTTTTTTATGATTTTTTTTTTTTATTAACTTGAGTATTTCTTATATACATTTCGAGTGTTATTCCCTTTCCCGGTTTCCGGGCAAACATCCCCCTCCCCCCTCCCCTTCCTTATGGGTGTTCCCCTCCCAACCCTCCCCCCATTGCCGCCCTCCCCCCATAGACTAGTTCACTGTGGGTTCAGTCTTAGCAGGACCCAGGGCTTCCCCTTCCACTGGTGCTCTTACTAGGATATTCATTGCTACCTATGGGGTCAGAGTCCAGGGTCAGTCCATGTATAGTCTTTAGGTAGTGGCTTAGTCCCTGGAAGCTCTGGTTGCTTGGCATTGTTGTACTTTTGGGGTCTCGAGCCCCTTCAAGCTCTTCCAGTTCTTTCTCTGATTCCTTCAATAGGGGACCTATTCTCAGTTCAGTGGTTTGCTGCTGGCATTCGCCTCTATATTTGCTGTATTCTGGCTGTGTCTCTCAGGAGCGATCTACATCCGGCTCCTGTCGGTCTGCACTTCTTTGCTTCATCCATCTTGTCTAATTGGGTGGCTGTATATGTATGGGCCACATGTGGGGCAGGCTCTGAATGGGTGTTCCTTCAGTCTCTGTTTTAATCTTTGCCTCTCCCTTCCCTGCCAAGGGTATTCTTTTTCCTCATTTAAAGAAGGAGTGAAGCATTCACATTTTGATCATCCGTCTTGAGTTTCGTTTGTTCTAGGGATCTAGGGTAATTCAAGCATTTGGGCTAATAGCCACTTATCAATGAGTGCATACCATGTATGTCTTTCTGTGATTGGGTTAGCTCACTCAGGATGATATTTTCCAGTTCCAACCATTTGCCTACGAATTTCATAAACTCGTTGTTTTTGATAGCTGAGTAATATTCCATTGTGTAGATGTACCACATTTTCTGTATCCATTCCTCTGTTGAAGGGCATCTGGGTTCTTTCCATTTTCTGGCTATTATAAATAAGGCTGCGATGAACATAGTGGAGCACGTGTCTCTTTTATATGTTGAGGCATCTTTTGGGTATATGCCCAAGAGAGGTATAGCTGGATCATCAGGCAGTTCAATGTCCAATTTTCTGAGGAACCTCCAGACTGATTTCCAGAATGGTTTTACCAGTCTGCAATCCCACCAACAAGGGAGGAGTGTTCCTCTTTCTCCACATCCTCGCCAGCATCTGCTGTCACCTGAGTTTTTGATCTTAGCCAATCGCACTGGTGTGAGGTGAAATCTCAGGGTTGTTTTGATTTGCATTTCCCTTATGACTAAAGATGTTGAACATTTCTTTAGGTGTTTTTCAGCCATTCGGCATTCCTCAGCTGTGAATTCTTTGTTTAGCTCTGAACCCCATTTTTTAATAGGGTTATTTGTTTCCCTGCGGTCTAACTTCTTGAGTTCTTTGTATATTTTGGAAATAAGGCCTCTATCTGTTGGAGGATTGGTAAAGATCTTTTCCCAATCTGTTGGTTGCCGTTTTGTCCTAACCACAGTGTCCTTTGCCTTACAGAAGCTTTGCAGTTTTATGAGATCCCATTTGTCGATTCTTGATCTTAGAGCATAAGCCATTGGTGTTTTGTTCAGGAAATTTTTTCCAGTGCCCATGTGTTCCAGATGCTTCCCTAGTTTTTCTTCTATTAGTTTGAGTGTGTCTGGTTTGATGTGGAGGTCCTTGATCCACTTGGACTTAAGCTTTGTACAGGGTGATAAGCATGGATCGATCTGCATTCTTCTACATGTTGCCCTCCAGTTGAACCAGCACCATTTGCTGAAAATACTATCTTTTTTCCATTGGATGGTTTTGGCTCCTTTGTCAAAAATCAAGTGACCATAGGTGTGTGGGTTCATTTCTGGGTCTTCAATTCTATTCCATTGGTCTATCTGTCTGTCTCTGTACCAATACCATGCAGTTTTTATCACTATTGCTCTGTAATACTGCTTGAGTTCAGGGATAGTGATTCCCCCTGAAGTCCTTTTATTGTTGAGGATAGCTTTAGCTATCCTGGGTTTTTTGTTATTCCAGATGAATTTGCAAATTGTTCTGTCTAATTCTTTGAAGAATTGGATTGGTATTTTGATGGGGATTGCATTGAATCTGTAGATTGCTTTTGGTAAAATGGCCATTTTTACCATATTAATCCTGCCAATCCATGAGCATGGGAGATCTTTCCATCTTCTGAGGTCTTCTTCAATTTCTTTCCTCAGTGTCTTGAAGTTCTTATTGTACAGATCTTTTACTTGCTTGGTTAAAGTCACACCGAGGTACTTTATATTATTTGGGTCTATTATGAAGGGTGTCGTTTCCCTAATTTCTTTCTCGGCTTGTTTCTCTTTTGTATAGAGGAAGGCAACTGATTTATTTGAGTTAATTTTATACCCAGCCACTTTGCTGAAGTTGTTTATCAGCTTTAGTAGTTCTCTGGTGGAACTTTTGGGATCACTTAAATATACTATCATGTCATCTGCAAATAGTGATATTTTGACCTCTTCTTTTCCGATCTGTATCCCTTTGATCTCCTTTTGTTGTCTGATTGCTCTGGCTAGAACTTCAAGAACTATATTGAATAAGTAGGGAGAGAGTGGGCAGCCTTGTGTAGTCCCTGATTTTAGTGGGATTGCTTCAAGTTTCTCTCCATTTAGTTTAATGTTAGCAACTGGTTTGCTGTATATGGCTTTTACTATGTTTAGGTATGGGCCTTGAATTCCTATTCTTTCCAGGACTTTTATCATGAAGGGGTGTTGAATTTTGTCAAATGCTTTCTCAGCATCTAATGAAATGATCATGTGGTTCTGTTCTTTCAGTTTGTTTATATAATGGATCACGTTGATGGTTTTCCGTATATTAAACCATCCCTGCATGCCTGGGATGAAGCCTACTTGATCATGGTGGATGATTGTTTTGATGTGCTCTTGAATTCGGTTTGCCAGAATTTTATTGAGTATTTTTGCGTCGATATTCAGAAGGGAAATTGGTCTGAAGTTCTCTTTCTTTGTTGTGTCTTTGTGTGGTTTAGGTATAAGAGTAATTGTGGCTTCGTAGAAGGAATTCGGTAGGGCTCCATCTGTTTCAATTTTGTGGAATAGTTTGGATAATATTGGTATGAGGTCTTCTATGAAGGTTTGATAGAATTCTGCACTAAACCCGTCTGGACCTGGGCTCTTTTTGGTTGGGAGACCTTTAATGACTGCTTCTATTTCCTTAGGAGTTATGGGGTTGTTTAACTGGTTTATCTGTTCCTGATTTAACTTCGATACCTGGTATCTGTCTAGGAAATTGTCCATTTCCTGAAGATTTTCAAATTTTGTTGAATATAGGTTTTTATAGTAAGATCTGATGATTTTTTGAATTTCCTCCGAATCTGTAGTTATGTCTCCCTTTTCATTTCTGATTTTGTTAATTTGGACACACTCTCTGTGTCCTCTCGTTAGTCTGGCTAAGGGTTTATCTATCTTGTTGATTTTCTCAAAGAACCAACTTTGGGTTCTGTTGATTCTTTCTATGGTCCTTTTTGTTTCTACTTGGTTGATTTCAGCTCTGAGTTTGATTATTTCCTGCCTTCTACTCCTCCTGGGTGTATTTGCTTCTTTTTGTTCTAGAGCTTTTAGGTGTGCTGTCAAGCTGCTGACATATGCTCTTTCCTGTTTCTTTCTGCAGGCACTCAGCGCTATGAGTTTTCCTCTTAGCACAGCTTTCATTGTGTCCCATAAGTTTGAGTATGTTGTATCTTCATTTTCATTAAATTCTAAAAAGTTTTTAATTTCTTTCTTTATTTCTTCCTTGACCAGGTTATCATTGAGTAGAGCATTGTTCAATTTCCACGTATATGTGGGCATTCTTCCCTTATTGTTATTGAAGACCAGTTTTAGGCCGTGGTGGTCCGATAGCACGCATGGGATTATTTCTATCTTTCTGTACCTGTTGAGGCCTGTTTTTTGACCAATTATATGGTCAATTTTGGAGAAAGTACCATGAGGAGCTGAGAAGAAGGTATATCCTTTTGCTTTAGGATAGAATGTTCTATAAATATCCGTTAAGTCCATTTGGCTCATGACTTCTCTTAGTCTGTCTACATCACTGTTTAATTTCTGTTTCCATGATCTGTCCATTGATGAGAGTGGGGTGTTGAAATCTCCCACTATTATTGTGTGAGGTGCAATGTGTGTTTTGAGCTTTAGTAAGGTTTCTTTTACATATGTAGGTGCCCTTGTATTTGGGGCATAGATATTTAGGATTGAGAGTTCATCTTGGTTGATTTTTCCTTTGATGAATATGAAGTGTCCTTCCTTATCTTTTTTGATGACTTTTAGTTGGAAATTGATTTTATTTGATATTAGAATGGCTACTCCAGCTTGCTTCTTCTGACCATTTGCTTGGAAAGTTGTTTTCCAGCCTTTCACTCTGAGGTAGTGTCTGTCTTTGTCTCTGAGGTGTGTTTCCTGTAGGCAGCAGAATGCAGGGTCCTCGTTGCGTATCCAGTTTGTTAATCTATGTCTTTTTATTGGGGAGTTGAGGCCATTGATATTGAGAGATATTAAGGAATAGTGATTATTGCTTCCCGTTATATTCATATTTGATGTGAGGTTATGTTTGTGTGCTTTCATTCTCTTTGTTTTGTTGCCAAGACGATTAGTTTCTTGCTTCTTCTAGGGTATAGCTTGCCTCCTTATGTTGGGCTTTACCATTTATTATCCTTTGTAGTGCTGGATTTGTAGAAAGATATTGTGTAAATTTGGTTTTGTCATGGAATATCTTGGTTTCTCCATCAATGTTAATTGAGAGTTTTGCTGGATACAGTAATCTGGGCTGGCATTTGTGTTCTCTTAGGGTCTGTATAACATCAGTCCAGGATCTTCTGGCCTTCATAGTTTCTGGCGAGAAGTCTGGTGTGATTCTGATAGGTCTCCCTTTATATGTTACTTGACCTTTTTCCCTTACTGCTTTTAATATTCTTTCTTTATTTTGTGCGTTTGGTGTTTTGACAATTATGTGACGGGAGGTGTTTCTTTTCTGGTCCAATCTATTTGGAGTTCTGTAGGCTTCCTGTATGTCTATGGGTATCTCTTTTTTTAGGTTAGGGAAGTTTTCTTCTATGATTTTGTTGAAGATATTTACTGGTCCTTTGAGCTGGGAGTCTTCACTCTCTTCTATACCTATTATCCTTAGGTTTGATCTTCTCATTGAGTCCTGGATTTCCTGTATGTTTTGGACCAGTAGCTTTTTCTGCTTTACATTATCTTTGACAGTTGAGTCAATGATTTCTATGGAATCTTCTGCTCCTGAGATTCTCTCTTCCATCTCTTGTATTCTGTTGGTGAAGCTTGTATCTACAGCTCCTTGTCTCTTCTTTTGGTTTTCTATATCCAGGGTTGTTTCCATGTGTTCTTTCTTGATTGCTTCTATTTCCATTTTTAATTCCTTCAACTGTTTGATTGTGTTTTCCTGGAATTCTTTCAGGGATTTTTGCGATTCCTCTCTGTAGGCTTCTACTTGTTTATTAATGTTTTCCTGTGCTTCCCTAAGTATGTTCAGGTCTTTCCTGAAGTCCTCCAGCATCATGATCAAATATGATTTTGAAACTAGATCTTGCTTTTCTGGTGTGTTTGGATATTCCATGTTTGTTTTGGTGGGAGAATTGGGCTCCGATGATGGCATGTAGTCTTGGTTTCTGTTGCTTGGGTTCCTGCGCTTGCCTCTCGCCATCAGATTATCTCTAGTGTTACTTTGTTCTGCTATTTCTGACAGTGGCTAGACTGTCCTATAAGCCTGTGTGTCAGGAGTGCTGTATACCTGTTTTCCTCTCTTTCAGTCAGTTATGGGGACAGAGTGTTCTGCTTTCGGGCGTGTAGTTTTTCCTCTCTACAGGTCTTCAGCTGTTCCTGTGGGCCTGTGTCTTGAGTTCACCAGGCAGCTTTCTTGCAGCAGAAAATTTGGTCTTACCTGTGGTCCCGAGGCTCAGGTTTGCTCGTGGGGTGCTGTCCAGGGGCTCTCTGCAGCGGCAGCAACCAGGAAGACCTGTGCCGCCCCTTCCGGGAGCTTCAGTGCACCAGGGTTCCAGATGGTCTTTGGCTTTTTCCTCTGGTGTCCGAGATGTGTGTGCAGGGAGCAGTCTCTTCTGGTTTCCCAGGCCTGTCTGCCTCTCTGAAGGTTTAGCTCTCCCTCCCACGGGATTTGGGTGCAGAGAACTGTTTATCCGGTCTGTTTCCTTCAGGGTCCGGCGGTGTTTCCGGCAGGGGTCCTGCCGCTCCTGGGCCCTCCCCCACGGGAGCCCAGAGGCCTTATACAGTTTCCTCTTGGGCCAGGGATGTGGGCAGGGGTGAGCAGTGTTGGTGGTCTCTTCCGCTCTGCAGCCTCAGGAGTGCCCACCTGACCAGGCGGTTGGGTCTCTCTCTCACCGGGTCTGGGAGCAGAGAGCTGCTGCGGGCCGGGATCCGCGGGTGACTCTGTGGGTTTTATCTCCAGAATTTCCTGTGTTTCTTACTCCATAAAAGAGTAATGCTTGGACTCTCTTGTATGATGCTATTTTCTTCTCATGTAACATAATCCTCTGTTTATTACCACCCTGGATTAGAAATCATTGTGGGTTAGTTTCCACGCCAACTAACTACTGATCAGAGAAATAGTAAGGTAATGGTCACAGGTCCCTCTACACTATGTGAGGAATGGAGAGTTAACTGAGTAGAGGACTCCATGATGCAGCTTCCACAAGGCCATTATCTGTAACAGGGTGGGGACTTTGTGATGATGCGATTACTTAAGCACCCATGTTTCCGTAAGTGACTTCTTTTACTGCATGGAAGCCCATAAATTCAATCATTTGTCTAGCAAATTGGAAGCTTGTAGGGTCATTGGTCTGTTTGCCACTGGTGTCCTATCTGGGGTGAATAGACATTTGTTCACAACTCTCCTGGAAACATGATTTCTATCTGCAACAGTCATTCTAATGTGTTCGTTATGAGCAAAACAACAAATAATCAACATGAAGACTGGCAGCCAGAATCTAGCATTGGCACCATACTGAAAGATGAAGCTGGCAAGTGGCTTCCAGATTGAATTACAAGACTCTTGAGTGTCCAGTCAGTTAGTCTAAGCACTGTATTCATAGACACCCCGTGTTTTTATAGAGCCACAAGTTATTCAATGTTCAAGACAACATTGAACAACAAGGAATGACAAGTAAGAGAGAAGCTGGGTAAAAAAGAGAAGTGATTGAAATGCAAGACAAATTGTGCATCGATATTATGGTGACAGAAACAATAAACTCTTCAAAAGACAAGTTTGACTAAAGGAATTTTATAAAGAACAGAAAATTTAATGTAGATTTTTCTCCCTCTCTAAAAAGAGAACAGGACAGAGAAAAGTACAAATTTTCATATACTTTCCCATAAACTCAGCTATATCACAAAGGTCTACCCTATAAACTCATTCACATTAAAAGGTATCTAAAATTAGGGCTTGAATTGTGATGGCATAAATGTGTGCCAAACAAACTACCATCACAAGACCTGCCTTTGTCCATCATCCCACTGGAAAGGAAAGATTCCATGTATTCATCCACTGATAGTGTTTGGATGACAGGATATTTTGAAACACATCCCATACCTATAGAGATCATAATGAAGTGATACTCAGGTTCAGAACAGACACACAAAACCTTCTGTGCTTAACTTCCCCAAATAGAAAAATTGACCCTAAAGGTAAATGAATGACTGGCAACTGTATACTACTAAGGTATAAATGTAAATAGAGAAATATAAAGATGTACATACATGATGGATACATAACTGTTGTATAAGTAGAGGGGGAAGTAAGACTTCCCAGGCAGAGGTTAGGCTAGGATTATTTATATTCTGGGGGTGCTGTGTATAGTTTAATGTGGAAAATTTGAGCATAAAGATTATTCTCCTCCGCAAAACAAGTAAAATTCAAAATAATATGAAAGATTCTTATTTGGCAGGAAGATATCAGGGCTCAGAGAGATGAAAAATGGTCTTGGTCCATCATGTTTTAGCCTATAGTCCAGTAACTCTCCATAGTAACCCATGTAAATCAAGAAGAGGGCCATTAGTCCATTATTTGTAAATAGCAGTGTTTCATAATCCCACCATCACCCAGAAGTATCTCAGTGACCGATAATATACAAGTGAAGTTACTCTTACTGTTACTGCTGCTGCTGCTACAAATCCTTTTTTCTCTCCATCCAATTTCTCTCTTCCTCCTTTATATCTTTTTCTTTTTCATTCTTAGCCTCTTATTCCTCCTTACTAGTATTTTGACATTTACTCAAGCTACTTTCAGCTGTGGTGATACATTGTTTAAAGTTTCAAATTATGTTTCTTTAACTGTTTTAATAATTATAAATCTAATTATTTTTATGTAAGATATAATAATATAGTCTGTGTGTTTTTCTTGGATATATTCTGACATTGTCTGCTTACTCACTAATAGTGATTTTATTCCTTATGGGTTATTAATTTTGAAAGTTAAGTTTATGTTGGGTTCTGTTTATTTGAGAGTCCTAAGTTTTGTAAACTAAATGAATCTCACAAGTTTGTCTTAGTTGCTTCTCTCTTTATGTAAATTCTCAGTGTGGTGAGATCTGTTTGCGCATTTACCAGATAGGGCCAAGTCTGAATTTATGACTTCTCTGGAGGAAAATACCCCCTCATTATTGTTCTTTAGTAAAGTCAATGTCTTCTCATTTGGGCTTCTTTTCTTCTTCTTCATGTTGTCTTTGTATTTCTCATTCTAAGCACAAGGGATTGTAGATTTCTATCGAGCTCTAACTTTTCCTTCCCATTTAATATCAAACTAATATTCTCCTGTCACTTTGATGCTATTTAAGGCCAAATCACTTGGTCGTATTTTCTAAGAGCAATGGACTGCTTGATCAATCATATGTTGATTATCTGGTTCTGGTTCTTAGGAATTTCCTGAGATTCTATATTTTCTTAGACATACTTCTTCAAATATGCCCAGTTATATTCTTCCAATTTTACAGTTCCCCTTTAAAGCAAACATTTTGTTTTCTTTCTCAATATCTACTTGTCTGTGTTTTTGGAATCTAGTTTTAGAAAGCCATGAACATGGTCAGAGGTAATAATGTATGACATAGTCTCCTGCTACTATAATGCCACTAATAGTGGAAAATTAAGGTATGTTGGGTAGTTTGCTAAGTGGAATATATGTTCAAAATACTTCTATGGAACCTGCAATAATAGCATATTTTTCAAGTGGTTCAATGACAAAATGAAAAAGAAAGAAAGAAAAGAAAAATATAGCTCAAAATTAATAGCACATGTCTAAATATTGTAACAAAAGTGCCCAAAATTTATAAGAAAGTATTTATCCAATTACAAGATACAAATGTGGGCTTGGAAGATAACTTATCATTTAAGAGCCCTTACTGTTCTTCCAAAGGACCCAAGTTTACTTTCCAACACCCAGACTGAATAGTTGAGAATCACTTGTAACTCCTTATCCACAGAACCTACCACCTTCTTCTGGCCTTTGCAGGTACTGCACATGGACACACATATAAACACACAAACACACAAACACACACATATTCATATACACATACACATAGACACAAGTTTATTCACACGTGTACAACACACTCAAACCAATACAAATAGAAGTGAATACAGACAAATATTCGATAATATATAAATATATATGTGTATATATATATGTATATATATATAAAAATTCAATATCACTGAACATTTTTGGTAAAGTCTAATCAAATACTGACTCTAGTCAGAATGCTGATTATAAATGGAATGGTAACACATGCAAGGAAGGAAGTTTGGGGAAGAAGACATACATCTATTCTGTAGGGATGTATGCCACTGTGTCCATTATGGGAGAAAGCATTGCATCTCATTAAGAAATTAAGAACAGAATTGCCACGTGATCCAGCAACCTCACTATTTAGTATCATTTATCCAACGTAAGTAGAATTATATATTCAAAATGTAAATATATGCTCTTACTCACTGTAAGCTAAGATGTGGAATTACCTATGTGTCCATCCATATTTAAAGATATCTCTTGTAATACACAAAGGACTGCTTTGAAGCCATCAAAAGGGCAAAACACTAATGTCAATGGTGATATGTAGTCAGCTGGAAGGCAATGTATTAAGTGAAATAAGCCCAAAAAAGAACCAAAATAAGCCCAAAAGAGAATTTGGGGACTTAAAAAAAATCTTATCTCATTAGAAGAGGAGTTAAAATACTACTTAGCAGAAGTTGAAGAGAATAGAGGAGAGTTGTAGGAAAGAGTTGGCCAATTACATAACATTGCAGGTGGATAATTGCAGGTGGATGGAAAGGATGAGTTCCATTGTCTAATGTGCCACAGGATCTTTTCTTATATTGGATATTTTATATATTTACATGTCAAATGTTATCCCCTTTCCCAGTTTCCTCTCTGGAAACCCCCTATCCCATTCTCCCTCCCCATGTTTCTATGAGGGTGCTTGACTACCCACCAGTCCACCCACCCTGCCTCCCTGCCCTGGCATTTCCCCACACTGGAGCATCGAGACTTCCCAGGACCAAGGGCCTCTCCTCTCACTGATGTCTGACAAGACCATCCTCTGCTACATAAGCGGCTGTTAAACATCACTGTGCTGTCTATTTCAAAGTCACTACAGAGGGTTCTTAGTTTCCCACCAAGAAAGAATGGTATGTTAAGTATCTTGCTTTAATCAGCATATAATACACACACACACACACAGAGAGAGAGAGAGAGAGAGAGAGAGAGACAGAGAGACAGAGAGACAGAGAGACAGAGAGACAGAGACAGAGAGAGAGACAGAGACAGAGAGACAGAGACAGACAGAGAGACAGAGAGACAGAAATTCACACTAGTACTCAAAATAAATACAATTATTATGTGTCAAGAATCCAATGGCTCTGGTATTATTTAATAAAAGTGATTTGATAAATTTATTTAATCATTAGCTAAAACCTTAAATTCCTTTAAGAAACCTTGCAGATTTTTGGCTTAGCAGACTGCATATCTGAATGCTTTATAACCATTGAGTCCCTTCAGCAGTATGCTGCAATAAATGGGGTCTACCATTGTGTGCTGTCTCACTTACATTGTCGGTCCATTGCATCCTAGCACTGAAACCTCCAGTGAAATATTTAAACTCTCTAAATACTGTTTTAATTTTCTTCCCTGCAAATGAGGACATTCAATTTACAGAGTAATTGATAGCATTTAGAAGAGAGTAAAGTGCCTGGTTCACAGGACATCTTCACCAGAAGATATTTACTACTATGATGACTACTATGCTATTACTTCCTGAAAAATACATAAAGCACTGAGAATAGCAGCTATTATAACTTTTCAAGGTTTTCTGGATTTCAAATTAAAATGAGGTCAGGAGTACAGAGATGACTCAGTGGTTAAACAACTTGCTGAGCAAGCAAGAGGATTAGAGTTAGGATCCCCGGAACTAAAGAATTCACTAAGGGGTATAGTTGCCCTCTGTAATTGGTTCCTGGAAAGGTTGAGACCGTAGATAAACAGAGCAACCTCTTTACCTAATGGGACTAGCAAAACTGTTGAATTCTCGGTTTACCTGAGTACCCCACTGCAATGATATGCATGCATATCTATTAACATGTGTGCACACAAAATAAAGACCAAAAAATAAAATAAAGTTGGCGTTAGCAAAAATGTATGCACGTTACAAAGGCTGTAATTAAGGCTCCTCTCTTATACTCCAGTTACCATGAGCTGGCTTTGGGAAAGGCCTTTTGTTCATGCTATTGCTAATAACCTCAAGTACAATCAGAATTTGGACTGATCAAGTTTCTCCATCAATTTCCGCCTGGTCAAGATCCTGATCTGAATCTGTACTTTTACCCCAGTCACCCTCTTACTGCCCAAATCTGTCACTCTAGAACCCATCTTTTAGCTTCTTTCCTCTCTGTACCGTTCAGTGAGTTATATTCAGTTCTCTGTGAGACATTCTCAGCAATGTCAGGCTCCTTCCGTTCCCTGTTAGAAATTCTCACCTAGTCTGCTGTCCTCCAGATTCGCTGTGGTCTTCACAGAGCAGCTTAGATGATCCTCTTCCAGAAAGGTTACTTCCAACATTTGGGATTAAGTTCTACACATATATATGTCTCTACGGTAGTGTTGATTTTCTTTTCTGGTCAGAAACTTGGCTATGCCTCCCCCAAACAAAGCAAAACAAAACAGTAGCCAGATGGCTCAGTATGTAAAGGCACATTCAGCTAAGTCTGACAACCTAAATTTGATTTCCTGGACTCATTCGATAGAAGGAAGAAACAGACACTTCTAGTTCTACTGACCACACAGCACTCTATGGCACACACATATGCTAGCTCGTGCGCACGAGCACGCACACACACACACACACACACACACACACACACACACACACACACACACTAAGTAAATAAAAATGTAAAACATAGTAACTTTTCCAGTTAATGAAAGGGGTTTATCTGAGGACAAGAAGTAGGAACTGCTGGAACTAGACTGCATGAAGAGGCAGCTTAGTAACCCAGAGGGTTAATTCATCAGGGGATAATCAGCCTGGTGTATATACGCAGACACATTTTCCAAAAGGCAGAAAATAGATCTGTCGTTTCACTCTGTTTTCTCCTTGACTCCAGTCGCATTGAGGAAAGCAGGTGAAACTAATTTAATGTTCTATTTAAATCTAGCAGGTATTTTTGTTTGCCCAGAGCAAAATATCTCATGCAATAAATGCAAGTCAGGCCAAGAATAGATGATGACCAGATGAAAAGTTTACCTGAATAGATAATAATCCTGAAAGTCCTGGGGCCCCTGTGCTGACTGGTACTGGTATGAGAGCTCACTGGAGAGAGAGGCCTGGGCTTTGAATCAGTGTTGATGTGCAGCTCCCGCCTCATCCTGACACCTCTGGAACAAAGTGCTCCTTGCAAATCAGCTCTCACAGTACAGAGGGGACTTCCTGCTTGCATCAAAATGAGAAACAACTGGGATTTGGGCAAAGCCCTACTGCTGAAGAGGTTGATTCACGAATATGCATAAATATACTTTATCTTTTTAACAGATCAGACAAATTTGCAAGTGAAATCCTTTATGGCCTTATTTAAGAAGAGATTTTCATGAGATGGCATGATCCCTTATGTGAGGAGCAGAATCTTTTAGTCTTCCTAAAATGGTTTCTTCAGTTACAAGTAACACAAAAGATTTTGCCTTACAGGAATTTGGGGGACTAGCTATAAATCTATGTACATCAAAATCAACATGAACATTGTCTGATCTAATGGCCATAGCAGCTATTCCTAGTTATCAATTTGACTATATCTGGAATGAAGTACAATCCAGAATTGGAGGGCTCACCTGTCATCCAGATCTTGAGGCTGGAAGACCTAAGTATCTGACTTGGATCTTGGTATGGAGATCTTGAGGCCGTGAAAAGTTTAGGCCCAGGCAAGGTAGTAGACACCTTTAATCCCAGGAGACTAAGGTAAGGAGATCTCTGAATTTAAGGTCAGCCTGGGCACAAAGCAAATCCCAGATCCAGGCATGGTGGCAAGTATCTTTAATCTGGGCCATGCCTTCTGCTGGAGACCTACATAAGGACATTGGAGAAGGAAGAGTCACTCTTCTTCACCTGCTTGCATTTACTTTCTAGCACATCTGTTGCAAAATATTTCTACAGAAGAGCAGATGAAACAACTAGCCTCGTGAGACTGAGAAGCTACTAGATCCCTGAACTTCCCGTTCATGGCTGACCACTCTTGGGGTAGTTGAACTACAGACTGTAACTCATCACAATAAATTTCCTCAGGATAGAGAGACATTCCATAAGTTCTGTGACTCTAGAGAACCCTGACTAATACATGGCCTATTATTGTTTGCCATAGCACATCTGTGCAAGGACAAATGTAGAGTACAAGGCTTGAGGTTAAGAGCATATACTGTTCTTGCCAAGGACCAGAGCTCATTTTCCAGCATGCCTATCAGGAGACCCACAACTGCCAGCAATCCCAGCCCCAGCTATCTGACCTTTTTCTGGCCTCCAACTGTACCTGTGCTCACATGAATGTACATAGACACACACACACACACACACACACACACACACACACACACACACACACACATTTGGAAAGTAAAAGGAAGAGTTACAGCATAAAGAAAAAACAGGAAGAGAAACTAAACAAAACAAAACAAAAAATCACGGGCAGAAAGGATGACACTCCATAACCATTAGATGCTATGAGGGCCAGGATGTCAACCACCAACTAAGGAACAACACTTTGACTTTCATTCTTGCTGGGTACTATTGGCTACCTTGTGTCACAGGCAGTTTGATAAATCATACGCCAAAATCCAGTTTAGAAAGCAGAACAAAGTAAGTGTGGAAATGTTACTTGAAGATTGAATGAGGCAACAAGGAGATAAAACAAACAAATATGATTCTGAGAAGGCATGCAACACACACATTTGTACATAACATCTTTCAATAAAAATTGTACAGGTGGGGCAAGAAAAGAAAAAAGAAAAAAGAAAACTGACAGACATCTCCAGAAGCAGAATTGTTCTTTAATCAGAACAACTGAAGGCCCCAGTTTTTTTTTAGGAATTTGGAAATGCACACTCAGGGCATCGGGGTCTTGGAGTCTTAAAGAATGTCAGAGGACAGACTTAAGGGATGGAAAATTCTCTGTGGATGTCAGTTTTCCGTCAGCATGGAAATGGTAGACATTGGTGGCTTGCTATGTGGATCTGTTTAGTAGAAGCTTCCTTGGGTGTCATCAGTCGACTTTCCTGACCAGAGTTCCTCACTTCACCAGAGGCTCTAAGCTAATTATCTCTTCATGAAGAAAGACACATTTTTGTTGGTTATCTATAAAAATAAACCTAAAATCTAGAGTGTTTGCATATCTGATGACAACTTTCTTTGCAAGGTTATCCATAACTTTTGCCCTCATGCTTGATTATTCATTCGCAATAGGAAACATTTGTCTGAGCTGTTCATAAGTGTTAGCACCTTGTTAGATTTCAATGCTATCTTCGTGGAGTCATTAAGTGTATCTGAATATGGTTCCAATCTCTCAATTAACTGCCTTAATCAAAAATAGCCAAGAAAAGGTTAAACCTATGAAAGTGAAGCTAACATGGTTTGGACTGAGATGGGGAATTTTGTACTAGAAATACAAGAATGAAAGCTGTGGCTCTATGAATGAAAGATCCTGAATGAAAGCGACATGTATCACTTTTCAAAGGCTTATTAGCTCATTAGAACTTCAGTAACTAACTATACAGGGACTGGAAAGTTACAGGCATAGACCCTAATGATAGTTCATCTTGAGCTGTCCTCAGCCCCCTAATAGTCATTTATTGTTGGCCTCTGTGTCTGACCTAACATCCTTGGTACTATCAAACAAGACCATAAGGACACATTAACTCAGCTTTCACCACCGCAAAAGCTAAGGATGTTTCTAGAGAGCATCTGGGACCTGCTGCTGTTTCCTTTCTTTACTGTAACTCTGTAATCTGATGTTTCCCACTAGCATTTTTGGAAAGTGTTTTTATTTATTATTTGTTTGGTTACTATAAAAGCTTCCTAAAAACGTTACCAAGTTGAACATGGAATTTGAAGGAAATCAAAATCTTTGTTCCCATGCTATGGTCACTCATTTTTAAACCCAGAATAAATTCTTATCCATTTTGATGTGGGAGCTGTGTTTTCCATATCAACAGATATAACGTTCATCTCAAAACAAAGATGAGACCCACTGTTAGTAAGAAAAAATAATAAATGAATCAAGGAAGACTAGAGCTAAGTCTGGTCAAAGGAGAATACTGGAAATTCAACTTCATATCTAAAACTTACTGTGATGAGTGAAAAGCCTGGCATGTTGGTCCAAGAGGGACAGTGACTTGTTGGGAGAAGGAGTCCATTCAGAGAGGTATTAATGCCATATGTCGACAGACAGACAATAAACATGATCAAGGACCTATAGCAATTTCAGGTCCTAGTACAGAAGAAAGACATTATGCCAGGGGCGTTGAAGAGAGAAATCAGAGCCCATGTGATAGAACTCAGTTTCTTCACGGCAGGAACCAAGAGTAAGGTGCTCTTATTCCATGGCAGGCTGCAGGGAAAAGTGGGGAGCAGGGTGTATGGCTACAAATACTTGATTTGGTATAGACTCACTTCTGTCGGTAAGAAAACTTAACTAGAAATGTACAGACTCTGGCCTCAGTATGATGCCTGTTAATATTTGAATGATGGGGGCGGAGGATTTTGCAGGCTTTGTAGCCTGAGCAGCTTTCTGGTCTGGATTCTTACAGACAAGGTTCATATTGGCAGAAAAAAGGGAGGAATAAGAAAGCAGAGTCTGTGGGCAGTTTGAATAGGAACAGTATTGGATAAATTTATTGTTGAAATAAACGGGGCAGTTGGCACTAGTAGACCAAGGGTTGGGATTAAAGATCTTGTTCTTTAGTAAAATTTCTCCAGATTACATTAAAGTTTCCTTTTGAAGCTATTCCTAAAAGCCATAAAATACCAGAAATCTAGCTGATTTCTGGGAATTCTGAATATGGGGAACATTTTTGGAAAACGTATATTTTTCCCATGAAAATAGGCATAGAAATGGTTTCTTTTATGTTTACTTTATAAAAATTCCAAGAAATATAACTAATTTAAAAACTGTAAAACCTACATAAAATTGGGCATTACTATAATTGCAATCGGCTATATAACTATTTACAAAATGTTTAAAAGCTAAATTGAAAATATATTCATGTTCAAAAACACTTTAATAGCAAGTAATTTAATGACTAATAATTTGAAAGAAAATGCCCATTTATAAAATAGTCAGTTAAGTGTTTAGAAATACATTTTTAAATGAGTATTATTTATTTGTGTTCATTGCACAATGAGATATATATGGTTTTATTCATTTTATTTATAAGAAAATGGTCTCTAGGATATTAATTTGAATTCCTAAATTCACATAACAAGCTATAGAAAATCCAGGGTTCTAAATCAAAACCTACCTAAAGATATAGAACCACATATTCCAATAGAATCCAAGTATTTTCAAGAATTCTTATATCATTCAAACAACACATCTAATTTTAATTAACTAATTACTCAAATTATTTAATTAATTGGGCCAGATGTTCTAATATAAAAAATTATGTACAGGTTTTTGAAGATTGCTCACTGTGTAAAGTACATGTTGTATAAGCTAGTGAACATCAGTTTACACACCCAACATCCAGTAAAACAAAACCAAAGCCAAAAAACAAAGAAAACACACATATAAAAAAGTTCACATGCCACCATTTTCCTGAAATCCATTGCTAGAGGACAGAGAATAATGGATGGAAGCAGACAGACCCTGAGATTGCTGAGCAGCCCTTCTAGCTAAAGGTCAATGTTAGTTTCAGTGAGAGATTGTCTCAAAAATAATACAGATAAGTGATTGAGGTAGACATCCTGATGCCATCCTCTGGTCTCTCTACAATGGCTCTATTGGGGACAGATCCAGTTATTGAACTTCCAGTGACCTCACTAACACTAGGTCTTCCTGTGTGCTGACAAACTTCCTAACAGGGCGATAATAGACTGAGCATCTGAACTGTAAGCCAGCCACAATGAAATGTTTTACTTTATAAGAGCCACTGTGGTCATGGTGTCTTTTCACAGCAAATAGACCACTTCCTAAGACAGATGTCAAATACACGGTGGACAGGCAGCTGAATCAGGTGAGGGCTGATTTAGAAAATGAGAATGCAAGTCCCCAATGTTAGAGCAACCGAACCCATTAATGAAAGACTACTTGGAGAAGAAATAGAAAAGAACAAAGGAAAATAATAATTCAGAAAAGTGAGACGACTGAGGGAGTTGCGTGGTTGCAGTCTGATAAGCTATTTGTCTACAGGGAGGGGTTCTGAGAAGAGAGGGTGCAAGGTCTAACTCCACTCATCACTTTACAACACGGCTTAGTGTGAACCCGCCCTCCTAAGGATGGTCAGTCGCTTGACTTGGCTCAAATGCAGTGTTAGATTTTTCACACAGGCCAGGGATTCTGTTCTCTTGACTAGGGGATCCTTTACTACTCTTACTAGCAGAGTGCTGTTAAGTTCTAGGTTTGAATACAGGCCCTGAAAGGTGAACACAAGCCCTAGCAATGTGATTTTGCCAGGATTCTTAGTTGTTCGGTGTTTTGGTTTACAATTAATGTTAAAGATTTATTTTTGTTTTATGTGTATGATTCTTTATGTACATATGTATGTATATGTATGTACCACATGCACGCTTCGTTCCCTTAATGCCTTGTCAGAAGAGTTTGTCAGATCACTTGGGACTTGAGCTGTTAAAAAAATGAGTGTTTTGGAAAAAAGACTTGGTCCTTTGGAAGGGTAGGAAGCACTCTTAACTGCTGATTCATCTGTTTAGCCCTAAGTATAGTTTTATTAACTGGAAATGAATTATAAGAATAGACAAAGCTTGAGAGGCTCTGCCAGAGCATGACAAATACAGAGGCAAATGCTAGAACACCACTGTACTGAGAACCGGGTCCCCATTGGAGGAGGTGGGAAAGGATTGAAGGAGCTGAAGGGGTTTGCAACCCCACAAGAACAATATCAACCAACCAGAGCTCCCAGGGACTAAATCACTACCCAAAAACTATACATGAACAGACCCATGGCTCCAGCTGCATATATAGCAGAGGATGGCCTTGTTGGGCACCAATGGAAGGAGAAGCCCTTGGCCTTGCCAAGGCTGAATCCCCTCCTCCCCACCAGTGTTGGGGAATGTCAGGGCGGGGAGTTGGTTGCGGAAGGGGAGCACCTTCATAGAGGACAGGGAAGGGGGGATGGCAAAGGGGGGCTTATAGACAGGAAATCACAAAAGGGAATAACATTTGAAATATAAAGAAAAAATATCCAATAAAAAAAACAAAAAATGAATGACCAAACCATAGAAAACTCCACACATATTAGTAGCCAGTTATTTCAAGCTATTTTGAAATCCCTTAACTGAATTGTAATCAAATTTTTTTTAATAAATTATATTTTCAATGTTTTAAGATACCAAAATAAGTGCTTGCTTTGGCAGCACATATACTAAAATTGGAACGATACAGAGAAGATTAGCATGGCCCCTGTGCAAGGATGACACGCAAATTCGTGAAGTGTTCCATATTTTTCGAATGCCAGCAGCAAACCATTGAACGGAGAATAGGATCCCGTTGAAGGAATCAGAGAAAGAACTGGAAGAGCTTGAAGGGGCTCGAGACCCCATATGTACAACAATGCCAAGCAACCAGAGCTTCCAGGGACTAAGCCACTACCTAAAGACTATACATGGACTGACCCTGGACTCTGACCTCATAGGTAGCAATGAATATCCTAGTAAGAGCACCAGTGGAAGGGGAAGCCCTGGGTCCTGCTAAGACTGAACCCCCAGTGAACTAGATTGTTGGGGGGAGGGCGGCAATGGGGGGAGGATGGGGAGGGGAACACCCATCAAGGAGGGGAGGGGGAGGGATTAGGGGGATGTTTGCCCGGAAATCGGGAAAGGGAATAACACTCGAAATGTAAATAAGAAATACTCGTTATTAAAAATAAAAAAAAGTGAGATGGGTAGAAATGATAATATTAGAATGTATTTTAAAATAATTATAGTTCAAGAAATTGTAGTTTATAAATATTCTCCAATAAAAGTATATTGACAGATTAAGAACAAAATAAAAATAAAAGAAATACTGAAGTTAATAAAAAAAAAGAGAATACTTAGTTTCTGTTGTTTGGGAGAAAAAAAATCCTTAATTTCCGAAGTAAAACCTGATGAAGACTTTGTAGCCTGTTCATAAAAAACCTGGGCACAATTGTCAGGTGTGCACATCTAAATGTGTGTGAAGTCTTGCTGAACGTCCACACTGAACCTGACACATCTGCACTCCAAAGCCAATGGTGGGACCACTTTGACCATTTTGTGGTACAAGGAAGTACTACATTTTTGTGCACATGTGTGACCTGAACATAAATAAACCTCGATTCTATCTTCCTAAAAAAAATACCAAAATAAGTTTCCTTAGTAGGAATACATTAAAGGCTGTACCTTTTTCTAGAAGGTAGAGTTCTTTTGTTAAGATAGCTTGTATGTTAATGAGTCCACAATTACTTGACATGCATTGAATGTTTGCTATGTGCCTTCTCCTGACAGCCTGGAGATGATAACCATTGCTTCCCTCTCTTCTGTATGTGTACATTCTCTAGCCTGTGTCTCTTTCTGCAGGATTTGTTTTCACAAAGAATTTAGAGAGGAAGACAATGTGTACCCATGAGGTAGTTTGAACGAGATTGCCCTCCATAAACTCCGATGTGTTCTTATTCAGACTACAATTGGTAGTGCTATTTTCATAGGTTTAGGAGGTTGGGCCTTGTGGAGGATGTATGTTGTATGGTGTGGGCCTTCAGAGCCTCAAATCATTTGCAATGAGCTCGTTGTGGCAAGATGTAAACTCTCAGCTCCTTTTCCTGTTGCCCGGCAGACCATTTCCTAGCATGAGCAACCTTAACCCTCTGCATCCTTCAGCCCAAATAAAGTCCTCCTTCTGTAAGTTGCTTTGCTCATCATTACCACAGCAATAAAAAAGTAAATAATTATTCAGTTTTTAAAGTAATTTTCAGCTTTAAACTCCTTTTCCTTGTTCGCTAAGTTCCATGTCAGATATTCATCAGTGGAAAGCCCAATATAAAGTGAAAATCAAAGCCAGACTCATGATGAGGATATAACAACTATAGAGGAACTTAACCTATCCCTACAAATCTCACCTTAATGTGATAAAAGATAGTTTTTCCTGGAACAAAGTAGGAGTAACCATGGCCAATGAATACAGATTCTGCTTTCCTCATTTCATGTTCTAGCATAAAAATGGATTCATGAAATCTTCACAGCAACAGGACAACGAAAATCATAAATCAAGATCCTAGACAAATGGATTGGTGGAGTCAACACAGCAGGCTACAGCAAATAAGAAAAAGTTAAGTAAGTTATAAGCCTTAGATGTTATCTGGAATCATTCTTAACCCTTTGATTGATGGATACCTGGGATTATCTGTTTATACAATCCACTGGATATTAAGCTGTTGGTAACAGTATGTCATGGTTTACAAAGAGGTAGGTAAGGAGTGACTATTTAGAAGATTAAATGGAGCCCAAGATTAATTGCAGATAGGTGTTGAATCTGCAACTTTCCAACCACACCCGTGATATTCTAGTCAGTCAGCCTTTGTACATTTCTTCTTTCCAGCAGTTCTCATTCTTACCATTTTTATGGGTAGTTGAATACAGAAGCAGTCTTAGCTCTAACCCTTTGTACTGACTGCTTTTGTAAGTCAACTTGACACAAACTGGAGTTATCACAGAGAAAGGAGTCTCCCTTGAGGAAATGCCTCCATGAGATATAATAGTAAGGCATTTTCTCAATTATTGATCAAGACTAGGAGGACCCACTGTGGGTGGTGCCATCCCTGGGTTGGTAGTCAAGGGCTCTAAAAGAAAGCAAGTTGAGCAACCAGGGAAAGCAATCTAGTAATCAGCATCCCTTCATGTCCTCAGCATCAGTTCCGGCCTCTAGGTTCCTACCCTGTGTGAGTTCCAGTCCTGACTTCCTTTGGTGATGAATAGCAATGTGGAAGTGTAAGCTGAATAAACCCTTTTCTCCCCAACTTGTTTCTTTCTTTTTTTTTTTTTTTGGTTCTTTTTTTCGGAGCTGGGGACCGAACCCAGGGCCTTGCGCTTCCTAGGCAAGCGCTCTACCACTGAGCTAAATCCCCAAACCCCCCAACTTGTTTCTTGATGATGATGTTTTTTGCAGGAATATTAACCCTGATTAAGACACCCCTTAGCTGCTACATGGAAACGAATTATCAGTGAAATCTGGTAGTACAATGTAGGACAATAAGAATTGATACAATATTGCTTTAAACCATTGATGTTTAGGGCCCAATTTGTTAAATAGCAGAGATACAAATCAATGCTTTCCAGTGAGCATTGTAAGTAGGACACACATGATACATTTCTAATGATTAAGATATACCTGAAATACAAGATGAAATGAAATCAGTGGGAATCCGTATGAAGGAGGCTACTGTATTAGTTTCTGTGCCTCCCTCCAATGAAGGCAAGATCCATCCCTCAAATATGGTAATATATCCAGAGATATAAAGAGCGCCATCTATTAACATATCAAGTAAATTGGAATGACTTCCTGTCAACACATTCACAATATATGTGAATGGCCACTTTCCCATCAACACATTGTTTGGTGAAGGTGCAATGAAACAGAAAGAATGATTCCACTGCTCTTAAGCAATAGTAATTGGAGAACAAGAGTGAATCAGGGGTTCCCACACGGGAGAACTGTGGCATAGACACAGCACCTCTGAACACCAGGACAGTGCTCCCTCTCCTGCTAACTATTACTTTCGTTGGTATTGTTTTCTTCCACACACAAGTAGAGAAATGGATTATGAATACATGACGTACATAGACTCAATGCGTTCTTTTACCACAAAATCAAGAGTGCTTAGCTGTTATTGGAGCTAAGTGTTCTAACCTTAATTGTTAGAGCTGAGGACATTGCTCATGTCCTACCATGGTTCCGTTAAAAGCATCGATGTGTGCCTCTGCTGCAATTTAGCAAAATGTTCCCTAAACAGAAATGGTTTAAGTAATATTGTATCAATTTTCATAATTCTGCCTTGGGGCTTCACTTTTCTTAAACTCCCTCAACATTTTATTTATGGCTAATCTCTAACATCACTGTTCCCGTTTCATTTCTGTTGCTGCGATAAAATACCCTGACAGAAAGCAATTTGATAGAGAAAGGATTCGTTTGGATTACAATCCAATCAAAAGGAAAGGCAGAGACTGAGGCAGCCAGTCACATCACATTCAAGAGCACAGGTAGAATACATACAAGCTTGCCTAAATGCCAACCGTTCTGATAGAGTCCAGAGTCTCCAACCTGGGAATGGTGTTACTTATTTTCCGTCTGGGTCTTCCCACATCAATTAAGACAATTGTCCCTCTTAAGACAACCCCACTGGCCAACCTGATAGTCACAATTTCTCATCAAAAGCCTTCCTTGGTGATTTCATGTTGTGGCAAACTGACAAAACCATCTCAGTACTCGTTTCAGATTCTTGCAGAGCACATTTTCTATCATTACTTTTTTTCTTATGCATTTGTTTTACTTTTATGCAGATTTTCAGGCCTCTGATTTCCAGTAAAACACCCAAAATATGGCCTTCCAGTTGGATACAGAACCACTCTCCAATGTGAGTACTCCCTGCTTTCACTCCACCCCTATAAGGTTTCACTTCTATTCACCCACAGTCATTTTACAGATTTCGTTCTTAGCCCTCATTATGCCTCTCTTGCTATGCTCATCTTCTGAAATGGTACCATGGCAACTTGTGAGTGAATAACTTCTATGCAAAAGCTGATCAGATCTGTCAGTACATCATACATCACTCTCCAAACCCGGTGACCTTATTGCAAGTTTCACCCACACCTTAAGCCTTCATGGTAAGTGTGGGGCTCCGAAACATAACCGCATACCATGATAAACTAGCTTTTCTTCTTACTTCATTTAGTATAATGGTCTATTTTTAAAGGGAACATTCTAGGCTTCAAAATAAACTCATTTTTCTTCTTTTACATGTTCTATCTATGCACATGTAAAACTGTAATCCAAATAGCCTCAATTTGGACTCAGATATTGTGCAAACTTGTCTCCAATCTTCACCACTGGCATCCTCATTAGGTTCCAAGCACATGAGCTATACTGCAATAAAACTTGTGATCCATTGTAACTTTACTGCCTGTCTCCTGTCTATGCAAACTCCAGACTTGTTTTTGTTAGTCTTTCTCCACAGTTACTGTGTTAAGCCCATTAGTGCTGTTCTTAGTTTCACAAATGAAGTACCAAAGTTTTCAATTTGGCTTTCCAGGCCCCTTCTCAAATATTTTTATAACATTACTACCATATGTTTACCCTTTATTCTGAGCCAAAGGGAATCTGGTTGTCATGATCAGAAAATTTATGACACCATGAAAAGCTCTGGTACATACCCTAACTTTGACCTATAAAACTCTCACATCTGTTATTTATCTATCTTTCTTTCTTTCTTCCTTTCTTTCTTTCTTCCTTTCTTTCTTCTCCCTTTCTTTCTTCCTTCCTTTCTTTCTTTCTTTCTTTCTTTCTTTCTTTCTTTCTTCCTTCCTTCCTTCCTTCCTTTCTTTCTTTCTTTCTTTCTTTCTTTCTTTCTTTCTTTCTTTCTTTCTTTCTTTCTATGTTTGGCATCATAGTATGTATATTTAATCCTAGCATGTAGGAGGTATCGGCAGGTGGATCTTTGTGGTCATCCTGCTGTATTGATCTGCAGGACAGACAGAGATGCATGGTGAGACAATGGCTCCAAAAAGAAAAAGTATGTATTTGTACATGTGTATTTGTGTGAACATGTGTGTGTGTGTGTGTGTGTGTGTGTGTGTATGTGTAATTGTGTATGCTTAGGAAATGGAGAAAATACAGATTTTTTTCATGACATTTTCTGAACTCCACTTTTTAATAATTGTGTCAATTTTCTACATTTAAAAATAATCTATTATTTATTTACATTTTATTCATATGAGTGTTTTGCCTGTTTGCAAAATGTGAGCACAATGTACATGCCTACAGCCCATGGAGGCCAAAAGAGGCCGTTGGATCCTTTGGAACTGAAGTTACAGACAGTGATGCGTCATTCCATTGGTTCTAGGAATACAACATAGATTTTGTTGTTCTTAACTGCAGAGCCATCTCTCCAGCCCTGATTTGTCTACATTTTTTTAAATAATAATGATGACAGTTGCCATGTTTATGTATTAAACATATCTAGTCTTTCCCGCATGGTTTTAGGGACCTAGAAGACAAATTTTGTATTTTGTTCAGTAACTTTAGTGGCTTGTACAGCACCTGGCCATTGTAGAAGTTTTGTGATGTTTATTAACTTGCAGTAGATTAGAGTTAAGAGACCCACATGGGGATCAAGCATATGACCTCAGCCTCATTATCACTGAAGCCTGGCCACAAGAAAAATATGGAAAGTGGCAGACACTCCTGTTATACTTAAGCTTTAATTAAAGTGCATTTTAATTCTCAAGACAAGTTCCAGTTTAGTGACCCCGAAGAGGGAAAAAAATGTCCTCTATTCATTAACTGAACAGGGATAAATGCTAGAAATTTTTATTTTAAAGGAGGCAACACTAGCCCATACAAACTACCAACAGAACAAAGTGCCAGAGATGGATTGAGACAAGGGGAGTCACAAAGCTTTCTGAAACTAATGATTTGGTGAACCCGAAAGATTGCCCCTTCTTGCATTTTCAAATCTGCTTGAAGCACAAGGGAGATTTTTTGATATAAAGTAAAACATTAAATCACTTCTCCCAAAGAGCTCATGCTTCTCTTCACTGACTTTATGGGTGTACATAGTTTTTATCAGCTACCTAGAATAATTTATACTCGGCTTACTGCTTATTGTTCGTGCCTTGCTCATCTTTGCCTCTCTGACACAAAACTGTGCCTCTTGGAATAACCTTCAGTTCTGCCAGTAACAGTGGACATGGGAGGACAGCTAAATTTTTCTACATAAAACCCTAGAGCTGAAGAGAGTCTCTGAGACTACCTCTTCAGTCTACCATGGCAATGGGAAACCAACCATAAACAATGCATGGATTGGTGATGCTGGGGCTGTGTTCAAAACTTAAGGCAGGCTAGACTTGACCTATAGGGTGCAGTCTGGATATGAATTATTTGTTTGCTCTAATCTTTCTGTAAGAATCTTTTCATATTGCTTTATTTTAATTTATTGATATTTTTACTGGCTTAGGATACATGTAATCTTTTTATGAAACAGAAAGAGGTAGAGAAGATGGACTGTAGACTAAAAAGATTAGAGAAAGCAAGTAGAGAGTAAATCAGACAAACTATAATGTATATGTACATAATATTATCATAAAATAGATTATGGGTAATTAACATATTCCAAAGAATTAAACATATATGTATAACACACATGCACATAAACACACACACATTTTTCAAAGGAAGGGAAGTAAGTGATGTCACTTATCCTGGATATGGTGACAACAGAATTTAGACGCCAAGGAAGATGATTGTAGATGCTGAAATGAAACCTTCCTCTATTATTTCTTTGGAAGGCAGAGAGGCTAGAGTCAAATCCAAGTGTTTTCTAGCACAGTGAGTCTTACTTGCTTATTATATATCATGTAACCACCCACAGACATTATCGAAAAATGATAAAGCTCTACCACCCCCAAATTTTCAGCAGTAAGGAGAAAACGAAATGGTCTAAGCAATGAAGAAGCAAGAAGAATATATAAACTGGACTTCTCATTTTTCCAAACTGGGTTCTCTGGTCTGACTTGACCCTTCAGAGGTACACATAAATGGAAAATAATACAATACAGAGACATTGGGGCCTTCCAGAAGACATGAGAAGGTAATAGTCTACATTTCTTCAGTCATTACCCACATCATAGAGGATTTTTCCTCAATAGCTTTGAGCAGGCGGAAGTGCATGTGCGGCTGTAGATAGCATCACTGTACATTTACTGTGATTAAGGTAAGAGCTACCAAAAATCTGTGAAGCATTTAATAGTTGCTTAACTTTCAAAATTTAGTCCTTCAGGTTTTCCTTTTGCTATAACAAATTTGTGGAGTAAATCCTTTCTAAATGCTTCTGGATTTTTGTTTGTTTTGCTTTTAATTACTGAGAATGAATGCATATTTTATTTGATGTGATATAAAAATTACTGACAAATTAAAAATGTAGATAATTGAATTTATTAAAAACTAAGAACTGCTGTTCAGTAAAAGCCATCATCTCCAAGGAAAATAGCCCTACAAACAAAGAATATGTTTATAAAACACTGAATTGACAGAGGATTTTTACATAATTCCTTTTAAATTAAAAAATCGTGCATTAAATTGTTATCAAACTCATCCCATTGCCTCCTTTCCAATTCCTCCCATTACCCCCACCCCGTCCTCCTAATTTGATGTGCTCATTGTTTTAAAGACACTGAGTTTAGGAAGCATGATCATTTCTGACTCCTTCTAAGTTCTTGATTCAGATTTATGTCCAAGTGCAACTAACTGGGTAACACTGGTCCAACTAATTCATGTAACTTGCCAGTACAGATTTTTGTTAGAAGCTTAATATTATACATTGAAACATGGGAGAGGACTTTATGGTCTCATCCACCGGAGGTCTAGAAATTGGTTGCCTTCAGACATATGGCAAATATATTACACAACATTTATGACTTCTATATTTTATTTGTCTATCACTATTTTTACCACTGTTGCATTTCTCTTAAATTCCTGATAATTAGGACCATTTTAAAATTGAGTTTAGTAACTTAAACAAACATTTGAGGTCTATATCCTTCTATTATAACGTTGACATTTCTGCTGAAATATATTTGTCCATTGTGGTATCCACTACTATTGGGTCTCTGTTTTCCTTTCTTCATGAACACACAGAGCAACTATTATTTTCTAGCCCCTCTCACTGTTCAGTATGCCCACATGTAATGATCACTGAAATGTAGTATAAGTAATGCATGGCCTCTCATGGCTGACCCATAGCAGCCTGCCAGATGACCCTGCTACTATTCATTTTCCAGCCCAGATTATACATATGAAAGCCTCAATGTTTTAAATTTAGAAGTTGCTGGGGCTATGAGATGGAAGAAAGAAGACTTCTAACTCACCATATAGAATGAACATATTGGCCATGTCCACTGATTTAGCAAATATAGTTAATTTTCATTATAGTGAATCTTTAAGATTTCCAAGGGTATATATGATATGACAGCTACTATCACCTCACTTATAAATAAGTACAGTGACCCAAACACTTCATGGTGTCTACTAAGATGTCATTTTCCCTCTTTCTTGATGCTCCATAGTTGAGAGTCACTCATCAGCGAGTGACAGATATTTAGAAGTACAGAATAGTCAAATGTCATAATCAATTTCATCCCACGTAGTTTTGACAACAGACTTGAAATTCAATAGTTGTTTATTCATGCTCTTCATATAAGAATAAGGTACCTCAAGAATTAAACACTTTTTCAAAACTCACTACTAAAGACTAAGAATCGATATTCATGAACAGTCTGATCTGCTGCCAAAGTTCAGGCTCTTTATGCTATGTCACCTTTTCTATCATGCATGAGGAACCTCTAAAGAGCCTTTAATATGCTTGCAACTCCAGCCATCTCGTTCTCAGCCGACATTGAATATCCTGCCATTGGGGAAAGAGTTATGCCTTTCAATGTCACAAAACCGTTTATGGATTCATGATAATAGGAGGGTCGAGAGAAATGTTTTCCTAAATTTGATTAATAATTTCCCTTGGACCACATCCAAGAAGTTGGTTATGATGTGCTCTGAACTTCAGAGGGCTTGCTGCCATTGTTCTGCTGCACTGAGGCTAGTATTACCATTATAAACTTTTGAATCCAAACGTCAATGAGAGAGACAAAATGCCAATAACTTAAAGTGAGTTGGTAATTATCTTTCTTGAATGTGAGAACAAGTAGTACTGGATGCAATGATATGTGACCCACCTTGTCTTTATCTTTTTTTTTTTTTTTTATTAACTTGAGTATTTCTTATATACATTTCAAGTGTTATTCCCTTTCCCGGTTTCCGGGCAAACATCCCCCTCCCCCCTCCCCTTCCTTACGGGTGTTCCCCTCCCAACCCTCCCCCCATTGCCGCCCTCCCCCCATACACTAGTTCACTGGGGGTTCAGTCTTAGCAGGACCCAGGGCTTCCCCTACCACTGGTGCTCTTACTAGGATATTCATTGCTACATATGGGGTCAGAGTCCAGGGTCAGTCCATGTATAGTCTTTAGGTAGTGGCTTAGTCCCTGGAAGCTCTGGTTGCTTGGCATTGTTGTTCATATGGGGTCTCGAGCCCCTTCAAGCTCTTCCAGTCCTTTCTCTGATTCCTTCAACGGGGGTCCTATTCTCAGTTCAGTGGTTTGCTGCTGGCATTCGCCTCTGTATTTGCTGTATTCTGGCTGTGTCTCTCAGGAGCGATCTACATCCGGCTCCTGTCGGTCTGCACTTCTTTGCTTCATCCATCTTGTCTAATTGGGTGGCTGTATATGTATGGGCCACATGTGGGGCAGGCTCTGAATGGGTGTTCCTTCAGTATCTGTTTTAATCTTTACCTCTCCCTTCCCTGCCAAGGGTATTCTTTTTCCTCATTTAAAGAAGGAGTGAAGCATTCACATTTTGATCATCCGTCTTGAGTTTCGTTTGTTCTAGGGATCTAGGGTAATTCAAGCATTTGGGCTAATAGCCACTTATCAATGAGTGCATACCATGTATGTCTTTCTGTGATTGGGTTAGCTCACTCAGGATGATATTTTCCAGTTCCAACCATTTGCCTACGAATTTCATAAACTCGTTGTTTTTGATAGCTGAGTAATATTCCATTGTGTAGATGTACCACATTTTCTGTATCCATTCCTCTGTTGAAGGGCATCTGGGTTCTTTCCATTTTCTGGCTATTATAAATAAGGCTGCGATGAACATAGTGGAGCACGTGTCTCTTTTATATGTTGAGGCATCTTTTGGGTATATGCCCAAGAGAGGTATAGCTGGATCCTCAGGCAGTTCAATGTCCAATTTTCTGAGGAACCTCCAGACTGATTCCCAGAATGGTTTTACCAGTCTGCAATCCCACCAACAATGGAGGAGTGTTCCTCTTTCTCCACATCCTCGCCAGCATCTGCTGTCACCTGAGTTTTTGATCTTAGCCATTCTCACTGGTGTGAGGTGAAATCTCAGGGTTGTTTTGATTTGCATTTCCCTTATGACTAAAGATGTTGAACATTTCTTTAGGTGTTTCTCAGCCATTCGGCATTCCTCAGCTGTGAATTCTTTGTTTAGCTCTGAACCCCATTTTTTAATAGGGTTATTTGTCTCCCTGCGGTCTAACTTCTTGAGTTCTTTGTATATTTTGGATATAAGGCCTCTATCTGTTGTAGGATTGGTAAAGATCTTTTCCCAATCTGTTGGTTGCCGTTTTGTCCTAACCAGAGTGTCCTTTGCCTTACAGAAGCTTTGCAGTTTTATGAGATCCCATTTGTCGATTCTTGATCTTAGAGCATAAGCCATTGGTGTTTTGTTCAGGAAATTTTTTCCAGTGCCTATGTGTTCCAGATGCTTCCATAGTTTTTCTTCTATTAGTTTGAGTGTGTCTGGTTTGATGTGGAGGTCCTTGATCCACTTGGACTTAAGCTTTGTACAGGGTGATAAGCATGGATCAATCTGCATTCTTCTACATGTTGACCTCCAGTTGAACCAGCACCATTTGCTGAAAATGCTATCTTTTTTCCATTGGATGGTTTTGGCTCCTTTGTCAAAAATCAAGTGACCATAGGTGTGTGGGTTCATTTCTGGGTCTTCAATTCTATTCCATTGGTCTATCTGTCTGTCTCTGTACCAATACCATGCAGTTTTTATCACTATTGCTCTGTAATACTGCTTGAGTTCAGGGATAGTGATTCCCCCTGAAGTCCTTTTATTGTTGAGGATAGCTTTAGCTATCCTGGGTTTTTTGTTATTCCAGATGAATTTGAAAATTGTTCTGTCTAACTCTTTGAAGAATTGGATTGGTATTTTGATGGGGATTGCATTGAATCTGTAGATCGCTTTTGGTAAAATGGCCATTTTTACTATATTAATCCTGCCAATCCATGAGCATGGGAGATCTTTCCATCTTCTGAGGTCTTCTTCAATTTCTTTCCTCAGTGTCTTGAAGTTCTTATTGTACAGATCTTTTACTTGCTTGGTTAAAGTCACACCGAGGTACTTTATATTATTTGGGTCTATTATGAAGGGTGTCGTTTCCCTAATTTCTTTCTCGGCTTGTTTCTCTTTTGTATAGAGGAAGGCAACTGATTTATTTGAGTTAATTTTATACCCAGCCACTTTGCTGAAGTTGTCTTTATCTTTATACCTAAAACAATGGAATCCTTCTCTCTGCAGAACTCCACAGCTAGCACTTTCTTTGTGAGTCCCTTTCTCACCTCTCCTTTTGTCAAGGAAAGTACAAGAAGAAGCTGTTACCATCCCAACAAGGAAAGACAGCTTGAAATCACATTTCAGTGAAACACCGGCAAGAATAATTCTAGACTAGATTATATGCTGAGTTCTTTGTGGCAGCTATAAACTTGATAGACATTGTTTCATTTTATCTTAGCCAATGATAAATAAATTCACTCCTTATTAAGCCAAATTCCTTGTACAAATTGCCAGATACATATGCCAAATGCCCTATTTTTGCTTTTGTTTATAAAACCACTCTGAGAAAATTATGTTCATTTTCACTCTTTAAGGGACAAAGGAGGTTTACAACAACTAAGTCGCATACTAAGATTTTATAGCTGAATTAACAGAAGCCACAGTCCAAAGATATGACTATCTGATAGGAAGTCAGTGGATCAGTGGAGAAAAACTGTTATCTGTGACAGGGTCCTGGGAAAAATACAGAGAAAAATACAGAGAAGTAATTTTCCAATTACATAGAAAAAAAAACCTTCATAGATGAGATAACAATTCATGAGCCTATGTGCCATAGGTTTGAGGACACAGGAGTTCATACAACCTAGATGCACATCAAAGAGGAATGACTGAATGAAAAATGTTGATGCCATGGAGTGCCTTGAGCTGTTAAGAAAACAAGCATTAACTAGATGCTCTCATATATTAATAAGCACTTCTAAGAAGGAGCAAATGACAGGAGACATTTCCCGATGGCAACATCCAAGTTGCCGGACATATACACTATTTGCCCAGTATGTGCAAACAGTAAATCTGCACTTACCTCAAAATGAGGCTATTTTACAAAGGGTAGTATGTTTATACTAAAATAAAATAAAATTAATTTAACAAAGAGTACAGAGAACATAATCACTGCCCAAATCCCTTTTGTGATTTTGTGAGGCAATGTAAGAAAAAGAGGCCAGAGAGGTTGCCATGGAGAAACTCGTTTTTCTTTAGATAAAATTTGTCTATATGGAACTGAAGAAAAAAAGAAGTCTCTGGGGGATGTAACCTATATACTGGAAAGCACAGGAAGAGATTTATATATTATGGTCTTGAGAAAGTAAGTATGGAGAAACTGGTTTATGAAGCATGTTTATAGATGTGGGTGGAGTCTGTTAGGAGCCTGTTAGGAAACTGCCTTCAGAGTCAGAAAAATGAGTCAGTATGCTTTAGAAATCAGCGAAATGGGACTTGAAAGATGGCACAGTGATTAAGAAAATTTACTGGATTTGCAAAAGACTGTAGTTCATTTTCTAGCACCCAAGTTGGGAAGCTCCTAACCCTGTGGATCTCTTGTCTTTGAACTCCAAAGGCCCAAGCACTTGTGAGCAGATACACAGTCTCTTTCTTCTCTCTCTCTCTCTCTCTCTCTCTCTCTCTCTCTCTCTCTCTCTCTCTCTCTCACACACACACACACACACACACACACACACACACACGTACACACACACACACAATTTCTAAATAAGAGCAACTATTTCTTTAAAAGAAGTTAAATGGGGCTGCAGAGATGGCTCAGTGGTTGAGAGCACTGACTGCTCTTCCAGAGGTCCTGAGTTCAATTCCCAGCAACCACATGATGGCTCACAACCATCTGTAATAAGATCTTGTGCCCTCTTCTGGCTTGCAGGCATATGTGGGCAGAACACTGTACATAATTAATAAATAAATCTTTTTTTTTAAAAAAGAAGTTAATTGATAGGTATGTGTCTCAAACCAAAGTACACTGGTTTCTACAACTGTCCAAATGTCAGAGTGGATGTCCCCACACCAAAAGTTTCTGTGTGGAAAAAATTACTATAAGTCAAGGGGAAATTGTCTTGAATGTCTTTCCCTCTCCATTTACCACAGTAGAAATGATTCCATGACACAATGTGTTTCTCTGATCAATTTTGCTTCTAAAATTTCTAAACATCTACATAGTATTTTATTTTGTTTTAATTTGAAAGTTTGTTTTGTCCTTCTACATAGTATTTTATTTTGTTTTAATTTGAAAGTTTGTTTTGTCCTTTAACAATATCTGACATTAAACACTGACTTTCTGAAATCATACATACCAACATATTAGAGGAGTACCCTGAAATGAAACTAAACAGGTTATTACCAATCTCCAGTAGTAAAGCGAGACTATGAAGTTCATAGGAAATTACGCCCATCTAATTTCCAATTTAAAGATATAGTGTCTGAATCAAGAGTTTTGTTAAGTTTTGCTTCATGACATATTGAAGGAACTAGCAGTCAGGAATATAAACTTTAAACTCAGGCTGTCTGAAACTACATATCAGTGCAGGTGTTTATTAAGTAACCTTAGGGATGGTAAGCTTTTCAATGATTTGACCTGTTATAAACTAAGAGTTTCCTTAGAGAAAACCATGAGGATTATATACTGAGAAGTCTCAGGGGGCTAACAGAGTGCTTTGCGTATAGTAAGCTCTTAGTAGGGTAAGCATTAGGCATCATCCTCACTAATGGGAAGGGCATAAAGTCTACTTTAGTGTGTTTTATTTATTTATTTATTTATTCATTTATTCATTTATTTATTTATTATTCTTTAATTTTGTTTTTACAGTCAAGTCATTGTCCCCCTCCCAGTCATGCCCTCGAGAGTTCCTCATCCCATTTCACCTCCCCTGTCTCCAAGAAGATGGCCCTCCACACACACACACCCATTTCCACCAGACCTCCCCACTCCCAAGTCTCTGTTGAAGGTTAGGTGTGTCTTCTCTCACTGAGACCAGACCAGGCAATCCTCTGCTGTAATGGGAAGGGTATCAAGTCCACTTTATTTTATGACTGAATTCAAGGCTCCTAAATCATATCTGGTTTCCTGATTTACCTCGGGCTATTCCCACTTGCTAAATCTCTGAAAGTCACTGTACTCCTAAGGTGATTATTGGACAGCATCATGGTTTCCTATTAGACTTTAGCTTTATATTATTTTCTAAACTCTTGAATTTGGCTTTGTTTTCAATTTTTAACCAATGGGAAGAACTTGACATATTTGAATGCTTTTGAGGAGTTGGGCCTTGTCTCTGAAGCCAGCCCTTTTGTCTGGGTCTGTGAATCTGACCAAGGGACTTGTCTGAAAGCTTCACCTTATGGCTAATGAGGAACTTTTGCTTCTTTTTCTATGAGTAGCCTGGGGCATTACACAGCTCTGTCTTTTCTTAAACCCAAGGTCATCCAGGACTATCTGAAAGGGATTATGTGAGCATTTGTCCATAAGAGCTAGATGGTCTGCGATCGTTAATATTTACTGTCAATTTGACTTCACTAGGACTCATATACAGATACTACTGGTATTGTCAGTGTTGGCATTGTCTTTTGGAGTGCTTATAGGTGATTTACGGAAGAAAAGAGATCTACCTTCAGAGTGAATGGGGCTTTCTTACTGGGGTGGAAGACTAAATAAAGAACAAACGTAGAAGCCATTGACACCAGCATTCTGTAGTCTCTATGTCCTGATGTTGGGAACAATGTGACCAGTTGCCTCTTGTTCCCAGCTCATGACTTCCGGGCCATGATGGGCAATGTGAGTTCAACTTCCTTACTTATGTTGTTTTCATAAGATCTTTTTGTTCCCATTGATTTTTTTTGTTTGTTTTTTTTTGTTTGTTTGTTTTCAGTTTGTTTGTGTTTGTTTTTTTCATAGCAACAATAATACAGTCAACATGTGGTCCTTGTCAAACTCTTCAACATGCCCCTTGTTGCCTCAATTCGTGCCTGGAGGGTTTGTGAAGTAATGTGTGTTCTAATAAAACTATGTTTGGCAAGGAGGTATGTGAACGGTTTGTCTAGGGTCTAGTATTTTGGTCCTGTGACAAGATACTGACAAATTCTTCTTTTAATTTATTTTGTTCTTACCGAACTTTCAATATCCTAGAGCAAACCTGTACTAGGCCATTGACTGTGCCCAAGATGAGGCATGGGCCACAAATAGAATTTGCCTTATGTCTTGTTGCTTTACAACATCTTTAATAAGATGTATCTTTGCAACACTTGGGTCACCTATTTGTCCATTTTCTGTCAGTCACACAGACTCCCATTCCTTTTTTTTTTTCTTTTTTTCGGAGCTGGGGACCGAACCCAGGGCCTTGTGCTTGCTAGGCAAGCGCTCTACCACTGAGCTAAATCCCCAACCCCCAGACTCCCATTCTTAAAATGAGTGAAGGTCTACAAGCAAGATAATTAGAGCTGTCGCTGGTGGTTAGGGACTGTCCGGAGAAAGAGAGAAAGAGTGCTGGATATTTTCAGGATCTCAAGCTTGCCTTCTTAGCAGGCACCAGGTGGAGGGTAGGGTTTCTCATCACCAGAAAGAAAATTGTAATCATCTCAAATTGGAAGAGACTCCTAGAAATAAACCTCAAATATGATGATGGTATTTTGAGCAGAAAGAAGCAGAGCTCATCTGAGATGGAATTACTAGCCTCTGTGAAGCTTTTGTAAAAGTTAATGGCAGAATCCAGAGTTGTGCCCTTATGCTCGTTTGTTTCCATCAGTGGAGGGACCACATTCTTTTGTTTCGATACTTTTCTTTTTCTTTTTCTTTTTATTTATTAAACCAGTTTCTTTTCACCTGACTTGTTGAGGTTTTACGGGTATGTTTATGTGGGTTGTGCATGCATGTTTTCATCTGTGAGGGTGCACATGTGCAAATGTAAATATATGTGTGCATGTGTGCAATTGGTGACGAGAAGTCGACATTGGATGCTATCCCCAATAGTTCTACACCATGTATTTTGAAGCAGGGTTTACTTCTGAAACTGAAACTCACCAATTCATCTCCTCTATGTAGCCAGCTTATTCATAGATCCCTCTGTCCACCCTCCGACCGCCAGGATTACAGGTGATTGTCATCCCCATCTGCCATTTATATGGGGCCCATGATTCCAAACCTTTTCCTCACATTAGCATGGGAAATGCTTTATTAAATGAGTCATTTCTTAGTCTCTTCAAAATTCACTCAACTGAAAAAAATGAACAAAATTCCATGCCTCTCCCTTCCTAGTATTCTTTTTTTTTTTTTATTAACTTGAGTATTTCTTATATACATTTCGAGTGTTATTCCCTTTCCCGGTTTCCGGGCAAACATTGCCCTCCCCCCTCCCCTTCCCTATGGGTGTTCCCATCCCAACCCTCCCCCCATTGCCACCTTCCCACCAACAGTCTAGTTCACTGGGGGTTCAGTCTTAGCAGGACCCAGGGCTTCCCCTTCCACTGGTGCTCTTACTAGGATATTCATTGCTATCTATGAGGTCAGAGTCCAGGGTCAGTCCATGTATAGTCTTTAGGTAGTGGCTTAGTCCCTGGAAGCTCTGGTTGCTTGGCACTGTTGTACATATGGTGTCTCAAGCCCCTTCAAGCTCTTCCAGTTCTTTCTCTGATTCCTTCAACGGGGGTCCTATTCTCAGTTCAGTGGTTTGCTGCTGGCATTCGCCTCTGTATTTGCTGTATTCTGGCTGTGTCTCTCAGGAGCGATCTACATCCGGCTCCTGTTGGTCTGCACTTCTTTGCTTCATCCATCTTGTCTAATTGGGTGGCTGTATATGTATGGGCCACATGTGGGGCAGGCTCTGAATGGGTGTTCCTTCAGTCTCTGTTTTAATCTTTGCCTCTCCCTTCCCTGCCAAGGGTATTCCTGTTCCCCTTTTATTTTTTTTTTAATTTATTTATTTTTTTTTATTAACTTGAGTATTTCTTATATACATTTCGAGTGTTATTCCCTTTCCCGGTTTCCGGGCAAACATCCCCCTCCCCCCTCCCCTTCCTTATGGGTGTTCCCATCCCAACCCTCCCCCCATTGCCGCCCTCCCCCCATAGACTAGTTCACTGGGGGTTCAGTCTTAGCAGGACCCAGGGCTTCCCCTTCCACTGGTGCTCTTACTAGGATATTCATTGCTACCTATGGGGTCAGAGTCCAGGGTCAGTCCATGTATAGTCTTTAGGTAGTTGATTAGTCCCTGGAAACTCTGGTTGCTTGGCATTGTTGTTCATAAGGGGTCTTGAGCCCCTTCAAGCTCTTCCAGTTCTTTCTCTGATTCCTTCAACGGGGGTCCTATTCTCAGTTCAGTGGTTTGCTGCTGGCATTCGCCTCTGTATTTGCTGTATTCTGGCTGTGTCTCTCAGGAGCGATCTACATCCGGCTCCTGTCGGTCTGCACTTCTTTGCTTCATCCATCTTGTCTAATTGGGTGGCTGTATATGTATGGGCCACATGTGGGGCAGGCTCTGAATGGGAGTTCCTTCAGTATCTGTTTTAATCTTTGCCTCTCCCTTCCCTGCCAAGGGTATTCCTGTTCCCCTTTTAAAGAAGGAGTGAAGCATTCACATTTTGATCATCCGTCTTGAGTTTCATTTGTTCTAGGCATCTAGGGTAATTCAAGCATTTGGGCTAATAGCTACTTATCAACGAGTGCATACCATGTATGTCTTTCTGTGATTGGGTTAGCTGACTCAGGATGATATTTTCCAGTTCCAACCATTTGCCTACGAATTTCATAAAGTCGTTGTTTTTGATAGCTGAGCAATATTCCATTGTGTAGATGTACCACATATTGTGTATCCATTCCTCTGTTGAAGGGCATCTGGGTTCTTTCCAGCTTCTGGCTATTATAAATAAGGCTGCAATGAACACAGTGGAGCACGTGTCTTTTTTATATGTTGGGGCATCTTTTGGGTATATTCCCAAGAGAGGTATAGCTGGATCCTCAGGCAGTTCAATGTCCAATTTTCTGAGGAACCTCCAGACTGATTTCCAGAATGGCTGTACCAGTCTGCAATCCCACCAACAATGGAGGAGTGTTCCTCTTTCTCCGCATCCTCGCCAGCATCTCCAGTCACCTGAGTTTTTTATTTTAGCCATACTCACTGGTGTGAGGTGAAATCTCAGGGTTGTTTTGATTTGCATTTCCCTTATGACTAAAGATGTTGAACATTTCTTTAGGTGTTTCTCAGCCATTCGGCATTCCTCAGCTGTGAATTGTTTGTTTAGCTCTGAACCCAAATTTTTAATAGGGTTATTTGTCTACCTGCGGTCTAACTTCTTGAGTTCTTTGTATATTTTGGATATAAGGCCTCTATCTGTTGTAGGATTGGTAAAGATCATTTCCCAATCTGTTGGTTGCCGTTTTGTCTTAACTACAGTGTCCTTTGCCTTACAGAAGCTTTGCAGTTTTATGAGATCCCATTTGTCGATTCTTGATCTTAGAGCATAAGCCATTGGTGTTTTCTTCAGAAAATTTTTTCCAGTGCCCATGTGTTCCAGATGCTTCCCTAGTTTTTCTTCATTTAGTTTGAGTGTGTCTGGTTTGATGTGGAGGTCCTTGATCCATTTGGACTTAAGCTTTGTACAGGGTGATAAGCATGGATCGATCTGCATTCTTCTACATGTTGACCTCCAGTTGAACCAGCACCATTTGCTGAAAATGCTATCTTTTTTCCACTGGATGGTTTTGGCTCCTTTGTCAAAAATCAAGTGACCATAGGTGTGTGGGTTCATTTCTGGGTCTTCAATTCTATTCCATTGGTCTATTTGTCTGTCTCTGCACCAATACCTTGCAATTTTTATCACTATTGCTCTGTAATACTGCTTGAGTTCAGGGATAGTGATTCCCCCTGAAGTCTTTTATTGTTGAGGATAGTTTTAGCTATCCTGGGTTTTTTGTTATTCCAGATGAATTTGAAAATTGTTCTGTCTAACTCTTTGAAGAATTGGATTGGTATTTTGATGGGGATTGCATTGAATCTGTAGATCGCTTTTGGTAAAATGGCCATTTTTACTTTATTAATACTGCCAATCCATGAGCATGGGAGATCTTTCCATCTTCTGAGGTCTTCTTCAATTTCTTTCTTCAGTGTCTTGAAGTTCTTATTGTACAGATCTTTTACTTGCTTGGTTAAAGTCACACCGAGGTACTTTATATTATTTGGGTCTATTATGAAGGGTGTCGTTTCCCTAATTTCTTTCTTGGCTTGTTTCTCTTTTGCGTAGAGGAAGGCTACTGATTTATTTGAATTAATTTTATACCCAGCCCACTTTGCTGAAGTTATTTATCAGCTTTAGTAGTTCTCTGGTGGAACTTTTGGGATCAGTTAAATATACTATTATATCATCTGCAAATAGTGATATTTTGACTTCTTCTTTTCCAATCTGTATCCCCTTGATCTCCTTTTGTTGTCTGATTCTCTGGCTAGAACTTCAAGAACTATATTGAATAAGTAGGGAGAAGTGGGCAGCCTTGTCTAGTCCCTGATTTTAGTGGGATTGCTTCAAGTTTCTCTCCATTTAGTTTAATGTTAGCAACTGGTTTGCTGTATATGGCTTTTACTATGATTAGGTATGGGCCTTGAATTCCTATTCTTTCCAGGACTTTTATCATGAAAGGGTGTTGAATTTTGTCAAATGCTTTCTCAGCATCTAATGAAATGATCATGTGGTTTTGTTTTTTCAGTTTGTTTATATTATGGATCACGTTGACGGTTTTCCGTATATTAAACCATCCCTGCATGCCTGGGGTGAAGCCTACTTGATCGTGGTGGATGATTGTTTTGATGTGCTCTTGGATTCGGTTTGCCAGAGTTTTATTGAGTATTTTTGTGTCGATATTCATAAGGGAAATTGGTCTGAAGTTCTCTTTCTTTGTTGGGTCTTTGTGTGGTTTAGGTATAAGAGTAATTGTGGCTTCATAGAAGGAATTCAGTAGTGCTCCATCTGTTTCAATTTTGTGGAATAGTTTGGATAATATTGGTATGAGGTCTTCTATGAAGGTTTGATAGAATTCTGCACTAAACTTGTCTGGACCTGGGCTATTTTTGGTTGGGAGAACTTTAATGACTGCTTCTATTTCCTTAGGATTTATGGGGTTGTTTAACTGGTTTATCTGTTCCTGATTTTACTTCGGTAACTGTTATCTGTCTAGGAAATTGTCCATTTCCTGTAGATTTTCATGTTTTGTTGAATATAGGCTTTTATAGTAAGATCTGATGGTTTTTTGAATTTCCTCCGAATCTGTAGTTATGTCTCCCTTTTCATTTCTGATTTTGTTAATTTGGACACACTCTCTGTGTCCTCTCATTAGTCTGGCTAAGGGTTTATCTATCTTGTTGATTTTCTCAAAGAACCAACTTTTGGTTCTGTTGATTCTTTCTATGGTCCTTTTTGTTTCTACTTGGTTGATTTCAGCTCTGAGTTTGATTATTTCCTGCCTTCTACTCCTCCTGGGTGTATTTGCTTCTTTTTGTTCTAGAGCTTTTAGGTGTGCTGTCAAGCTGCCGACATATGCTCTTTCCTGTTTCTTTCTGCAGGCACTCAGCGCTATGAGTTTTCCTCTTAGCACAGCTTTCATTGTGTCCCATAAGTTTGGGTATGTTGTACCTTCATTTTCATTAAATTCTAAAAAGTTTTTAATTTCTTTCTTCATTTCTTCCTTGACCAGGTTATCATTGAGTAGAGCATTGTTCAATTTCCACGTATATGTGGGCATTCTTCCCTTATTGTTATTGAAGACCAGTTTTAGGCCGTGGTGGTCTGACAGCACACATGGGATCATTTCTATCTCTCTGTACCTGTTGAGGCCCGTTTTTTGACCAATTATATGGTCAATTTTGGAGAAAGTACCATGAGGAGCTAAGAAGAAGGTATATCCTTTTGCTTTAGGATAGAATGTTCTATAAATATCTGTTAAGTCCATTTGGCTCATGACTTCTCTTAGTCTGTCTACGTCTCTGTTAATTTCTGTTTCCATGATCTGTCCATTGATGAGGGTGGGTGTTGAAAACTCCTACTATTATTGTGTGAGGTGCAATGTGTGTTTTGAGCTTTAGTAAGGTTTCTTTTATGTATGTAGGTACCCTTGTATTTGGGGCATAGATATTTAGGATTGAGAGTTCATCTTGGTGGATTTTTCCTTTGATGAATATGAAGTGTCCTTCCTTATCTTTTTTGATGACTTTTAGTTGAAAATTGATTTTATTTGATATTAGAATGGCTACTCCAGCTTGCTTCTTCCGACCATTTGCTTGGAAAGTTGTTTTCCACCCTTTCACTCTGAGGTAGTTTTTGTCTTCGTCTCTGAGGTGTGTTTCTTGTAGGCAGCAGAATGCAGGGTCCTTGTTACGTATCCAGTTTGTTAATCTATGTCTTTTTATTGGGGAGTTGAGGCCATTGTTGTTGAGAGATATTAAGGAATAGTGATTATTGCTTCCTCTTATATTCATATTTGGATGTGAGGTTATGTTTGTGTGTTTTTCTTCTCTTTGTTTTGCTGCCAATACGATTAGTTTCTTGCTTCTTCTAGGGTATAGCTTGCCTCCTTATGTTGGGCTTTACCATTTATTATCCTTTGTGGTGCTGGATTTGTAGAAAGATATTGTGTAAATTTGGTTTTGTCATGGAATATCTTGGTTTCTCCATCTATTTTAATTGAGAGTTTTGCAGGATACAGTAACCTGGGCTGGCATTTGTGTTCTTTTAGGGTCTGTATGACATCAGTCCAGGATCTTCTGGCCTTCATAGTTTCTGGCGAAAAGTCTGGTGTGATTCTGATAGGTCTGCCTTTATATGTTACTTGACCTTTTTCCTTTACTGCTTTTAATATTCTTTCTTTATTTTGTGCGTTTGGTGTTTTGACTATTATGTGACGGGAGGTGTTTCTTTTCTGGTCTAATCTATTTGGAATTCTGTAGGCTTTTTGTATGCCTATGGGTATCTCTTTTTTTAGGTTAGGGAAGTTTTCTTCTATGATTTTGTTGAAGATATTTACTGGTCCTTTGAGCTGGGAGTCTTCACTCTCTTCTATACCTATTATCCTTAGGTTTGATCTTCTCATTGAGTCCTGGATTTCCTGTATGTTTTGGACCAGTAGCTTTTTCTGCTTTACATTATCTTTGACAGTTGAGTCAATGATTTCTATGGAATCTTATGCTCCTGAGATTCTCTCTTCCATCTCTTGTATTCTGTTGGTGAAGCTTGTATCTACAGCTCCTTGTCTCTTCTTTTAGTTTTCTATATCCAGGGTTGTTTCCATGTATTCTTTCTTGATTAGTTCTATTTCCATTTTTAATTCCTTCAACTGTTTTATTGTGTTTTCCTGGAATTCTTTCAGGGATTTTTGGGATTCCTCTCTGTAGGCTTCTACTTGTTTATTAATGTTTTCCTGTGTTTCTCTAAGGGAGTTCTTCACGTCTTTCTTGAAGTCCTCCAGCATAATGATCAAATATGATTTTGAAACTAGATCTTGCTTTTCTGGTGTGTTTGGATATTCCATGTTCGTTTTGGTGGGAGAATTGGGCTCTGATGATGCCACGTAGTCTTGGTTTCTGCTGCTTGGGTTCCTGCGCTTGCCTCTCGCCATCACATTATCTTTAGTGTTACTTTGTTCTGCTATTTCTGACAGTGGCTAGACTGTCCTATAAGCCTGTGTGTCAGGAGTGCTGTAGACCTGTTTTCCTGTTTTCTTTCAGCCAGGTATGGGGACAGAGTGTTCTGCTTTCGGGCTTGTAGTTTTTCCTCTCTACAGGTCTTCAGCTGTTCCTGTGGGCCTGTGTCTTGAGTTTACCAGGCAGGTCACTTGCAACAGAAAAGTTGGTGTTACTTGTGGTCCCGAGGCTCAGGTTCACTCGCGGGGTGCTGCCCACGAGCTCTCTGAGGCGGCAGCAACCAGGAAGATCTGCGCTGCCCTTTCCGGGAGCTTCAGTGCACCAGGGTTCCAGATGGCGTTTGGTGTTTTCCTCTGGCGTCCAAGATGTGTGCAGAGTGCAGTCTCTTCTGGTTTCCCAGGCGTGTCTGCCTCTCTGAAGTTTTAGCTCTCCCTCCCACGGGATTTGGGTGCAGAGAACTGTTTATCCAGTCTGTTTCCTTCAGGTTCCGGCGGTGTCTCAGGCAGGGGTCCTGCCGCTCCTGGGCCCTCCCCCATGGGAACCCAGAGGCCTTTTACAGTTTCCTCTTGGGCCAGGGATGTGTGCAGGGGTGGGCAGTGTTGGTGGTCTCTTCTCCTCTGCAGCCTCAGGAGTGCCCACCTGACCAGGCGGTGAGGTCTGTTTCCCACGGGGTCTGGGAGCAGAGAGCTGCTGCGGGCCGGGATCCGCGGGTGTGGTACTCCCCGTAAACACAGGACATGCCTGGTCCTAGAGGAATTCTGCCTTTGTGTGTCCCAAGTTCACCAGGCAGGTCACTTGCAGCAGAAAAGTTGGTCTTACCTGTGGTCCTGAGGCTCAAGTTTGCTTGCGGGGTGCTACCCACGAGCTCTCTGCGGCAGCAGCAACCAGGAAGATCTGCGCTGCCCTTTCCGGGAGCTTCAGTGCACTAGGGTTCCAGATGGCGTTTGGTGTTTTCCTCTGGCGTCCGAGATGTGTGTGCAGAGTGCAGTCTCTTCTGGTTTCCCAGGCGTGTCTGCCTCTCTGTCGGTTTAGCTCTCCCTCCCACGGGATTTGGGTGCAGAGAACTGTTTATCCGGTCTGTTTCCTTCAGGTTCCGGCGGTGTCTCCCATTCCTAGTATTTTTTATCTCTGCTGACTATCAATATTCCGTTTCTCTATTTCATACGATGTAACCCCTATACCGTCCTAATATGGTTTCTGTCTTCATCTTTCCTAGTAAATAACCTCTTGCTATAATCCCTAACAGTATTGCATTGTAAATTTAATGAGTATTTTTCTTTTTTCAGTTCATTTGATTCTAAGCATTTCTTACAGGTGACCCTACTTTCTTTCTTGAAAATACTGTGCTTTCTGAGTCATGAGATCAAGTATCTCCCTTCCTGTGTAGACCTCTGGCCTCTTGTGTCATCATGTTGAGCCCTACATGTCTTCATCTCTACTACACACATGACATGAGGTTCTCAATTCAGAGTAAACAAGGAGGAAGTGTATAAATACAACCATTTGTTTAAAAAGCCCGTGACTCTGATAGATTGAAAATTGATATTTGATGATCTCAAGGCCATTTTTTCCTTCTAGCATCAAAATTCTTATAAACAATAGTCTTCATCGCCCACTCAGGATGTGTTGTATGTAAGTATGACATTCTCAAAAACTAAAGATATTAAAGAAGAGTTTCAAATGAAACCTTTGACCTTGTTTCTATAGATGAGAGCCCTCACTTCAGTAGAACCCAATGAAACTGTCATATCCACTGTTCCTCAGCCAAATCTTAAATCTTACTTTGATCATTTGCCTTGCTAACCTTTGACAAATTTGTCAAAATTGAATTTTAACTGTTTTGTTCTTTGCTTGGACTTTATGGCATTAGCTAGTTTAACTTAATGGAAAATTAAAAACTGAGACTCATAGGATAGGAGTACATGCTAATACCTGTTAGGGACTAAGAATCACTGAAGGGAGACACCAGATTCACATAGTATGCAAAAGCAAGAGCATTTATTCAGTTGAATTTACTTCATGCAGTGGTCCCCCCATTCCAGAATGGAAACCCCTCATGGGCTTGCAGGCCTGGCTTTTATTGTCTGTCAGGGGAATTCCAGGGAGGGGTATGTGCCCTTTTACCTTGATTGGTTAGCACTATTTCTAGGAGTCTGACAAATTTAACAATTGTTTAGTGTCTGGAGGGGTTGGGGGGAGTCAGTTAGTTATTCTAGCTATCTATTCTTACTTCAGGCCAGATGGCAAGGTGTCCTCAAATTGGCTGCCTGTGGCTATGGTTGGCTGACTATATGTTCCTTGATCCAGGTTCCCATTTCTGGGAAACAGAAACTTAGGCCTAGTCTCCCAAACTGCCTGCTTGTAGCCTGTCATAGACTCAGTCTCCTCAAATTCTACTCTGTGTTTGGTCCCATAGTCCTGGTTTCTATGACATAATAGGACTCATAGCTAACTCCTGCATTGGAGGCAAAGGGAGCAAGGCTCTGTGATTTTGATGTGCATGCATTCAATGATGCAATATGGAACAGGTTAGTTCAGATATGAGAGAACAAAGGAACTTAGAATTGTGTTTTAGAAAGATCTTTCTAATAATTGAATTACCTCACAGGGAAGGAGATAAAATCAAGCCACTTGTTTTCCTGTCTTTGCCTAAGATATTTCATATGTCTTAGACAAAAGTCACAATTTAATCTTAATTTTGAAAAATAATTACAATTTTTCTCTAAGAACTCAATTCTGGCTCTGACTATAATTGATTGCCTGATAATTTCATGTCTTTTGGATCTCTACTAAATATCGTGGAAATCATCCAATGGATCAAGAGTCATGAAACACAGAAGACAAACAATGACCCGTTCTCAATGAGACCCACAACCATGTGCCAAGTGGACGGTGGCATTTAAGATAGATGACAAATGCCAATTCTGAGGCCATTCTGTAAGATTTTTGTATTTCCCATTAGAGAAATAATGAAGCCTCTGTCTCATTTGCAAGTTTAAAATTGCTAATCCAACTCTGGGGAGAAGATTGCATGAATCACAAGTGACTATTGCTTAAGTTTCACATGAGTAAATACATTGGCTCTGTTGGTATTATTCAAGACTCAGAGCCACAAAATACATTTTCATACCATTTATTTGTAGAAGAATGACACAATTATTTTCAGAATAATTAACTCCTCAGTTTAGTGACAATTATGTTCCATTATAATAATTAAAATCACACCCTGCTATTTGGATGAACTCAATAGAATAATGATTTCTTAGGGGAATATTTAATCAGATCATTATTTTTTTTCTCACACATTAAAAATATCTGTAAATTATTTCAATTCATTGTACTATTGCTTAAGTTTGAATTTTGCTAGGGTAGTTAATTTCAGGTATCATGTTGCCTGGATTATGGAATACAAAAAGAAAGTATGAGGATTTTTTTTGTTGTTGTTGTTTATTTTTTTAAGATATTCTAATAAAAGATAAGTGTGTCAGTGTGAGTAGTGCAAGGAGCAAAATCAACCTTCATAGTAGCAAGCATTCTTTACATGATCAGACACTAATAAAGGACTGGAAAATTCACATATATCTCTTCAAACTTCACCCATGAAACCTAAGATTTCTGGGCCTTCTGGGAATAGGACTCTAAATGGGTACCCCAGTCACTTTCCTCCTTCTCAAACTCTCACTTCTCTTGTTCAGAGGCCTCTGAATCTGAAGTCAGCCATGCCATCAGCACTGCCCAATCTCCAGCTTTCAGACTCTCTTATGGGTCTGCTTACCCTCCATAATTATGCTAGCTAATAACTCTAAGAAATCCTCTTATTTATATTCCTAGATAATTGTATTGGCTCTGATTTAATGGATAAGTCTGACTAATGCTTTTATTTTCTTATAAGAAGAAATATCACAGACAAAAGATGACAGCTCAAGCCACCCTTGAACCATCTGCCTATGAAAATTGTTACTGGAGGCATGCCGGAGACTGGTAAAATTCCGAATTGGTAGCTGGACATTGCATCAGGGCAACAGATGGCAGGAACACCTGAAATCAAGTGGGTAGGAGCAGGTGGTGAAGGAGAGAGTGGTATTTCAGGGTCATGGTCCATTGAAAAGAGAGCTCCGGTAAGTAAGTGGGAGAATGTGAAGAAGAGGTCAACAGCTCTCCAGAGAGGTAAGATCTGAGAGGTAGCAAAGATATTGGGACCCAGGAAAAATAGGTTGGATTTCAGCAGAATGTTCCTGCTCTGTGAAGAGGTTGAAGTAGAAGTCATAAAACAAGGGAGAAATGTACAAGACCAATTAGGCAGGAGTGGCAAAGAGCAGACATGTGTCATTTTGAATGTTATTCTACCAGATCCTAGAATCACAGCAGGGTCACTGCTAACCCTGCTTCAGTGGACAGTATATAACTCTGCATACTGTGTCTCAATGGAGTGTCTTATCTTGAACTATGACATTTACTGGATACAAAGATATAATATGATTACTTGGATCCTCTCAGAGATGTATTGGATTTTTCAAAGGATAAATGTAAACTTGTTGCTTTTATACAAAAGGCTAAGTTAAGGCAATAAGGTCTGGATGTGCAATGACATTTGAATCAGCTGGTGCCCTGTGTGTCCTTACAATTGGGGATGATGTAGGTAGTTTTTAAACCAGATGCCAGAGCAACAAAGCTCCAATCCTTAGTTAAGAGCCAAATACTTACAATGAAAAGAGCTGAGTACACGTTTACTGCATGAAAATTAATGGGTTAATAAATGAGAGAATTGAAATGAATTCTGTTACTTTTGACATTTCAAAACTTTTTAGAAACTTGGCCACAGAATCTGAGACTCTGAATCATAGCTCCATGTCAATTCCGGACTGTTTCTCTGACCACTTTTATTTTGTTACTTTCCAGATACCATAAATGCGGTCAGAGTGCTTGTTCTGATATCTGGAACAGACTAAGAGATCAAAAGACAGTAACAAAATATGATGCCTTGATTCGAGAAGGTCATTAAAAGTAAAAGTGTGATGCATGGTACAACATATTTACCTGAAAATTAGTGTTGCTCGAGTTTACTGCTTCAGACAAAAAAAGTTTTGATGAGGCCAGAGCTATAAATGGGAAGACACAACTGAGGACTTTAATATTCATGTGTGGGAAATTTTGTTGTTATAATTCTGTGTTTATCCATGTATATGTGTCTCTATGTGCTCATAGGTATATGTGAGTGCAGATATGTACCTGACATGGTACATATGTGAAGTCAGAGGACATTATTATTATTTAAAATTGTGTATATTAGCTAAGCTGACTTGCAAGCTCCCAATTCCAGGGACTCTCCTCTCTCTGCCTCCTAACTTGTCATAGGAATGTTGACATAGGCTACAATGTATGACTGTACATGAGTTCTAGGATCGGAACTCAGGTCTATCAGACTGGCACAGGAAGAGATTTACCCATTGAACCATCTCTGCAGCCCATGCCATGGCTCTGAAGTATTATCCTGTGGTTAGTAAAGATAAGAATAACTTGTGATTCGGAAAACTCTGTAGAGAAGTTGGGCATGCAAAGAATTAATTTGATGTGAATGAATCCCAAAGAAAAGAAATTAGTTCAAAAGGCATGAAAACAGAAATAAAAACAGAAGCAAAAAAAGAATACTGTGTAAATTTGGTACCTGAATAGCAAAGGTTCAGAAAGTTATGCTGCAGTTAAGAAATATACCAAGATTAATAATTAGGCTAAATGGGGAGATGGGAGGGACAGTAACTGAAGTGAGGGAGAAAGGAAGAGGTGCTGAACTTACTGGTGATCACATTGGTGTGCCCGATCTACAGTGGACTGAGAAATTGAACTTTCAGGGTAGAACTGATGATGCCATTATGAAAATCATTAAAATGTGGACAGGTAAACCCCATGACGATGTGTAAGTTCAGAGAGTTTTGAAAAGAAAGCAGTTCTGAGAACAGAGGTAGAGAAAACTACGTATAAGTACTGTTCATAGAGAGAAAAGCATACAAATTTAATCAACACAGATCAGGTTCACTGTAGAAGATAACACAGTACCTACTTACGTGCAGTCTTCTAGCTCCTGTTTTGTTTTGTAATCTACTGCAAAATCGTTTTTAATTACTTAACTTTTTTTCAGATTTTCAAAAAAAATGCTATACTTATGGGCTTGAGAGATGGCTCAGTGCATAAGGTGCTGGCTGTGTAAGTATAAGGATCTGAGTTCTGATCCAGAGTACCCAACCAAACGAGCCTGGCACGGGAATTAGAGACAGGTGGATCTTAAGGTATCCTTGGTCAAAGGTTAGCCAAAATGATGAGAAACACTGTCTAAAAGAAAAATTTGGAGAGCAACAGAGAAAAGAATTTTCACATCACTCTCAGACTTCAAAATTACCCTGCATAGTTGAGTTCTCTTCCTCTCCCTTTCCCTCTCCCTCTCCTTTCCCCTCTCCCTCTTCCTCTCTCACACCCTTTCCATCTTCTAATCCCCCCACACACATAGACACACACACACACTCTCACTCACACAATCACACATTGTTTAAAATTTACTGGAATATAAATAAAGTTATAAGAAGTAATAAGTGATGAGTCTATGTCCTTCCACCAATTTTAGTGGCAAAGTCTTGCAAATTATCTTGCAGTCTTGATATTGATACTGACAGTTACAAACAGGATGTTCCTTTTTTATTTTCTTAAAATAATATCTTTTTATTGGATTTTTACTTATTTACATTTCAAATGTTATCTCCTTTCCTGTTTTCTGTCCATAAATCCTCTATCCCATCCTTCCTCTCCCTTCTTCTATGAAGGTGTTCCCCCATCTACCCACCCTTTCCCACCTCCCCACCCTGACATTCCCCTATACTTGTTGGGGGAGGTTGAGCCTTGGAAGGACCAAGGGCTTCTCCTCCCATTGGTACCAACAAGGCCATTCTCTGCACATATACAACTGGAGTCATGGGTCTGTCTATAAAGATTGATATTATTGTTGTTGTTGCTGATTTTCCTTCCACCCTCAGGATATATAACCTTAGGAAGGAAACAAAACCTTTTTCATTATTATAACTTTGTTAGCTGTTTTCCCACATTGTGATTGTGTGTGTGTGTGTGTGTGTGTGTGTGTGTGTGTGTGTGTGTGTGTGTTGCAATGTGCATAGGAAGCTCAGGGGACAGCCTTAGATATGTGTCCATTCACTGAGACAGAGTCTCCTTCTTTCTGCACAGGAGAGCTTTGGGGAATTCCTCATGTCTTAGGGTATCTATTCCTATGAAGAGACACCATGACCATGGCAAATTTATAAAGACAACATTTATTTGGGCCTGGCTTACAGTTTCAGCAGACTATTCCATCATGGCAATGGCAGGAAGCATGGCAGCTGCAGGCAGTCACAGTGCTGGAGAGACAGCAGAGAATTCCACATCTTGATCTGCAAGCAGCAGGAAGATACTGTGAGCCCAGATTTTAGCTTCTGAGATTCATAGATTTAAGGTGAATTTTAATGATCCTATTAGTTCTATGTTCTCCTTATATAAATTTTAGAATAATTAATATTATGTTTATAGAAAATATGCTAAATGCTAAATTTAGAGAAGGGGTTCACGGGTAAAGTGGACATACAGTGTGTAAGGACCTGAGCTCAATCTCTGAAACACATGTACACACACACACACACACACACACACACGAACACCACAGACAGAGTCATACAGAAACAGAGAGACAGAGAGACAGGACACAGCACAGAGTCATACATGGAGCAACATATAGATACAGAGACACAGAGAAAAAGAGAGATTTTCTAGGAATTTTAGTTTGTGGAGAAGAGATATATTTACTGTGTTGATTTTTCCATCTCTGAAACACAGCATCTGTCTCTATTTTATATTTGATTTCTATTATTACAATTATACATACAGTTAAAGCATTTAAGTAATATGCAATTTTAATTAGAATTATGCCAAACCTCATGACTTTGGTGCTATGCTAAATGATGTTTTAATTCTCATTGTTCCTGGAAATTGATCTGAATTTACGTGTTTGATGGCAATTCTACAGCTTTGCTGAATATTAAAAGTGTTTTGTTATGTTGCTTCAGGTATCTTTGCAAACAAGAAAACATTTTATTCTCACTTAGATATATTTTCTCTCACTTTATTACCCATTGAATGAACTAAAACTCACACAATATTATGATGAACTAAAAATACTGGTGTTATGACTCAGCAGTTCAGAACATTTGCTGCTCTTGCAAAGGACCCAATCCAGTGCTCGGCACCCACATCATGGCCCACATCTGTAACTCTAGTTCCAGGAGATCTCATCCCCTCTCTTGATCTCTGTGGTTTCCTGAAAGCACAAAGTGCAAATACATACAGAAGAGCCACAACACACTTGTACATACACATGAAATAAAAATGAGGAAGTCCTTTAAAAGAAGGAATAAACTCAGGCCTCTCTGCCTTCTCAGATTCTTGGGGGATAGCACTGGGTCAATCACCATTAACAATACCACCTTCACAGTCACTTCAAGAGTTGTGTCTGTCTCTCTGCTTTTCTAAGGGTTTCATTATGGATAGGAGTTGTGTGGCATTAATGTGTTTTCTTTATCAGTTGATTGGATCACATGCTGTTTCTTTCAAAGCTCATTAATATTATCATTTACTTAATGGGATTTAAAAAAGTATGTAGTCAGCCACCCATTCTGAGGCCCTACACAGTTTGACCCTGTTTAACTCATACTTATGTATTTCTGAGTTTTGTCTGCTGTTATAATATTTAATATTTTTACTTGTTTGTATATGTCGTGTTTGTCTGTGTGCATTCATGCACATATGTGTTTGTGTCCAGAGAGATCAGGAGAGGACATTGGATCTCTTGGAGGAGGAATTATAGGCACTTGTAAGTTGTCTGATGTGGGTGCTAAAAACTGGACTCCCATCCTCTGGAAGAGCAGGCAGTCAGTGTTCTTTCCTGATGGTGCATCTCCCCAGCCCCTTTCCAACATACACCTTTAAGGATTGTGTATGTACATTTATGAGTGAAAATGTTTCCTAGTCACATTTTCCTCCTGGTACATTCTCGGTGTTAGCATCAAGTTTTTACTAGCTCCACAAGATAAATTAGAAAGGATTTTTTTCTGAAATGTTTTTTAATGGGAATTTTAAAATTAACAGTGTGTGGTTGCAACGTAAAGTTTTCTGTTTATATACAAAACATGTTCATAAAATGAGCTGAAGAGAAAAATATTTGACACGACTGTAGCATAAAGAATTCTGAAGAAATCACTGAGCACATCTTAATGGAAAAAACCCACTATTAAAATATTAAGATTTTTAAGTAGAATAAAAAAGGTAAATGGTCACCTGCAGATCCCGGCCCACAGCAGCTCTCTGCTCCCAGACCCCGTGAGAGAGAGACCCAACCGCCTGGTCAGATGGGCACTCCTGAGGCTGCAGAGCAGAAGAGACCACCAACACTGCTCACCCCTGCCCACATCCCTGGCCCAAGAGGAAACTGTATAAGGCCTCTGGGCTCCCGTGGGGGAGGGCCCAGGAGCGGCAGGACACCTGCCTGAGACACCACCGGAACCTGAAGGAAACAGATTGGATAAACAGTTCTCTGCACCCAAATCCCGTGGGAGGGAGAGCTAAACCTTCAGAGAGGCAGACAAGCCTGGGAAACCAGAAGAGACTGCTCTCTGCACACACATCTCGGACGCCAGAGGAAAAAGCCAAAGACCTTCTGGAACCCTGGTGCACTGAAGCTCCCGGAAGGGGCGGCACAGGTCTTCCTGGTTGCTGCCGCTGCAGAGAGCCCTTGGGCAGCACCCCACGAGCGAACTTGAGCCTCGGGACCACAGGTAAGACCAAATTTTCTGCTGCAAGAAAGCTGCCTGGTGAACTCAAGACACAGGCCCACAGGAAGAGCTGAAGACCTGTAGAGAGGGAAAACTACACGCCCGAAAGCAGAACACTCTGTCCCCATAACTGACTGAAAGAGAGGAAAACAGGTCTACAGCACTCCTGACACACAGGCTTATAGGACAGTCAAGCCACTGTCAGAAATAGCAGAACAAAGTAACACTAGAGATAATCTGATGGCGAGAGGCAAGCACAGGAACCCAAGCAACAGAAACCAAGACTACATGGCACCATCAGAGCCCAATTCTCCCATCAAAACAAACATGGAATATCCAAACACACCAGAAAAGCAAGATCTAGTTTCAAAATCATTTTTGATCATGATGCTGGAGGACTTCAAGAAAGACGTGAAGAACTCCCTTAGAGAACAAGTAGAAGCCTACAGAGAGGAATCGCAAAAATGCCTGAAAGAATTCCAGGAAAACATAAATAAACAAGTAGAAGCCCATAGAGAGGAGACACAAAAATCCCTGAAAGAATTCCAGGAAAACATAAATAAAGAAGTAGAAGCCCATAGAGAGGAGACACAAAAATCCCTGAAAGAATTCCAGGAAAACACAATAAAACAGTTGAAGGAAGTAAAAATGGAAATAGAAGCAATCAAGAAAGAACAATGGAAACAACCCTGGATATAGAAAACCAAAAGAAGAGACAAGGAGCTGTAGATACAAGCTTCACCAACAGAATACAAGAGATGGAAGAGAGAATCTCGGGAGCATAAGATTCCATAGAAATCATTGACTCAACTGTCAAAGATAATGTAAAGCGGAAAAAGCTACTGGTCCAAAACATAAAGGAAATCCAGGACTCAATGAGAAGATCAAACCTAAGGATAATAGGTATAGAAGAGAGTGAAGACTCCCAGCTCAAAGGACCAGTAAATATCTTCAACAAAATCATAGAAGAAAACTTCCCTAACCTAAAAAAAGAAATACCCATAGACATACAAGAAGCCTACAGAACTCCAAATAGATTGGACCAGAAAAGAAACACCTTCCGTCACATAATTGTCAAAACACCAAACGCACAAAATAAAGAAAGAATATTAAAAGCAGTAAGGGAAAAAGGTCAAGTAACATATAAAGGGAGACCTATCAGAATCACACCAGACTTCTCGCCAGAAACTATGAAGGCCAGAAGATCCTGGACTGATGTCATACAGACCCTAAGAGAACACAAATGCCAGCCCAGGTTACTGTATCCAGCAAAACTCGAAATTAACATTGATGGAGAAACCAAGATATTTCAAGACAAAACCAAATTTACACAATATCTTTCTACAAATCCAGCCCTACAAAGGATAATAAATGGTAAAGCCCAACATAAGGAGGCAAGCTATACCCTAGAAGAAGCAAGAAACTAATCGTCTTGGCAACAAAACAAAGAGAATGAAAGCACACAAACATAACCTCACATCCAAATATGAATATAACGGGAAGCAATAATCACTATTCCTTAATATCTCTCAATATCAATGGCCTCAACTCCCCAATAAACAGATATAGATTAACAAACTGGATATGCAATGAGGACCCTGCATTCTGCTGCCTACAGGAAACACACCTCAGAGACAAAGACAGACACTACCTCAGAGTGAAAGGTGGAAAACAAATTTCCAAGCAAATGGTCAGAAGAAGCAAGCTGGAGTAGACATTCTAATATCAAATAAAATCAATTTCCAACTAAAAGTCATCAAAAAAGATAAGGAAGGACACTTCATATTCATCAAAGGAAAAATCCACCAAGATGAACTCTCAATCCTAAATACCTATGCCCCAAATATAAGAGCACCTACACACGTAAAAGAAACCTTACTAAAGCTCAAAACACACATTGCACCTCACACAATAATAGTGGGAGATTTCAACACCCCACTCTCATCAATGGACAGATCATGGAAACAGAAATTAAACAGTGATGTCGACAGACTAAGAGAAGTCATGAGCCAAATGGACTTAACGGATATTTATAGAACATTCTATCCTAAAGCAAAAGGATATACCATCTTCTCAGCTCCTCATGGTACTTTCTCCAAAATTGACCATATAATTGGTCAAAAAACGGGCCTCAACAGGTACAGAAAGATAGAAATAATCCCAGGCGTGCTATCGGACCACCACGGCCTAAAACTGGTCTTCAATAACAATAAGGGAAGAATGCCCACATATATGTGGAAATTGAACAATTCTCTACTCAATGATAACCTGGTCAAGGAAGAAATGAAGAAAGAAATTAAAAACTTTTTAGAATTTAATGAAAATGAAGGTACAACATACCCAAACTTATGGGACACAATGAAAGCTGTGCTAAGAGGAAAACTCATAGCGCTGAGTGCCTGCAGAAAGAAAAAGGAAAGAGCATATGTCAGCAGCTTGACAGCACACCTAAAAGCTCTAGAACAAAAAGAAGGAAATACACCAAGGAGGAGTAGAAGGCAGGAAATAATCAAACTCAGAGCTGAAATCAACCAAGTAGAAACAAAAAGGACCATAGAAAGAATCAACAGAACCAAAAGTTGGTTCTTTGAGAAAATCAACAAGATAGATAAACCCTTAGCCAGACTAACGAGAGGACACAGAGAGTGCGTCCAAATTAACAAAATGAGAAATGAAAAAGGAGACATAGCAACAGATTCAGAGGAAATTCAAAAAATCATCAGATCTTACTATAAAAACCTATATTCAAAAAAACTTGAAAATCTTCAGGAAATGGACAATTTCCTAGACAGATACCAGGTATCGAAGTTAAATCAGGAACAGATAAACCAGAAAAACAACCCCATAACTCCTAAGGAAATAGAAGCAGTCATTAAAGGTCTCCCAACCAAAAAGAGCCCAGGTCCCGACGGGTTTAGTGCAGAATTCTATCAGACCTTCATAGAAGACCTCATACTAATATTATCCAAACTATTCCACAAAATTGAAACAGATGGATCACTACCGAATTCCTTCTATGAAGCCACAATTACTCTTATACCTAAACCACACAAAGACCCAACAAAGAAAGAGAACTTCAGACCAGTTTCCCTTATGAACATGGACGCAAAAATACTCAATAAAATTCTGGCAAACGGAATCCAAGAGGACATCAAAACAATCATCCAACATGATCAAGTAGGCTTCATCCCAGGCATGCAGGGATGGTTTAATATACGGAAAACCATCAACGTGATCCATTATATAAACAAACTGAAAGAACAAAACCACTTGATCATTTCATTAGAAGCTGAGGAAGCATTTGACAAAATTCAACACCCCTTCATGATAAAAGTCCTGGAAAGAATAGGAATTCAAGGTCCATACCTGAACATAGTAAAAGCCATATACAGCAAACCAGTTGCTAACATTAAACTAAATGGAGAGAAACTTGAAGCAATCCCACTAAAATCAGGGACTAGACAAGGCTGCCCACTCTCTCCCTACTTATTCAATATAGTTCTTGAAGTTCTAGCCAGAGCAATCAGACAACAAAAGGAGATCAAGGGGATACAGATCGGAAAAGAAGAGGTCAAAATATCACTATTTGCAGATGACATGATAGTATATTTAAGTGATCCCAAAAGTTCCACCAGAGAACTACTAAAGCTGATAAACAACTTCAGCAAAGTGGCTGGGTATAAAATTAACTCAAATAAATCAGTTGCCTTCCTCTATACAAAAGAGAAACAAGCCGAGAAAGAAATTAGGGAAACGACACCCTTCATAATAGACCCAAATAATATAAAGTACCTCGGAGTGACTTTAACAAAGCAAGTAAAAGATCTGTACAATAAGAACTTCAAGACACTGAAGAAAGAAATTGAAGAAGACCTCAGAAGATGGAAAGATCTCCCATGCTCATGGATTGGCAGGATTAATATAGTAAAAATGGCCATTTTACCAAAAGCAATCTACAGATTCAATGCAATCCCCATCAAAATACCAATCCAATTCTTCAAAGAGTTAGACAGAACAATTTGCAAATTCATCTGGAATAACAAAA